>NC_090447.1:626120011-626720011 GCF_031143425.1 Pleurodeles waltl | reverse complement strand
AAAAAGTTAAAAGTGCTGTGGAAGTGTAGGCTTACACTTCTCTCTGAGGACCAAAGATTTTTGATATTCTATTGTTTCTTAGGCAGTTCACTCCCTCCTAGCTCTAGCGATGGTGATACCCATTCGATATAGGCAAAATCCATTGTAAGCCCCACTAGTAGTCCGAGTCTCAAGAGCTCACCACCGTCTCTGTCTTAAAGTCAAAAGTGTTGCAGCCCTGAAGCGCTATCAAGCAAGCAAGATCCCCTGGGCTGAAATCAATCTCATCCACACCTGCAGGATGGGAGTGACCAGAATTCCAGAGTGTGCTCCCTCAGAAAGCAATGAAGTGGCAGCAGCTGATTCAGGTGAGTTCACTACTTGCAGCCCTGGTGGGCTGGGCTCATCCAACCTTGAGTTCCTCACAAGTAGTCCTGCAGCCACAGGAGGTTTCTTGTGGCTTCCCCAAGCTGGGATATGTTCTTTGGACTGTCCCACGGTGAGTGGGGGGGGGGAGTAGTGCAAAGGTCCTGAATCTGATCCTCTGTCATGGTGCAGATCCCTAGTAGTCCCCACAACAGCCTTTCGCCTCCAGTGATGATTCTCCCCAGGTCACACTTCTGGCTTGGTCCTGGTGACACCCTCTGGCATACAAAGTCATTGCTCTCTTTCCTGCACATGGGCTCCAACCTGATTGGCTCAACAGATTCCTTCACAGTGGCCCCTCCTGGCATACGGGCTCACCGCTCACCAACCCATATGGACCATGGCCCACTGAGTATGGCAATCTGATAACAATGACCCCTCCTGACACAAGTGGCCGCCAATCCTCACTGCACACAGGCAATGACCAGTTTGCATGCAAACATCACAGCTCACTTAAAGAAGGCCCTCCTCTGGCATAAGAGTGTCACTGACTTTTTCCTTCACACAGGCAATGACCCAATTGGCGCAGCAACCCTCACTAAGGGTGTCCTCTTGTCAGGATTCCCTAATGGACCTCACTCCCTCAGACACTCTCCTCTTCCTCACAGGGCACACTGGTCTTGACAAGCAGGCAGGCATTGGTGCTCTAGGCTCCTGGGAGGGGTGGTCTTGGATTACCTTGTGATGACCCCTCGCCTAGCTGGGAGATTAATAGGCCTTATCCCCCAGTGCTGGTCACTGTCATGCAGAGCTTCTTATCTTCACAAAGCCTCACTGGCTGCTTGAAGTTGACAATTTTGGGGTCTCAAGCCCCCTTTTCTTATAGTCAATTCCAGACACTAAAGTGATTTAGAGTCTAAGGGCCTCATTGGGAGTTTGGCAGTCCCTTGACCACCATGGCGGTGGTCCGACCACCATCAAGTTGGCAGTAGGACAGCTGTATTACAAGTCAAGCGGGCCTATGGAGCAAAGACCGCTGCAGTTCCGCTGGCACCACCAGGCAGCACAGACCGTCACAAGGCTGCCCCAGCAAGCAGTTGGAGCCTGTGTTTCTGCCGGACATATTACTAGGTTGCACACCGCCAATGAGACAATGGCGGTTCAACCACCACGTCTCAGAAGGCGTAAACTGACTGTATAAAGGAAGACACTCACCTGCAGGCAGGCTCACGCATCTGTTGCCACCATCGTGGCCCTGGCACATGTTCTGCTGTTGCTGATGATCCTCAAGGGTGCACAAAACCAACACCACCATGGACGCCACAGACCGTTAGTACACACACCTACCTGTATCACAAACCTTAAGAACAGATCAAAGCACCGGCATCCACATCATATGGGGGACTTGCTACGGGCACCAAGAACATGTCACAACCCCTGACAAAGTCCGAACTTATATGAAGATGGAC
Organism: Pleurodeles waltl; assembly: GCF_031143425.1. NCBI lineage: Eukaryota > Metazoa > Chordata > Amphibia > Caudata > Salamandridae > Pleurodeles > Pleurodeles waltl. The sequence continues at coordinate 626,718,197 of NC_090447.1, read as the reverse complement.
ACATTCACAGTCACAATACCCCCCCTTTGACCAGCTCACTCACACTGCCCCACAACACTACACAAAGGCACATGGAGACACATCTCTGGCACAGGGACTTTCACCCACACATAACCAACAACACACAAACATCACACATACAAATGCAACTCACACACACATTCTACACAGTCCAGGGACCGTCATCAAAGACAATACAGATATGTATCAATCTGTCATGGGACACAAAGACGACCACCATTAAACAGCCCAGCAATGGACACATTCATCATACACACCACAGCACAATGGAAGGGCAACAGCAAGCACAATACACAGAGAGAAACAAATAGACAAAGGGCACAATGCACACAATACTTGCGCAATTGGGATGGGAGAAACAGGAACACTCAGGGAAGGAGGTTGCATGGGACACATATCACCTTGCATCTGCCCATAAAACAACTTGTGTACATGAAATGGTCCTAAATGTGTCTCAGGAACAAACAGTACGAGACACAAATGTCATGCCCATTAGCACAATATGAAACTGCAATTCAACAAAGCACATATGACTTGATGCAAGGGACACACACCTAAATGGACACATGCACATTCAAATACAAACAAAGCTAGCTCAAATAATTCACCCCATGCCTGCACTAACAAAACTTAAGCTGACACACATCAGATTAATACGTAAGCCATATCAGTGGACAAGTATAACACCATACATGTTCACACTGGATAACACAAGATGAAATACTCACAATAACAAATACCACACACTGCCATGATACCACCATTGCATTTACACACTTATATACATACACTCAAAATATACCCTCCTCTTGGGGGACACCAGCACTGCCCACACTGTCAAATACTGCAAACAACAACAAATGGAGCAGCAAGCAGGCTGAAACATACAAACTGTACGCACAAAACACAAGTTAACCAGGACCAGCATTAATGTAGAAAAGCAATTGCAGGACAAATATATATCCAAAAATGCAAACAGTTTGAGTTTATTATGTAAGAAATATGAAAGTCCAAATGCTATTGACCAGTCCATATAGATTTGTCCTAAAGTAGCACAGTGTTGTGCCAAACGTGACTCCCAACTGCCATGGAACCTCCACAGGAAGAGGCATCAAGGGAGCAGGCAAGCGCTTCAGAGATTATCCAGGGCTTGGGAGGGGTGGGCTTCTTCTTGGGAGGGGTGGGCTTCTTTTAGGGGGACAGGTATAGGTGCATGCAGTGGAGGCCTTGGAGGTGGAAGTGACGGTGTGGGACCTGGGTGGGTGCCTCTTGGGTCTTGGTCGGGGGTGGCGGGAACAGGGGTAAGGTTAAGGCCTAACAAAATATGTTTTTTAAATACATAGGGACTGTCATCAGAAGGGGTTGGGATTGGGAGGTCGAGGGAGAGGTTGTATGCTGTGTAGGTGTGGATGCCGTGGGTGTATGCTTATGGGACGTATGCTTGTATGTGGTGGCTTTCTGTTGGGTGGGTGAGTGTGGGCTTTTGTGTGACCTGGGGGTGGGGGGTGGAGGTGCTGGGGGATGCAGTGGTGGGTGAGTCTGTGGCTGTTGACTGCAGGTATGGTGGCTGTGATGGATGTCTATGTGTCTGTAGTTGTGGTGTGTACGGTGTGGTGCTTGTAGTGGATGTCTGAGGGGCCTGCTGGGGTAGTGTTTGCAGTTTTGGTGGGTGTGGTCGGTGTGTCAGTGACTGTTGGTGTGGTGCCTGTGGGTATGCTGGATGTTGTGTGTGTGATGCAGTGGTTGGGGTGTCCAGGGAAGTTGTGACTGTTTCTGTGTCTGTGGGTGGATGTTGTTTGTGAGCATGCAGGTGTGTTTTGTGCTGCTTGTGTATGTGTGCGTTCCTCGTGACTGTTGAGCTAGATGTTTGTGGATCGGTCTGTGTGCTTTGGATAGGTAGGGGAAGGGGGATTTGACGTGGGAAGAGGGAGATGGAGTGGGGACGGAAGGTAGGTAGGGGGTAACTGGCTGCCATCAGTAAGAAGGCCAGAGCCTGAAAAGTTCTCTGTAGGCCAGCCATTGCATCATGAATGCCTTCCAGGAACACATTGATTTGCTGGAGTTGGGTTGCCAATCCCTGGATGGCATTCACAATGGCTGATTGACCCATAGAGATACTTCTCAGGAGATCAGTAGCCTCCTCACCGAGGACAGCAGGGGTAACAGAGGATGGGGTGGAGGTGCCTGTGGCAAAGGAGACACCCATCCTCTTGGGTGAGTAGGCATGGCCAAATAGGTGGGGAGCAACAGGAAGGGTGGTGTTAGAACAAGGGGTGACAGACAAGGATGGTACTGGGGAATTCCCTGATCGGTCCACTACCACTAGTGAGTATCCACTTGAGGAGGAATCCGATGATGATGTTGAGAATGTTCTGGTCTACTTGCCAGTGCTGATGCTGCAGAGACAAAGAGTAATATGGTAATCACAGCTTTGATTGCAAAACATTATCATGATGTTAAGTAAATCCCCAGCAACAAATTTCACCAAAGTGGCCCATACATGTGCCATACCATATGCATGCATGCCATATCAACTGTCAACAGTTGCCCATAGGAAAATCAGGATCTCAGAAAACTACAGTTGCATGGCTGAAGTTGTGCAATCACTATAACCAGTAGGAGACCTCATCAACCATAAAGTTTGCCCCATGAAGCAGACCTCAGTTACTTGTTGACATACAATTGTAGCCATTGCAAAGTCCATTCCTACACATCCCACAAAAGGGCATGCACACATCTATTTGTCATGTACATAATGACCCTACAAAAAGAAATGCTGCTCCAAAATTCAGCCATGTTGATGACAAAAGTACAATAGCTTGGAGAAGGTATCATTGAAATACCCATGTCACACTTGAGAAATATCAACAATTTATACTTCACCAAGTGATATTTATCACAATAGAGTCAAGGAGGGAGTATAAATGTTGTACAGATAGGCCACTCATGCGGCATGGAAATGATGACAGTAGACATCATGTCCAACATGTCGGGGAGAGATGTCCCCACACCGCACAATGAATGAGCAAGCCCCAGATTAATCATCACTAATGGCTGGCACCCTTTACAATGACATACTCTGAGTGCATCAGTAGAAGTCATTAGTCCTTCGCATGTTGGAGAGACACAGAAGTAGCAAGGACTTATAGAAGGCCCACAACATGTTGCCCAAAGGGAAACTACAACACCGTCCCCATTATGGTCATGCAAGCCCAGATGCCTGCCTGTGAATAAATGCCTGTACCCAAACAAGTGTCTAAACCATAAATGCAAGTCCCTCATGATGCATGTCAACAATCTTGGTACATACCTTAACATTTACGAATGTACGGTGCATTTGTACACCTGATGCCTCATAGAAATGCACACTGTGGCTCAAACCTCTAGGCCTACCTATTGTGTCCCTCATTGCTACTTCAGTTGTACATGCCAAATTAAATGCTATGACAAATGAGGGAATGTGTCAGCCAAAAAGCAATGATGACAAACTTCTGTATGTGGCACAACATGAAATGCAGCCCCATTGTAAATGTACTATTCGATAAACAGTTTGCCATGCACATATATATGAGGGAATACAGACATCATACCATCAACATAGGTAGACCATGCGTGAAATAGCAGCTTACAAATGTTTTCTAAAGATTAAGAGACGCATGCGGACATAAAGGCACACAGAATGTTGGCAACAGTGATGGCACATAATTCATGTCAATTGACATTCCCCACCTACCAAAGGAAAGTAGTGATCTATAGCTGCACATAGCTATTATTTTTTTATTTATTAACCACTTAATTAATTTACCAACTAGTTAATTGTTATGAGGTTTGTTAAGTTGGTGTGTCGTTTCATGACACCTTCAATGGCTACTAAGAATTAAATTACAATCTTAGGTTGTTTTCAGTGTCAATATTGATTTGTTATACTTTTTCAAAAAAATATACCTTCTAAAAGACATGCTCTATGTTTGGTACTTTGGTCTAGTGTAAAATATTTAACAATATAAATTATAAAAAGCATATTTACACAATAAAAAAACTGTAGAAGTGTACACACCAAAGTCATAAAGTGTAAGAGCATTGTATGGCTTATGAATGATTTACTGTTCTAGCAAATGAAGGTAAATTCTAGCCTGTTATGCTGATAAAACAAACTATTTAACATATAATTTTGGGTCATTACTGTTTTTAAAAAAAAATCACAGATGCTTTATCAATTGTTGGAGACATAAAGGCCCTCATTATAGCCCTGGCTGTAAATGGTGTCTACCGGCGTGCTAACGGTCGCCAACATACCGGCGGTATTCCGCTACGGGTATTATGACCCACACTGAGATATCCGCCACTATATAGACACCCACACAAGTCCACCGCACCAAAGGTCAGTGATAAACTGGCGATATCCAAACCCACACCGTTATGCCAACAGGAATACACCCACAGTATCACAGCCCACGAATCACCGTAGCGGTCTTTCAACTGTGGTAAACCATTGGCGGTACACACACTGCACTCAAAATACACACACATTTACAAAACCACACCACATTGGACAATTCAAACTACACACTCCTGACACACATACACACACCACACCCACACACCCAAACCACTATAAAACACACACCCACATTACCCACAACACCTTCCACGAAAAACTAAATGTTGCTAACTGAGAGGGACACAAGGCAGGAGCACCCACTCAATCAGAGGCACAGAACACCATCACTCATACACCATCAACGCACCTCACACCTCACACCCCAACACATCACCCCACACACCCTCACACATACCACTCACACCACAACCATGGCACCCCAAAGACACCCCAGGTTTTCAGAGGAGGAGCTAAGGGTCATGGTGGAGGAAATCATCCTGGTAGAGCCACAGCTACTCGGATCACAGGTGCAGCAGACGTTGCTAGGAAGATGGAGCTATGGCGGAGAATCATGGATAGGGTCAACCCCGTGGGACAGCACCCAAGAAGAAGGAATGACATCAGGAAGATGTGGACTGACCTACTGGGAAGGTACGTTCCGTAGTTGCAATACACCAGGAAGCTGTACAGAGGAATGGCGGTGGACCCCCACCTCCTCCCCCACAACGAACAACATGGGAGGAGCAAGTCTTCATGATCATGCATCCTGAGGGCCTCGCAGGAGTAGCAGGAGGACTGGACTCGAGTAAGTCAAATCTTTACTACTATATACCCCACCCTACCTGCATGCCATCACAAACTCCTACCCCTACCCTCACCCCCATCACTCCACCACCTCACATATAACCCACTATCATGACCCACCCATCCCAATACTAAGCCCTGCATGCAATACCAAAGCATTGACCCCCAACACAGACCTGCATGGACACCCATCACCACAGCATGCCCATTACAGAGACTCACCCAGCCCACAAAATCACCACTCACACAAGGCCAGGCTGACAGGGAAGTCACAATCATACAGGGAAACACACCCATGCACAAGATGGCACACGCAGATACATTAACACTGAATTTGCATCCCCACATGACCCCTACTCAACATCACAAGGATGGGAGGTGCCAGCTACATTCAGTCCTCCCCCTAAAGAGGCACTCAGTGACAACAGCAGCTCTGCACGCCTGGATCAGGATGACCAACCTGGCCCATCAGGGACATCTGGACAGTTGGTTCCCCTGCCACAGTCCCAAACCACCTCAGAGCCACTCCCCTCAGGAAACACCAACACAGCACCCACCCAGCGGGCCCATCCCTCTGTCCCCAGGACATGTCAATCAGCAGTGTGTCCACCACTACAGGGACCCCAGGCAACCCCACAAACCTAGGACGATCAGGGACCTGGGTTCAGTGCCAGTGGGCACACGGTTCAGGGGACAGAGGCACAGGACAACAGGGAAGCTGGGAGTACTGCTGTGTGACAGGGGGAGGACAGGCCCAGGGAACCCACTCTCCATGAGGCTGTTTGTTCCTGAGACACATTTAGGACCATTTCATGTACACAAGTTGTTTTATGGGCAGATGCAAGGTGATATGTGTCCTCTCCAACATCCTGGGAACATACCACCATTCCCAGGACACCATGGCCAGATACTGGCCAAGCTGCAGGAGACCCAGCGGCTGCAGGAGGGACAGGGGTGACCTAACAAACATCTACACCATCCTAGTCACCATTGCAGGGGTTCTGGCTGACATGGCCAAGACCATGAGGGAGGCAGTGGCACAATAATGGGCCCCTGACACTAGCCAAACTGATGAACAGCCTTCCACCTCTGCCGGCGCTAGTGGACAGGAGGCCCCGCCACAGGAATAACAGGCCACCAGCACCCCACTCCCTGCAGAAGGAGAACCACCCCACAAACAGTCCCTGCAATTCAGGCAGAAGCCAGAGAACATTGCCAAGACCCCCACTGGGAAATAAGACTCTTCTGATTGTCACCCTTCTGTCCCAATCTGTCACCCAGTCCACCCTGAAATGCCATTGCTCCACTTCCCATGCCCCCTTGGACAATGCACCTGTGATGCCAAAAGACTGGACTCTACCCTAGACTTTCCTCCACCATCAGCCCAGCCCATTGCACATCCCCCTATACTTATGAGCACTTAAATTAACACCTAGGAACAAATACTAATCTGGAGTCTGCCAAATGATTCACAAATGTATTTGTAAAACTTTATTAAAGAATTGCAACTCAAATGTACAGTGAAATATACTTTGGAATGACCTTTGACAGTACACATAGCAGGAGCCACAGTGGGGCACAGGGATCTGAAAATAGAGATGCCAAAGGGTACAGTCAGTGGCCATAGACATAAGGGTGAGAGGCTGCCTTTTACAATGTCCAACAGATAACTGAAATGTAAAGTGAACGTACAATGTCTTACCTGTGTGTCACTGGAAGTAGATGCTGAATTATGTTGCTCCTGTTGTCAACATCGTCTTCCTCTGCCTCCTCTTCCTCACTGTCCACAGGCTCCACCACTGCCACAAGACCATCTCCAGGCTCATCCTCGTGCAGAAAAGGCACCTGGCGTCTCAAGGCCAGGTTGTGCAACATGCAACATGCATCGATGATCTGACACACCTTCTTGGGTGAGTAGGACAGGGATCCACCTGTCAGATGGAGGCACCGGAACCTGGCCTTCAGGAGGCCGATGGTCCTTTCTATAATCCTCCTTGTACGCCAATGTGCCTCATTGTAACGTTCCTCTGCCCTTATCCTGGGATTCCTCACTGGGGTCAATAGCCATGAGAGGATGGGGTAACCAGAGTCACCTGCAACTATCGAGGGACAACTGTTAGACACACACTGACCTTTAGGGACAACCTCATACCCAGACACCAACATATACTGGGTGGGGACATTGACCTCACCTATTAGCCACACCCGGTGCCTCTGGAGTTGGCCCATCACATATGGGATGCTGCTATTCCTCAAGATAAAGGCGTCATGCACAGAGCTAGGGTATTTGACATTCACATGGGAGATGTGTCTCATCAATGGCACCAATGATGTTGGGGATATGTCCCAGGGCATAAAAGTCAGCTTTCACTGTGGCCAAATCCTCCACCTGGGGGAAGACGATGTAGCTGCGCATGTGTTTCAGCAGGGCTGACAACACTCTGGTCAACACGTTGGAGAATATTGGCTGAGATATCCCTGATGCCATGGCCACTGTTGTTTGGAAGGAACCACTTGCCAGGAAATGGAGCACTGACAGGAACTGCACTAGAGGGGGATAACTTTGGGCTGGTGGTTAGCTGACATCTGGTCTGGCTCTATTGGGCACACAGTTCCTGGATTGTGGCACAATCAAGTCTGTTGGTAATGATAATGTGTCCGTCCTCCTTTGTTGCAAGGTCCACCAGGGGTCTGTACACCGGATGATGCCGCCATCTCATATTCAGCCTCAGTGGTTGAAGCCTGTGGAAGAGAACATTGAGCGGAGGGTCATATTCCCACTTCGATTGCACTAATGCTGATTTCTTTACTTTGCAGAAACAAAATGTGAATCCGCAAACCAATAGCTGTGCCAATGGTGGTCATTACGACCCTAGCGGATTACTTCCGCCAGGACAGCGGGACGCGGTGGCACCGCCGACAGGCCGGCGGTGCCCCGCGGGGCATTCTGACCGCAGCGGCTTAGCCGCGGTCAGAGAAGGGAAACCGGCGGTCTCCCGCCGGTTTCCCGCTGCCCCCAAGGAATCCTCCAAGCTGGCGCAGCTTGCTGCGCCGGCTTGGGGATTCCGACTCCCCCTCCCGCCATCCAGTTCCTGGCGGTTCTCCCGCCAGGAACCGGATGGCGGGAGGGGGAGTCGCGGGGCCCCTGGGGGCCCCTGCAGTGCCCATGCCAACGGCATGGGCACTGCAGGGGCCCCCGTAAGAGGGCCCCAAAATGTATTTCACTGTCTGCATAGCAGACAGTGAAATACGCGACGGGTGCAGTAGCACCCGTCGCACCTTCCCACTCCGCCGGCTCGATTACGAGCCGGCTTCATGGTGGGAAGGTCGTTTTCCCCTGGGCTGGCGGGCGGCCTTTCGGTGGCCGCCCGCCAGCCCAGGGGAAAACTTGGAACACCCTCCGCGGTCTCTGGACCGTGGAGCGGTATTCCTGACGCGCAACATTGACGGGCGGCCTCCGCCGCCCGTCAATGTTGGAATGAGGGCCAATGTCTGCTGTGACACAGTTAGGTGCCATGATTTGTGGCCCCCTGAAATGGCGGATGCCTGACCCGTGAGGAGGGACAAGTGGAAAAGAGGTAATTGTGCTTGCGTTGTGCGCTGTTGCGGTAGGCGGTCGATGACCGCTGCCAAACTCCGCATTGGTTTACATTGGGCCCTATGGGTTTCAGGAGCCAATGGCGATGTACGCCGGCAGTGACGATACGCACCACCGTGGACGTCACCCCCATTTTCTATATATCCACTCACTTGCTACCTGGCCTTCAACAGGAGAGGACCTACACTGTAAGTGCTGCTGTGACCTGTGTCTGGAAGCGACAATGGCTCATGTTTCTGGGGAAAGGGCCCCTGCCTTCAATGCGGAGGAGTTGGAGAAACTGGTGGATGGGGTCCTACCCCAGTACACGTTACTCTACGGTCCTCCAGACAAACAGGTGAGTACACTGTGAGCATAATGCGTGGGCCATGAATGTAGGATGCTGTGTATGCAAGCCACATGTAGGGGGGGCAGAGGCATCCGGGCCAGAGTGCAGCATGTAAGGTGGTCAATGTATGTGCGTCAGGGGATGGGAGAGATCTGGTGGGCCATGAGTGTGACGGTCCGGATGGTTGACTAATTCCCTTTTCTGCTGTCTTTTCCCTGCAGGTCAGTGCCCACCAGAAAAAGGGTATTGGCATGCCATCTCCAAGGAGGTGCGGACCCTGGGGGTCTTTGACAGGCGGAGCACTCACTGTCGCAAGAGGTGGAAGGACCTGCGCCGCTGGGCAAAGAAGATGGCGGAGGCCCAGCTGCACCTGGCCTCCCATTTAGGAATGGGTGCCTGTCACACCATGACACCCCTGATGTTCCACATCCTGCCGGTGGCCTATCGGGAGTTGGATGGGTGCTTGAAGGCATCACAGCAGCCACAAGGGGGTGAGTACAGAATCTGATTCCTGCTTTGCATGCGTTAAGTTACCTGGGTGGGGGGTGGGAGCTATGTGTGCCCTTAGGCCAGGGCAAAGATGGCAGGGTAGGTCCCTTGTTGGGCGGGCTCTGAAGCACACCTACCCCGAAAGTGTTAATGGGAATCTACTACTGGGCAGGGTCCTGTGGGTTCCTGGGGTGCAGCTGATGGCATTGGGCATTGTACCCCATGGGCTGGTGTCTATCTTAGTAACTGGTTAGGCATGGCCTAGTGCATATGGCTGCTCCCTATGTGTTGTATTTGTACGCCAACAGTAGTGTTGTTGCTGGCATTGACCAAGTGTATCCTCTGTCCCCCCCCCCCCACCTTTTTGTTTTGTCACCCTGTTCTTATGTGCATTAGCATCATCTGTTGGAGAAGCAGAGACACCGGCGACGTAGGGAGCTGCATCCCACAGGGACCTGGAGGCCAAATCAACCGAGGGTGGGGGCACCAGTGGGATGGAGGGCGAGGGGAGCACCTGAACGGGGACAGGAGGGGAGACCACAGACAGCGACTCCTCCTCCGATGGAAGCTCCCTGATGGACAACTCTGTGCCCAGCCCATCAACAGGTAGAGCCACCACCCCCCTTACCAGCACCGCCCTCCCAGCAGCCCCTCAGTGTGTTTCCCGTGCCCGCTCACCCAGGCGGGTGGGTATCTCCTTCGCCCCAGTTAGCCCTGCTGCCCTCAGTGAGGAGGCTATTGACCTCCTGAGATCCCTCACTGTTTGGCAGTCAACCATTCCGAATGCCATCCAGGGTGTTGAGAGGCATTTGCAATAAAAGTGCATACTTAGAGGGCATTCACTCTGGCGTGGAAGCCCAACAGAGAACATTTCAGGCTCTGGCCTCAGCACTGATGGCAGCCCTTGGCCCTGTGTCTAGCCTCCCCCTCCAACTTCCACTACCCAGTCCCAATCCCCTCAACCCCAGCCTATCCCAAGCACACCTTCAGACCAGCAATCACCCAAACCAACACACAAGTGGCTCGGGCAAACACAAGCACAACACATCATCCCACAGGCACTCACACAAGCACCATACCCATGCAGACACACCAACATCCACTGCCTCCACTGTGTCCCCCTCCACCTCCTCATCCACCTCCCTCCCAGTACCATCTCCACTCACACCTGCATGCACTCCATCCTCATCCACTACCTCCATCACCAGCAAGCCCATCACTACTCACCTCGCACTGGCAGTCACCACCCCCACCACCATGCACACGTCCCCTGTGTCCTCTCCCAGTGTGTCTGTGACCCCTCCTCCCAAAGTACACAAACGCAAGCACCCACCCACCCAAAAGCCATCCACCTCACAACAGCATCCAGCTCATGCACCTTCACCCAAACTCAGCAGACGGACACCTACTAAAACCACTCCTTCTTCCTCCACTCCCAAACCCTCTCCCTCTTCTGTGTCTAAGAGGCTTTTCCTGGCAAACATTGACCTGTTCCCTACCCCTCCCCCCCCAGCAAAACCCTTGGGACAGGGTGTCCAGAACCCAGGCCAGCACCTCAGCCACCAAGTAGCCATCTGCTGTGGAACCTGCAACTCCCAGATGCTCAAAGGGGGCACCCGTCAGGACAGCCTGTGTGCCACCAACCCCTGCAAAGGACCAAACCATTCCGCAACTTGCCAAGGTGAAGAAGGGGACAGCATACAGCAAGGGCAAGGAGCACAACCCACCCAGCAAGGGCTCCTCCAAAACTCCAACTGACAGAGCCAAGGTCACAACAGCATCTGCGAAGGTGAGGAAGGGGCAGAAAACCGAAGGCAAGGCACTTCAGCCGACGGAATGCAGGTGAAGCCCTGGTGCCCACTAGCAGAACCACCAGCCTGCCACCTGCACCGCATGCAGCACCGCCAGCAGCCCCGCCGCAATCACCGCCGCAAGCACTGCCACCTGCACCGCTGACAGTAGGACCACTACCAGCACCAGCAGCCCCAGTGGGCGGACGTCCGAAGCTGCAGGAGACGGGCTGGAGCCTACCACCACCACTGGCAGCACCCCCACCTGCACCGGCACTACCACCAGTTAGCAGCCTTAGGCGCCGCAGGATGGAGTCTAGCCCTGCCTCCATGAACTATCATGCTACCTGTTCCCTGCTAATCTCGTGCCTCAGACACCCAGGTGAGGGAGTGTGAACTGGCATACCCCAAGTGCTGCATCACGGAGAACCAAGCCCCTCCAGAACCAGTGGAGTATGCATCCACTCACCCTATCCTTGGCAGGATGAAGCACACTGGGCACAAAGCCCCCTCCAGAACAAGTGGAGAAAGGCATCCACTCACCCTATCCTTGGCAGGATGAAGCACTCTGGGCACAAAGCCCCCTCCAGAATCGGTGGAAGTAGGCATCCACTTGAGAGACTGTGGCTTTGCACTCCCCAGGACCAAGCAGTGGGCAAACCACCCACTAGAGAGACTGTGGCTTTGCACTCCCCAGGACCAAGCAGTGGGCAAACCACCCCCTAGAGAGACTGCGGCTTTGCACTCCCCGGGACCAAGCACTGGGAAACCCACCCACTAGAGAGACTGTTGCTTTGCACTCCCCAGGACATCGCTGTGGGCATGTAGCCCCTTCTAGGAGCAGTGGCATAGTACCATCTTCCGGCTGAGGTGCCCCCCTCCCCCATCCCCCTGAGGTGCCTGTCTGTTTTTGACCTGATGCCCCTGCAGTGTTCTCTCCGTATTGAGGCAGGAGTCAAGTGTGGACTTGGCCCATGATTTTTGGCCCAGTGGCCCACAAACATTTGTGAAGGACAATGTACAGCCTTCTGTACATTTTGTATATTTTTGTAAATACTGTTTTTTTAATTCTACAGCATATCTGCCTATTTCTAAAATATCACTGGTTTGACTCAATTCCTTTTGTCCTTGTGTTCTTCCAGGGGGTTACGGGGTGTATATGTAATGTTGGTGGATCTATTTGTGTGTATGGTGTTGGGGGTGGAGGTGCAGGCATAATGTAGTGCAAAGGGTTATAAAGTGGTGCAATACATGCATTGCACCACTTTGTAATATGTAGTGGCATTTTTGGCCACCTAATGCCACATTAGCCTAAAACCATGACGCTAATGTGTCATTAGGAGGGCACTAGGAGCTCCTAAATCAGCTCCTAAGGAGCACCTAGATCCATGTTAACAACAAATTAGGGTAATTTTTTTACGCTAATGTGATGTTAAATGGCCAAAAACACCACAATATATTTACACACACTTTGTAACCATTTGCACTACATTATGCCTGCGCCGGGCATAGAATGAATGCAAAGGGGCGTTCCCCCATTAGGAGGGGCCCAAAAAATGGCACAAAGGAATCTAAGAGATTTCTTTGCATCATTTTTTTCAGCACTTTTAAAGCCTGCTCAGACCAGGTTTTAAAAGGAGGCTTACCGTCATTTATAATGGGCCTCAATGGGTTTTGCAGGATTAGCGTCAACATTTTGGATACTAATCATGCAAAGCTCAGGACTAGGGTCAAAAATGCCGATGTTAGTTCCCCTAACTACCGCCATGGTGTGCCACATATTAGATACAGCGCACATATGGCGGTGTTAGGGGGCGCTAAGGGGCGCAAGAAAAGCAGTGCTACACTGTGTTCAGCGCACCTTTTCTTAAGTCAGGCCCTAAGTTTTTTTTCTTATACTAATTACATGTCAAATATAAGTGAGATCTCTAAAACAGACTTCTGCTGAATTTTGATTTTGTAAAAAAGATAAAAGCTTGTCTGCAAAATCAAATCTTAGTTTTCTTAAGTATAGGTATGATAAATTTAGTGCCTGATGCCTTATAAAAACTACAAAAAACATAAAGTGCAGCATGTCTTGTAGCCCATTATTTTCACATGGACATAGGTTGGGTCAAGTGGCCTTGATACATCCTTGCGGCATGAGAATAAAACAAGACGGTGAGCTCTGTTAAATTTATATCTAGCTAAAATATGTCTTTGTTGTCTGTGAAGTATAAAAACCAGATACTGTTGCAGTCCTGGCTCAGCGTTTTATAATGTGTACCGCATGTAGGAGACTTTCTGTGTGGCAGCTAGACATCCTTCCTCTGCAAAATACTGTAGACACAGGCTCTTGAGTTTTGACTTGTCTGTCTGATCAAGGTCATGGGGTCGTCACAAATAAGATGGGTGCTCTAATTTTTAACAGAGAACCCTGATGTTACTGAGCCATGATAAATAGCTCACATGATCAAGAGACAAAAACACAGACGCAGACGACACCCAGCTGATCCTCTCCCTCACCAAGGACTCCACCAAGACCTACCTCCTCGAAGGAATAAAGGCCATCGCTGAATGGATTAAGAGCAGCTGCCTCAAACTCAATTCCAACAAGACAGAAGTCCTCATCTTCAGCTCCACCCCCTCTGCCTGGGATGACTCATGGTGGCCTGCCACTCTCAGAGCCGCTCCCACTCCCACTGACCACGCACGCAACCTAGTATTCATCTTGTACTCCTCATTATCCATGACCCAGCAAGTCAACACCATCTCCTCCTCCTGCTTCAACACCATCTGCATGCTCCGAAAGATCTACAAATGGATACCCACCGAAACCAGAAGAACAGTCCCAAGCTCTCCTAAGCAGCAAACTGGACTATGGCAATGCCCTCTTCGCAGGAACCACAGCCAAACTCCAGAAGAAGCTGCAACGCATCTAGAACGCCTCTGCACGCCTCATCCTGGACATCCCCCGCCACTGCCACATCAGAGACCACCTGAGAAACCTGCACTGGCTCCAAGTCAACAAGAGAATCACCTTCAAACTCCTCACCCACGCTCACAAAGCACTGCACAACACCGGACCAGAATACCTCAAGAGACAGCTCTCCTTTTACACCCCAACCCGGGATCTCCGCTGACCTCACCCTCGCAACCATCCCACGCATCCGCAGAACTACAACCGGCAGTAGATTATTCTTGCACCTCGCCGCCAAAACGTGGAACACTCTTCCCACCCAAACTTCTCAAGACCTGGCTGTTCAAGCAAAAGCAACCCCTCCCCCTTTTCTCCCCCTCACCCTCCTCAGCACCTTGAGACCCTCATGGGTGAGTAGTGCGCTTTACAAATTCCTGATTGATTGATTGTAGGATCTTTCTGTTCAACAAAGCCCCCTGTTCAGTTCAGATCCTGCACCACTACAGAAGAGGCTGGATCCTCATGAGGTCTTCTATAAATGACACTTCCAATTCCCCATTGCACAAAGTAAACACACAGCTTGGAGGCGCTAAAATCATCCTCTGCAGACAAGCTCTCTGTGTCACGTTGGACTTTGTAGTTGGAGCATGGCCCCATACCCCAGCTCCATAAGCGGCCACCAAAATGCATTTTGCACAATAAATGGTGCACTTTTGTATCAAAGACTACATCCTCAACTTGTGGTAAAATACAAAACATGCATTAATAGCCTTTGCCAGTTGCCCATTCTTAAGGTTAATCTGCAGCTTCCAGATGCCATCAGCATCGAAAAGTGACCCCGATAAGTTACTTGTCTGTTATGGGAACATTCACAATACAAAAACACGCAGATGTGGGGCTTATTCCCAGCAATCAAAACAAATAAGCTGAACTTGTGGTCCAGATCAACCATGAGTAGCACAAATCTATCTATTAAAGCCTTCATGACCATTTTTGTGTGCCATCAAGACCATGTCATCGGCATAATGGAAGGCGGTAACATGGCAGTGCCCAGTCTGTAGCATATCACATCATGTCTCCACCACCACCCTCTGTAAGTTCTTAATATATAGGGTAAAGAGGAAGGGAGACAGAACACACCTGTACCTTACCTCCCTGGCAATACGGAAAGCTTCACAGCATTCCTCATTCACTCTGTGCCTCACTCTTGCTGTGGTCCCAGTATAAATCTGTCTCAGAATGTTTAGGATGCCCCCATCCACTCTTGAGTTCTTGATTATGTGCCAGGACTTGCTATGCAAAACACAGTCAAAAGCGTTTGACAGGTCCATGAAGCTAGATGAGGGGCTCTTCTTTTTGCAATCTTATTCTTACTTATCAATAAAGATATAGGCATTGTTCCACTGTGCCAATACCCTTCCAAAATCCATATTGAGTATCTACCAACATGTTATGCTCTTTAGACATTCCTCCAGCCTCGCTATTAGTATCCTCCCCAAGGTGATCACTGCAATCCCTTTTACAAAAATTGGAATAATTATGTATTCTGACCAGGCTTCCAATATACCTGAATTAAGTGCAAATCTCAAAACATTAATTAAAATTTGGCCACAAAACTCCACATAGGCCTTTAAAAGATCAGCACAAATACCATTGGGCCACAGGGCTTTAGCATTGGGACATTTGACTATGGTATTGATCACCTCTTTGAGAACTGGTGTTATGTTCTATTTCAGAATTTGCTCTAGAATACTGCATGGCATTCTGGTGGAGCGTTCGGAGTACAGCAGTTATTGCTGGTTCTTGGACGTGCCATCAGAGCTTGTATGCTGTCCCTGAATAAAACCAGACTTGTACTGCAACTGTCTCTTTTTGTGTTGTGATTACAACACATTTTGGCAATGAGAGGCTTGTTCCCCGTGTGCCACGGACAGCACCTGCATGGCCCTGAAGTGATTTTGTGTTTGCATTTTCACTATGGGCATTGGGTCTGTGAGTGCCGTTGGGCCGTTCTTGGCGTCGATTTTGCTGAAGCAGATGTGTTAATTAAAATTTAATAATTGATGTTTATGTATTCTGAAAAAAGAAAATGTGTAGAAATCAAATTATTGCAGAAAATTAATGTGCACGTTTGAAAATGTGCCCACGAAGAGTGGCTGCCATCATTCACGAATGATACTAAAATGACAAAAAAAGTGTGAAATGTTGAAAACATATAATAACAATGTAGTAATATGTTATATTGTGATGTATAACATATGTTTTGCATTATATTATAGGGTTAACTTAGCCAAAGTTGTGGCCTAGTTTGCCAGGCCTCATGCAGATGCTGAATAAAATGCGATGTAGAGAAGCTTCTGTGTTGAACTGGCCCTGAACCACTCATTGTTCAGCAAAAGTCTGCTTAGCTAGAATGTTCTGCAATGAACCGATAACAGGAGATGATGGAACTAGGGCATGTAACAAAATTGGTGTACGACAGACTAGATGTACTTTCCCAGGACTAGAACATTAGAGACACTGACTGGAGAAGAAGATGCAACATTTTCGATACCTGATGAGCCGGATGATGAGGACATCGTACTGACAACCTGAGAGCAACAAAATATTAGAATTCATAGATTTGAAGATTTGAATGTATTGGATAGCATTACATATCGTGATTAATTGATCAATTAGGAATTAGGGGATGGACTGGGCAACTTAAATATAATGTTGTGACAGAGGGAAAATTTCTCAGACCGTACTCCGAATTTTGATGCGATATTGGGGGAGAAGAGATTTGTCATTGGGCTCATGCTCTTGAGAGCCTGATGCATTGCTGATCAATTGATGACCTGAAGACGAAGACTAACTTTGTTGCTGATCCATTCCGTGGATAGGTAGCTATGACAATGTGACTGGTTAACTTTTGTGCCTTTTCTTCTAGGTACCAACTGCAAGGTTTAAAAGTTTTCTCCTAGCTAGATGTTTTTTTTACAAATTCATGTTCTAAATTGTTTTTCGCATGAAGTCCCACATGCTAATGCTAATCTGTGTTAGGTAAGGTTCCTATGGGTGACGCTGACAGTGACAAATGATTGACAAACTGGTTGCTGAACTCTGCTATTGATGTTGATATATTCATCTTTGTTGGCTTATGCTGAAGCATTGGAACGTATTTTTTCTCAAGTCGTGATTAGATTATGTTATTGGTGGTCACCAATTAACTAAATCTGAGCTGATTAAATAAAGTTTGAATTAACCAAATGGATTAGTATTGTAACTAATAGGGGAATAAAAATTGTTAAAACATATTATTGAGTTGTGGTTATTCATGAAATGTTGACACTATTGGCTAATGATTAATGTTTCTTTTTGTTTATTGATTTGTGTATTGAATATTGAACATTAGTCACCCCGTAGCTAGAATACTCCATGCGAATTAAAGGGTTCCTCGGCCTATACGCGTCCCCTTGTAAGTTTACTTAATAAGGACCAGGCGCGCTAGCAGTTTTTGGTAGCAGCTTGATGGTTAGTTTCCTTGGAAAACTAGTTATGTGGTGATTAGTGGTTATGGTGGTAGTTTAAGTTAGAGTTAGTTGTTCATCATTATTATGATTTGGATTTTATTTTTTTTGTAATGGCAATTGTAGCAAGAATGATGTCCCCTTAAGCCCAGAAATGACTTTCCCAGATCCTGGATCCGCTAGTAAAGTTGGGTATGTTCTCGGTGTTCTAGTGATAGTATGAAAGTGGAAGGGTGCGCTTGCAAAGGCTTATGCAAATCGCATGTGAATTGTTATGTATGTGAGGGAAAGTAGGGAGTCTACGTTCAACAGTTGTGGTTTAGAAGGAGTGTGTGTACTCCATAGTATCAGAGAAGGGAAGTCGTCGAACTTCATATGTGTGTGGCACTTTGTGCTAAAACATTGTCCACGTGGTTGTTGATGATGTACGGACCCTGCGTGGTCTAAGACTCCGGAGTATATTGACAAGTGTAGAAGACACTTGGTTATGTGTTGTGACTGGAATTTGGCAAGTCCTATGTGTACCAGGACAGATTCATTTATCAGTTGAGAGTGAAATTTGCGGGTCGAATTTCATTTGCGAATGTGGGAGAAAGAGGAATAGCTGCGTGAGCGAAAGGGCCATCAGTGAAAATCTGTAAGGTCTCTGAAGCGATTGTGTACCTTCATGTAGTAAACCAGCAGGTTTGTTTTTGGTTATTGGTTTTTGGTTAGTGTTCGCAATAATTTTGCATTAGTTCTTTGTCAGCTGCAATGTGTGAGTGTGACGTCAGAGTGAGCCGCGCTGGGATAGGTTGGTTTGTAAGAACAGTCGCAAGCGGATTGGCAGCCATTCATGAAAGGCAATTGGTTTAGAAAGCAGGTGAAAGGAATCTTGAGAGTAAGGGTAATTTCCTGATTGAATCGAATACATAAAAGATAGAAAAGATTAAGTTTTTCAACGCGTTTAGGAATGCCATATAGGGCGATACATGCATTAAGGCGACAGTGGGGGAGCCTACCCCACCAGAAAATTCTCCGGCATTTATTGTGATGGAGGAGCGAGGTGTCGCATCATGTCTTTCATTATAGCAGTGGTGCAGATTGACAGAGAAACAGGGAGCTTTAGCGTTTCCAGAGCATGGAACATTTAATTTGTGAATTTTGGATCAGTTGCGAATTACATTATATGAGACAAACGCCACTTCTGAGATGGCACAGTTTAAGGCATTAGCGGTTTGGGAGCTCATACGAGACAACAGCAAGAAATGAAATTCCAGAAGAGAATAAGGAAGGTATAGAAGTCCTTAGCAGAGGCGAGATGGGATTGGGAACAGAAGAAGCGGAGAACAGAGACGTTGCAGGGTGTTAAGTTGTTTTCTGCTATTACAGATGAAGATGAGTCAGAAGGACAAGAAGATACTAGCAAAAGTAATAAGAGTTCATCAGGGGGTAAAAAGATGAAAAAGTCTTATGTAGAAGGAGAAGATTCAGATGTTGAGGATCTCACTATTCAGATATTAAAAGGATCGACCTCCACCACATGCGGTGCATGAAGGGGGTCTAGGTAATAGTTCTGCTCCAACTGCCCCAGCTCAAGAGATGGGGACAGTGGGACCAGTACTAGCAGACAATGGACAGGTACAAGGGGTAGTGCAGAGTACAACTAATGCAGTAACTACTTCAGTAGTCCAAGAGTAGATGCATCCGCCACTGGTACAGAGAATTAATCCAGAGATAGCAGTTCTTGAAACAACTTCATACTCAGTGGTTCCTACAGAGCAAGTGGTTTAGAGACCAATGTTAGTTTAGACTGAACCGGCTCCAATGTTGTTACCTCAGGCACAGCCACTGGGTTTGCCGAAGTTTTCACCAATAATTGTCAGATGTGACACCAGTGATGAATCAAAGTGTGGGGGTAGCCCTTCCACAAAATGCGGGTATCAGAGTGGCACCAGATGCAATATCGTTTCCAATTACTGTTGGTCCAGCGATACCATTGTTTGCACAAAAGAAGCTGATTGTAGGAGAGCAGGGTGGGATGTCATCGAGCCTTGTGAGGAGGGGGGTGAGAGATCGTGTGCAGGTAGTATCATCTCTGGGGCAGACCTTTGATGGATCTAGGCCATTAATGGATCTTAGTCCACTTGTTGCTCTTCCAGATGCCGTAAATGGTCCGAGTGTAAGTCACAGCTTGAAGCTTTTGACGCCGCAAACTCCAAGTGCAGTGGTACAACAGGTGCCATTGCCGAATGCAAACAATATTTGATTACAAGGATTAACAGCACAGCAGGTAAATGAGTGCTTAGACAGTCTGAATTCTCCTAGAAATGCATCCAAGGATGAAGAGCAGATTGATTGTGTAAGGCTGGCTACAGAAATAACTGAACTAGTCGAGGGACCGATGGGAGTGCATAGGCTAGAATCCTATACAGAAGAAGAGCTGAGATATTTGTGTCTGAGAATTACGAGAGAAGTGGGCGAAATACATCAAAGGTTGGCAGATCTGGCAGATAAACATGCCATATAAATCAAGAAAACAATGCACTTGAAAAGGAGTTACAGGTTAGATTTTCAGGCAAAAGATTTTGAACACATTGGGTCAGCTGGGATGAAAGCTCAATTCAAAGAATTATTGCAGAGTGCTCAGATTTGGGGAGCATTAGAAAAGGACAAAGAAGAAAGATAAATGGAAACGAGATTCACAAGAAGGGTCTGAAAGTGTTCAGAAAGAAAATGATCCAGTAACATTTTTACCGATGAGGGAAATTCCAGGAGGGTAATTTGTTCATGCTCCATGGCACAGGAGTGATATTCTGTCATTCGTAAATGATTATCCAAAACTGAGAGAGAAACCGGTTGAGTGGTTCTAGCAGACCAATAGATTTGTGAAGCTTTCTAAATGTCTGTGGGAAGACTTGAGTACTCTGTTGGGGATAGTGGTTCCAGCTGATTTGTGGGTTGAGTGCAACTGAGCAGTGGATTGGCCGACAAGTGAACCAGAAAGGGACAGAGTTACAGGTGTACCATCACCTGAAGTGATGAAACATTATTATAAGGTGATTGAGTTCCTAAAGACGAGAATTTTGCCTAAAAATATTGATTGGCAGAGAATTGACAGAACAGTGCAGGAATTAAAAGTGTTGATACATACCTACTATGGGAGATTGTTGAAGGCGTTCAAGGAGTACAGTGGTAAAGAAGCAATTGAGCCGAAAGACATGTTGCGCTTTGTGTTCAGGTTCGTGGAAGGATTGAGACCTGAAGTAGGCCAGATGATTAAGAGTCATTTGATCTGTTGCCAAGCGGAGCCGATTGATGAGGTGTTGCAGTATGCGAAATACTGCAGTGACGAGATTGAGTTGAAGCAGAAAAAGTTAAAGGAGAAGGTAATGGTGGTGCAGAGTAAGGCAGCTCAAACGGGAGTACCGGGAGCTTTTGTGCAGCAGATACTGCAGCAGCAGGGAACTGTTATGTTCCAACCTCAGATGAGAGGTAGGGGTCGTAGAGCCAATATGAGTTGCGGTCTGGATTTGAGTACTGTAGTGGTTCAGAATGATGTGCAAGAGAAGAAAAGGATGTTACTGTGTCATCTTTGCAGAAACATGGGACACTGGAAGCGGGAGTGTCCGATGATGGTGCAGGATGGTTTTGTACAGCAAAGTGGTGATGTCAATACATTTCAAACTGTGAAAATCCAGAGAATGAAAGGACTTAATCCAAATTTTCAAAATAACATGAATCAAGTGCAGCATTTTCAATCTATGCAGCAGGTGCAAATGCCTTGTGCACAAGTGTTGCAGCTACAACCAATGGAGCAGCAGGTTCCTATGGTACCTAGACAGCAAATGCAGATACCTCAAGCCCCAATGGAACAGCAACAGATGATGCTTACTCAGCAGGTCAGAGGTCATAGACAAGACAGAAATAGTGACACAGTTCACCAATTCCCATTACATAGTGAGAATGAAATAATCAATGAATGGATGTGTGAGAGTTTCAACGAGGAGCCATGTATGCTTGCAGCCTCATTAGAGGTAGATGAATGAGGACCTTTTGTGAAAAGAAAAGTGATAGGTTATAGGGTTTCATTCCTAGTGGACACAGGAGCTACTCACTCTACAGTGAGAAGTGCAGAAGTGCCAAATTTACCTCTTTTAGGCAGACTAGTTCAGGTTTTAGGGTTAGCGATTAGACAATTGGTAAATCCGATTACAGATCTAGTACAGGTTGAAATTGGTAACTTCCAGGGACTGCATAAGTTTGTAGTCTGTGACTCGAGTCAAGTATCCCTACTGGGAAGGGACTTATTGTGCAAAAACAGATGTTCAATTAGTTGCTCAACTGCTGGAATAGAGGTCCAGACGAATAGTGATGAAGAGGGCGAACAAACTTCAGAAACTGAGAAGGAAGTTACTAATGAAGAGTGTCCGTTGATTGAGTTTTTCCCAATGTTTACTATGAAAGAATTGCATGCAGATTTGCAGGGAACAATACAGGGGAAAGTGTGGGACCGGACAGGTAAAGAAGTGGGTCTGATCAAGGGAGTGGAGCCAATTAAGATCACTTTGAAGCCAAATGTAGTATTTCCACAGCTTCCACAGTATAACATGGCACAGGATGTTCTGATGAAAGTGGCGCAGATAATTGGAGATTTTCTGAAACAAGGAGTTTTGAAAAAAGTGTTGAGCAGTCAATGTAATTCACCGATAATGGGCTTAAAGAAGCTTTGTGGGAAAGTGTGCATTGTGCAGGACTTGCGAAAAGTGAATGACATGGTAGAGCTAGCGCTTAGTCCTTAGTAAGTAAACTTACAAGGAGACATGTATAGGCCGTTGAACCTTTTGGACTGCATGGAGTATCCTAGCCATGTAGTGACCAATGTTATCAGTATTTAATATAACCAATCAATAACAACTAAGAGAATCATTAATCATTAGTCAATTATATCAACATCTCATGAATAACCACAACTCAATATATCTTTTAACAATTTTTATTTCCCTATTAGTTACAATTCTAATCCATTAGTTAATTCAAACTTTATTCAATCAGCTCAGAATTAGTCATTAGTGACCACAAATAACATAACCTAATCAGGACTTGGGAAAACATATGCTCTAATACTTCAGCATAAGCTAACAAAGATGAATATATCAACATTAATAGCAGAGTTCAGCAATCAGTTTGTCAATCATTTGTCACTGTCAACGTCACTCAAAGGAACCTTGCCTAACCCAGATTACCATTAGCATGTGGGACTTCATGCGAAAACAATTTGGAACATGAATTTCTAAAACATCCAACTAAGAGAAAAACTATTTAAACAGCACAGTTGGTACCTAGAAAGAAAGGCACAAAGTTAATCAGTCACATTGTCATAGCTACCTATACGCGGAATGGATCAGCAACAAAGTCAGTCTTCGTCTTCAGGTCATAAATCGATCAGCAATGCATCAGACTCTCAAGAGCATGAGCCCAATGACAGAATCTCAAATGGAGTCTTTCGACATCTAATATCTACGTCAGTTCTCCCCCCACAACTCGCATCTCACATCTGAAGTTTTTGTCCCTTGTCATGGCTTTTTATTAAGGTTACCCAGTCCATCCCGATAATTCCTAATTGGTCAGTCAATCACCAGTTATTACTCTAACCAATAATGCTTAGTTTATGAATCTATAAGTCCTAAGGTTACACCGTTCTCAGTTCGCTGATTGGTTTACTGTACAATGTCCTCCTCATCCGGCTCATCGGGTATCGAAAATGTTGCATCTACTTCTCCAGTCAGTGTCTCTATTGTCCGAGTCCTTGGAAAGTACACTTTGTCTGCTTTACACTGAGTTTGATACAGGGACAGTTCAATACAATAGCTTCTTACAGTGCATGGTTATTTTGCTGCTGCACAAGGCCTGGCAACTAAGTTAATTCTACAATGTAATGCAAAACATAGGTTATACATCTTAATATGACATACTACTACGTTATCATTACACATTTTCAATATTTCATGCATTTTTTATCATTTTAGTACAAGTTCGTATAAGTTGGCGGTCACTCTTCGTGGGCTCATTTTCAAACGTGCACATTAATTTTTCCACGTTTAAGTTTTCTATTATTTTCTTGTTAATCAAAATGCATTAACACTCATTAATGTTTCTAATTAACATATCTGCTTCAACAGTAGTGAAGTGTTTTTTCCTGTAGTGCTGAATCCAGCGGTTATATTGTTTCAGATTCCCTGCGATGCAGAGTGGTTCAGACTGGTTGATTTGTCACAAGCTTTCTTTTCTGTGCCTCTTCATGAGGATAGTCAGTTTCTCTTAAGTTTCAAATTCCTAGACAGAGTCTACAGCTGGTGCAGGCTTCCTCAAGGGTATAAGGAGTCACCATCTTTGTTCAATCAGATATTGACAAAAGAATTTGGAGTCATTGTAACTACCGTACCAATCGACTCTAGTGCAGTATATTGATGACTTATTGATTGTGTCTAAAATGAGGGACGAGTGTAAGTACAACTCGATTGCCCTGTTGAATCATTTGGGAAAATTTGGACATAAAGTGTCACCTTTGAAATTGCAGTATTGTCAGAAGTCAGTGAAATACCTGGGACACCAAATTGAAAAAGGGTCAAGGAGAATTTCCAGAGAAAGGATTACAATGATTTTGCAGAGAAGTCCCCTGACTTCCCAGAGAGATGTCAGAATGTTTCTGGGAATGGTAGGTTATTGTCGGCAGTGGATTCCAAATTTTGCTGAGATTGCCAAACCATTGCAGCAGCTGACACATAAGGAAGTTACAGATCCCATTACACTAGACCAGGATCAGATGAAAGCGTTCACTGAGTTGAGACAAAGTTTGTGCAGAGTTCCAGTGTTGGGAATGCCTGACTACACAAAGCCATTCATATTGTTTTGTCATGAACGAGATGCTTGTTCTTTGTCTGTCTTGACACAGGTTCGTTTATTTGCTTATCGCCCAGTAGCCTATTTTTCTCCTACCTTGGACCCAGTCGCAGCAGCCTTACCAGGTTGTTTGCATGCCATTGCCGCAGTTGGTCAAAGCCTTTCTCAGTGTGAGGGAGTAGTGATGGGATACCCTCTAACGGTAATGGTACCTCACTCTGTTGAGATTTTATTGACAAGGACGAAAACGCAGTATTTGACTGTTGCCAGACTGACAAGGTATGAGACGAGTATTCTAGGTGTTCCAAATGTAACATTCAAAAGATGTACAGTGCTGAACCCGCAACATTAATTCCAAGTGATACTGTTGAAATTGAAAAAGAAGAAGACATTGAGCATGATTGTCTTGAGGTAACTGAGCTGTGTACAAAACCAATACCATACATCAGAGATTGTTGATGGCTCATGTCCCAGAGGTCGTACAGGAACATTGAGAGCAGGATATGCTGTGTGCACAATTACAGGTGCTCTAGATGCTTCTTGGCTTCGAGGTGTATATTCTACACAAGTAGCAGAATTGGTAGCTCTTACTAGAGCGTGCATGTATCTGCTGGATTGAGAGTTACTATCTATTCAGATAGCCAATATGGATTTGGAATTGTTCATGATTTTGGTCAATTGTGGTCGCAAAGAGGTTTTCTGACCTCTACTGGTTCACCAGTAAGAAATGGTGACAGAATAAAAGAATTGATGTGTGCAATACAGTTACCTGATGAAATTGCCGTGGTAAAATGCAGTGCACATTAAAAGTCACAGGACTACATCTCACTACGAAATGGATATGCGGATCAAGTCGAAAGGTTTTGAGCATTGAACTGTATATCACTCAAAGACAAATAGGAATTGATGTCAGAAGAAGATAATACATGTACAATTTTTGCATTGAAAGTGATTGATACTTTGGAAGAGTTGAAAACATTGCAGAGCAATGTTGACAAGGAAGAGAAACGTCTCTGGTTCAAATTAAAATGTATCCAACATCCTGATGAGATTTGGGTTTCTGAGGTGGGTCAGATGGTTCTGTCAAAAGGTTTATTGTCCCAAATGGCCAGGTATTACCATGGTCAGGCACACATTGGGAGGGATGCCATGGATCAGTTGTTCAAAATAGAATGGTTCAATCCCAAGTTTAGGCAGGCAGCAGAGGCAGTATGTCATCGCTGTATAATTTGTCAGCAATTAAACGTGGGAAAAGGGACAGTGGTGAGTTTGAGCCACATTGGAAGAGCAGGAGGTCCATTCAGCAGAATGCAATTGGTTTCATTGTGTGCATTTTTAGTCACTGGATTGAAGCATACCCCACAAGAAGGAATGGCAGTCTCACAGTAGCGAAGTAGTTACTTAGGGAGTTGATACCATGTTTCGGGTTTCCAGTCTCTTTAGAATCAGATAGGGGACCTCACTTCAATAACGAGGTGATTAAACTCTTATGTGCAGCACTAAACATTGAGCAAAAGTTGCATTGTAGCTATCGCCCTGAAGCATCAGGACTATTGGAACAGATGAATGGTACCTTGAAATCAAGAATTGCAAAGATGTGTGCAGCTATGAATCTGAAATGGACAGATTTATTGCCTCTGATGTTGATGTCGATGAGGAATATACCTGACAGGAAGACAGGGCTTTCACCTCATGAGATCCTCATGGGCACAGCAATGAGATTACCAGCAGTTCCAGCCAATGCACTTGTGAATATTACAGATGATATGGTGTTGTACTACTGCAAGGGTCTGGCTGATGTGGTTCGCTCTTTCTCTCAGAAGGTGCAGGCCACCAGCTTGCCCCTCATCCACGATCCAGGGCACAATCTGAGAGCCGGTGACTGGCTCATTGTCCGAAAACATGTTCGCAAGATGTGTTTAGAGCCACGTTAGAGAGGGCCTTTCCCAGGAGGTCTTAACGACTACGACAACTGTGAAGTGTGCAGGACTTCCAAATTGGATCCACGAGAGTCATACGAAGAAAGTGACATGTCCACAGGATCATGAAGAAGTGTTGTTGAGAGTACCAACAACGGGGAAACAGGTTGCCACACCTGAATCAGAAAAAGAACCAAGAGAGCCTGAAGTTGAATAGGAGCTTGTGGAAGATAGTTATATTACCCCTGTAAGAGATGAAGGTGAAGAATTACAGGAGGGTGTGGAAGAATCAACCTCAACAGATACAGCAGGATAGCCTAGCTCAGCAGAGGTTCTCCCAGAAGCAGGCAGTGCTGAAAAGGAGACAGAGCAAGTGCCAGACCAAGAGGGGGAAAGAGTTGAGACGGCTCAAAGTCAAGGTGGTCCGACTCCTCCTAAGCCCGTTGCAGGTCCGTCAAGAGAAAACACCATAGAGAAAGAGAAGGAGAAGAGTCCAATCCTGAGAAGAATATTGACAGAAGGATTGAGAAAGGGAGATAATTGGCCTAAGTCACAGATAAGGAAGAGAAAGGAATTGGTCATAAATAAAACAATAGAGGAAGAAGTAGATGCTACAAGAAAAGAAGAATTGAGCGAAGGAGAACTACGTGGTGATCGAAAGTTGAAAAGAAAGAGAATAGCAAGTCGCCATTACGCAGGTCCTGAATGGGCGTATGCAACCACAAATGAATGGCAACACAAGATTATGGGGGTCATTCTGACCCCGGCGGTCTCAGACTGCCGGGGCCAGAGTCGGCGGGAGCACCGCCGACAGACCGGCGGTGCCCCGCAGGGCATTCTGACCGCGGCGCTTTGGCCGCGGTCAGTGCAGGAAAACCGGCGGTCTCCCGCCGGTTTTCCGCTGCCCGTCAGAATCCTCCAAGGCGGCGCAGCATGCTGCGCCGCCTTGGGGATTCTGACACCCCCTACCGCCATCCTGTTCCTGGCGGTTCGCCCGCCAGGAACAGGATGGCGGTAGGGGGTGTCGCGGGGCCCCTGGGGGCCCCTGCAGTGCCCATGCCAATGGCATGGGCACTGCAGGGGCCCCCGTAAGAGGGCCCCGCTTGTATTTCACTGTCTGCATAGCAGACAGTGAAATACGCGACGGGTGCAGTAGCACCCATCGCACCTTCCCACTCCGCCGGCTCGATTACGAGCCGGCTTCATGGTGGGAAGGTCGTTTTCCCCTGGGCTGGCGGGCGGCCTTTTGGAGGCCGCCCACCAGCCCAGGGGAAAACTCAAAATACCCGCCGCGGTCTTCCGACCGCGGTACGGTATTTTGGCGGCTCCCCCCGGGCGCGCGGTGACCGCGCCCGGCGGGAGTCAGAATGACCCCCTATGTCCTTTTGCTTTGATAGAGAAGTTCCAAGTCAGTACTTTGATGTAACCAGAAAGTGATCGGGAAACTGGATTGTTGAGTTAATCTGGAGAGTCTATAAAAAGACTGTTGGAAAAAATAACCGGAAGAGACATTGATAACCTGATGTGACATTGAAACTGGATGTGACAAGCTGCTAATTGACTTTTGACAAAGGAAAAGGGGTACCTGGATGTAAGACTGAACTGTGAGAGAAGAATTTTTCCTTATTGTTTTTATTTTTACGGCACTTTATATAAGAGTTACTTCTGCTTTCTGATTCTTTACAGATCATGGCTGGGATAAATAATCAAGGTAGAAATGCTGGGCGCTGTAAATATATGATTGTTGGATTGGCAATTATATGTGGGATTTTGTTTGTAGTGGTGATTGTGGGAATGTCTGCTCTTGATGTGAAAGGAGCCAATCATACTTCTACTTCTGAGACTACTACACTAATAGCTTTGGAGAGGTTTAAGTTAGATGAGAAATATTTGCATGAATATAATAATGCTCAAGGAGAGCTTTCTCATAATGTCTTCTATCATTTGTTGATTGAATATATTGAGATGATGGATGCAAGGGATTGCCTTGTGTGTACGCAAATTCCTTCGTCAGTAGAGGAAGGTGTTACGTACCACAGTCTTCCGCTAACCTATGGAATAAGCTGTAGTTTGCCTCTAACAGGGTTCTATAATCAAGAGTATATACAGTATTGTTACTCCAACTATGATTTGGTGTTTTCGTTTGTTCCTGTTATTAGGCATTTGAGTAGGGTAGCCAAAGAGCATGATATAGTATTAGTTAGAGGACTTTTTGAGCCTACACTAACATTTGGAACTGCATATGCACACAAAAACAACATCACATGTTTGCTTACACCTTTAGAAAAGAGCTTCATAGGGCATACTGATGACAGAAGAAAAGCATTAAAAGAAAAACTAGAAAAAGGTTTAGAGAAAAGGACTTATAAGAATGATTATGCTTACACTGTAATTAAAATAGAAGGGAAATTAGCTTCAGATGCATTACACGTGGGAAAGCTTTGTATATATAGGCCAAAATCAC
Organism: Pleurodeles waltl; assembly: GCF_031143425.1. Lineage (NCBI taxonomy): Eukaryota > Metazoa > Chordata > Amphibia > Caudata > Salamandridae > Pleurodeles > Pleurodeles waltl. The sequence continues at coordinate 626,689,113 of NC_090447.1, read as the reverse complement.
TCACTGACACTTTATTTGTGGGAACGAGTGAATGTAGGCATGTGTTTCTGTGTCAGAGTAAATGGACCTTTATGTTGAATGGTCAGGACCCTGCGATTCCTGGAATCTATTGTATTTGTGGACTCAATGCTTATTACCGTCTTCCAAGAGGATGGTATGGGGCATGTTATTTGCGGATAGTTTTCCCAAAGATTTTTCAGATAGATGACTTAAAGAAGTTTCTGAAATTGACGGAATTACATCATAATCGACAGAGGAGGGAAACCTCTTCTGCAGTTGTGGGAGATATTTTTGGCGTGGTGCTTCCTTCAGTGGGAGTCATCTTGAATGGGGATTATGTAAATTGTGTCAAAAGATTAAATTGAACAGGTCTAAAAATAATCAGAGGAGGGAAGAACGAAACAGGGAAAGAATCTATAGAGAAGATTTGAGAGGGAGACAAAACACTGAAGAGATAGAACTATGAAAACAACGATGGTAAAAGTAGTGTGAGGACATATTTAGTCATCAGAGGAGGGAATGCTGAAGCAGATATGTTAATAAAAAAGTTTTGATGAATGTTTATGTATTCTGAATAAAGAAAATGTGTAGAAATCAAATTAATGTAGAAAAGTAATGTGCACGTTTAAAAATGTGCCCATGAAGAGTGGCTGCCATCATTCACGAATTATACTAAAATGACTAAAACATTTGTGAAATATTGAAAACGTATAATAACAATGTAGTAATATGTCATACTGAGATGTATAATGTATGTTTTGCATTATATTATTATAGAGTTAACTTAGCCAAAGTTGTGGCCTAGTTTGCCAGGCTTCATGAAGAAGCAGAATAAAAATGCGATGTAGAGAAGCTTCCCTGTTGAACGGACCCTGAACCACTCATTGTTTAATAAAGTCTGCTTAACTAGAATTTTCTGCAATGAACCGACAGAGAGGAGATGATGGAACTAGGGCATGTAACAAAATTGGTGTAAGGCAGACTAGATGTACTTTCCCAGGACTTGAACAATAGAGACACTGACTAGAGAAGAAGATGCAACATTTTCGATACCTGATGAGCCGGATGATGAGGACATCGTACCGTGAACCAATCAACAACCTGAGAGCGACTAAATATTAGAATTCATAGATTTGAAGAATTGAATGTATTGGGTAGCATCACATATGGTGATTAATTGACCAATTAGAAATTAGGTGATGGACTGGGCAACTTAAATATAATGTCGTGACAGAGGGAAAATTCTTCAGACCTTATTCCGAATTTTGATGCGATATTGGGGGAAAAGAGATTCAAGACTTTGTCAGTGGGCTCATGCTTTTGAGAGCCTGATGCATTGCTGATCGATTGATGACCTGAAGATGAAGACTGACTTTTTTACTGATCCATTCCGTGGATAGGTAGCTATGACAATGTGACTGAATAACTTTTGTGCCTTTTCTTCTAGGTACCAACTGTGCTGTTTTTCTCCTAGCTAGATGCCTTTCCCAAATTCATGTTCTAAATTGTTTTTCGCATGAAGTCCCACATGCTAATGCTAATCTGAGTTAGGTAAGGTTCCTATGGGTGACGCTGACAGAGACAAATGATTGACGAACTGGTTGCTGAACTCTGCTATTGATGTTGATATATTCATCTTTGTTGGCTTATGCTGAAGCATTGGAACGTATGTTTTCTCAGGTCCTGATTAGATTATGTTATTGGTGGTCACCAATAAACTAAATCTGAGCTGATTAAATAAAGTTTGAATTAATCATATGGATTAGTATCGTAACTAATAGGGAAATAAAAATTGTTAAAACGTATTATAGAGTTGTGGTTATTCATGAAATGTCGACACTATTGGCTAATGATTGAACATTAGTCACCCCGTAGCTAGGATACTCCATGTGAATCAAAAGGTTAATTGGCCTAAAACGCGTTCCCTTGTAAGTTTACTTACTAAGGACCAGGCACTAGCAATGTGTGCCGCAATCTACGGTCTGAACCACTGTTTAGACTCCATGTGGGTGAGTTAAAGGAACTTTACATGTGCTGAATACAGCCTAGCACATTTTAACTCTCCACTGTTAATGCAGATAATCACTCACCTTGTGCTTTCATTCTGACACATGCATTTCTCCACATGCTACTTCACAAGCATGCTGTGCTTTGTTCTACCCTTTTGACATAGTCCCGCCATGCCCCCCATGCCTGTTACAGTGAGCCCTTCTTCTCATTGAAAGCACATTACTGACATTTTGGCGGCCATATTTTGGGCTACAAGTTATACTTGTTGCCTGTAATTCAGTGATAGGCACGCAATCCAAACAATCTTTGATGATTTATGGGTTGTTGAATACAGCAACAAATTACATGTGAATTATGTTTTCCCCGACCATCACGCTTGCTTTCAAAACTCCTTGCCTGTCTTTGGCAACAGGCACGCCTCCAGAATTTCTATAAGTATTGTTAACTACTGGTAAAACTTCTTAAGTACTGTCAATGTTAAGTGACATTGGTGTTAGTTTTCAGCGACGGGCACGCTTTTGTCTTCCAGATTCTATGCATGTCTTTAGCGAAAGGCACACTTCTTTCATTTTCAATTAAATAGGCACCATCAAATTTATTGTTTTTATATAGTTATACTTGTTTGCTTTGTGCACATTTTGGTTACTCCAGCATCAGCATTTTATCTATGCCCGGATTTTCCTTGTTTTTAGGCCAAAATGCAAAATGCCAATTTCCCCCCATCGTTTTTAGCAGAAGCAGGAATCAGAAAATGCAAGTGAATCCAGTAGTTCAAAAATGTTGATAGTTATCTGGTTGCTTTCAATGGCGACAAATTTAATGCAAAAAGGAAATTAGCCCTCCTTTAAAGTTTTATTGTTTAGGTGGTGAAGGTCAGCGCATATTTGATCAATTACCCACTGCTCTACATCCTCCCCATGCAGAGTGGGATATCTATTTTGGAGTAGTCACCAGGCTCAAGAATAATTCTAAGGATGATGTCAGTATTAGTGTTGAAAGGCACAGATTCTTTACCAGAAAACAATAACAACATGAATCTGTTGACACCTCTATTATGAAATTATGAGTATTGGCTGCTGCTTGTGGGTTTGATGGTATCCCTGTCAACTATTTTAGAGGTCACATTGTGGTAAATTGTTTTGGCAAACACATCCAAGAAACGTTGCTATGCTGTTGTGATCCCAATCTTTAGGAGACTTTAGAGACAGCCAGAGGTATTGAAAGATCTACTCAAGCTTCCAAGGAACTGAACAAGGGAAGGATCAAGTTGCCACTGATCAAGTTAATGCAGTAATTTCCAATGCAAAATCACACAACGTAGTTAACAAGGATCCTAGGAAAGGTGGAAGGGCATTTGATTCTAATGCTTGTTTTTGGTGTGGGACTTCTAATCACATGGCAAAAGCTAAGAACTGTCCAGCTGTTAATAAGTCTTGGCTCAAGTATAAGAAAATGGGGCACTTTGCAAAAGTGTGCAGAAATGTCCAAAAGGTATGACTTGTCAGTGAAGAAAAAACCCTGCCAACATCTTTGATATGGCCAGCAGAGTGGTCTGATACATCAATATTAGATAACCAGGATTACAATAGGTCAGGTGACCATTTGTTATGTAATTATTAGGAAGGTCAAATTAAAAGTAAGTTTGACTCGGGGTCACCTTTTACCATCATCGCTGATACAGTATATGAATCTGAATTAGATGGTCCCGTTTGTTGCCTTTAGATATTTGTACTGTTGCCTTTTGGGGACATAAGATTGACTTGCCGTGCTATTTTGAAAATTCAGTGCAATTTAGGGACAGATCTGTGGTGATGAAAATTTAAGGGTTGCAATATCTTATGGTGGAAAGACCAGTGTGCACTTGGGATGGTATTGAGACCGGGCACTAATCAACCTATTTCTCTGGTGGACCCTGTTATTCAACCCCAGGGATTAGGTGAGCTTCTTGAAAAGTACAAACTTCTTTTTGAAGATCGTCATAGTTAGTGAATGGCTTCAAACATTAGATTGTATTGAAAAAATATGCCATGCCAATTGTACACAAGGTGAGTAACATACCTCTAATTGTGAGGGGTGATCTATGAGACCATTTAGACAAATTGTGCTCGTATAAGATTATTGAGCCTGTCATTTCCTCTGAGTGGGTCTCTCCCATAGTGGTGGTCAAAACAAAACCTTAGATCTCTTAACAGGAATATTTTGGTGGACTGTTTCCCACTCCTAAAAATTCAAGAGATGCTGCACAGGTGGGCGGCGCAAAGGTGTTTACCACCATTTTTCTGAAGTCAGCTTACCACCAGATTGATCTTTGGTCAAAACCCAGATCTTTAACCACGTTCAATACCCCTTTTGGTGTGTTCTGGTTTCTAAGCATGCGTTTTGGCCTGCCCTCAGCCACACCTGTTTTCCAGAAATGAATGTTCAAACATTTTGGGGAAAACTAACAGGTTCTGGCCTATCAGGACGAAATGCTAATATTAACAGGTGATAAACAGGATCAATTGGTGGTCTTGGATGAAGTACTGGACATTTTGTAAAGGTGTGGCTTAACACTAAAAAAAGAAAAATGTTGCTTCATGACATCTGAAGTTAAGTATCTTGACATGTGCTTCACCCTGGGGACTAGGACCACGGCAACGCGAGATTGGGGGCGGGGGCCAATAGCCTCCCCAGCGCTCAAGGGCCGTCAGCTCTCCCGCCTCGCGAGACACCGAGACTTCATCTGGGAGACTAGGGCCCCGACAACTCGAGTTTGGGTGCGGGCCAATAGCCTCCCCAGTGCTCAAAGCGCCGTCAGCTCTCCCGCCTCGCGGGATACTGAGACTTCATTCCGGGGGACTAGGGCCCCGGCAACGCAAGTTTGGGGGCGAGGCCAATAGCCTCGCCAGCGCTCAAAGCACCGTCATCTCTCCCGCCTCTCGGGATGCCAAGACTTCATCCAGGGGACTAGGGCCCCGGTAACGCAAGTTTAGGGGCGGGGCCAATAGCCTCCCCAGCGCTCAAAGCGCCGTCAGCTCTCCCGCCTCGCGGGGTGCCGAGGCTTCATCCGGGGGACTAGGGCCCCGGCAACGCGAGTTTGGGGGTGGGGCCAATAGCCTCCCCAGCACTCAAAGTGCCGTCAGCTCTCATGCCTCGCCGGATGCACACGGGCGGTGCCCGGGCAAAGCCCGGGCCAAGAGCGGGCCCGTCATCGCCCAGAAGAGGCCGGGCTGGGCCATCCCCCTGAAATTTTCGTAGCCATATTGTACTTAGCCGGACTTCAGTCAGGTTCTTTTGTTTTTGTGGATGAGCAAATTGTTGTACCTGATTACAGGCCATTCCCACTAACAGCCTGACCACTCGGATATTGGCAAGATTCTTTTTATTTTTTGTTGTTTTAAGCTTTTGTTTTTTGTTTTTGACTTTCTAATTATTTGTTATATTGTTTGTAATGAATTAGGTGTATATCCCAGGTAACAAGAGTAGATTGGTATAGATTCTCTTTGCTGTGTATGCATGCCAGCTAGATACTGGCTAGAAGCCCGTTAGTGTAATACAGGTTGAACCTTTGAGTACATAATTAATAAATAGCCAGACATGGGTAAGAGGAAGCAACCTAGCGCAAAAGATACTTCATCCAATAAAGACCATTCCTCAACACTAAAATTTATCTCAGGGGCAAAGGTTGTCATAGACAAGCAGATTATCAATGTTGAGGAAAAGTTATCCACTCGAAGGGACCACAGGAATCTTTAGCTAACCTTAATAATTCCTTATTGCTATCACTAGCCTCTCCAACTCAGAAAGAGTCATTGGAATGTGGGGGTCTGTTAAAGGGCCCAAATGGATGTATCCATTATTCAAATGAGACTATCTCAGAGGCTGATGATTCCCCTCTGCCACCCAAATGTACAAAGAATCCTAAAGCAGACCGCAAGGGCAGAGCACCTAGTTATGAGCCAACTGAAATAAGCAGACATGGCAATATTGGAGCCCAACTTACGGAACAAATTCACACTAATTTTGTGAGCACGGAACCCTGCCAGAACACCTCACGGACTATAGCTAAGGTAAAAACAAACACCTTAGATACTACTAGTGCCTAGGAACACTTAGTTAAGACGTCCTTTGAGTCAAAAAGCTCTACAAACCCAAAGCCAGCAACGAGACCCCACGCACACACAAACCCTCTGCAACTCCCTCTCAGATCACTTCCACCGCAAAATCCTGGTCATACACAACAGCTTCACACCACATACATCCTCCACACACACACCGCACCCACCCAACACAAACCCACAACACACACACCCCCCAACTTACTCACCGTCTGGGCCCCCACCACTGACGAAGAAACTGAAATAACTATGAACTCCATTCACTCTGGCTCCCCCTCCGACCCATGCCCCCACCGTATATACAACAGAGCCAGCCTCACCATCGCCCCATACTCCGAGCCACTATGAACAGCTCATTAGAAAGCGCCACCTTCCCAGACCTTTGGAAACACACAGATGTCACTGCGCTCCTAAAAAATCCCAAAGCCGACCCAGACGACCTCTCCAACTACCGCCCCATCTCCCTCCTCCCTTTCCCAGCAAAGGTCACGTAAAAAATAGTCAACTCACACCTATCCCACTTCCTCGAGACAAACCACACACTCGACCCTTCCCAATCTGGGTTCCGCAAGAACCACAGCACAGAAACCGCTCTCATAGCATGCACCGATGAAATCAGATCCGGAGTCGACATGGGCGAGACCGTAGCACTCATTCTCCTGGATCTCTCCGCAGCCTTTGACACTGTCTGCCACCACACACTCAGCACACGCCTTCACAACGCCGGGATAAGACACAAAGCCCTGGACTGGCTTACCTCCTTCCTCACCGACAGAACCCAAAAATTCCATCTCCCCCCCTTTCAATCCTCCGCCACCAAAATCACCTGCGGAGTCCCCCAAGGCTCCTCCCTCAGCCCCACACTATTTAACTTCTACATGACCCCACTAGCCAACATCATCAAACCCCACGAAATCACCATCCTCTCATACGCTGATGACACTCAACTCATCTTCTCCCTCACCCCAACACCGCCAAATCCAACCTACACACTGCACTCCTCGACACCGCCGCCTGGATGACAGCCATCCACCTTAAACTCAACTCAAACAAAACCAAAATAATCCTCTTTGGCCCACGCGAAAACACTTGGGACCCCTCATGGTGGCCCACCACGCTAGACCCCGCACCCACCCCGCAAACCAAGCACGCAACGTCGGCATCATCCTGGACTCCTCCCTCTCGATGACCCAACAAATCAACGCCCTCACCTCCTCATGTTTCAACACACTCCGCATACTGAAAAAAACATTCAAGTGGATCCCCACAAGACCAGAAAGACAGTCACTCACGCACTCATCAGCAGCAGGCTTGACTACGGCAACGCCCTCTACGCCGGTACCACACAAAAACTCAAGCGCAAACTACAGCGAATCCAGAACTCAGCAGCACGACTCATCCTCGACCTCCCCCGACACGAACACATCTCACCACACCTCAGATCCCTCCACTGGCTCCCCATAGACAAAAGGATCACCTTTAAGATCCTCATCCTCGCACACAAATCGCTCCACAATACCGGCCCTGCCTACCTCAACGAAAGAGTGACCTTCCACACGCCCACACGCCACCTCAGCTCTGCCGACCTCTCTCTCGCCACTGTCCCTCGCATCAAACACACCACCACCGGAGGCAGATCCTTCTCCACTGGACACAGATCCTTCTCTTACCTAGCCCCCAGGACCTGGAACTCCCTCCCCACCCACCTCCGCAAGACCCAGGACCTACTACACTTCAGGAAGAGCCTCAAGACCTGGCTTTGCGAATAGTGAGCCCCCTTCCCCCTTTCCCATCCCCCCCCAGTGCCTTGAGACCCTCACGGGTGAGTAGCGCGCTCTATAAATCTCTTTGATTGATTGATTGATTGATTGACAAAGCGCTTAATTAAAGTGGAGGAAAATTTGCAGTTAATACTTAATTCAGTGAGGGCATGGACTTTAAGTCAAACTATCATTACTCCTCAACTTTCTGGCGATATAGATTTAAATCTGAACTTGTCTTGCCCTAAAGAACGACAACTTCCACTAAACAGTTCTTGGGCCAATCAATGCCACGTAGAATCCTGTATTTTTTCAAATTGCATTAGTAGATCTCAACAACAAAATGTAAATATAAATGGTTCAGAAGCACATAATAGCTCAAAATTCCTGATGAACATAGAATCAAGAGATACATTAAATCTCCCGCCTGCTGTAACTCCTTATGTAGTAGTTCTCGCAAATATTCCTACTATACTTAAGGAAGATAGGGAAACATGGACGGCCTTGCAAAATAAATCATTGAATTGGATTGGAACACGCATGAAACCCGGTATGACAGATACTCTTTTTAAAGATAATAAAATGGTCAGGAGAGTTAAATGGGTGGGCAGGAGCCATAAAACATTACGGAGTGATTGTGTGGTACTCTCGTTTAAAACCCCAAAATTAGTGGAGGCTATTTTGAGAAACTTAAGCCCACGACAGATTTCTGACCATGGCATTTCACTGCTTCCCTAGGCTATTTCTATAAGTCTAATGGTAGGCATGGACTCCTAGTTTAGAGCCCTTAAATCAACAAAGCAGACACAAAAGAAATGACATGGTCCCTATTGAGAAAAACAGGCATGCCACCTGTTTGGAGGATGTGGCTTGACTGACGGCGGATCATGCTGAGGGCAAGTTGATGCCTATGATGACGAACATCGTCCCTGATTCATTGAATGGTGGAGATGGCCAGGTGGGGAGTAAAGGAGAAGAATTGATGATGAAGGAAAGAAGAGAACAACAATTTTGTTTTGATGATTCATTGGTAGGCGGAGTTCCCGCCCATCTGGCCATATCCATGACAACATCTAAACCCCATATAGAGATGGGAGATTAAAACATCCTCACTAGCATGGAAAGCAGGGCAACACAACTCCCTGGGGTTGGGTTTTAATACCCCAGGAGACAAATTTCTATTTTGGAATGTGGCAGGTTTGCGTAACAAAATTGAGATTGAGGACTGGTTAGAATATATCAGATTTTTTCCTTGTGTATGTTTACAGGAGACTTGGGGGGTCATTCTGACCCTGGCGGTCAGTGTAAAAGCGGCGGCCAACCCACCAACAGGCTGGCGGCCTAAAAATATGAATTCTGACCCTGGCGGGAACCGCCAACACAGGCAGGCGGTAGACAATTTACCGCCCACCCTATCACGACCCACCAATCCGCCACCTTTTCCGGGGCGGGAGCCCCGCCGATAAAAACACGGCGGAAACAGACATCTCCAATGGAAAATGCTTACCTCGACACACTTCATGCGGAATCGGAACAGCATGGAACCCGAACTCCACATCCTCCCAGCCATTGCCTTCCTGCTCTTCTTCCAGGATCAGGAACCTCGCCGCAGACGACAACGGTGAGTACTGCACCTACGACACAAGGGAGGGAGGAGGAGGAAAGGTTACGGGCACACACATACGCCACACACCCACCCCCACCCTCACCCCCACCGAAATACCTACACACCTATGCAGATAAAAAAGTCAGAGTGACACCCCCAACCCCCCCCCCCCAAAAAACAAAGACAAAAGGCAATGAATGTAAAAGTAGAACCATATTATTGCAACAATAAAGTATAGCGACCTTAGCAATATATGAAGAATGAATACACATCTATAACTCTATCCATACAAGTAGTAAAAGTCCGGCCCAGTCATTCAAAGTCCAAATGTCCGTAGGCCAATGTGCAGCAACACATGGGCAAAGCCGACACACAAGATCAAGTCCATTGGAGAGAACACTGCTGGGGCATCAGTAAAATAAAAAGACAGGCACCTCAGGGGGAAGGGAAAGGGGGGCACCTCAGCCACATGAGTCCACGACGCCAGATCCACGAAGGGCCTCCATGCACACTGTGCCATCCTGGGGAGTGCAAAGCCACAGTCTCACAAGTCTCTACAGTGGGTGGGTTGCCCACTGTGCCATCCTGGGGAGTGCAAAGCCACAGTCTCACAAGTCTCTACAGTGGGTGGGTTGCCCACTGTGGCATCCTGGGGAGTGCAAAGCCACAGTCTCACAAGTCTCTACAGTGGGTGGATTGCCCACTGTTACATCCTGGGGAGTGCAAAGCCACAGTCCATCAGGTGGAATACAGAGACCACTGGTCATGGAGGAGGCATGGTGGGCAGAGTGCGTCGTGAAGGCCTGCCCGACACAGAACCGGGACTGCCAATGGGCCAGCGGTGCTTGACAGGAAGGGCCCAGCGGAGCTGTGCTTGAGATGAAGGGCCCAGCGGAGCGGTGCTTGAGATGAAGGGCCCAGCGGAGCGGTGCTTGAGATGAAGGGCCCAGCGGAGCGGTGCTTGAGATGAAGGGCCCAGCGGAGCGGTGCTTGAGATGAAGGGCCCAGCGGAGTGGTGCTTGAGATGAAGGGCCCAGCGGAGCGGTGCTTGACAGGAAGGGCCCAGCGGAGCGGTGCTTGACATGATGGGCCCAGCGGAGCGGTGCTTGACAGGAAGGGCCCAGCGGAGCGGTGCTTGAGATGAAGGGCCCAGCGGAGCGGTGCTTGAGATGGAGGGCCCAGCGGAGCGGTGCTTGAGATGAAGGGCCCTGTTCAGCGGTGCTCCTCACGGCGGGGCCCTGTTCAGCGGTGCTTCTCACGGCGGGGCCCTGTTCAGCGGTGCTTCTCACGGCGGGGCCCTGTTCAGCGGTGCTCCTCACGGCGGGGCACTGTTCAGCGGTGCCTGTCTTGTGTTTCCAGTGAACCACACCTGGCCAATACTTGCCGCTCAGTCTGCATCAGACCTTTCCGTTGCGGGGCCCTCCTGTGATGGAGTCCTGGGGCCCTGGCTCTCCTTCGATACCCCCTGAATGGGGCTGGTGGGGCCCTCATGGCCAGGTCGGCTGCTCCCTGCCTTTTGCTCCTTGCTGCCCTTGCCCTCCTTGGCAGACTGTCCGTGGCCCTTGGCTCCCTTACCCGATGTGGCAAGTGACGGTGCAAGGCTACCCTCCTTGGGGGCAGGCGTATCAGGCCTGTCGCGCCTGCCCTTTAGTTTTTTGTTCCTCTTCCCAGGGGCGGGGCTGGCTGTGCCTTTGCTGCTGGACGATGTCCCAACCCAAGGAAAGGGCGGACTCCAAAAACCAGGCACAACGTTCTTTGGAGTTGCTGGGCTGGTGGTGGCTGAGGTGTTTGTGGATCAGGTGAGGAAAAGAGGTCCACTTTAGAGAGGAACATTTTCTTTGGAGCCATGGGAAGGGTGGCTGGAGTGGGTATGGGAGTGGAGGAAGAGGATGTGGTTGTAGGAGAGTCAAGTGTGCTGTCTTTGGGTGCAGGTGCTTGGGCAGGAGGCTGACGTGAGGTGGATGGCTGTTGTTTGGGTGCCTGCCTGCGTGTGTGTGGTTGGGAAGCGGGAGTGACAGACACACTGGGAGAGGACACAGGGGACGTGTACATGGCAGTGGGGGTGGTGACTGCACATGTGCTGACTGGTGTGGAGGGTGTGCTGGTGATGGGTGCAATGGCTGATGGTGGTATGCTTGCAGGTGTGTGTGGAGACGTCACAGGGAGGGAGGAGGGAGACGAGGAGGTGGGGGACATAGAGGAGGTAGTGGCTGTTGGCATGTCTGCATCTGGATGTTGCTTGGGTGAATGCTTGTGTGTCCTGTGGTGCTTATGTCTGGATGAGCTGGCCTTGGGTGTTGAGGTGTGTGCAGGCTGGTCTGTAGGTGTGGATGGGATAGGCAGAGGAACAGGGGAGTGGGACTGAGTGGAGGGAGTCAGAAGAGGGAGGCTGGAGACAGGGACAATCGCTGCCGTCAGTGCTGAGGCCAGAGCGTTGAACGATCGTTGATGGGCAGCCTGACCCGAATGAAGGCCCTCCAGGTATGCATTGCTTTGATGCACCTCCCTCTGCCCAACAATAATGGTCCTTAGGAGGTCAATGACCTCCTCACTGAGGGCAGCAGGGGTGACTGGGGCAGGGCCTGAGGTGCCTGGGGCGAAGGAGATGGCCGGCTTCCTGGCCTTGTGGGCACGGGCCGAAGGCCGAGGGGCTGCTGGGAGGGCGGAGCTGATGCGCTGGGTGGCGGCTGTACCTGTAGGATCGGTGGGCACGGATGTTGCCGCCACCGCAAGGGAGCTCCCTTCCGAGGACGTGTCGGTGTCGCTGCCGTCTCCACGGGTCCCCGTGGTGGAGCCCCCCTCGCCCTCCGTCTCACTGGTCATGTCGGAGTCCGTTGCATGGCCCTCCGGGGCCATGTGAGATGCAGCTCCCTCTTGCGCCGATGCCACTTCTCCTCCGCCTGATGATGCTAATGTACACTTTCACAGAAAAACAAAGAAAATGGGGGGGGGTGGAAAACATAAAGACAAGTTGAGTGCATGCATTGGGGACACCGTTGGCGGAGAGGACAGACATAGAAGCCCCCTGCACTACGCTGTGCACTTGGGGTACACTACTCATTCACTGGGACATGCCCTACAAGCCTATGGGCGACAACTGCCCACACAGTATACACTGGTCCATGAATCGCGTTACTAGGCACCCTACAGAGGTGGGGGGTGGGGGCACAGGACCATACTTCACGGACGGGCCTATCCTACAGAAATCGCCTTGGCCTAGGGATACCCACAGCCCTCCTCCCCCACCCAGGCACCTCCACTGCGCGCAAAATAGCTGAATGTGCTGGTACTCACCCCCTTGTGTCTGCTGTGATGTCCTCAAGCGCCCATCTAAATCGAGGTAGGCCACCGCCAGGATCCGGGACATCAATGGGGTCAAGGTACGACTGGCACCCCTCCTAGGTTGGGAGGCCATCCCCAGCAGAGCCTCCGCGGTCTTCCTGCTCCCGCGGCGGATGTCCTCCCACCTCTTGCGGCAGTGGGTGCCCCTTCTGGTGTGGACCCCCAGGGCCCGGACGTCCTTGGCGATGGCACGCCAAATGTCAATCTTCTGATGGGCGCTGACCTATGTGACATGTACAGGGCGGGAAGAGAAACATCATCACTTTTCTGCATGCTCGATGTGAGTGCCCCCCCCCCCAACCTTGCCATGTGGCACATGCTCTCATCTGTCGTGCCATGCATTCGTCATTCGCTGCCCTCCCCTCCATCGTACATCCTCCCCACTCAGCCCAGGCATTGGGCACTATGCATTGCCCCCCGTGTACTCACCTGTTGGTCTGGAGGCCCGTAGAGTAGCGCATACTGGGGGAGGACCCCGTCCACGAGCTTCTCCAACTCCTCGGAACAGAAGGCGGGGGCCCTTTCCCCAGTCGCAGCAGCCATTGTCACTTCCAGACCGAGGTCACAGCAGCACTTGCAGTATAGGTCCTCTCCTGTGGATGCTCAGGTCTCGTGTGATCAAGCGGAGAGAAAATGGCGGTTACGGCCGCGGTGGTGCGTGCCGCGGCGGTGCGTACCGCGGCGTGCGTACTGCGACCGCCGGCGCTCACCGCCATTGGCTCCTGAAACCCATAGGGTTCAATGTTGTCCAATGCGGCTTTGCGCCGCGGACTGCGACCGCCTACCGCCACGGTGTGCCACGCTTGCGCAATTTCCTCACTTCACATTGTCACACTTCACAGGTCAGGCAGCCGCCATTTCAAGGGCCCACATGGCTTAATTCCTACTGCGTCACACATGGCTAGGCCTTGCACCGACAATCATACTAGCCATTCAATCCCGAGAGATTCATGTACTGTGCATGCTGTGGGCACTTACCTTTGGGTTGCTTGACTCTGTGCTCCATGTTGTCCTTCCTAGGCATTGTCCGCTGGGACTTGCGAGGAGACGGAGGAATCTTCCCATGTACAGACCGCTGGTGGACCTGTCGACAATGGAAGAAAGACACGTCATACTCACCTACAGACTCAACCGTGCCACTATACAGGAACTGTGTGCCCAGCTGGAGCCAGACCTGATGTCACCCATCCGCCAACCCACAGGGATTCCGCCTCTAGTGCAGGTGCTGTCAGTACTGCATTTTTTGTCAAGTGGATCATTTCAAACTACCGTGGCCATTTCATCTGGGATGTCTCAGCCTATGTTTTCAAAGGTGTTGTCCAGAGTGTTGTCTGCCCTGATGAAATACATGCGGAGCTACATCATTTTCCCTGAGGTGGGTGACTTGCCTACAGTGAAGGGTGATTTCTATGCCCTTGGACACATTCCCAATATCATTGGTGCCATTGATGGTACCCATGTGGCTTTGGTTCCCCCAAAATACGATGAGCAGGTGTACAGGAACCGTAAAAATTATCATTCGATGAATGTCCAGGTGGTCTGTTTGGCTGACCAGTACATCTCCCATTTAAATGCCAAGTTCCCAGGGTCAGTGCATGACGCGTACATCATGCGAAATAGCAGCATCCCTTATGTGATGGAACTGCTACAGAGACACCGTGTGTGGCTAATTGGTGACTCTGGTTACCCAAACCTGCCTTGGCTATTGACCCCAGTGAGGAATCCCAGGACCAGGGCAGAGGAACGGTACAATGAGGCCCATGGGCGTACCAGGAGGGTGATTGAGCGGACCTTCAGCCTCCTGAAGGCCAGGTTTAGGTGCCTGCATATGACTGGTGGATCCCTAATGTACTCACCAAGGAAGGTGTGTCATATCATCGTGGCCTGCTGCATGCTTCACAACCTGGCTTTGCGACGCCAGGTGCCTTTCCTGCAGGAGGATGGTCCAGATGGTGGTGTTGTGGCCGCCGTGGAGCCTGCGGAGAGTGAAGAGGAGGAAGACGAAGAGGACGACACAGACAACAGGGACAGAGTGATACTGCAGTATTTCCAGTGACACACAGGTAATAATCTACTCCTGCATTGTATTATATCTGTAACTGTAGTGGCTCTCTACTGTCTGACCTTTCACCCCAATGTATGGTAACTTAGTTGTGTATATCACTTCCTATTTCAGTGATCTGATCCCCACGGAGTGCCCTCTGGTTTTTTTCCCCATGGACTACCGCTGTGTGACACTGGTATGTTGTCATCACAATGTAACTAGAAATGTTTTGTTGGTTATATCGAATACAGTTGGTTTAAATAAATAGATAGCAGAATCCAGTTGGTTAATGTGCAATAATTGTGTTTATTGAAGTTTTAAAATAGGTGTATAGTTCAAAAAGGGTGATGGTGGAGGCATGTCCATGGCAGTGTCCAGACTGTCGTTCGTACAGGTCCATTGTCCATATGCCTGTGGAAGGTGGAGCAGGGGCAGTTCAAGGTTGAACAGGGTAAACAAGTGGGACAGTGGGATGACATCCGGGGGTTTCCGTGCATGGCGGGGGTCTTGACATCCTACTCTGTCTTCTTCCTCGATCTCAGGCCTTTCTTGCAGGGTGGTTCTTGTTCTGCAGGGGGTGGGGTCCGGGAGGGCCATTGCTGTTGTGTCGGGGCCTCCTGACCACTAGCGCCGGCGGAGGTGGTGGGCTGTTCTTCCTCCATGCTAGTGGCAGGGGCCCTTTGGGGGGCCTCATGGTCCCGCAATGTGGTGACAATCTGGTTGAGTGCCACCACGATTGTACCCATTGCGGAACTGATGGTGCGCAGTTCTTCCCGGAACCCCATGTACTGGCCCTCCTGCATGGCCTGGATCTCCTGGAACCTGGCCAGGACCGTCGCCATCGTCTCTTGGGAGTGGTGGTACGCTCCCATGATGGTGGTGAGGGCCTCTTGGACAGTGGGTTCCCTAGGCCTGTCCTCCCTCTGTCGCACAGCAGCCCTCCCAGTTCCTCTTTGTTCCTGGGCCTCTGTCCCCTGGACGGTGTGCCCACTACCAGTGCCCCCAGGTCCCTGTTGTTGTTGGGGTTGTGGGTTACCCTGGGTGCCCTGTACTGGTAGACACACCGCTGCTTGACCTGTCCTGGAGACAGAAGCATGGGCCCGCTGGGTGGGTGCTGTGCTGGTGTTTCCTGAGGGGGGTAGGTCTGCTGTGGCCTGGGGCTGACTGAGGGTAACCGACTGTCCAGAGGTCCCCGATGGTCCGGGCTGGTCATCAGGTTCTAGGTCGACAGAGCTGCTGTCATCACTGGGGGCCTGTTCTGGGGGTGGGATGGACAAATCTGGACCCTCCTGGCCGGTGTGTTGGCGTTCGGGCCCTGCAGGGGTCAAAGAATATGGTTATTGATTTTGTGTGTGCCGTGGCGTGCGATTTGTGGGTGCCCTTGTCCCCCAGTGCTGGCAGTCCCATGTGGGAGGAGTTGTGAGGGTGGTTTGTGGGGGGGGGTGGGTATGTGCAGTGGTCATGCTTAGGTGATGTGTGTCCATGGTTTGTGTTGGCATTCAGGGGTTTGGGTTGGGTTGGGTGGGTTGTGCTGGTGAGACATTAACAGGGAGTATGTGTGCTGGGGGTTTAGGGGTGAGGGTGGGGGTGTGGGTGTGGGTTGGCATGCTGGTGGTTGGGGGGGTGAAGTAGTTGAGATCAGACTCACCAGAGTCCATTCCTCCGCCTACTCCAGCGAGGCCCTCAGGATGCAGGATGTTCAAGACCTCTTGCTCCCATGCTGTGAATTCGGGTGGAGTGGGTGGGGGTCCGCCGCCAGTCTTCTGCACAGCGATGTTGTATCTTGACACCATCGACTGCACCTTCCCCCGTAGGTCGTTCCACCGCTCTCGGATGTCTTCCCGATTTCTGGGATGCTGTCCCACAGCGTTGACCCTGTTGACGATCCTTTGCCATAGCTCCGCCTTCCTGGCTATTGTGGTGTGCTGCACCTGTGTGCCGAAGAGCTGGGGCTCTACCCTGATTATTTCCTCCACCATGACCCTGAGTTCTTGGTCCGTGAACCTGGGGTGTCTTTGGGGTGCCATGGGGTGGTGTGGATGAGGTGTGGGGTGGTGTTTGTGGTGATGAGTGTGGTGGTGTGTGGTGTTTTGTGCGTAGATGTGGTGTGGGTGATGATGTTGGGTTCCTGTGTGTATTGTGGTTTGCGTTCCCTGTGCTCTCTCTCTGTGTATTGCGCCTTGTCTCTGAATTTCGATTTGTGGGGGTTTGTGGGTGATGTGGGTGTGTGTTTTATATGGTGATGGGTGTGTGGGAGTGGTGTGTGTATGTGTATCAGGTGTGTGTATTTCGAATTGTCCAATGTGGCTGTGTTTTGTAAAGGTATGTGTATTTTGAGCGCGGCGGTGTGTACCGCCAATGGAATACCGCGGTTGAAAGACCGCCACGTGGATTCGTGGGTCGTAATGGCATGGGCGTGTTTGTGTTGGCGTGACGGTGGAGGTTTGGTCATCTCCAGTTTATCGCTGACCGCTGATGAGGCGGGCTTCAGTGGATGTCGGGTTTTTGGCGGTTTGGCAGTTGTGGGTCAGAATGACCGTGGCGGTTTACCGCGGCCGCGGCGGGATGATGGCGGTCTTATGACCGGCGGTAGGAGCCTTTTACCGCCAGGGTCAGAATGACCCCCTTGGTCTGTGGATCCCATCCATATAAACGGCTATAGGACATTTCACTCCCCGCAATCCCTTCTCAACGAGGTAGGGCAAAAGGTGGTTTGTGTACATACATCTCTAATAAGTATGATTTAATAAAAGTCTCTAGTATAACCTCTAACACGTTTTATCAATTGATGTTATGTGAATTAAAAAATGGAGCGCACATAGCTGTTATTAATTTTTAGAATAACGACCCGACAAAAAATTGCACATATACTTAGGCAATTGCAGGATAACCTGGATCGTGCATGTAATTTTACACATAAAGAGTTTTTATAGTGTGGGGAGGCGATTTTAATACCTACCTGTGCTTCCAAATATATGATAAAGTTTGTTTCCTTGGTGCGGGAGAATCCGATGATTTAATTCATTTTTAGTCATTATCATTATGGCAACCTGTTGAATGACATAATATTTAAATTCAACCTCTCTTTTTATAACTGGTTAAACGGTAGTAAGTTACAACTTAAGCCTACCTTTAACGGCAGATGCGCAAATACCATAATAGATTTCATTTTAATATCCAATAATCTTGTTTTCTGCGCCTCGGAGTACAAAATTCATGATATTGTGCTCAGTAGTCACTATCCACATAGTATACACCTTGCATTGCCCCAAGGCACAAATAAACATAAAGGGGTAGTAGAAAATGTAGCCAATATTGAACTGGCCTCAAGGAATGGTTATACAATTTGTTGGTGACAGATTGAACCGATAAGTTTTATGGAAAAGTTGTTGAGTGATTATGCTAAGGAGGTCGGAATCTTCCTTTTAGATGACACCAGCCCTCAGGAGTGTATTAGAGCCTTTACAGTAATTACCACTGGAATTAAACAGTACCTCACAGTAAATACAGGCAAGCCCAGATCACGGGGAAATAAAGGGTGGTTTGATACCGCTTGTACAAAGGCCCATAAGAAACTTAAACAGTATTTACATACACAAAACCCTGACAAGCATGAAATTATCATTCTTAGACAGGAGTATAAAAAGGCCATAAAAAACAGGAAAAAAAAACTAAAAAATGAGACCTGGAACTCCCTTTACAATGCAAGCCTCCAAAATAACAATGCTGAATTTTGGAAAATAGTAAACTCTCCTCTGTAGGGTGATAGCATGTCACCAAATATTGAAATAGCTATCACGGAAGAAGAGTGGATTACCCATTTCTCTAAAATGTACTCTTCGGGAAAGCCTTCACCTGATACAAATCACCATAGAGTGGATTACCAGCCTATTACCCCACTTTTCAGCTTAAACGAGGTCATTGAGGCCATAAATGCCAGTAAGAGTGGAAAAGCACCAGGTCCAGAAGGAGTACCCATTGATATTTACAAGTCTAATGTTTCACTCTGGGGTCCTTTATTGACACAGGTTCTACAAGCTTGTTGTGCCACAGCCTTCATCCCGACCTGGGCGGAGTCCGTTATCGTTCCAATATTTGAAAAAGGCGACAGTCAAAATCCAGCATGTAATAGACCAATTTCACTCCTTGATACTCTTGCAAAGATTGCAGGATGTATTGTCCTGAATAGGTTACGAGAGTGGACGGAAGCTAATGTTTTAACGGATCTACAATATGGCTTCAGGTCTGGGATTGGGACTGTGGAACAAGCTCTGAACCTAGATATCTTGATTGGAAAATACACGAAGGCTAAGACAGGAGCTTTATACCTTGTATTTGTAGACCTGACTTCGGCGTTTGACTGCGTAATTCACAGTAAACTCTGGTCTATTCTGTTGCATATGAGGGTAGACAACACAATTGTCCTTTTTATTAGGGAATTATATTCCGGAGCTGGAGCTAGAGTACGCTTTGGGTCCCAGGGGGAGTGTACCTCCTTCTTTTCTGTGAAGCAGGGGGTTCGTCGAGGTTGCGCCTTAGCACCTCTACTCTTCTCCCTACACATCAATAAACTAGAGGCTGTTTTAACTACAGTACGTTGAGATCTTCCACAAGTTGGCTCCCAACAGATTCCAGCACTTATGTTCTTATGGCACGTACATCTGTAGCCTTGCAGCGATTACTGGCTACTTTTAACAACTATATGGAAGATCTAGGCCTTAAATTTAATCACTCTAAAACATATATATTGACCTGTAGTATAAAACCTGTAAAAAAATGTATATCACAATAAAGGCTGTGAAATTAGATAATACAGAAACCTTCTCATACTTAGGAATTATGTTTGATAATAAAGGTACCTGGACGCAAGCCATTAGTTCTAGGAAATTACTTTTTACTAAGACCATTATGGCTGTTAAAACATTTTCCAAAAAAGTTGGTAGGGCAAATCCGAAAGATATGATGACAATTTACAACGCAAAATGTGTATCAGTTGCACTGTATGGGGAAGGCTTATGGGGACATAGGAAATGTAATGCTCTGCAGATAGCAGAAAATGATTTCTTAAAGTCTATTTTAAGTGTACCAAAATCTACACCAACCTTGCCGTGCCATTCAGAAATGGGGGCAACATACCTTACAGATCTATACAACCAATCCTATTATGGCATAAAGTGTGAACCTCAGAATTTGCTACTTTGAATAGGACCATTATAGCAGATGCTCAATCAATAAGCCACTCGCTGCGAGTCCCATGGCTGGTTTATATAAAGAATTTTTTTACGGATATGGGTCAGCCTGAGTTTTACCTTAGACCAAGGAAAATGGAAACATTGTCCAAAAAAGATCTGAAAAAATGTTGTCTTACCCACCTGGCTGACCTGAGGTGGTTTACTGAGTCACGGAAACCTAGCGTGAGGAGGAATCTTTTGTTACAACTATTAGATTGCATGGAACAATATTTAAAATATGTATTGAATTCGAGGCACCGATTCGTCCTCACATGCTTATGATTAGAGACATTTCACCGACTCGTCAGTTTTCCACTTATTAACGACTGGAGCCCAGTTCTGGAGAAATGTCCTTGTGACTTAGGGCCTGATTATGACCCTGGCGGACGGCGGAGGCCGTCCGCCAAGGTACCGCCGCTGAATGACCGCCGCGGCGGCCATTTAGACATTTCCTCTGGGCCGGCGGGCGCTCTCCAAAAGAGCGCCCGCCGGCCCAGAGGAAATGCCCCTGCAACGAGGACGCCGGCTCAGAATTGAGCCGGCGGAGTTGCAGGGGTGCGACGGGTGCAGTTGCACCCGTCGCGTATTTCAGTGTCTGCTTAGCAGACACTGAAATACTTTGCGGGGCCCTCTTACGGGGGCCCCTGCGGCACCCCCTACCGCCATCCTGTTCCTGGCGGGCGAACCGCCAGGAACAGGATGGCGGTAGGGGGTGTCAGAATCCCCCATGGCGGCGCAGCAAGCTGCGCCGCCATGGGGGATTCTAAGGGCAGCGGTAAACCGGCGGGAGACCGCCGGTTTGCCTCTTCTGACCGCGGCCGAACCGCCGCGGTCAGAATGCCCTGCGGGGCACCGCCGGCCTGTCGGCGGTGCTCCCGCCGACCCTGGCCCCGGCGGTCTTAGACCGCCGGGGTCAGAATGACCCCCTTAGTCTCAGAACAAAGTACAATGCATATAGTTTTATTTTGCACATTGTATTCTGATTTAAGGAAAAGGTTTGTGATTCCACTCTTAAAACCACTGCAACTCAAACAGTGTCGCCCTGCCTTTCTCCATTTGCTGACTCTTCCATCAGTCCAAATTTGTAATGGTTTAGCGGTCTATTTGTGTGCAGTTATGAAGATGAGATCTTATTTTTAGGCATTACTGAGGAGGTTTTACATGAAAATTGATGTTAGTCAGGAAAGTCGTTTTTTGAATTGTTGTTCTTATTGTTCTTATTTTGCTCTAATGCTTTTAGAAATAACTGATTCTAAATTTTTGCAGTGAATTTTATGTGACAGTTTTAAATTGCTGCATGTCTTGTCTTATTTATTCTATTTATTCAAGTGGTGGTTGACTAGTGTTACTTGTATATTTTATCTGCTTTTATGGTTGTGATAAACAATCAAATAAAGTATATTGAACTGAACTGACATGGGCTGTCTAATGCTGGTGTCAGGCCAAAGTCAGATTTAGTAGATGCAATCAAAGTTAGCTCCGAACCAGTGGACAAGGATCAATTCAGGTCCTTCATTGGCTTATGTGAATACTATTCTATATTTATAGAGAACATTGCTTTGCAAGCAGAAACACTAAGAAAAATATTGCGTAAGGGAGCTGAGTATGTCGGGGGGGGGGGGTTGATGGAAAGGAAGCCTTTGTTGAATTAAAATGCCTGATTGTGGATGCTCCTGCTTTGTGCTCTTTCAAGGACAGCATGAAACTTATCATGACAGTTGATGCCAGTGGAATTGGTTTGGGGGCTGTGCTATTGCAGGTGGTGGATGGTAGAGAATGCACGGTATCATTTGCTTCCATGTGTTTGTTATTGGTAGAGCGTAACTACAGCACCCTTGAGAACAAAGTGCTAGCGTGTTTGTGGCTATAAGCCATTTTTCAACATACCTGTGGGAATGTAAATTTTCACTCATCACAGATCATAAACCTTTGGTTTCCTTGCTTTCTGATATGAATTTAAGAAAAGCAAGCCCCAGAATGATCAGACTATTAGCAAGGATAAATGAGTTTCATTTTGATGTTAAACACATTCCAGAAGCTAAGAATATTAGGGCTGATTTTTTTATCTTCATGTCCAATTAAGTGTGATGAAGAGAAGACGGTAGTGGAGGAGGTTGAATGTGTAGTTGGCATAGTAAATGATATTGTAGTGACAGGTAAAAACATTTCTTTTCAGAATGTGTGAGGAGGGACAGCTATCTAACCATGTTAAACAGGTTCATTGTTGAAGGGTGGCCTCAGGAAAGGTATGTAAGTGAGGAAATCAAGCCTTTCTTTAAAGTTATGGAAGACTTGTCGGTTGAGGATGACTTGGTGCTGCGAGGTAATATGCTCATTCCCCTGAGTGTACTCAGGAAACGATTGCTCAATTTTGAACACCAAGGCCATGTGGGCATGACTGGCATAAATAAAAGGGTTTGTAATTACCATTGGTGGTCAGGCATAAATAATGAATTTGACCTGCGGGTAGGTAAGCGCCCAGGTTGCAGTCTAGTTGATAAATCCCCCCGGGTTTACAACACATCATTATGTCCAGTTGAGTTTTCTAATGGTCTGTGGAAAAAGCTTGGCTTAGATTTTGTGGGTCTCATGTTTGATTTACCTGCATGGAAAAAGTATGCCTTGGAGGTAGTAGTGGACTACCACTCTAAATGGGTAGAGTGCAATTTTTTTAAAGAACCCAATATGGAGGTAGTTATTGACTTTCTTACCTCTTTGTTTATCAGGGAAGGCTATCCTTAGGTGGTTGTCACCAACCATGGGGTGCAATTCAAGTCATGTAGAATGCAGTATTTTCTTAACGTCAACAGCATTAGATATCATTCAGTAGCTCCTTACAGTCCAGAAGGAAATGGGATAGTAGAAAGAGTGAATAAGATGTTGAAAGGGTTTATCCAAGTGACATTGATCTCGGGATGGATGTCTCTAAAGCTGTTCAAGACAGAATATGGAGTTACCGTAACACTCCACATTCATCTACATGAGTATCTCAGTTTGTCTTGTTGAGGAGGAGGCACTCTTCCTGTGATTTATCTTACACATGGGTGTTAGACAAGGCTGAAGCCAGTAGGAGAATACCTGGTTCTGAGGAGATGCCAGACAAGGTATTGGAGGGGCAATTCAAAAGCAAGGTTAGGTATGACACCTTGCACAAGGTTAAGGAGGTTTCTTTTTATGTGGGCGAATTAGTAAAGATTAGGATACCTCATGGACAAAAGAGGGGTGGTTTTAAACTCTTCCCTGCCTCAGGAGTAGTCAAGGTTTCCAATCATGCTATTATGGTTGAGAATGGTGAATGGTGGAACAAAAGAAGTGTGACATTGGTTAGGAGAGCTACGGATGGCGAGGCTTGTAGAGAATTGCCATCTGTGGTTGCTTTGGATAATGAACCTGGTTGGTGACTTGAGAAAGAGAGTAGTAGTATCTGGAAAGAGTGTGCGTTTGATAAAGAGACTATGCAGGATAGTGGTCCTAGAACAAGTGTTAAATGTGTGGGGATTCTGAAAACACTCCTTGGGGTGACTCTCCTCCCGATTTGGGTCCTTCTGGTGAGCAGGCCAAGGGAATTAGGGCACTGTGGCTAACTCTTATGGTTCTTCAACTCTCTTTAGGAGTGTGAGCTGTAGGAGGAACTCCGTATATTTTATGTTAGTGTATTTGCTGTTGGGCTGCTAGTCTTCCTGAACATTGGGAAAATATCCTATTGAATGTATTCACTGCTGGGTGGCTATTATATGCATTGTATCTTATATTTCTCTTCTTGTGTTCTGTATTCCACATGTCAATTTGTTTTTCACTCTAGAATTTGTTTTCTATCAAAGTACATGTTTCCTCTGTTGTGTTTCGAGGGGGAATGGTGTTATGTTGTGTTTTGGAATTTGCTCTAGAACACTGCATGGCATTCTGGCAAAGTGATCGGAGTACAATAGTTATTGTTGGCTCTTGGAAGTGCCGCCGGAGTGATTATGTGTTGTACGTGAATAAAGCCAAACTTATAACTTAAACTTCTTCCATTCATGTTGTGATTACAACAGTTGGCTTGATGTTCTCCCCACACTTAGACATTACAGAATAAATGTGGTGAGCGTCAGAGAGTGGTTGATTACCTGCCAGAGTAATGTAGTGTACTAAACGTTTTGGTCTTATCTAAGGCATCTCCAGCCTCCTCCTTATTGAGCATCTTGGAGAGTAGATATTTGTACCTCATCCTGCATTAAATTGACTCAGACCTGGGTCTAGTTTTCTTACTGACTGCAGCCTTGAAGCCCACCCTGGCTTTAGAGCAGTTGTGATTGTACTATAATTTCTTTGTATTCCCCCTACATGTACCCAGTATTATCCAATAAGGCCTCCTTAATATGCCTTGAAATCTCAATAAAGACCATCTTAATTTTCCCATCTCCTGTGTTCTCATCTAAACAGATATCAGTGTTATAGAGCCTAATCACCTTCAACGTTAAGTTCTCTGCAGTGAACCCCTCCTATTTAGTTTGGGGTCTGTTTTTCCTGATGGTGTCAATATCTTTATCTACATGAGGCAGCCGAGAAAGGGTTCCCCATCACAATGAAGTAATCTCTACACTTTGAAGGTTTGGGTCACTATAACAAATGGGTTGTGTCTTAAAGTTGCAAAGTAGTCCTCAAGCTAGCCAACACCAAAATGAAATTTATGTCCTCCCTCCATCCCTACCGCTGTATGTGTGGGTGAAGGGCGCCATCAATAGACTAACTTCTTTGGCAAAGGTAAAGTTATACCTGACCAAGATATGACTTTTCAGGTCACCATAGTCATCATGATGAGATGAGTTTGGCCATTGTCTGCCATGCGAGTGAACCAGCAAACTTCCTTGGCTAAGGTAGCTCACATAAGTAAAAATTAAAATCCCCTCCCTAAATGAAATATAAATCATGACCCTCCTTATGTTTCATTGCTGTTAAATCTCCATCCAACCTGCGTATAAAATGTAAGGTCTGTGAGTTAGAAAGGTTATAATAAAATTTTACATGGACCAGGCGAAGGCCTCCAGGACTCTCTAATGCTCGAATTTGATAGAAACGTCCACAAGCTAAATATTTTTTCATTCTCCTGTGGGCCCAGATAGAAGCCTAAATCGACAATCCCCGCCCCTTAGTTATAAGCCATGGCTGTGAAATGGTAGGACTTATAACCATTTCTATGAAGAGGGTCAACAGGACAGGTTTTTTGAAGGCATAAATACAAGTAGTCTCAGAAAAAATTGCATAATTCCAAACTATTCAGGTTACTTTTCAGGTCTGCCACATTCCAGTACAGCATGCAAAGCTCAGGACCAAAGTCCTTGCTATGTGTGTTGGCCACACAGTCAAGACCTTTCCAACCGGGTTCAGCTCAGCCAAAGAGATCTGCTTTGTGGCGAGGTCTGTAAAATCCCCCAAAGGACTAACGGTGTACTTCTTTAACAATAGTTATTGCTGACGTAATGATTTGCCCGAAGTTTTAAAAGACACAGTGACACCTGAGGTTTGGGATTTTTCAGGAAAAATCATAGGACTCATTAAAGGAGTTAAACCTATTAAGATGATAATGAAGCCAAATGCAGTGTATCGAAAACACCCCAGTATAATATGACACCAGAAACAATTGCTGGAATCACTCCCCTAATTCATGGTCCAATTGTTGCCAGCTTATAACAAATGTTTTTCTTTGTTTTGCCGTGGGAGTGATGGATGTGCCCCTTTGGTTTTGACTTAGCTGCATGGAAATGCGAACAACATTGTGGCTTATTTTTCTGCCACTCTTAACCCTGTGGCTTCACCGCTGCCTGCTTGTTTAAAGGCCATTGCCGCATTGAGCGTCAGCATAGAACAGCAGAAAGGCATTGTTATGGGTCATCCCCTGAATGTTTTTATTCCCCACTCACTGGAGATTTTTTTAACCAGTACAAAGACCCAATACTTAACAAGTGCACCTTTGACCTGTCACAAGCAGGTTTTACTTACATCTCCAAATGTTACTCTCAGACATTGTACAGTTCTTAATCCTGCCATATTGTTACCAAATCCTGTTGGAAAGGTTGATGACCACAAGGATGAGGTTGACCACGACTGTCTCGATGTGCTTGAATTGTGCACCAAACCAAGAACTGACATTCAGGTTGTCGCCTTAAATGAAACTTATTATGTCATGTTTGTTGATGGCTCCTGATTAAGAGATCAAGAGGGTACCTTGAGCACTGATTATACAGTGTGCACAGTCTTGTGTGTGATAGAAGCCTCCTGGCTTCAAGGAGTACTTTCTCCCCAGGTAGCTGAGTTGATCACTCTTACCAGAGCCTACTGTGATTCTGAACAACTTAAAGTGACCATTTTCACTCATAGTCAGTACAGGTTTGGTGTCATTCATGATTTCAGACAGTTGTGGTCTCAGAGAGGGTTCAAGTTCTCCTCTGGATCCCCTGTCTGGAACGGTGATAAGATTTACAATCTGTTGAATGTGTTAGAGCTGCCTCCAAGAACTGCCATTATAAAGTGCGTAGCGAACAGAAAATCTACTGATCATATAACTTCAGGTAATAAGTAGACTAATGGATTGTGAGATATTGTGCCCTAAGTTGCACTTCCTTTAATGGAGAATGGAGCATTGAGACAAGTGATGAGACAAGTCAAAGTTTTATGTTAGCTGCTATTGACACTTAGGAAGAAGTTAAGAGATTGCAGGAAGAAGTGACAGAGAGGGAACAGCAGAGTTGGGTCAGAGCAGGATGTGTCAAAGGAAATGAGGATGATGTTTGGGTTTCACTTGAGGAAAGAGCAGTTTTGCTAAACAGTTTGTTGTCCCCTATGACTAGATATTATCCTAGACATGCACATATAGGTAGGGATGCATGGATCAGAATGTTCAGACAGACATGGCTTAATCCAACATTCAGAATGATTGCAGGAGCCACATGCCACAGATGTGTTACATGCCAGCAGATGAATGTAACGAAATGCAAAGTTGTCACACTGAGTCATATAGGTAGATCAGGAGGACCGTTCAACAGAATGCAGCTTAACTTTTTTAGACCTACCTGTTTACAATGGACTGAGATACATCCTAGTTATTGTTTGCATATTTTCACAATGGGTTGAAGCTTACCCAACCAGGAGAAATGATAGTCTTACAGTGGCAAAACTGTTACTTCAGAAATTGATACCTTGTTTCATTTTTTTCTATCTTCTCTAGATTCAGACGAAGGAACTCATTTCAACAATGAGATCCTTAAAATACTGTTTGCTGCATTACAAGTTCAGCAAAGATTACATTGCAGCTACAGACCTGAGGCTTCAGTGCTTATAGAATGGATTAATGGAACCCTGAAGTCTAGACTGGCAACAGTATGTGCATCTACCACTTTGAAATGGCCAGACACATTGCCTTGTGTCTTGATGAGTATGCGTAGTACACCCGACAAAAAGACTGGGTTGTCCCCTCCTGTGATTACTGTGGGGAGAGCCATAAGATTGCCAGCACTCTCTGAAAATATGCTTGTAAACCTTATAGATGACTTGGTGCTGGACTATTGCAAAGGACTAGCTGACATGATTCATACTTTATCTCATCAGGTTGGAGAAGCTACAGCACAGCTGCAGCAGGAGCTTGCTATGGCCTATGTCTAGGCAACTGGGTCATGATTAAGAAGCACGTAAGGAAAACCTGCATGGAACTGCGTTGGAAAGGCCCTGACAAGGTGGTTTTAGTAACTACTACAGCTGTGAAGTATGCTGGTCTCCCGAACTGGGTACATGCGAGCCACACTCGCAAAGTTCCATGCCCCCTTGATGACAAAGCACTTATTCCACAAGGGTAGGTTACAGTGAGTGAGAGGGATCATGTTAGCCAAGCTGTTGAGACTGGGCAAGTGGCTTTTACACCGCAAGCTCAGTTGCATGGGGTTCTAAGTGAGTCGACAATAGTGGATAGTACAGAAGGGTTGAGACAGAATCAGTTGACTCATGCTAGCTCGGATACTGATGAAGGACCAGTTGCGGTAGACAAAAGAGCTGTACCAGGAGACAATCAGCCTAAAGAGGAAACTGTACCAGCAACACAATTGCCTCCAACTATTGCTGAAGAAACTGGAGGGTCAATTTAGAGTGACAGTGATACTGAGGGTTGAGTAGATATGAGATCAAAGAAACATAAAATACCAAGTCAAGGATCTGCAGCACTTGAATGAACATATTTTGCATTCAATGACTGGGAGAAGAAATTTGCAATCTTTTGCTTTAACAATTCGAATCCAGTTCAACATTCTTGAGCTTGAAATTGCAGTGGAGTTGAACTTTGAACATTATGGGGGTCATTACAACATTGGCGGTAAAAGCCGTTTACCGCCGTGCAGAAGACCGCCAATACACATCCGCGGCCACGGAATTCCACCACCGCTATTATGACCCACATTTCGGAATCCGCCGAAATTCAGACACCCACACAACTCCGCCACACCCAAGGTCAGTGTTAAACTGGCGAAAACAAATCCTCCACATTTACGCCAACAGAAACACGCCCATGCTATTACGACCCACGAATCCACACAGCGGTCTTTCAACCGGGGTATTCCATTGGCGATACACACCGCTGCACTCAAAATACACACACATCTCCAAAACACTGCCACATTGGACACTTCAAAATACACACACCAATGCCCAGTCCAGAGAACGTCATGCCACACACCAGTGCCCAGTCCAGAACCACCATGTCAAAGCACCGCTGAACAGTCCAGAGACCGCCATGGCAAAGCACTGTTGAACAGTCCAGAACCGCCATGACAAAGCACCGCTGAACAGTCCAGAAACCGCCATGGCAAAGCACCGCTGAACAGTCCAGAACCGCCATGTCGAAGCACCGCTGAACAGTCCAGAACCGCCATGGCAAAACACTGCTGAACAGTCCAGTGACCGCCATGGCAAAGCGCTGCTGAACAGTCCAGAGACCGCCATGGTAAAGCACCGCTGAACAGTCCAGAACCGCCATGTCAAAGCACCGCTGAACAGTCCAGAAACCGCCATGGCAAAGCACCGCTGAACAGTCCAGAAACCGCCATGACAAAGCACCGCTGAACGTCCAGAACCGCCATGGCAAAGCAACGCTGAAC
Source organism: Pleurodeles waltl (assembly GCF_031143425.1). Classification (NCBI taxonomy): domain Eukaryota; kingdom Metazoa; phylum Chordata; class Amphibia; order Caudata; family Salamandridae; genus Pleurodeles; species Pleurodeles waltl. The sequence goes on along the minus strand of NC_090447.1, from coordinate 626,659,904 downwards.
AGTCCAGAACCGCCATGGTAAAGCACCTCTGAACAGTCCAGAGACCGCCATGGCAAAGCACCGCTGAACAGTCCAGAACCGCCATGGCAAAGCACCGCTGAACAGTCCAGAACCGCCATGGCAAAGCACCACTGAACAGTCCAGAGACCGCCATGGCAAAGCACCGCTGAACAGTCCAGAGACCGCCATGGGCATGCACCGGGGAAGAATGAAAAGGCCGCCACATCAAGCATCGTTATCCCATGTGCAGCTGGGACAGTGACGGGACAGGAACTTTCACGGGGAGATTAATCCAGTCTGGGCACCAGTCCCCCTCCAGAACCAGTGGAGGCTGTTATCTACTTGCGAAACTGTGGCTTTTCACTCCCCAGGATGGTACAGTGGGCAACCCACCCACTGTAGAGAATTGAGAGACTGTGGCTTTGCACTCCCCAGGATGGTACAGTGGGCAACCCACCCACTGTAGAGACTTGAGAGACTATGGCTTTGTACTCCCCAGGATGGTACAGTGGGCAAACCACGCACTATAGAGACTTGAGAGACTGTGACTTTGCACTCACCAGGATGGTACAGTGGGCAACCCACCCACTGTAGAGACTTGAGAGACTGTGGCTTTGCACTCCCCAGGATGGTACAGTGGACAAACACCCACTGTAGAGACTTGAGAGACTGCGGCTTTGCACTCCCCAGGATGGTACAGTGGGCAAACCACCCACTGTAGAGACTTGAGAGACTGTGGCTTTGCACTCACCAGGATACATCAATGGGCATGGAGCCCCGTCGTGGATCTGGCTTTGCACTCATCCGGCTGAGGTGCCCCCCCTTCCCTTCCCCCTGAGGTGCCTGTAGTATTTCTATCTGATGCCCCGGCAGTGTTCTCTCCGTTTGTGGACAGGTATCTTTTGTGGGCCTCGCCCATGCATTTTTGGACTAGTGGTGCACAGACATTGATATGTGCATATCTGCACTACTTCTCGTAATGTATATACTTTTGAATGATTTTATAATATATCTGTATATTTTTTGAGACATGTATATTGATACATTACAATGTTTGAATGGATTTTGTTTTGTCTTTGCATTCTTCCGGGGGGATTGTGGGTTGTTACTGTGATTTTTGTGAATGCATTGGTGTGTGTGTTGTAATATGCGAGGGTGGGTGTGGGGGTGTTTCGTGTGTGTCCCCCTAACTTTTGCCTCCCCTATGTCTTAGGTGCAGTACTCACCGTTGTCTTTGCCGGCGCCGGAGTTGCTCTTCGTAGATGAGTAGGAATACAAGGGCCAGTAGGATTTGTAATTCCAGCTCCATGGAGTCCTCCTTCCTCGTGGGATGTGTTCAGGTGAGCGTTTTCCCATTGCAGTAACTGTTTCCGCTGTGTTTTTATCCACGGTGAATCCGCCCCGGAAAAGGTGGCGGATTGGTAGGTTGTGATACTATGGGCGGTACATTGTCTTCCGCCTGTCTGTTGGCGGTGACCGCTGCGCTGCTTGTCTGTACCGCTGTGGCAGGCGGTGTGTTAAAGTGGCTGTCTTTGTTGGCGGTTTCCGCCAGGGTCATGATTCACTTTTTTTCTCCGCCGGCCTGTTTGCGGTATTACCGCATCTTTAACACTGTCCGCCAGGGTTGTAATGACCCCCTATGTTTTGGAAGTAAATATTAGTGATTATGAGCTGTGAGAGACATTTGAATTTTTAGTGAAAACTTTATGCATATTTACAAATAGAGAAAATCTTCATGAATTTTCTAGAAGATCAAGGAACTTTTGTGAATAATTTGCACTTTTAAAGAGACTTTTTTAGATTATTGCTTCGCTCACACATAATAAGGGCTGAAAAGAGACTGGTACGTTAAAACCACTTTGCATTTTTTTTGTTTTGATTTCTGATTTAAAATTTTGGAATTTGGATTTTTGGTCTGAAATTAGAGAATAATGGCATCAAATCGCAATAGAGGTAGTAAATGTAAATACATACACATATGTTTACTGTTAGTGATAGTAATCATGATTATAATAATGCTCATTGGATTGAGTTTGCCCATAGCAAGTGACACAGAGAAAGTTACATCCACAAGTACTCCACATTTAGCAAATTCCATTGCAATTCAAGATGACACCATGGAAGCTATGGGATTGCTATGTGTGCACACAGTTGCCCTCATCAGTAAGTGAAGGGATTATATATCATACTTCGCCCCTAACTCCTGGAATTCCCTGTAGTCTGTTGTTAATTTTGTTCTATCAGCAGAATTATCAATACTTCTATTCAAATTATGACCTACTGTTTTCAAATGTCCCCGTCATGAAACATTTGAGTAACAAAGATGAAGAACATTGACACCATGGAGGTTTCTTTGAGCCTACATTGACATTTGGTGCATTTTATGCTCATAAAAACTATTTGACCTCGCCCAGTAGAGAAGGAGTTCATTCGACGAGTTGAAGCGAGAAGATGAGCTATGAAAGTTAAAAATGAAAAGGGAATAATTTTGCAAAATTGGGAAAAGGATGCAATGGATTCAGTGGTTGGAAATAAATTATTCCTGGCCTTCGATTGGCAACATGTAGGTGACTTATGTGTACATAGACCTAGATCAAAGACTTAGGCCCTCATTCTGACCTTGGCGGGCGGCGGAGGCCGCCCGCCAAAGTCCCGCCGTCAGGTTACCGTTCCGCGGTCGAAAGACCGCGGCGGTAATTCTGACTTTCCCGCTGGGCTGGCGGGCGGTCTCCTTCAGACCGCCAGCCAGCCCAGCGGGAAAGAGGCTTCCACGATGAAGCCGGCTCGGAATCGAGCCGGCGGAGTGGAAGCTGTGCGACGGGTGCAGTTGCACCCGTCGCGTATTTCACTGTCTGCGCAGCAGACAGTGAAATACATGTAGGGGCCCTCTTACGGGGGCCCCTGCAATGCCCATGCCAGTGGCATGGGCACTGCAGGGGCCCCCAGGGGCCCCGCGACCCCCCCTACCGCCATCCGGATCTCGGCGGTCCGACCGCCGGGATCTGGATGGCGGTAGGGGGGGTCAGAATCCCCGCGGCGGTGCAGCAAGCTGCGCCGCCGCGGAGGATTCAATGGGGCCGCGGTACACTGGCGGGACCCCGCCAGTGGTGCCGGTCCGACCGCGGCTTTACCGCCGCGGTCGGAATCCCCATTGAAGCACCGCCGGCTTGTCGGCGGTGCTCCCGCGGTCCTCCGCCCTGGCGGTCAAAGACCGCCAGGGTCAGAATGAGGGCCTTACACACTTTTTGTAGTAACTAGCGAATGTAGAAGTGTTGCTGTTTAAAGGTGTGTGGACCTTTACGTTCGCTAGACAAGGCACGGCCATACCAGATGTTTATTTCATATGTGCGAAAAATTGCCTATTACAAGTTGCCAAAGGGCTGGTACGGTGCATGCTACCTGGAAGTAGTTTTTCCCAAGATATATCATGTGGACCATTTCAATGATCCAGTCTGGAAGAGAAATCAAATACTAGAGTCAAAAGAGGAGCTGCTGCTTCAGAGATTGCAGGAGATATTTTTGGTGCCATAATTATATCAGTAGGTGTTATCTTGAATTATATCAAGATTACAAAGTTGGCAACAATAGTAGATAAGTTATCTACAGACACTGCAGGTGCCATATTGTTGAGGCAGACACTCAGTCCCGCTCATCAGATGAGTCACAGTCTTCTTATAGAAAACCACGGGCTAACAGCAATAGTTCCTCCTCGGATGGTTGGAGCACGGATGAAAATCCTCCACATCCCTATTACAATTACACTCCATTTCCTGTTAACCATCCAATGTCTTGGCAGGCCCCCTTTCCGTTCTTTCAACCTCGCCCTATGGTCCCCTACATGCCTTTTTTAGGCCGCGGACGGGGCAGAGGAAGAGGCAGAAGAAGAGGAAAAGGCAGACATGTGCAATGGACCAGGGAGGAACCCCAAATGGTCACCAGGAGTCAGGGCAAAATTCCATCTACGAGAACGTAGTAGTGAATTTATCCTCTAGGCTCCTCTCCTTGGAAGAGACCCATGTCCTTAATCACGGTCTGGGTTTTGTACCTACCCCCACTGAAGACCTCTTCAGATTGAATTGTGAACTTTCACAACTCTTCCGCAAGATTCGGCTACATTTCTTCTTTCGGGATAATACACTTGAGACCCCGGACACTGACTCTGGGTTAAGGTTACCCTCAACATTTGTACCTCCTTCCACAATGATTCCCTGTGAGGTACTTGCCTTCGAGAAGGCAGTATTATCTGACCTGTCTTCCTTGCAACCTAGACGTCCCTTTCTTAACATCTCTACGGCCGAAAGAAAAGCCTTAGGATCATTGGCTAATGTTTCCAGTATAGTTATTAAACAGGCTGACAAAGGAGGCGCTACAGTTATAATGAACACTGACGATTACAGAGAAGAGTGCCTACACCTTCTAAGTGATGACACTTACTATGTATGCATTGCTAGAGACCCGACACCAAGACTTCAATCACAGATCAGATCAATGATTGAAGAAGCCTTGAACAACGGTTGGATATCCCCTAAGGAGGCCGCATTACTGGACACTGCCAGCCCTCGGACCCCCTACTTTTATTGTCTACCCAAGATCCATAAAGACAAATTACCACCTCCGGGACATCCGATAGTCTCTGGGATTGGTTCATTGCTTGAACCATTGTCCATGTTTTGTGATAATTTTTTCCAACCTCTGGTAAGAGGGACTTCTACTTACTTGCAAGACACGAAAGATGTTTTGAATTTGATCAAGACTATCAATAAGACAGTGGATGTGCACGGGTTGATTACTCTTGACGTTGAGGCTCTGTACACAAATATACCACAAGAAGCCACGTTATGGGCTGTGGAAACATTGTTGTGCGAAAGCTCGGATACTCCATCTTCTCCCATTGCATTCATCATGCAATGTGCGACATTAGCAATGACTGAGAATTTTTTCCAGTTCGAAGAGCAGTTTTATCACCAGATCTCGGGCACCTCGATGGGCAGCACTTTCGCTCCAAGTCTGGCATGTCTCTACATGTACAGTTTTGAGAATCAGTTTATTCTCCCAGACACTAACCCATTCTCCAATTGAATCAAGTTATGGCGTCGCTACATTGACGACATTCTGATTGTATAGCAGGGCCCACTAACTGAAGTCACCCCATTTACAAAGTGGATCAATTCTTTATATCCTTATCTCAGATTTACCTCCACTGTTTCGTCCAAGCAAGTAGCCTTTCTGGACCTGTTGATTAGTATCCATCAGGGTAAATTATCCACATGTTCATATCATAAGCCTACTGACCACAACAGCTTACTGACATATGACAGTCATCACCCCAAAGCCCTACATGATAACTTACCTTTTGGGCAATTTTTGAGGTTACGACGCAACTGTACGTCCCCCATGGTTTATGAGGCTCAAGCAGATGATCCCCATAACAAACTTCGTGCACGTCTGTGTCCTTCCCGCCTCGTTAACCAAGCTCGCAAGCTCGCAAGGAACAACAATCGCGATGCCCTACTTGAAAGCATTAACAAGGCACGTGACCTACCCTTGACTTGCGTAACAACTTTCACCCCTTTATCGGACAATGTGAAGAAATTAATTAATAAGCGATGGGCAATTCTGTCCAGCGGAGGAGAGACAATCCTTAAACCCCTTTTTGCACTTAAGAGAACACAGAACATTAAGGACATAGTGGTCCATTCCCGACCCTGCATTAATTGCAGAGATACTTCACAGTCCAAACTTTGGAACCTCCCCCCAGTCACGGGCCACTATCTATGTGGACAGTGCAATGTCTGCCCTTTAACGCAACCTATCAAGACTCTCAATCTGGTTCCTATTGGTCCATGGCACCTTAACAGGCACACGAATTGCAACTCGAAACATTGTGTCTATATTTTCACGTGTCCTTGCGGGTTACGCTATGTTGGCATGATGACCAGACCTGTAAAGATGAGAATAAATGAGCACCGGAGTAATATCAGATGTGGCAGAATCACTACAAAACTATATGCCCATTTTCTTGAGGCCCCCCATAATCCTGATGACCTGAGATGGGTAGTACTGGACGCCCCCAGGTTTAAATGTGATAACGCACGGTCCCTATTTAGACTCGAACAACGTTGGGTATTTAAACTTCGGACGAACATAGTTGGACTCAATGATGATATCCCTTGGGTAATATTGTCCCAATAAGTTCTGCATGAGGCTCTTTTCCTATTTTACTAGTACATATCTCACTTTGTGGTAATCTTTATCGTTTGGTGCAATTTGAGTAATTACACAGACTTAAAACTGATGTCTACAGTTTCTGTTCTACATATTATAAACAAGACTGATTAGACTATTAGTCATACTTCACTCCTAATCATTGTCTCATAATCTTAATTGGATGACTGTCCTGCTTAAATTCTTTATTTTGCTTTTCTATTCACTATCCCTAGTAAGAATCCCCACAATGGCGTTCATTATTAAAATAACATTTGACTCTGTCACTTTGTCAGCACAATCTTGTTATTGCCCCGACATTCGATAGGAATTATTTCCCTTTATACGAGGTGTCTTTTTTCCTACCAACATGGCGACCGAAGATTGGCTGACTGTTGTCCTTCATCTATTTTTATGACCTACTGTCTGCTGATGGTCCGCTCTCTAAACTCACGAGCGGTACCAAACGCCAAGAGAACGCGCCCCGCGTCCTATTGTTTATAAGGGCGACACCCATCCCGAGCCCCGATAGGTTCGGGAGGCGAAGACGGGGTAGGTGCCGACGGTCAGACTGCCACTGCTATAAATAAGTTGACTTACTAGTTTAACAGTTTTGACTTGATGCGTGCTCTGGATATGCGCCCGAATTTGAACCAGAGACGCCTGTAGCTATTTTTGTGTCTTTCACGAACGTGGTCCAGTTGACTTCGTTTGTGTTTTTCTATGCCTAACAACAGGACAAAAAAGTGTTTTGGCTCCTTTGATTTGCTATGAGTATTCTTGGAATTTGATTGTTTCAACTGATGTCTGTTTACGCTACTTATGGGTTACTTATGACCCCAGCACTGACGTACACATTTTTTCTGTGATTCCTGAAAACAAGCGTTTAGGTGGGACAGCAAGTGCCTTGCCCTCCCTGATGTCTAATGATTATTTCTCTAGGATGACCGTTCTGATCGGTGATTGCTTCCATTACTCCGGGGTTACCTATGACCCCAGCATAGACAGATATGTATTTGCCATCATTACTTTAAATAAGTACTTAGGTAGGACAGTGCTTTGACTATGGTCCACACCAGCATAGCTTAATACATCCCATGTCTATGATGTGAGCTACAGTGAAAATTCGTATTAGTCTGCATTTTACCTTGAGTTAAATCTGTTTTGACATTTACCTGGTTTTCTTTTTAACTAGTAGTGACAATCCTAGGCTTATACCTCCCAAGGAGCCCTTCCTACTACTGGGGATGGTAAACTAATTTTGTTTGGTTTTCACACTGAATTGTGGTTTTTCACTATGAGTGCGCACGTATTCCGCACATATCACAGTCTATTTAATGATTGTAAACCTTATAATTACATGTGTTTCATTACCTCTCTGCAGGGCGACCTGATTGTTTAGCGACCTTTTGGACAGTACGCTTCAATGTAAGTGACTGCTTGGTACTAGTCTGACTATTTGTTTGACTTATTGTATTATAATAGATTTCAATAGGGGTATTCCCCCCTTGATTTTTGATACAGGAGACGTTTCTAATCATTAATGGTCCTGAAGAAGCGTCGCCGGATCAGTCATAACCGCCAGACGCGAAACATGTTGACCAGTCTTTAGAGGTCCAGTGATAGTTTCCGCTCTTCTCCTTTTGAAAGTGTTTGAGCATTATCTCTCAATTTATCACTTTCTTGTTACTGCTTTTAATCTTGGTCCCAACCCTTTGTTGATTATTAAACAGTAATTCCTGATGGGGTACCGAACCAATTTTAATTCTTCTCTCCTGCCATTAGTCTGCTAGTAGGTAACAATTTTCCATTTTTGACCACAGCAGCTACTTCAAAAGATCTCAGGCAAAGATCCCCCTTACGGGGAGCCCGTCAGACATTGCAGTGCCGGTCTGACGAGGAGCACCCCGATGATGAAGCATGACATCCTAACGGATGTGTGAGGGCTCTTGCTCCTAACCAATAGGTTTCCCTTCCTACATGTTCCAGGAACAGTGCACCCTGCTTTCTATTTAGGCCATATTGTTAATGGACACAGAAATGGTTGCTATGAGATCAATGGTTTTGCAGAGTAGTCTTGCGTTAGACGTAATCCTCACTACAGAAGATGGAGTTTGCAAGATGTTACACGTGCAACAACGTTGCACCTAGATACCTAACAATAGTAAAGAGATCAGAAGGTGCATTACACACATGACTGACTTGAAACAGGATATGAAGGAGTTAACAGCAAGAAGTGCTTTGGAAACAATAGGTAATGTTTTTTTAGCCACTGGAAGATGGTTTGGAAATGTAGGAAAAGGAACCGTGGGAACCATTTTGAGACCAAAAGACTATAAAAGAAGAATGCAAAGTATATATTATTGTAACCTCAAGCTGTTCGAGGTCTATAAAAGACCATACCTGAATAAGCCTTTAAAACTTTGATCTGTCTCATTAAAATTAGAGTTGGAGCATTTTGTGATGGCTTGATTCGCCATCAAAGGGGGACTGATGTAGCTGACAGTTTAGTGCTGTCCCTCATATCACAGAAGTCATCATTACTTGACAATATATGCATTATGTTAACCAAGGCATTAATAGTTTGATCTTAAAAAGATGCATTTAGAAGGCATTTTAACTGTGCATTCATTTAGACTAAGGGCCTCATTACAAGTTTGACGGTTGGACCACCAGCCCACCATGTTGGTGGTCCTGAAAAGATCACCCTATTACAAGTTATACAGGCAGGACCACTGACCGCCAACCAAAAAAGGCAGACCGCCAGTGGCGTACAGGCTGAAAATAGGCGGTCCGACCTTCAGGGTCAACAGCACTTCAACCAACCACCGACCTCATTACAAGCGCACAGTCACCATGGTGGTCCCCCATGGCTGTCAGCTAATGGCCAAACCACAGGAACACCCACACCAGGTGGACATTAGAGGATGGGCAACCCCATCCTAGGCAAGTAGGGGAAGTATGGGTAAGTATTATAGTAATTTGGGGGCCCCTGCATGGTACTGTGTGCAATGGCCATGCCTAGGGGACACTGGTCCCTGGTCTGGCCATTTGGGTAGTGGGCATGACTCCTGTTTTTTCAAAGACAGGAGACATGTATTTGGTTCTGCATCTGGAAATGACGCAAGGCTGGTTAGTGGCATTTTTCTTGCCTCTAACCAGCCTAGCGTAATTTTTTTCAGGCAAAACCCCTTTCACCCCTACTGCCACCCCCATCCGGCTAACATCTTTTTTTTGTTACAGTAGCCCAAGCTTAGCGATGGTTTGCGGCATTGCGTACATTTGGTGCATGGCTGGTGCTTTGGGATGACAAAAGCCAGCTGTAAACTTTTCTGATGCAAAACTGCATTGGCACAGTTTTGCACCAAAAAGTATTAATATAGGCCTTTATTTCTGAACCACTGCATAGATTGTTTCACCATCCCATAGAGCACCCTGAACACACGTTTGTACATTTGCACCCTTTTGCGCTTCCCTGTTTATTAAGTCACAGTTTTTTTCCCATCATGTCACATTTCAAAAAGAGTCATGGTGCATGAAATCATAAAAGTAGAGCCCCAATTGTTTGGAGCAAAGTCCAGCATACTCCTCTCAGTAGGAAAATGAAAATATGAGACAGGATAGTTGAAAGAGTGAATATTGTAGGCACCACTCTGTATACAAGGGAGGACATCAGGAAGAAGTGGCATGACCTCAGGGGCAAGGTTCTTTCTCTGGTCTCCAGGCACCAGTGGCAGGCCAAGAAGACTAGCGATGGCCCTCCCAGTTCCCCATTACATCTCCCTCCCTGGGAGGAGAAAGTCTTGGCCATCCTGCATCCTGAGGGCTTGACAAGAATACCCAGGGCAATGGAGTCTGGTAACTCACATAAAAAGTGTCACAAAAAAAGCAATGTCATAGAAGTGCACAGCTCACCTTTTGCCTCATTTACTGTTACTCCACACACCAGCCAGGTGCTCACCTGTCCAAAGACCTCTATTTGGCAACTCTCAAATGAAGTGTACTCACCTGGGGAGATGCCATTTGTATACCGGTGTAGCACTGGCATTGACATGGCTGCAACTCTAGCATGCTCTGTTTCTATCACTCCAAGCACTAAACCAGTGTTCATTTGTCCAAATAATCCTGTCTGTTATCTATCAATTTAAGGGCACACATCTGGAGAGATAACATTTGTCAAGTGTGTGTAGTACAGGTAGTGACATGACCACAACTCCTAGGAGGCACTTATTCTGTAACTACAAACACTAGCACAGTGGTCACACGCTACAATATACAATGCTAGTGAGCTCTCAATTGAAATGTACTCATCTGGTGGGAGAACATTGGTCAAGTGTTTGAGAGAGTGCTGCAACTCACAGAAGGCACTGTTTCAGCATCTCCAAACACCAGGCCAGGGCTCACATGCCTCAGTACATCTGTTTCACAATTATCAATTGATGTGGACTCACCTGGGGGGATAACAGTTGTATATTGTGTGTAGTAGAGAGAGTGATCTGACTGCTGCTCATAGGACGCCTTGTTATTGTTACTGTAACTCCAACCACCAACACAGTAGGCACATGCACCAATACAACTGTTTCACAATTATCAATTGAAGTGGACGCACCTGGAGGGATAAGATTTATATAATGTGTGTAGTAGAGAGAGCGACATGACTGCAACTTCCAGGAGTTTCAGCATCTCCAAACACTAGCTAGTGCTTAATTGTTCAAAGAACCCTGTTTCTAGAAACCTACATGACGTTTACACAGCTGGTGGATAATATTTGTCCGGTGTTGGGATGTAGATGGAATATCCTTACTGAAGCTCACAGGAGGCACTGTTTTTCTGACTCCAAACACCAGAACAGTATTTACGTGTCTAAAGACCCCTGTTTGGCAAGTCTCAAACTAAGTTTACTCAGCTAGCAGGGTACCGTTTGTCAAATATGGGAAGAAGAGGGAGCGATATGACTACTAAGTCCAGGAAGGCCCTATGTCTGTAAAACCAACCAGCAGCCCAGTTTTCTCTTGTCCAAATACCCTTGTTTGGGAACTCACAAATGATGTGTACTCACCTGGGGGCATAACATTCATCAAGTAAGTGAAGTGGAGGGAGTGACATGACTGCTAAGGCCAGGATGCTCTGTTTCTGTAACTCCAAACACAGTGTTCACTTGCCCAAATACCCATGTTTGTTAACTCTCAATTGAAGTTTACTCACCTGGGAGGATACCAGTTGTATAGTGGTAGAAAGTAGAGGGAGCGACCTGAATGCAAAGCCCAGTAGGTCCTGATTCTCTAACTACAACCACAAGTCCAGTGTTCACTTGCCCAAATACCTCTATTAGTGAACTTTCAAATGAAGTTTACTCACCTGAGAGGATAACATTGGTGAACTGTGTGTAGTATAGAGAGTGACATGAGTGCAACTCCCAGGAGGCACTGTTTCTCTAGCTCCGAACACCAGACTACTTTTCACTTGTCCAAAGACCCTTGCTTGCTAACTCTCAATTAAAGTTTACTCACCTGACCACTTTTCACTTGTCCAAAGACCCTTGCTTGCTAACTCTCAATTGAAGTTTACTCACTTGGGAGTGACCAATATACAGATCATTCCCAACACAGAGATGGGTCTGTCTACTTAGCTCCATCTTGACCTGCTAACCCCGGATGAAACTAATCAGAATAGGAATGCCACCTTACCCAGTGTGTATAACAAGTATTCCTAAGGCATCAATGCGCCTCACCAGATTGTTGCAGCTGCAGACACATTCACACTGCACTATGCACTTGATGACTCCAAGCACATATACAACTAAGTCCTGGGTCTGCCTGTATCACACTCAAAAAGGCCTCAAAATGGTCAAAGCCACATCTTGCCTAGCCACTGTTATGCCTGCACCGGTGGCAGGTTGTAATTCTCACCCGATCCTCCCAAGTGCTAATCACCTGCACATTTCAACAGCTGCTTCAGTCAAAAAGATCTGGCAGGCTCCACCAAGGTCATGTCAAAACAACCAATACAATAGGTACTTGCCACAATTGGATTAACTGCAACTTAACTTTGTACAAGGTCTACACTTAATGTAACACTAAACTGTTGGAGGTAAATGTTACAATATAACTGTCAGGAATCCCCAAGGTGCCTCCTGCATTATCTGTCAGCACCCCCAGGGATTAGGGTTAAATCATATCTCTGTTCTTAGTTAAACCTTCATGTTTCTAAGTATACATAATATGCTGTGTTACACAATTGGTTTTATCAATGCTTGTTTTACCAATACTTGTTTGCTAATGTGAGCAGGTGTAGACATGTGCTTCTAATTGGCTGTGGCATAGACATGTGCTTCTAATTGGGTGTGGTGACTCATCCACATGTGGAAACTCAACTGCTTTCCTGATTGGCTATAAATAGCAGAATGAAGCATGCCTCCCTGCTTGGCTTTGTTTTGCTTCCTGATCTCAGCATCTGATCTGGCAGTCCAGTCCCTGCTGTCATCCTCGTCTTCAGTACTTTTGAGGCAATTCTTTTCTTTGTTCCTGTACCAGCTGACACCAGGCATTCCTCCAGCATTCCGGAAAAGACTGCAGCTAAGTGACTACTATTCTCCAGGGAGTTTGTTCCTTGAGCGCTGCGCTTTCCTAGAACAGATGGTGTATTTCAGACCTCGTATTTTGGCAGAGTGCTTAATTTGAAGAAACAAATGCATTTTTGAACATTTGGAGAGAGCACTCTGTGGCAAGGGAAAGAGGCCAGTGGGGGTAGGGTGTATGGGGGGAATGCTGTGGGGTATCAGTGTGAGGCCACTGGGGCTGCTCCCGGCCAGGACACCATCAGCCAAGTCTTGGGGGTCTATCGGGAGTCCCAAGGCGTGATGGGCCAGGTGTTGACCAAACTACAGGAAATCAAGTAACTACAGAGGGACATGCATGGGACATATGAGAACAGAAGGAGGCCCACAATACCAACATGGTCTCCCTAACAGACCTGCTGAGGGACATTCACACAGTCCAGAGCAGGGATTTTCAAAACCAACCTTTGCCTTTCTTTGGCTCATCAACACCAGGCCCATCAACATTGGTGCCAGCCACTGGAAGGGAGGCCCTGCCAGAGAAAGAACCAGCCCCAGACCCCCCTGCCTGTGTAGCAGCATATCCAACCCCCACACAATCTAGGACGTCCTGCAGAGAATCCAGGATGCATGGATGGCAATACACCCACCACTGCCAGCAAGTGATCTCTTCCCAAAGGACCGCCTATGTGTGCCACACATTCACTCTGTTGATTGATCCTCAACCACCTACCATTTCCAATGGGAGTAGTACTCTGGACTTTGGACTCCCAAAAGTGTGGCATCTACTCCAAGGATTTCCTTCACCATGACTGACTCGGCTTACTTAATTTCCACATTTTTCTATGTATAGATATGAGACCATGTGACCCATATGATGAAGATGCAAGCTACTTGTGCAAGCAGGAATATGTTACGGGTACACAGTGGCATGCTCACAGTTACAACCATTACACACAAACACTTTAGTACAAGTGTCTGGTCAAACCAAAAATGTAATTCCTGAGTACAGCACACATTCTGTATATATGTCTTGGCTTTTAGAAACAAGAACGTGTGACTCACACGGAGTCAAACTACATATTCTAAGGTACAGCCTTACACGGAAGGAAGGGATTTGTCAAACATTGTCGTTAGAATAGGCAAACATTAAAGAGGATGATGTCACCACCTTACGCCTAATCACATCCCACACAAAAGTAATCCAACATGACATAATCCAAGATACAGACTGATAGCAGCACAACAGTCTCTGATCACAGGCCCATCTTAATTCAATTCCCATGCATCTGGTGGTATGACACAAACATATGTCAGTGTTGTGATACAGGCACTGTGACCTGCAATGATGTAACACATCTATAGCTACATAACAATCATACAAAAAGTGTGTTGCCAATGTGAAGGTAAAGTGACTTGGTCACAATCTATGACTACATGATTTTCAACTCATGTGACCACAACATGGATTTGGACCAAACTCAAAGATGTGCAATACAATTGCCCCTCAAAATGTGACTGCATATTCTGGCCGCTAAAATGACCATCGTCAGGGGTAGACTATGCACTGCTGTTAACTGCCATCTTTGCCCTGCAACATACTACAATGGTGGTTGAGTAGTAGGACCTACATGACAAGGATGTTTGTGAGGTAAGAAAACATGTTTTGCAGGTGTGAAGCAGTTTATAAAGCCTAATACAGCATTTCAGGCCGCCAAAATGGCGGATGCATGACCTACTCCACTGGACAGTAGGAACCGCGGTGACTGCCGGCGGAAGTGTGCATGGCGGTAGGGGGTTGCAACGGTGTCGGACACAGCCATAGGCTACCGTTGTTGCAAGTGGCAGTCACGGGCCAATGGCTGTGCCCGCAGGCAGTGATGACTGCGTACATGGTGGACATAACCGCAATGTTGTGCATCTTGTAAGACTCATTTGAGAATCATGTGAGCAATGTGTATAGTGCCACAGATCTTCCAACCTACATCTGCCCTTGCAAAACTGTTGTGTGAAAGGCATATCATGACTAACTCTGCCCTTCAGGTTCACACTCAAACCACATGCCAAATTGCTGATGGCTACATGATGTATTGTCATGCATGGGGAAGTAATGGAAATGGAGTGTCATGTAGGTTCTGTCTGCTCAGCCTGCAGAGACCAAGGTCTGTAAAATGTATCTCCCAGTATGGGACCGAGACCAGGCTGTGGGAGAGTCACTATAGCTATGGAACTGTGGTACTGTGACCACTCCCTGTACACCAGCAGATCATGGCATATGGCATGAAACTCTTAGGGCAATACCTGCCCTCAATGCCTCAGTCCTTTGACAAGATTAGGAATGGGTATAGAGGATGGGTATAGAAGTAAATCATTAAACTAGTCCATGTATGCATTTTGCATCATTGTCATTGCAATGTGTGTCTTTGACTCATGACAGGTCCCTTACTCCCACATCTTTGTTGTCACTTTCACAAAGGCCACATTTGTCCTGTACCGGTTTATTGCACAAATGACAGTGCCACAGTGCAGATAGTGTGTTGATTGCGGGGAGGCCATGATATGTGACTCAGTAGCTTGGTCACATAGCAGAAACTGTACAAGTCATGCCTTTGTATGTTGGATGCCATCTCTGTAGGACAGGCACATATGTCCATAGAACTGTTTTGTGGAACATGTACATACCAAAGAAGGCACCCCCTGAAGGGCCATGAATCTGCATTTGTTAGTCCACATGTCAACACTTAGACAGGGAAGATGTTTTCTATACCCACCATGCCAGAGCCCTGATTGTAACTCAAGTGTAATGGTGAAGTTTGTACAGTTGCTTGTAGGGACTATATGTAGTGGGTCACTCCTACAAAGTGTAAGTGTGTTGGTCCATTCAGGCCTAAGACGTTTACCCTTCAGAAGCCACATAGGTGTGTGGTGTTTCATTGTGGCTCACATCACAGTGCAGGTTGCTGGAGCAGGGCTACCTGATGTCAGTAAGCTTGCTTAGCCATTGTAGGCCCTGAGCAGGGAAGTGGGTTAGACTGCAGATGGAAATAAATACGTCTATGTTCATGTCCTTGTACTTATTGGCTTGTATGTTTCACACATGTGAAGTGTTAACAAACTGGAACATTCTAGCTTGCTGTTTCTGACATGTATGTGACTCAACCATTTGTGCCAAAACTTGTGACTGTAATCTCTTGATTTGTCTTTTGCATTCATGCAGGTCAACGCTCATCTGAAGAAGGAGCTATGGAGAGCTCTCGCCCGGAAGGTGTTGACCCTGGGGGGTGTATTTCATGTGGTGCCACAGACAGGAACGTGTCTATGTTGATTATTGACTGACACATACCCCACCCATCATAGCATGTCATTTGGCA
This sequence comes from Pleurodeles waltl, assembly GCF_031143425.1. Classification (NCBI taxonomy): domain Eukaryota; kingdom Metazoa; phylum Chordata; class Amphibia; order Caudata; family Salamandridae; genus Pleurodeles; species Pleurodeles waltl. Next base: position 626,643,773 of record NC_090447.1, on the reverse strand, counting down.
TATACAACTGCAGCAGCAATGTGGGACATGAAGGGTAGGCCTAAAGATTTTACCCACAACGTGCATGTCCTTGCCATCAATGTAGAATAATGTAGCAAAGAGCTTTGCACATGTGAAATGGGGAAGGTTTGTAACCTGACTGCTGGCATGCCTCATAGAGTGACTTGCAGTTATGTTGGAATCACGGGTGGTTGGGTGCAAACATTCATCTACAGACATCATGGTTTATATGACCAAAACGGAGACAATGATGTAGCTTCCCATTGGGCAACGTGCTGAGGGCCGTCTACAAGTACTTGCAAATCTCTGGGTCTCTCCAACCTCCAAAGTACTAATGGCGTCTGCTGATGCAATATGTCATTGTTAGGGGTGCCAGACTTTAGTGGTGGTTTCCCTGGGACTTGCTGATTCATTGTGTTTTGGATTTTTGAGACATATCTCCCTGACATTTTGCCAATTTTTTCTACAGTTTACATTTCCATACCAAATGTGTGGCATATCTGAGCAACATTAGCATTACCTTCATGACGCCATTGGGACAAATTTCACTTGGTGAAGTGTGCACTGTGGTTATGTTTTCAGTGTGACATGAGTATTCCATGTCACCTTCTCCAGGCTATTGTACTTTTGTCAGTGACATGGTATGTTCTGGGGGCATCATTTCTTATTGTTGTATTATGGTATATGTAACAAAGAGATGTCTGTGTGACCTTGTATGGGATCTGTGGGAATGGAGTAGGCATTGGCCTACTATTGTATGACAACAGGTAAGTGATGTATGCTCCATGAGGCAAAGGTGTTGTGGTCTGCTACTTGTTCAATGGTTACTGTGATTGTACAGCTTTGGCCATGCAATTGTAGCTGTCTCAGATCCTGATTTTCCTGTGGGCAACTGTTGACAGTTCAGATGTCATGTGTGCACATGGTGTGGTACTTGTAGAGGCCAATTAGGTGGAGTTTGTTACTGTGACCTGCTTGACATCATGGTAATGTTTGCTTTCTTACAACTGTTGTTCAACTGTGAACATGGACATGTGATAACCCTATTTTTCTTTGTATTTGCAGCATCAACCCAGGGAAGTGAAGGAGACAGGGATAGCTGAGTGGGGAACCATCTGGCCACGGGACCTTGGATCAAGATACCACTGACACAGAAGGACCCAGTGACCTGGAGGGTGAGAGGAGTGCCACGGGGGAGATTGGATCTGCATCTTGGTCATTATTGGATTCTTCCTTCAGTGGCAATACCCTAGTGGTGGTGGACCCATTGGGATGTATTCCTGTACCATCTTTATCCTCCACACCCAGTTCTATCACCACTCTCCCTGTTGCTCCTCACCCAGTTGGCCGTGCCTGCTCATTCAAGAGGGTGGGCGTTTCCTTTGGCGCAAGCATCTCCACCCTGTCCCCTGTTACCTCTTCTGCCCTGAGTGAGGAGGCTATTTACCTCCTGATGAGTATCTCTGTGGGTCAGACTGCCATTGTGAATGCCATCCAGTCATTATCCATCCAACTGCACCAGACAAATTCATTCCTAGAAGGCATTCACAGTGCAATGTCTGGCCTACCGAGATATTTTCAGGCTCTGGTCTCCTCACTGATGGCAGTCAGTCACCCCCCACCTTCCATCCCCTTCTCTCTTCCCAATCCAAACCCCCATTCCCCTACCTATTCAAGCACACAGACAGATCTGCATGCACCCACCTCAACACACAAGAGCAGCTCAGATAAACACAAACACCACAAAACAGACTGGCACACGAGCACTCAACAGACACCCACACACACAACATCACCCACTACTTCCCCACACACCACCCCCACCCTACCGTCCCTCACACCACATCAAGCATGCCCACAGGCACCACCACAATAATCAGTGACACACCCACCCCATCCAGCATATTCACAGACACCACCCAACAGACACATAGACATCCACCACATCCACCATACCCACAGACACCACCCCAAAAGACACACAGATAACATCACATAATCATATCTGCAGACACCACCCCAACAGACACATGCACACATCCACCACATCCAGCAGACACTACCCAAACAGACACACATCCACCACTCCATCACCCAGCACCTCCACCTCCAACCCCCCAAGACATGCAAATGCCCATACTCACATATGCAACGGACACCATCCACACATCAGCATACCTCACACACGCACAAACCCAAGATATACATACCATCCCAGCAGACAACCACTCCCTCGACCTCCAAATCCCTACCCCCGTCTGCTGACCATCCCCGAGCTCCTAAGAAAGATTTTTTGTTTGAGCTTGCCCTTTCCCTGTTCCATCTATCTCTTGTCCCAAACCCAAGATGCCTGACCCACATCCCAACCCATCCCTTCTACCTTCAAGCCCTCCCCTGTCAGACCTACCCACTTCAAGCACCCATACCCCTCCACTCAAGAAGAAGCCCACCTCTCCAAAGACACAGTTCTCCCTTCCCAACCCACCCATCCTAAAGTCAACCCACCCCCCAAGGATGATCCCTGAGGTGCCTGCCTGTTCACTTGATGCCCCTTCCTGTGGAGGTTCCCTGGCAGTACTAGGAATCAAGTGTTGGCACAATACTGTGCTATGAAGGACTATGATATAGACTGGCCAATGACCTTGGACAATTTACATTTGGTTTAAACATTTGTCCTGCAATTCCTTTTCTACCTTTATGCCTGATTAATATGCGTTGTCTGCCTTCAGTTCTGTGTGTTCAGCTTGCTTGCTGTTCCATTTGAAGTTGTTTGCAATATTTGACTTTGTGGGTATTGCTGTGTCCCCCAAGACAAAGGTAGCTGTTGACTGTATGGATATATGGGTGTAAATGCATTTGTGGTGTCATAGCGCTGTGTTCTGTTTGGTATGTAAACTCAACACAAACAAGACAAAGATCCTCGTGATCACCTTCACCCCTTCTACCTGGAACAATTCCTGGTGGCCCACCACTCTGAAAAATGACCCCACCCCCACAAACCATGCACACAACGTGGGCATCATCCTGGACTCCTCTCTCTCTATGACCTGCTAAGTGAACGCCGTCTCTTCATCATGCTTTCACACCATCCGACTCCTGTGGAAGATTTCCAAGTGGATCCTGTCCGACATGAGAAAGACAGTCACCCACACACTCGTCACCAGCAAACTGGACTACGGGAACGCACTCCATGTAGACATCACCAAACAACTATAATCAAGAATACAAAGAGTCCAGAATGCAGCAGCCATACTCATCCTGGACATCCCCCTACACAACATCATCGCCTCCCACCTCAGAGACCTACACTGGCTCCCAGTCAACAAGCGCATCACAAACAAACTCCTGATCCACACCTACAAGGCATTGTACAACATAGGACCAGAATACCTCAGCCACCGTCTCACCTTCTACATACACAACAAACATCTCCACTCCTCCAAGCTTGACCTCGCAGCCGTCCCCAAGATCTGGAGAAGCACAGCAGGAGAAATATACTTCTCCTACCTGGCATCCCGGACATGGAATACACTACCTCGCAAGCTCAGGCAGATAACATCACTGAAGCAGTTCAGAAAGGACCTCAAGACCTGGCTCTTCGACTGAGCAGCACACCTACAAACAGTGCCTTGAGACCCTATGGATGGTTAACTGCGCTTTACAAATCTTTGATTGATTGATTGATTGGTATGGTAATTATTTCTTCTCGTGTTGTCCAATGTGAGCATTTATGATGTTAGATTGTCCCCCTGATATGGATTATAGATTCATCACATGCGGGCAGCTTGAGTTTTCTTAGTGCAGAAATGGAGTGTGTTAAATTGTGCTACCTTTGATTGCATTTCACTGTGCATGTGTTCATTTAGCTATGAGTACCTTGCATCTACTTTGTGTAGATGTGAGTCCCATGCAGTTGAAGTTGCGTTTGCTTTGTTGGTTTACACTTCAACATTGTGCAGATTGGCATGTCACTTAACTCTAGTATTATTTGTCCCTGAGATATATGTAGGACCATTTCCGGTTCAAATGTTGTTTTAGGGGCGTGTGCAATGTGAAATGTGTCCCACTGCAGAATTCTTCCTGAGTGCTCCTGATGCCCCCATCCCTTCTGTGCAGGTATTATTTGCTTAGTGAGATTGGGATATCTGTCTCTCTGACTATTGTGCATTCCATTGTCCTTCCATTGGGTTGCAATGAGGGTGATGTGTGTGTCCCTTGCAAGGCTGTTTAATGGGAGTGGTGCTTGTGTTCCATGACACATCAATACATATGTGTGTTGATTGTGACGGCAGTCTATGGCATGTGGCAATGTGAGTGTATGAATTGTATTTGTAGAGGTGATGTTACTGTGTTGTTGGTGCTGTGTGACACAATGTTGTATACACTTCACTGTCCCTGTGCATGAATGAGCAGACATGTGTTTTTGTGTCGTGTTCGGTGCAGTGTGAGTGACCTGCCTATTGGGGGCATTTTGTGACTGTTGCTGTGTCCTTCTTTGTGAATGATTCTGAACTGGGACACAATGACCTGTACTTGATGCCCGTAGAGTGACCCCCATCTCATGTGGGTGATGACACAATGATCTGTAGTGACACAGGTAGGTGCTTGTGCACCTTCGATGATCAGCAGCAGGAAGTGTGTGATGGGCTCTATGCCAGCACAGAACGGGTAAGGGTGCCTGCAGTTGAGTGTCTCCCTTTATACTGTCTGTTTCCACCTGCTGAGACGGGGTGGTTGGATTGCCACAGTGACATCGGCGTTGTGCAACCTCAAAATGAGTTAGCTGAAATTATGTGCAACCTCATAATAAGGCCAGCCTGTTTGTGCTATCTCTTGACTGCGGTGGTTTGCACCACCTGATGGTGCCGGCGAGACTGCAACGATCTTTGCTTCATAGGCCCGCATGACTCTTACTACGGTGGTCCGACCGCTAGCCTGACAGCGATCCGACCACTACCATGGCGATCCATGGACTGCCAAACTCATAAAGAGACCTTAAGTGGTGGTATCGGTTATAAATCAAATTTTTGCAGGATTTAATTGATTTTATGTTATAATTTAGACTTTAGACTAATAGAATGTATTGAAACTATACTGAATCCGACCGCTACCATGGCCATCCATGGACTGCCAAACACATAATGAGACCTTAAGTGTTAAAAACTCTGGTGGTCTCGGTTATGATTCAAATCTTTGCAGGATTTAATTGATTTTATGTTATAATTTAGCCTTTAGACTGATAGAATGTATTGAAATGATACTGAATTTCTAATGAAAAATGATTTAAATGCGTGTGCAAAAAGAGAGAAATGCAGTTCTGTGTTATAGGTATGGAAATGAATGAACAGAGTATTTTTTTTTTTAAATTGAATGTAACATGAGTATTGAAGAAGCCTTATAAATGTTGATTTCATGTTTGCATTTTTAAAAAGTATTGATTAAACGTATTGCTTTAATTCACTTGTATTAGCCTAAGTGAGGCCTATTAGTCTTGTATTCCATGACTGTGCAGGTAATGCTGATTCTTTTTCAAAACGTGAACTTTCTTTCAGACTTCGTTCCCATGAGAAGATTAGCTGTGGTAATAGACCTTTATTGTTTTAGAAATTAAGAGAAGTGAAATAGTGTCCTTGAATGTGGAACATCCTGAAATTTTGGACTAACAAATTAAACAATTGTTGCAAACTTGTGTGAAGCTACATGGATGAGGTTCCCATGACAGACCTGGGAAGATATGTTGATGTTTCAACCTGGATTTGTGTGATCGATTATTCATGGATGATGCCCTTCAAGGGAATGCCGAAACAATGCAAACACTCACCCCCAGTCACAAAGATCTTGGTTTAATCCATAATTTTTTTGCCCAACACGCTACCCCCAGTTTGGACCCAGCCAAAAAAAAAAAAACGATGAATGTTTGCACTGTTCAGCATTCCATCCATTATCTGTTCTTTTTGCTTTTGTCGCCCTAAGTGGAAAGGGTATGCCCAGGCATGGGTCCCATGCTCACTGCGCCACTGGATTCAAGCTAGCCTGACTGATGAGGGGTGATACCCTCACACGGGTGCCAGGATGCTTGTTTCCAGTCTAGGGAGGACCTGGCCTGGCAGTTCGGACTGGACTGTTCTCACGAAGATCACAGTCAAGACTGATTTACATAACGCTGGGTCCAAACTGGGGTGGCATAGTGGGAAAAATACAATGGAATAAACCCAGAGCTTTGTGACTGGGGGTAAATATTTGCATTGGTCAGCATTCTGTTCATCATCTGTTCTTTTTGATTTTTGATGAAAATACATCAGTTGTGGCTTCTCCACCTACAAAGGGTGACAGAAAACTCTTACTACAAGGGTTTAAAAAAGATCTTACATAGCTGCGCACTCACTTCATGAAAGCAATTTCTGATCTGGCTATGCTGTTAAAAAATGGAAACATGATTAGATCACATAGAAGCAAATTTGGCAAAGTGGAGACTTGACCATGATGAGTTGGAGGAAAACACCAGATGGGGCTGTCTGAAACCTTGAGGAACTATGAGAATTGCTCTCAGAAACAACATACAAAACAAAAGAATAAATGCTAACGTGGGCAGCGAAGACCTTGAGAAATATGTGCAATCTTTGTTTCAATGCATTCTGGTGATCAAGGAACGAAAAAAACGGTCTTGGAAAATACTCACCTAATCTTTTCAGCATATCAACTGTGTAACAGATCAACACCAGATATGTTGACATAAGTTCAATTCTTCCAAGTCAATGAAGAAACCCTAGCAGCTGCCAAGAAGACAGAAACAATAGAATGCAAAGGAGCCTCTGTCTCCCTCTAGCATGAGATCTCTCTTTTAGCATGACAGCTCCCCTCTCACACTTGCCAAGATACAAGATTTCAGAGAAGTGACAACCTTTGTACGCAAATAGAGCATCCCCTAATAATGGAGCTTCCTGCTTCGCTTGGCATTCACAGTAGCAAATAAGCAGGTAACAGTCCACATTTCGAATGAGGAAAAGCATCTATTGAAACTCAACCCCTCCTCTGCCCACAGTGAGACTCAAATGCAGCAACTTATGAGACACCTAAAAGTGACTGGAATGATGAGACACCTAAGAGCGAGTGGAGGTGAGTCATATCAAAGAGATCACAAGAGGTGGCTCAGAAACCAACAAGATGGCAGGAGCGGAGAACCAAACGGACCTTGGAAGAGAGATTGATAAGTGTGACAAGAGTTTCATGTTTCAGGGCAATGTTCTTAGAAAATATGTATTATTGTGACAATGGACACAGATGTATGGCTCTCTATGCAACTGGACGGTTTGCTGGACAACAATCAGTCAGTTTGATCATTCAGGCCTCCACACTATAGGCTGAGTTCATATCCTTTACCATAGCTCTGGGATGGGGAGAGAGGACCTGAAACAACCTTGGAAAGTACCTCTTTCTCCTTATTGATGAGTTCCCTTATGCTGCTACGTTTTGTAATGTTGTTTGTTTTCACCACTGCTTTGATATTGTTTCTATTTATATTAAGCACCATGTTAGTACTGAATTTATACCATCAATTCCGGGTGGATGCTACATGTACTTTAGGTTTACAGATTATTGTCATTAGATGAAGAGAAGTGGGTTCCATGACCAGCAAGAGAACCACAGAATGTATTGTCGAGATGGCTAGAATGATTATCTGCATGTATGATGACAAGGCTTAACATAGTTTCCCCGAAGCTGGGTCCCTGATGTCTAAAACTCTAAAGGCTACTATAGATTACTTAGGGGTATATTTATACTCTGTTAGCGCCTTATTTATCCTCCCATGCAAAAATCACACACAGGGGGAGGAGGGCCTTAAATAATGGGGCTAAGCTTGCTTAGCCCCATTATAAACTCCTGGGTCAGGGCAAGTGTTAGGGGACCTGTGGGCTCATTTCCAAGGTCAGAGACGATGGAAGCAGCCCACAGGTGACCTTCGCTGCCCCCAGGGACATCCCCACCTACCCACACCCACACCTGGAGGACACCTAAGGATGGGGGGATCCATCCCAGGTAAGTCCAGGTAGGTATATTACATTTTTCTTTCACAGTGCTGTAGGGGGGCCTAACTTGGACCCCCCTACATGGCACTGTGCCCAATTGCCCTGCCCAGGGGATATGAGTCCCCTGGGCAGGGCCATTGAGCTGGGGGCATGATTCCTGTCTTTACTAAGACAGGAGTCATGTCCATGGGGGTTGTGCGTCAAACAAATGACGCTAGTCAGGTTAGAGTCATTTTTTTTTACTGTAACCTCACTCGCACCATTCTTTGATGCACAACCTCCTGTTTCCCCTAAGCCTCCCCCACCTGGTTAGCCTAATTTATTTTGATGCTAACCGGGCCTTAGCGCCGGCTAGCGTCATTTGACGCTAGCCTTAACGCAGGTTTGCATCAAAAAGTATAAATATGGGACTAAGTGTTATCTGACCACGACCCAGTTACACTTCTGTTAGAAACTAGTGCCTACCCTCAGTCATCCTCAAATAGATGATACATAACTGAAGTGATGTTTTGGAACCTGGCCATAAGTGACTCAATACGAATATCCCTGGAACATTATTCTAAGGAAAATGATAATGGGGAGGTGGCCTGGGATACCATATGGGACATGAAAATGCTGTCCTTTGAGATGAACTAATCTCGCACAGCACCACATTCACTTGATTGGCAAAATAGAAAAAGTTGAATCTACAAAGCTGTCTGACAAAATTGGTAGCAATTGAGAAACAAACCAAATCACAAGAAATGTTTTGAGAAACCCATAGGGTGAGGGGTGAACTTGAACTACTGGCCATGGCAGGTGCTGCTAGGACATTTCTATATCTCTATCATACCGTGAGAAAGGAGACAAAGTCATTCTACTACACACATATAAACTTAAACAAAGGCAGGCCAGAAATCATATTCATTAGTTAAAAGATGATAAAGATGCAGAATATATGCATATGACCAATATTTTAAGACTTTTTAACAATGATTAATCCATTCACTGTCAGTTACAATCTCTCCCTCAGGAACACAGGAGTTCTAATCACAATGATTACATTTCCCTCGCTAGATCGCTCATTGTTGTTGAAGGACCCTATTACATCAGAAGATGTGCGAGTCAGTATTCTCCATCTGAAGGCAAACAAAGCTCCAGGTCTAGACAGTTTCTCAGTTTCCTATTATAAGGCATACTGTGACTTACTAAGAGAATCCTTTATGAAGTTGTTTAAGCCATTCCTACTTACAAAGTTGCTCACACCTTCAGTGTTAGAACTAATGTCACCCTCCTACTGAAGCCTGAAAAGGATCCAACAAAAGGTGCCTCTTATAGGCCCGTCACCTTGTTAAATTTTAAGTGCAGATTTCTACATCAATACTAACATCAAGACTCAACACAATATGGCTATTACTAGTCTCAAGCTGTGAGGGTGCATTTGAGCATAGTAGGCAGGCATAAGGCAACGCTTGTTTAGCGGTTAATGTGATTGATTGAGCATAACAGAATAACATTGAAACTCCGTCTCTTGCTTGATACAGAGAAGGCATTTGATAGGGTGTCTGGCATTATATTAAGCTAGTTCTATCAAGAGCAGGCCTTGGCCCCAACACAACCATATCTGTTGTGGCTAACCGCATGTTCACAACTTGAGAATTAAGGTAAATGGTGGGTGCTCTTGGGAAATCCTGGTAAACAGAGGGACACAAAAGGCATGCCTGCTGTCCCTTCTTGTGTTCTACCTAACAATGAAGCCACTGATCCACAGAATTGAGAATAACCCAGACATTCACAGAGTTTATGTAAGCAGAGAACCATATAAATGAGCCCTTTTTGCAGATGGTGTGTCGTGCTTCCTAACAAACTTAAATTCCTCACTACCGCCTGTTTAAGAAGAATACCAAGTGTGATTTTTTTTTTCCCTAGGTTGTTGGATGTAGCAGAAACCCTTCTGTCATGGTTTTCCAAAGAAATGTTGAGTGTTATCCAAAACAAGTGCAGCAGTTTGTGTGGGGTAAGGGTATACCACGAATACCCAAGGCTAAACTTCTGAATAAAGCAGGCGTGGGTGGGTTGGGACTACAGAACTTAACACATTATATTTACACTGCACAAGAGAGATCGACACTGGACTAGAATCAACTCACATACAATAAACCTTTGGAAATATTTTAACAAGATTTCTGTCCCTTAACTTTGCATCATGTATTACAGTTATAACTAGACACATGCATTCAAACTCTATACACCATGTCACTCTTGATAAAATACTAGTAAGAGTTCACAAGGAGGTATGGTACAACTTCATTTCTTTCCTGGGAGCATCTATTATTCATAATCCAGAATTCTTGCCAGGTTTTGAAGACAAACCGGTTGAGAATAGGAGATCAGGAGCATCACCTCTCCTAGGTTAATTGTATCAGAATGGTTCAATTTTGAATCACATGTAAACAACTATTTAACCTGACGAAAGCAGGTGAATTTAGATTAAAGCAGGTTTTCCATTGGGAAAACTTGAGAGACATCAAAGCTAAGGGTAGTAGAGATAAGACCCCCATGAAGCAACAGATAACTCAGAGCTCCTCAAAGAAGGGCATCACACATCTATAAACTGTACTCAGTATCTTGACACACTCACAGAAACATGGTTATGAATTGTATTGGGAACAAGTGATAGATGTGAATCTATCAAAAACACATGGATACATATTTGGGCTAGAGCATCAAAGAATTCCACATGTTTACAACACAAGCAAAAGCTTATGAAATCCTTACATCGTGGTATTTCACACCAGTAAGATTAAATGCTGCTTGGCACTTCCAACCAGTGCTGGAAAGCTTATGGAGAAAGAGGCTCATATTCACATATGTAATGGTGTTGTGTGTTGGAAAGTCATCCTTTTTGCCCTGATCACTGCCATTTTTCGACTAATACTGTTGGTTATTGACTCTGAAAGTGCTCTGGTCTCAGCTAACCTGGCCCACTGACAGTGTTCTGTCCTTAAAAGATATATGTTAATTGGTGTAATTATAATTGGTCAGACAACCTACCTGTAAGTCCCCAGTAAATGGTAGCGCTTGTAGGTTTAGAGACCCCAATGGACTTAATGCACTGATGTGGTGTCTAGTGTCATTTAAAAGCCAGACATGCCTTGCAGACTGGTTTCAAAATAAAACTACGTGTAAATTCTACTTTGGAATCAAAAGTACTTCCAGAGCCCAAAACTTTATTACATAAAAGTCATCACTAATGTCTGCCCTAGGCGCCACATGGGTAGAGTGCCATGTTACAAAAAGCAGGGACAATTTAAAGTATGTTTTGAATGCCCTGGTGTGGAAAAACAGCCAAAGTCGTTCTTCCCCAATGTAGTGTTGCGAGCCCCACAGGCTAACACGGAGGCTTTATTAAAGTTTAATAAGGTCTAACCTTTAATATTGCTAAGACCACTGCACTCAAAAGCACATATAGTTACAGACACAAATGTAAAAATCTGATGTGAGAGTTCCACCAGTGAGAAGTAAAGCAATCTTCTTTGTGTTCCAATAGAGAATTTATTTGGGTCAACAAATACTTTGTATAGTTGGATCAATCATAGGCCATATGTAGTGACAGCCTTTGGAAAATAAATATGTTGAAACACATCCAACACGTGTTTCGTCACACAGTGACTTTTTCAAGGCTGTAAGAGACATAGCATATATAAGTAAACTTGGTATTAGTGCATGTAGATAGAAAAAGTGTAAAATAAAGTAAACAGTAAGAACATAGTATAAAGTCGTTTTATAGGTATAAGAGCACTCAGAGATGACAGAGGTGATTGAATGTGCTGTATTGGAATGGTGTGCATAGAAGAAATGAGAAATAAAGCATATGTGAAGAGAAGAGGAGAAAGTCAGAGACTAGAATGCCTCAAGAATACCTGCATGATAAATCCAAAAACACCCACAGCGTGAGAAAGAGCAGCAAAAAGTGAGTTGGAGAATGTAAAAAACATAATGTGTTGAATATATATATATCTGGTAGAAACAGAGAGGCACCTGACAAATAGAACCTACCTAGACTGTAAACGAAGTAGAGCCATGTCCAACTAGATGTGTAGTATGAAACAATTGAACAGAGATAAAAATACCAACTGAAGATCTGAATTTTAGGTAAAAATACTATTGGTGAGGCTCAAAAAGTTGATAGCCACTAGTATAACTACCTGTATCCAATTTAGGCGAGCGCGGAAGTATGCTGTTTGAGTAGTTCAGAACTAACGTAATCGTGGGTATGTATCACCCGGGTGTGATATAGAGAGTCATCAAAAAATGCTGTAACTGGATATCAAAAATGTTGTACTTTATGACAACACCACAATCCTCGTTCACCCTAGATTACGTGACAGGACTATAGATTTGTAACAATGTTAAAACTAAAAGATTATGTTGTTGTATATTACCCGTAAATTTCTGCATTTGTGATATGTAAACACTGCTGTATGTTACATGACTTATTGACTTCTGTAATTCAACAATACTGTTTCTCATGCCCTCACGTTGACTCACTATGTGCACAATACTTTCAATACACATGCTATCACCCACATATACCACCTTTCTGACTTCATTTTTTCTTGGTACGCCTTATTTGATATATATATATCTTGAGTATGGCTCTGAGCTCATCTTCATATTTGTTTGTGATTAGCTTCACCTACTCTTTGTTGCCACTTTCTCTGTGCATTACCTCTGTTTTGGCTGCACCATCATGTTGCATCGCCACTCATTAAACATTCTGGACAATGAAATGATTTTATACTTTCCATGACTAAGAGCCGCAAGTTCTTAAATGGTTTCATTACCATTTGCCATTTTCACTTGACTTCGTTCTTATCATAATATGGCCGCCCCGTTTCACCCAGCTAGTTATTGTCTCTTCTAGCAGTCCTATCTCAATGTCCATACCAGGATTCCTTCCACCTACGTCACTGCCTCGATGGGACGCCAATTGCAACTAGTCCTCTTTTTCTTTCTTCTACGGGTGCTTTATATGCACCACCTAGCCCTTGTGCTACAAACACTACTTTCTACACTTCATACACGAAAGAGTCCGCGCATCTAAGCCCCGCGGTAAGAGATTGTTCAATATTTTACTGGGCGTGTCAGTTTGTAGGTATATTTCCCAATTGACTTCACAGTTCACAGCCTTTCTCAGTTTAGGAAATACATTTTTACCGATCTCTGCAACAGCGTTCTGTTCAGCTTCCTAAATTCTCTACAGCTCCGCCGTTGTATTCTTTATAGAATTACATTTCTGAATACTGAATGATGTATAGTTAAAATAACTCAAAACTATTTTTTATCTAACAGACATCAACAATGCCTAATTGTTTAACCTTTGGTCCCCCTTTTTACAAACGTATTTACCTTAAGTTTCAGAGAACCTAGTTCACATAAGATCTAACTTTACTTAATACCTAATCATTTATACCTAGATCATGATAACTCCTTAACTTATACTTGTGTATTCTTGTTACCCCAAATATTTTTCCATTACTGATCTTTCTCCTCCCTTGTTTTCCTTTTTTTCTTCTTTTTTTTGTTGAATTTACGACTTAGGACGGATGGTACTACCCACATATATTAGTGCACAGACACCTTTTTACACAATAGACTTTACAGTATTGCAGTGGATGAATTGTCTAATGTGCTAAGTTTCACCCGTATTATATGAAAAAGTCAGGGTTTTGTTGAGTGCAAATTTACATGTAATGCAGCATCCACATTTATAGAAACCTATAGGTTTGGTGGGTAACCACATTTGGGAATCAGTTTTTGTGAGAGGTGCAACGTAACTAGGGCATAAAATGTTCCTCAACGTGCGTCCTCTACTGTGAGTTACAGACAGTGTTTTGCCTAAAATCGTACCAAGACCCATATCCAAAAGTAACAGTTGCCAATGTTTCTTAAGTATTCGATAGACTAGTGTGCTAGCAGGACTAAATCTGGTAATAAAGGAGATGCTCTTCCTTTTACTGTTTTTTGATTTTTTATTACCCCTGATAACTAGGGTACTGCGTTGCTTGGAATTTATGCGTTTCCTGGCCTCAGAGATTGTTTGAACTAAGTATCCCCTGTTTTTGAAACGTTGAGCCAATAATTCAATTTCTTGGGTGAAAATCAGATTATCACTACAGTTACGTCTGGTTCTTATCATTTCGCCATATGGGATGGCATTACATTCTAATTACTTAAAATGCTGTAACCCAATATCACAAATTGTGTACTTTATGACAACACCGTAATCCTCGTTCACCTTAGATTATGTGACAGGACTATAGAATTGTAACAATGTTAAAACTAAAAGATTATGTTGTTATATACTACCCGTACATTTCTGCATTTGTGATGTGTAAACACTGCTGTATGTTACATGACTTATTTACTTCTGTATTTCAACAATACTGTTTATCCTGCCCTCACATTGACTCACTATGTGGACAATAATTTCAATACACATGCTGTCACCCACATATATTACCTTTCTGATTTCATTTTATCTTGGTACACCTTATTTGATACATATATCGCGAGTATGGCTCTGAGCTCATCTTCATATTTGTTCGTGATTAGCTTCAGTTACTCTCTGTTGCCACTTTCTCTATACATTACCTCTGTTTTGGCTGCCCCATTGCGTTGCGTCGCCACTCATTCATCATTCTGGACAATGAAAAGTTTTTATACTTTCCATGACTAAGAGCCACAAGTTCTTAAATGGTTTCATTACCATATGCCATTTTCACTTCACTTTGTTCTTACCATAATATGGCCGTCCCATTTCACCCAGCTAATCATTCTCTCTTCTAGCAGTACTAGCTTTATGTCCATACCAGGGTTCCTTCCACCTATGTCACTGCCTCGACGGGACACCAATCATAACTAATCCTCTATTTATTTCTTCTCCAGGTGCTTTATATGCACCACGTAGCCCTTGTGCTACAAACACTGCTTTCCACACTTCATACACCGAAGGGTGCGCGTATCTGAGCTCCGAAGGTAAGGAAAGAGCAGCAAAAAGTGAGTTGGAGAATGTAAAAAACATAGGGCCTGATTCTAACTTTGGAGGACGGTGTTAAACCGTCCCAAAAGTGGCGGATATACCACCTACCGTATTACGAGTTCCATAGGATATAATGGACTCGTAATACGGTAGGTGGTATATCCGCCACTTTTGGGACGGTTTAACACCGTCCTCCAAAGTTAGAATCAGGCCCATAATGTGTTGAATATATATATATCTGGTAGAAACAGAGAGGCACCTGACAAATAGAACCTACCTAGACTGTAAACGAAGTAGAGCCATGTCCAACTAGATGTGTAGTATGAAACAATTGAACAGAGATAAAAATACCAACTGAAGATCTGAATTTTAGGTAAAAATACTATTGGTGAGGCTCAAAAAGTTGATAGCCACTAGTATAACTACCTGTATCCAATTTAGGCGAGCGTGGAAGTATGCTGTTTGAGTAGTTCAGAACTAACGTAATCGTGGGTATGTATCACCCGGGTGTGATATAGAGAGTCATCAAAAAATGCTGTAACTGGATATAAAAAATGTTGTACTTTATGACAACACCACAATCCTCGTTCACCCTAGATTACGTGACAGGACTATAGATTTGTAACATATATATATATCTTGAGTATGGCTCTGAGCTCATCTTCATATTTGTTTGTGATTAGCTTCACATACTCTTTGTTGCCACTTTCTCTGTGCATTACCTCTGTTTTGGCTGAACCATCATGTTGCATCGCCACTCATTAAACATTCTGGACAATGAAATGATTTTATACTTTCCATGACTAAGAGCCACAAGTTCTTAAATGGTTTCATTACCATATGCCATTTTCACTTGACTTCGTTCTTATCATAATATGGCCGCCCCGTTTCACCCAGCTAGTTATTGTCTCTTCTAGCAGTCCTATCTCAATGTCCATACCAGGATTCCTTCCACCTACGTCACTGCCTCGATGGGACGCCAATTGCAACTAGTCCTCTTTTTCTTTCTTCTACTGGTGCTTTATATGCACCACCTAGCCCTTGTGCTACAAACACTACTTTCTACACTTCATACACGAAAGAGTCCGCGCATCTGAGCTCCGCAGGTAAGAGATTGTTCAATATTTTACTGGGCGTGTCAGTTTGTAGGTATATTTCCCAATTGACTTCACAGTTCACAGCCTTTCTCAGTTTAGGAAATACATTTTTACCGATCTCTGCAACAGCGTTCTGTTCAGCTTCCTAAATTCTCTACAGCTCCGCCGTTGTATTCTTTATAGAATTACATTTCTGAATACTGAATGATGTATAGTTAAAATAACTCAATACTATTTTTTATCTAACAGACATCAACAATGCCTAATTGTTTAACCTTTGGTCCCCCTTTTTACAAACGTATTTACCTTAAGTTTCAGAGAACCTAGTTCACATAAGATCTAACTTTACTTAATACCTAATCATTTATACCTAGATCATGATAACTCCTTAACTTATACTTGTGTATTCTTGTTACCCCAAATATTTTTCCATTACTGATCTTTCTCCTCCCTTGTTTTCCTTTTTTTCTTCTTTTTTTTTTGAATTTA
Source organism: Pleurodeles waltl (assembly GCF_031143425.1). Classification (NCBI taxonomy): domain Eukaryota; kingdom Metazoa; phylum Chordata; class Amphibia; order Caudata; family Salamandridae; genus Pleurodeles; species Pleurodeles waltl. The sequence continues at coordinate 626,627,136 of NC_090447.1, read as the reverse complement.
CGACTTAGGACGGATGGTACTACCCACATATATTAGTGCACAGACACCTTTTTACACAATAGACTTTACAGTATTGCAGTGGATGAATTGTCTAATGTGCTAAGTTTCACCCGTATTATATGAAAAAGTCAGGGTTTTGTTGAGTGCAAATTTACATGTAATGCAGCATCCACATTTATAGAAACCTATAGGTTTGGTGGGTAACCACATTTGGGAATCAGTCTTTGTGAGAGGTGCAACGTAACTAGGGCATAAAATGTTCCTCAACGTGCGTCCTCTACTGTGAGTTACAGACAGTGTTTTGCCTAAAATCGTACCAAGACCCATATCCAAAAGTAACAGTTGCCAATGTTTCTTAAGTATTCGATAGACTAGTGTGCTAGCAGGACTAAATCTGGTAATAAAGGAGATGCTCTTCCTTTTACTGTTTTTTGATTTTTTATTACCCCTGATAACTAGGGTACTGCGTTGCTTGGAATTTATGCGTTTCCTGGCCTCAGAGATTGTTTGAACTAAGTATCCCCTGTTTTTGAAACGTTGAGCCAACAATTCAATTTCTTGGGTGAAAATCAGATTATCACTACAGTTACGTCTGGTTCTTATCATTTCGCCATATGGGATGGCATTACATTCTAATTACTTAAAATGCTGTAACCCAATATCACAAATTGTGTACTTTATGACAACACCGTAATCCTCGTTCACCTTAGATTATGTGACAGGACTATAGAATTGTAACAATGTTAAAACTAAAAGATTATGTTGTTATATACTACCCGTACATTTCTGCATTTGTGATGTGTAAACACTGCTGTATGTTACATGACTTATTTACTTCTGTATTTCAACAATACTGTTTATCCTGCCCTCACATTGACTCACTATGTGGACAATAATTTCAATACACATGCTGTCACCCACATATATTACCTTTCTGATTTCATTTTATCTTGGTACACCTTATTTGATACATATATCGCGAGTATGGCTCTGAGCTCATCTTCATATTTGTTCGTGATTAGCTTCACTTACTCTCTGTTGCCACTTTCTCTATACATTACCTCTGTTTTGGCTGCCCCATTGCGTTGCGTCGCCACTCATTCATCATTCTGGACAATGAAAAGTTTTTATACTTTCCATGACTAAGAGCCACAAGTTCTTAAATGGTTTCATTACCATATGCCATTTTCACTTCACTTTGTTCTTACCATAATATGGCCGTCCCATTTCACCCAGCTAATCATTCTCTCTTCTAGCAGTCCTAGCTTTATGTCCATACCAGGGTTCCTTCCACCTATGTCACTGCCTCGACGGGACACCAATCATAACTAATCCTCTATTTATTTCTTCTCCAGGTGCTTTATATGCACCACGTAGCCCTTGTGCTACAAACACTGCTTTCCACACTTCATACACCGAAGGGTGCGCGTATCTGAGCTCCGAAGGTAAGAGATTGTTCAATGTTTTACTGGGCGTGTCTGTTTGTGGTTATATTTCCCAATTAACTTCACAGTTCGTAGCATTACTCAGTTCAGAAAATACATTTTTACTGATCTCTGCAACAGCGTTCTGTTCAGCTTCCTAAATTCTCTACGTCTCCGCCGTTGTATTATTTATAGAATTACATTTCTGAATACTGAATGGTGTATAGTTAAAATAACTCACTAGTATTTTTTATCTAATAGACATCTACAATGCCTAATTGTTTTCCTTTGTTCCCTCTTTTTACAAACTTATTTACCTTATGTTTCAGAGAACCTAGGGCCAGATGTAGTAAGGTCCGAATTAGCGATTCGGAAATTGCGAGTCGGTGATAACCAGCTCAACAATCGCAAACAACCCTCCCTCCTCCGTGCTAGCTCACTGTATCTGGTAGTGTCAGTAGGGTGGTCATACGACTGGGCTTCCTTTCTAATGTCCCAGTGCCCACTAATCAATAGATCATCACTCCTATGTCAACATTCAGCAGGGTCACCCCTGTTCCCTCTAGATGTCTTCAATTTTCTACCTCCTCACAGACTCTGTCTTAGGTACCCAGTGTATAGATGGGGGTATTATGCCCTTCGTCTCTAACATAATGTATTATGGCTCCCCATGCAAGCAGATTGTCTGCCAATTTATCATCCTGTCTAACTCTTTTCATATTGCAAATGGGATTCAAGTTGCCACCCTCTGTGATGGTCACTTCCTGGGAAGTGTCACATATATTTGTCTCAGAATGCACAGCTCCTCAAAAATCAAAATGGAGTCCCTCGCTATGGGGTCGCAAAAAGCGACCTCACCTCATTAATAATAATGAGCTGGGTCACTTTTTGCGACCCCATAGCTAGTCCCTGCACTCACAGGGATGGTGGCCTGCTGAAGTCAGCAGACCTCCATGTCTGTGACTGCTTTTTCAATAAAGCATTTTTTTTTTTCATATTGCAGCCCGTTTTCCTTAAATGAAAACGAGTTGCAAAATGAAAAAAATTACTAAACCATTTGGTTTCGTTTTTTCAGTGTAGGCAGTGGTCCATTGGACCACTGCCTGCTCTGAAAAAAACCTTTATGCCCACATTCACAAAGGGGAAGGGGTCCCATGGGGACCCCTTCCCTTTTGCAAATGAGTTACCACCAGTGTGACACTGGTGGTAACTGCGAATTGCGATGCGAGTCGCAAATAGGAAGGGAACACCCCTTCCTATTTGCGAGTCGCATTCACAAATTGCGAGTCGGTACCGACTCGCAATTTGTGAATGAGCATCACGTTAGGCTGTTTGCATGGCGCAAACTGCGATTTTCGCAGTTTGCACAATGCAAACGGCTTCCCACATCTGGCCCTAAGTTCACATAAGATCTAACTTTACTTAATACTTAATCATTTTTACCTAGATCATAACTCCTTAACTTATACCTGTGTATTCTTGTTACCCCAAATATTTTTCCATTACTGCTCTTCCCCCCTTTTTTCTTTTTCCTTCTTCTTTTTTTCTGAATTTAGGACTCACCATGGTCCCTTATTATCCTTTTTTTCTTTTTTGATGACTCTCTATATCACACACGGATGATATCTACCCACGATTACGTTCGTTCTGAACTACTCGAACATCATACTTCCTCGCTCGCCTAAATTGGATACAGGTAAGTATACTAGCAGCCATTTACTTTTTGAGCCTTACCAATAGTATTTTTTACCTAAAATTCAGATCTTCAGTTGTTTTTTTGTCTCTGTTCCCGTTCCAGTTGTTCCATACTACACATCTAGTTGGACATGACTCTATTTCGTTTACAGTCTAGGTAGGTTCTATTTGTTGGGTGCCTCTCTGTTTCCAAAGATATATATATTTTTGACACATTATGTTTTTTACATTCTCCAACTCACTTTTTGCTGCTCTTTCTCATGCTGTGGGTGTTTTTGGATATATCATACAGGTATTCTTGAGGCATTCTAGTCTCTGACTTTCTCCACTTCTCTTCACATATGCTATATTTCAAATTTCTTCTATGCATACCATCCCAATACTACACCTTCAGTGACCTCTGTCATGTCTGAGTCCTCTTATACCTATAAAACATCTATATACTATGTTCTTACTGTGTACTTTATTTTACACTTTTTCTATCTACATGCACTAATACCAAGTTTACTTATGTATGCTATGTCTCTTACAGCCTTGAAAAAGTCACTGTGTGACAAAAGTTCAGTTTAGTTTTATGCATTTGTAAAGCGCATAGCTACCCTAGGGCATCCCAGCGCTGAAGGTACAGGAAAGTTCTAGAAAAGAGCAGGAAGGACAGGCTAGTGACTGAAGAGAATGGTTTTCAACCTAAAAAGAGATTCAGAGGGTTCATGGTGGAGCTCAAGAGGTAAGGCATTCCAGAGATGAGCAGCCTTGATGATAAAGGAGTTTCCACCCCATGATCTATTAACGCGGGGATATGAATCTGCCGGGCGAAAGATGATCTAAGGTGTCTCGGATGAGCGTAGATGGAAATGTGTTTTCTGAGGAAATATGGACCTTTGTTATGCAGGGCTCTGTGGGTGATACACATGGATTTAAAGTGTATGCGCTGTTTGACCGGCAGGCAATGGAGTGCTGCAAGAGCCGGCTTGGCAGATAGATGTCTGGGACAGTTCATAAGGAGCCTAGCTGCCGTATTCTGTACAATCTGCAGCTTCCTTACTACATATTCCGGGTAACTAAGATAAAGAGAATTCCCATAATCCAGCCGGGAAAGGACCAGTGCCTGGACTAGGATCCTTCTGGGCGAGGCGGGAATAAGATTGAGAATCTTCTTGAGAGATCTAAAAAGACCAAAACAAACCGAAGAAATTTTCTTAGCTTGTAGTTCCATCGTGAGACAGGAGTCCAGTACAAAACCTAGGCTTTTTACCTGTCCTTTAGGAGGAGGGAAACTGGTGAAGGCCTCTGAGTAACATGTTAAAGGGGAAGCAGGAGAGCCATTGCCTAAAATGAGTACTTCAGATTTGCCATTGTTAAATTGAGTTTGGATTGAATCATCCAGTCGCCGATAGCACTCATGCAGCCTGTTAGGTTGACGGAGGGAGAGTTCCCAGTACTGGAAAAGGAAACCACTCATTGAGTATCATCAGTGTAGGTGACCAATGAAAGATTGTAGGGAGTAACTACTTTAGCCAAGGAGGATAGATAAATATTAGAAAGATTTGGACTTAAAGAGGAACCCTGAGGGACTCCACAAGTTAGGGGAACGATATCCGAAAGAAAAGAACGGTCCAGAACTTGGAAGGTTCTTCCTGTGAGGAAGAAAGAAAGCCAGGAGAGGGCTAAGCCTCCCACGCCTGCCTTGGAGAGTCTGTCGCAGAGAAGAGAGTGGTCAACAGTATCAAAGGCCGCGCTAAGATCCAGGAGAATAAGGGCTGCATGTCCTCCGTGGTCTGAAAGTTGACGGGCAGACTCAGTCACCTTTAGAAGCGCAGACTCAGTGCTGTGTTGTGGTCTAAAACCCATTTGAGTGGGGTGAAGGAGCGTATTACTCTCCAGATAGCTCATCAGTTGTAAATGTACATGTTTCTCCAGTATCTTGGCTAGGACGGGGAGAAGAGCAATGGGTCTGTAGTTATCCAGGACAGAGGGATCAAGTTTAGGCTTTTTAAGAAGGGGTTTTACAATGGCGTGTTTAAGAGATTGAGGGCAGAGGCCCGAGATAAGGGAATTATTAAGTATTCTAGTCAAAGGAGAGATAATGATGTCTGCTACTTTTGCCAGGATGGCTAGAGGGGCAGGATCCAAAGGGGAACCAGATTTAATAGTACTAAGTATTTTAAGAGTTTGCACACCTGTGAGCGGTAAGAGCATAGTTAGTGAAGGCCCAGCCGGTAGGGGATTCACTACCAGCTCATCAGATGACTTCTGGGAAGGGGACAACGAAAAGTCAGTATAAATCTTCGTAACCTTGTCCTGGAAATGAGCTGCTAGAGAGTTACTATGTATAACAGAAGCTTCTATCGGAGAGGCCGGCATAGGAATAATAGTAAGTTCTTTGAAAATCTGAAATATTTCCTTCTGAGAATTGGAGGGGTTCTCTATTCTCCTGCTATAATAACTAGTTTGAGCATCCTTGATGTTCTGATGATAGTTTCTGATGGCTTGCTTGTAGTTTTCTTTGGCTAGAGAGCTGTAGTCCTTTCTCCAAGTCCTTTCTAATTTTTTACAGTTTGTTCTAAGTTCTAATAGTGAGGGAGAGTACCATGACTTAGATTTAAGGTAGGGTTTTTTTATTCTTAGTTTGGTGGGCAGTACTAGATCCGAAGTAGTAGAGATCCAGCTGTCGAATCGTTCCGGAGTGTTCATAGGGGGATCACCGCAGAACACGGTAGAAGCATAGAGTGCGTTGTGCCAAAGATTAGGTAGCAACTTTGACCAGGTGATACCCGAGGTGGTTAACCTGGGCTGAGGGTCTCTGGGGGCATCATAGGGAAAATTAACTGAAAGGAGAAAATGATCAGTTCATAATAAAGGCAGTGATGAAGAGATAGTAAGATCTGAGATATTGCTGAATAGCAAGTATAGGGTATGGCCTTTCACATGAGTAGGGCCCATGACAGATTGGGTCATATCTAACGCATTAAAAGAGGCCAACAAGGTTTTTGTCGAAGGGCAGTCTGGATTATCAAAATGGATATTAAAATCCCTGAGAACGGTTAAATTCGGGGTCTTACCTATAAGGCTAGCCACAGCCTCTGGTAGCGCTTCTAAAAAGGAGGCTCAAGGGCCAGGTGGGCGATAAAGAAGAATTCCCGAGAAGGTAAAAGTGGCTGATAGATATAGGGAGAAGGACATTCCTTCACAGTCTGGGATCCTAAGTGGCAGTGTCAGACACTTAATGGTCATTTTGTAAATAATTGCTATACAACCACCTCTATTCTGTGGTCTGTCTATATGGGTTATAGCGTAAGAGGGGGGCAGGGACTTAAAAATATCAACTGATGAGTCCTCATTGAGCCAGGTTTCCGTTAAGAACAGGGCATCAGGCGCTGATTCTTCCAAAAGTGTATAAATATGTAAAGCATGTGCTGATAAAGAACAACAGTTGAGGAGCAACATGTTGCCCAGCTGTTGGTGGGGGGGAATTAATCGGAGGGGCTGTAGCAGGGGTCCAGAAACAATTAGGACAGGAAAATCAGGTAAAGGGATGATGCAAGTTTGCCTTAACAGGGCATGACAGGTGGCCTTTAATGGCATGCAATTGAGAAGAAGAGTAGCTCAACCTATTGATAGAAAAAAGGGCAGCATCCCTGGGCTCTGGGCGTGGACGGGCGCGGACGGGCGCAGACGGGCGCGCCTTCGGCACGCCTTTGGCGCAGACGGCGGCCGCCCGTGCTTAAGAATTTCATGTGGGCAGGCCGACCAAGCTCCACAACCTCAAATAACTAGAGCGGCAACCAAAATGGCTGACGCAAAACGGCCGGGTAATGTCTACCGGGCTTAGCAGAAAATAAAACGCCGGATGCCTCTGCCAGATTGGGCCCCAAAGTAAATAGTGAAGTTAAAACGAAATATTTTTTCTTTTTTGTATTTTTTTTTTTAAAGTTGCCTTTGCTAGTGTAAGATTAAAACGAAAGAAAAAGAAAAAAAAAACACAGCACCCATTGCTGATAAAAACGTTTAAAACACAGCCCCAATGAAATAAAAACCAAATTCAGTCTGTTAATAGATACAAAAAAATGCGAGCAGCAAATTTGACAGAATCAGAGTCAAAAAGAGGAGATGCCAGTACCTTCGAGGAGCCGGCGGACGCCCGTGCTTAAGTGTTTCATGTGGGCGGGCTGACTTAGCTCCACAACCTCAAACAACTAGAGCGGCAACCAAAATGGCTGCCGCAAAACGGCTGGGTAATGTCTACCGGTTCGAGCAGAAAATAAAACGCCGGATGCCTCTGCCAGAATGGGCCCCAAAGTAAATAGTGAAGTTAAAACGGAATATTTGTTCTTTTTTGTATTTTTTTTAAAAAGTTGCCTTTGTTAGTGTAAGATTAAAACAAAAGAAAAAGAAGAAAAAAAACACAGCACCCAATGCTGATAAAAACGATTAATACACAGCCCCAATGAAATAAAAACCAAATTCAGTCTGTTAATAGGTACAGAAAAATGCGAGCAGCAAATTTGACAGAATCAGAGTCAAAAAGAGGAGATGCCAGTACCTTCGAGGAGCCGGCGGTCGCCCGTGCTTAAGTATTTCGGCCCTTATTTATACTTTTTGACGCTAAACTGCGCTAACGCAGTTTAGCGTCAAAATAATTAGCGCCGTCTAACGCCATTCTGAAGCGCCATGCGGGCGCCGTATTTATAGAATGGCGTTAGCTGGCGTTAGCCGACCGGCGCTGCCTGGTGTGCGTGAAAAAAAACCACGTACACCAGGCAGCGCCGGCGTAGGGGAAAATGGCGTATGGGCGTCTCAAAATGGGGCAAGTCAGGTTGAGTCAAAAAAATCGCCTCAATCCGATTTGCACCATTTTTTTACGACGCCCATCCCCCATTAACATGACTCCTGTCTTAGCAATGACAGGAGTCATGCCCCCTTGCCCAATGGCCATGCCCAGGGGACTTCTGTCCCCTGGGCATGGTCATTGGGCATAGTGGCATGTAGGGGGGCACAAATCAGGCCCCCCTATGCCACAAAAAAATAAAAAAAATACTTACCGGAACTTACGAGAGGAGATGCCAGTACCTTCGAGGAGCCGGCGGCCGCCCGTGCTTAAGTATTTCATGTGGGCGGGCCGACCAAGCTCCACAACCTCAGACAACTAGAGCGGCAACCAAAATGGCTGCCGCAAAACAGCCGGGTAATGTCTACCGGTCCGAGCAGAAAATAAATGCCGGATGCCTCTGCCAGAATGGGCCCCAAAGTAAATAGTGAAGTTAAAATGGAATATTTTTTCTTTTTTGTATTTTTTTTAAAAAGTTGCCTTTGCTAGTGTAAGATTAAAATGAAAGAAAAAGAAAAAAAAACACAGCACCCAGTGCTGATAAAAACGATTAAAACACAGCCCCAATGAAATAAAAACCAAATTCAGTCTGTTAATAGGTACAGAAAAATGCGAGCAGCAAATTTGACAGAATCAGAGTCAAAAAGAGGAGATGCCAGTACCTTTGAGGAGCCGGCGGCCGCCCGTGCTTAAGTATTTCATGTGGGCGAGCAGACCAAGCTCCACAACCTCAAACAACTAGAGCGGCAACCAAAATGGCTGCCGCAAAACGGCCGGGTAATGTCTACCGGTCCAAGCAGAAAATAAAACGCCGGATGCCTCTGCCAGAATGGGCCCCAAAGTAAATAGTGAAGTTAAAATGGAATATTTTTTCTTTTTTCTATTTTTTTTAAAAAGTTGCCTTTGCTAGTGTAAGATTAAAACGAAAGAAAAAGAAAAAAAAAACACAGCACCCAGTGCTGATAAAAACGATTAAAACACAGCCCCAATGAAATAAAAAACAAATTCAGTCTGTTAATAGGTACAGAAAAATGCGAGCAGCAAATTTGACAGAATCAGAGTCAAAAAGAGGAGATGCCAGTACCTTCGAGGAGCCGGCGGCCGCCCGTGCTTAAGTATTTCATGTGGGCGGGCCGACCAAGCTCCACAACCTCAAACAACTAGAGTGGCAACCAAAATGGCTGCCACAAAATGGCCGGGTAATGTCTACCGGTCCGAGCAGAAAATAAAACGCCGGATGCCTCTGCCAGAATGGGCCCCAAAGTAAATAGTGAAGTTAAAACGGAATATTTTTTATTTTTTGTATTTTTTAAAAAAATTTACCTTTGCTAGTGTAAGATTAAAACAAAAGAAAAAGAAAAAAAAAACACAGCACCCAGTGCTGATAAAAACGATTAAAACACAGCCCCAATGAAATAAAAACCAAATTCAGTCTGTTAACAGATACAGAAAAATGCGAGCAGCAAATTTGACAGAATCAGAGTCAAAAAGAGGAGATGCCAGTACCTTCCAAAACACGTGTTGGCTGTGTTTGAACATATTTATATTCTAATATGGCCTATGATTGATCCAACCATACAAAGTATTTGTTGACCCAAATAAATTCTCTTTTGGAACACAAAGAAGATTACTTTACTTCTCACCGACGGACCTCTCACATCAGAATTTTACATTTGTGTCTGTAACTATATATGCTTTTGAGTTCTGTGGTCTTAGCTGTATTTCTGTATATCATGTTTATGTCTCTATACATAAAATCATTTTTGCCTTATGGTAGTAGGGCAATTGACCACTAAGCATCATCTTGAGTAAACTTACTCACATACCAGATTGGACACAACAAGGAGGTGCTGTTTTCTGCCATTACTACTGTTTGCACAGTTGTATACAGAGGTCTAACCTCTAAACTGAGTTAGCTAGCAACATGATTCAAAGTATCAAAATAATAGTTACAATAGAACCAACAACTTACCAAGTTGGATTTATCATAAGAAAGTATTTAAAAAAATTACTATCTTGATGTTACCTAAAGCAGCCCTGTAGCAGCCTCTTCTGATTGGTCAGCCTTTTTACAGACAGAGCCAAGCTGTTCCGAGTAGATAAAAAGAGGCTTTGGGGCTGAGCAATACAGCCATTTGGTGGGAGAAGATCTGTGTTCCAGAGAGGCCAGGACAGGAAGTGGGCTGGGGAGATAAACTGAACTTCAAAGGTAGAAGAACAGAAGTGAAATAGAACCCAGGCCAGCACCCACTTCCTCGATCCCTAGCCTGAACGGAGTCCCACTTATTAAATTTGGGAGAGGGCTAGAGAGGAGACATGTGGGGAAAAGTTAGCCACACTTGTGGGCTGGGTTAGCCAGACCTACACTCCAAGGAGATAATTTCTCCATTTTGATTTTTGAGGATCTGTGCATTCTGAGACAAAAATATGTGACACTTCCCAGGCAGTGATCATCACCGAGGGTGGCAACTTGAATCCCATTGGCAATATGAAAAGAGTTAGACAGGATGATAAATTGGCAGACAATCTGCTTGCATGGGGAGCCATAATACATTATGTTTGAGACGAAGGGCATAATACCCCCATCTATACACTGGGTACCTAAGACAGAGTCTCTGAGGAGGTAGAAAATTGAAGACATCTAGAGGGAACAGGGGTGACCCTGCTGAATGTTGACATAGGAGTGATGGTCTATTGATTAGTGGGCACTGGGACATTAGAAATGAAGCCCAGTGGTATGACCACCCTACTGACACTACCAGATACAGTGAGCTAGCACGGAGGAGGGAGGGTTGTTTGCAATTGGTTATCATTGCCTGTATTGTTAATAGAGGGCGATATAATATTGTTGAATTTCACAAATAATTTGTATGGCATCATTGCTTCTGAATGCATATTGTGTGGTGATTCTGTTAGTAGCTAAAATGCCAATAAAATACATATATAAAAAAAAACTTAAACCCCCATTGGTTGGGGTAGCCCCCTCTTGTCAACCCAGAATGTGGAGTAAATATGAGGGATCTGCAGCAGCTCCTCAGATCTCTGCCTGAAACATCTGAAGAAGGAGGACTGTCCTGCTGGACCCTTGGAGTGCCCAGCAGATGAGCTGCATTCAGAAGGACTGCACCTGCTGCACTTTAAAGGCTCCACACAAAAATGACTCTGCCTGTCTTCAAGGAGTGGATTCCCTGAGGAGCAACAGGTAGAAAAGTGCTGGATGAAGATGCCTGCAACATCAACTAAGAGGACAAATCCAGCTGACCAGCTTCACCTGAATTTTCCTGGACTGACCAGGTGCATTGGGGGAGTTGCAGTCCCAGACCCCCAAGAGGCAACCCAGAGCTTTTGAAGCCTTGGCTGGTGCTTTGGACCCTTCCTGACTCCCAATAAACCTTTCAGAAGAAGCTCTGAAAGTTTGGGAACTTTTTGCCATCTTTTGTGAAAAAGCTCCAGCAGAAGACCGGCTTGACTTCAAGAGTCAAGCCACTGTCGTTGGACTGAGAGTTGGCCTCACTGCACTGGTGTGCCCTGCCGAATGTTCCAAGCTCCCCATCGTTGATGCTGAGGACCTCTGGAGACCCACCAAGGCATCGCGCTTAAGCAGGCCTCTGTCATCAAAGCGAACTCCGTATTCAAGAACTCAGTTGCTGGACATCAAGAAGAACAGCTCCAAAAAAGTGTGAAGGTCAAATCTTTACCCGGACCTACCACTTAACCTATCTGACATGTGCTCCATCACAGTTGACCTAAAACTTTCACTTTGTCTGTTCCAGTGACACCAGATAGTGGCGGATGTCACGTTATGCTTTTTGGAGCTAGAACGCACATTTTTAAAAATATAATCTTTGAAAATTCATAGCTCCAGTTCCCTACATTAGATTTTTGATATTTTGGTCTATTTCTATAAATTGGCGATGTGTTTTTGTTGTGTTGTATATTTTACTTATTTACTCTTTTGGTGATGTTAAATGCTTTACACTAACCAGTCTCCTAGGTTATGCCTGTTTGCTTGTTTTCCAGCTACCAAGGGTTGAACAAGAATTAATTTATTGCAAATTGACTCAACCTTATTAGTGATTGTGGTATTATTACTAGCTCAAGGCACATACCTCTGCCTACTGATAACCCACTTTCCTATATTTTGTGTATCTGAAGTAGTTCTGGTTGAAGGTTCCCCAACACATCAAACAGTTATGCAGAGTTTATATACCACTGGTCTAACTATTAAGCAATTCAGGGGAGGATAGCAAGTATCCCCACACTAGACCAAAGGACAAACTACTGTCACATTTGTTATTAGCAGGTAGAATCTCTACCACTCATGTTTGGCAGAACTTCATGTTATGAAGAGGTTTAAAATCATGATAATGGACAGAATGTCAACATTTGAAAGCGTGTGCCAGCCCTTGAAATCATATGTTAAGTAGTAGAGGGATTTAGTGAATTATATCACCACGATGCAGGAGACCTCACAAGTTTCCCAACTTCAGGCACTGAACAGCATCCTCAATTGAGCAATATATTGATCACCTCAACTAACAATTAACAACTACTGTTAGACACTTGAGGACTTATGATTTAATACAGTTATGAACCACAGATATTATATCACTGGTGACAATGCTCTGGCCCATATTCCTACTTCTCTTCTTCTGATAGCCCTGTTTGGGGATACTTGAAGGGTAAAAGAGAGTTAGAATCAATCAGTCAACAGTATAACCTATTGGGTCACATATTAAGGCCAGGAGAAGGATGACAAAGTTAAAAGATTTATTACAAGTTTAAAGCCAAACTGATAACATTAATCTCAATAACCTGCTGTAAAAGTACAAAATCTCCAAAGGCGAGGGTAAACATCGAACAAGATTAAATCGTACAAGCATAAAGCATTTGAGAATTTCAGTTGAAGCAATACAAAAGATGAGAAACTAAATCTGATGAGCCACACAAAGGAAAAGAGATCTGTATTCCTCCAAGTTTCATGGGAATCTGAGCTCGTCAAAGGACAAAGGGAATATGCCTGCGCCTAACTAGGTGAACACCAATTAAACCTACTGGACCTTTGAGAAGTCTATGGGGGTCATTACAACATTGGCAGTAAAAGCCGCTTACCGCCGTGCAGAAGACCGCCAATACACCACTGCGGCCGCGGATATCCGCCACAGCTATTATGACCCACATCTTGGAATCCGCCGAAATTCAGACACCCACACAAATCCGCCACACCAAAGGTCAGTGATAAACTGACGAAAACAAATCCTCCACCGTCACGCCAACAGAAACACACCCATGCTATCACGACCCACGAATCCATGCGGCGGTCTTTCAACCGCGGTATTCCATTGGCGGTACACACAGCTGCGCTCAAAATACACACACATCTCCGAAACACCACCACATTGGACAATTCGAAATACACACACCTGATACACATACAAACACCACTCCCACACAATCAATACTTTATAAAACACACACCCACATCACCAAGAAACCCCTACAAGCAAAAAAAATTCCGAAGGCCAGAGAGACTGCACAGCATAGACAACCCCACCACACAGAGGCACACAACACCATCACCCACACAACATCCACGCACAAAACACCACACTCCACTACACATCACCACACTCATCACCACATACACCACCCCACACATCACCTACACCACCGAATGGCACGGCAAAGACACCCCAGGTTCTCGGAGGAGGAGCTCAGGGTCATGGTGGAGGAAATCGTATGGGTAGAGCCACAGCTATTTGGATCACAGGTGCAGCACACCTCCATAGCTAGGAAGATGGAGCTATAGCGAAGAATAGGCGACAGGGTCAACGCAGTGGGATAGCACCCAAGAAATCGGGACGACATCAGGAAGAGGTGGAACGACCTACGGGGGAAGGTGCGTTCCGTGGTCTCCAGGCACAACATCGCAGTACAGCGGACTGGCGGCGGACCCCCACCTCCTCCCCCACAATTAACAACATGGGAGGAGCAGGTCTTGACCATTATGCATCCTGAGGGCCTCGGAGGAGTCGGTGGAGGAATGGACTCTGGTAAGTCAAATCTTAACTATCATATCCCCCACCCTACCTGCATGCTATCACAGACGCCCACCCTCACCCCCTCCCCTATCACTGCAACTCCTCACATATGTACTACTAACACAAACCACCAATCCCAACACCAAGCCCTGCATGACACAACAAAGCATGGACACCCCTCACTAAAGCATGCCCACTGCAAATACACATAACAACCCCCCAACCATCATCACACAAGCCCCCACACAGGAATGCTAGCACTGGGGTACACGCTCACCCACCCATTGCACACCATGACACACAGATGCAATAATCATGCTTTTACACCCCTGCAGGACCACTACCCAACGTCAACAGACAGGAGGGTCCAGACATCTCTACCCCACCAACAGAAGAGGCCCACAGTGATGACAGCAGCTCTGGCCAACTGGATCCAGATGACCAGCCCGGACCATCGTGGGCCTAGGGACAGTCGGTTCCCCACAACCAGTCACAGGCCATCACAGACCTTCCACCCTCTGGTAACACCAGCACAGCACCCACCCAGCGGGCCCATACCTCCGTACCCAGGACACGTCAATCAGCTGTGTGTCCACCACTATAGGGAACCCAGGAAAACCCACCACCCCAACAACAACAGGGACCTAGGGCCAGTAGTAGTGGGCACACGGTCCAGGGGACGGAGGCCCAGGAACACAGGGGAACTAGGAGGGCTGCTGTGCGACATGGGGCCGACAGGCCAAGGGAAACCACTCTCCACGAGGCCCTCTCCTCCATCATGGGAACCTACCACCACTCCCAGGAGACGATGGCTACGGTCCTGGCCAAGTTTCAGGAGACCCAGCGCCTGCAGGAGGAACAGTATTTGGGCTTCAGGGAGGATCTCAGAACCATCAGCTCCGCCCTGGGCACCATCGTAGGGGTGCTGAAGGAGATACTGAACACCAGGAGGGAAACCGTGGCACTCCAAGGGGCCCCTGACACTAGCATGGACGATGAACTGCCCACCACCTCCGCCGGCGCTAGTGGACTGGACGCCCCGCCACAGGACCACCACACCAGCACCCTCACCCCCTGCAGATGGAGAACCACCCCGCAAGCGGTCCCTGAGATCCAGGAACAGGACAGAGCATGATAGCAAGACCCCCGCCAAGAAATGACACCACCCTGATTGTCATCCCACTGTCCCACTTTGTAACCCTGTCCATATTGGAACTGCCCCAGCTCCACTTCCTATGCCCATTTGGGCAGTGCACTTGTGAGACTAATAGACTGGACTCTGCCATGGACATTCCTCTACCATCCCCCCTCACCATTTTACCACCCCCCTCCAATATTTAGCACTTCAATAAACACCCTTGAAGCACAAAACAATCTGGAGTCAGTCTATGATTTTGAAATTGTGTATTAGCAATGACAGTGACAAAATCTGTTCTCAAATGTAATGTCAACATACCTATGTCACACATCTCAAGTCCATTAGGGATGTAAGCAGATGACACACATTGGTAACCACACCTGTGAAACCGTAATGGAAATGTACAATTCAGTTACCATATACTGGTTGAAATTGACAGACAGGATAGAGGTAGAAGTGTGAAAGTACTTGTAGTAGGCAGGAATGTGTTCTCACCTGTGTGTCACTGGAAATATTGCTGGATAACTGAGTCCCTGTTGTCAATGTCTTCTTCCTCTGCTTCCTCTTCATCACTGTCCACAGGCTCCACAGCTGCCAAACACCGCCATCTGGACCATCCTCCTGCAGAAAAGGCACCTGGCGTCCAAAGCCAGATTGTGAAGCATACAGCAGGAGATGATGATCTGGCACACCTTCCTTGGTGAGTAGAATAGGGAACCACCTGTCATATGGAGGCACCTGAACCTGGCCTTCAGGAGGCCGAAGGTGCATTCGATCACCCTCCTAGTCCGCCCATGGGCCTCATTGTAGCGTTCCTCTGACTTGGTCCTGGGATTCCTCACTGGGGTTAGTAGTCATGACAGGTTGGGGTAACCAGAGTCCCCTTATAGCCACACACAGTGCCTCTGGAGTTGACCCATCACATAAGGGATGCTGCTATTCCGCAGGATGTAGGCGTCATGCACTGAGCCAGGGAACATAGCATTTACCTGGGAGATGTACTGGTCTGCCAAACATACCATCTGTACATTCATCGAATGATAACTCTTCCGGTTCCTGTACACCTGTTCACTCCTGTGGGGGGGACCAGAGCTACGTGGGTCCCATCAATGGCACCTATGATGTTAGGGATATGTCCAAGGGCATAGAAGTCACCTTTCACTGTAGCCAAATCCTCCACCTGAGGGAAAATGATGTTGCTCCGCTTGTGTTTCAGCAGGGCAGACAACACTCTGGACAATACGTTGGAAAACATAGGCTGGGACATCCCTGATGCCATGGCCACAGTTGTTTGAAAAGACCCACTTGCAAGGAAATGTAGCACTGATAGCACCTGCACTTGAGGGGGGATCCCTGTGGGATGGCGGATAGCTGACATCAGGTCAGGCTCCAACTGGGTACACAGTTCCTGGATTGTGGCACGGTCAAACCTGTAGGTGATGATTAAATGTCGCTCCTCCATTGTCAACAGGTCCACCAGCGGTCAGTACACCGGAGGATTCAGCCATCTCCTCACATGTCCCAGCTGAAGGTGGCTAGGAAGGACAACAGCGACCACAGAGTAAAACAACTCAGAGGTATGTACCCACAGTCTACACAGAACAGGAAACATAATCCAAAAAGTTGTCTGTATGTGTGTTGAGTCCAGGCCTAGGTATGTGTGGCGCAGTTGAAAATGAAGCCATGTGGGCCCCTGAAATGGCGGCTGCCTGACCTCTAAACTGGGACAATGGGATGTGAAGTGACTGCGCTGGTGTTGTACACCGTCGCGGTAGGTGGACGAAGACCGCAGCGCAATGCTGCATTGGTTAACATTGGACCCTATGGGTCCCGGGAGCCAATGATGAAGTGTGCCGGCGGTGATGATACGCACCGCCGCAGACGTGACCGCCACTGACGTGACCGCCTTTTTCTATCTTTTGAATCACTCGATACCTGATCTTCGACAGGAGAGGACCTACACTGCAAGTGCTGCTGTGACCTTGGTCTGGAAGAGACAATGGCTCGTGCGTCTGGGGAAAGGGCCCCTGCCTTCACTGCACAGGAGTTGGAGAAGCTCGTGGACAGGGTCTTCCCCCAGTACACGCTACTCTACGGTCCTCCAGACCAACAGGTGAGTACACAGGTAGCAAGTTGTATGCGCTATGCCTGTGTGGAGAGGGCTGGTTGTAAGAAGGAAGGGGCCACAGTTCTGCGTGCATGAACGACTGTGAATGCATGTGCCACATGGCAAGGGTAGGGATGTGGGCCACTCACTTTGACGGTGCAGTTGGTAATGACTTTTCTTCTTCCCCTGTACATGTCATGTAGGTCAGCGCCCACCAGAAGAAGGATATTTGGCGTGCCATCGCCAAGGATGTCCGGACCCTGGGGGTCCACCAGAGACGGAGCACCCACTGCCGTAAAATATGGGAGGACATTCGCCGCTGGAGCAAGAAGACAGCGGAGGCTCAGCTGGGGATGGCCTCCCAACGTGGGAGGGGTGCCCGTCGCACCATGACCCCCCTGATGTTCCGGGTCCTGGCGGTGGCCTACCCTGAGTTGGATGGGCGCTTGAGGGAATCCCAGCAGACACAAGGGGGTGAGTACAACATCATTCTGCTGACTTTGCGCGCAGTGAAGGTGTCTGGGTGGGGGAGGAGGGCAGTGGGTTCCCCTAGGCCGGGCGAGTTCAGTAAGCTAGGCCCCTCCGTAATGCAGGCCATGTGGCACGCCACCCCACCTCTGTAGAGTGCCAAGTACAGGTATACATGCCCCTGTGTCATCTATGTGTGCTGATGTCCACCATAGCCATGTAGGCCTTATCCCAGGAACTGCATCTGTAGAGCCCAACAGCACGGCGTAGTGCAGGGGGCTGCTGTGTCTGTATTGTCCGCCAACGGTAGCGGTAAGCCATGCAAACAACCTGTCTTTTTTCTGTCGCACCCCCCCTTTTTGTGGTCTCCCTGTTCTTGTGTGCATCAGTATCATCAGGTGGAGGTACAGTGGCACCGGAGCATGAGGGAGCTGCATCCCACATGGCCATGGAGGGCCACACCACGGACTCTGAATACACCAGTGGGACGGAGGGCGAGGGGAGCTTCACGGCGGTCACAGGATCAGCAACCAGCGACATGGACTCGTCCTCCGATGGGAACTCCCTTGTGGTGTTGGCGAAATCTGTGCCCCCCACTTCTACAGGTATAGCCGCCACCCCCCCTACCAGCACCGTCCTCCCAGCAGCCCCTCAGCCTTCGCCCCATGCCCGCTCACCCAGGCGGGTGGGCATCACGTTCGCCCCAGGCACCTCAGCCCCTGCTCCTGTCACCTCTGCTGCCCTCAGTGAGGAGGCCATTGACCTCCTCAGGTCCCTCACTGTTGGGCAGTCTACCATTTTGAATGCCATCCAGGGTGTAGAAAGGGAATTCTAACACACAAATGCATTCCTGTAGGGCATTCATTCTGGTCAGGCTGCCCTTCATCAAACCCTGCAAACTCTGGCCTCAGCACTGATGGCAGCCATTGTCCCTGGCTCTAGCCTCCCCCCCCAACTTCCTCCACCCAGACCCAATCCCCTGTACCCCAGCCTATCCCAAGCACACCATCAGACCAGCCTGCACACACCTCAACACACAAGGGAAGCTCAGGCAAACATAAGCACCACACATCCCACAGGCACTCACGCAAGCATCACACACATACAGACACAGCAACATCCACTGCCTCCACTGTGTCCCTCTCCTCGTCGTCTCCCTCTTTCCTCCCAGTGTCGTCTACACTCTCACCTGCATGCACTACCACTACAGCCACTAGGTCCCGCATCAGCACACCCACCACCACACCCCGCTCACCTGCACTCACCACCCTCACTACCATTTACACGTCCCCGTGTCCTCTCCCAGTGTGTCTGTGACGCCCCCTCCCAAAGTACACAAACGCAGGCACCCACCCACCCAACAGCCATCCACCTCACGACAGCCTCCAGCGCATGCACCTGCACCCAAAGCCACAAAAGTTACACCTCCTACAACCACCTCCTCTTCCTCCACTCCCAGACCCCCTCCAGCTACCTGTCCCAGTGTTCCTAAGAAACTTTTCCTGAGCAAGCTTGACCTCTTTCCAACCAACCCCCCCTCCAAACCCCCCCTCCAATTCATAGGTCCCGTACTAGCACCTCAGCCAAAAAATCCCCGGTACCAGTGGTGCCTGTTAGAGGTATGTGGAGTGCACCGGGCACCAGGGCAGCCAGTGTGACACGGAGTCACAGCACAGCTAGTCCCCCCCGTGAAGCACCAGAAGTTGGACAGTGCCCGGCGGGTGTGGGGGAAGGCTCCAGCCAGCAAAGCCGCTCACAAGTGTCCCGGGGGGAGTGTCCATTCAGCTGTGACTCCTCCCAAGGTGGGGAAGGGGCAGAAGAAATCGCCAAAGTCTGGGAAGAGCAGCACGGCGGAGAAGACTGCCATCATCACCGCTGACCAGGAGGCCACCGCCAGCCCCATCGTCACTGGCCAGGAGGCCACTGCCAGAGTCAGTGCCCAGGAGGGCAGCACCATCGTCACTGGCAGGAGGCCCAGGAGGGCCCCGGCAGCCACAGCCCCGCTGGGCAATGAAGGACCGCCAGCCCAGCTGGGCAATGAAGGACCGCCATGGCAAGCACCGCTGAACATGGCAAGCACCGCTGAACAGGGCAAAGAGCGCCATGGCATGCACCGCTGAACAGGTCAGAAACTGCAAAGTCAAACACCGCTGAACAGGGCAAGCACCGCTGAACAGGGCAAGGACCGCCATGGCAAGCACTGCTGAACATGGCAAGCACCGCTGAACAGGGCAAGCACCGCTGAACAGGGCAAAGAGCGCCATGGCATGCACCGCTGAACAGGTCAGAAACTGCAAAGTCAAGCAAAGCTGAACAGAGCAAGCACCGCTGAACAGGGCAAAGACCGCCATGGCAAGCACCGCTGAACAGGGCATGCACCGCGGAACAGGGCAAAGACCACCATGGCTTGCACCGCTGAACAGGTCAGAAACTGCAAAGTCAAGCACCGCTGAACAGAGCAAGCACCGCTGAACAGGGCAAAGACCGCCATGGCAAGCACCGCTGAACAGGGCAAAGACCACCATGGCAAGCACCGCTGAACATGGCAAGCACCGCTGAACAGGGCAAAGACCGCCATGGCATGCACCGCTGAACAGATCAGAAACTGCCAAGTCAAGCACCGCTGAACAGGGCAAGCACTGCTGAACAGGGCAAAGACCGCCATGGCAAGCACCGCTGAACAGGGCAAGCACCGCTGAACAGGGCAAAGACCGCCATGGCAAGCACCGCTGAACATGGCAAGCACCGCTGAACAGGGCAAGCACCGCTGAACAGGGCAAAGACCGCCATGGCATGCACTGCTGAACAGGTCACAAACTGCCAAGTCAAGCACCGCTGAACAGGGCAAGCACCGCTGAACAGGGCAAAGACCACCATGGCATGCACCGCTGAACAGGGCAAGCACCGCTGAACAGGGCAAAGACCGCCATGGCAAGTACCGCTGAACATGGCAAGCACCGCTGAACAGGGCAAAGACCGCCATGGCAAGCACCGCTGAACAGGGCAAGCACCGCTGAACAGGGCAAGGACCGCTGAACAGGGCAAGGACCGCCAACTCAAGCACCGCTAGCCCATGTGCGGCAGGGGCAGTGACGGAACTGGGACCGTCACGGGGAGAGTGATGCACCCTGGGCACCAGTCCCCCTCCAGAACCAGTGGAGAACAGCATCCACTCCATCTGTCCTTAACAGGAATGAAGCACTCGGGGCACCAGTCCCCCTCCACGTCTGTCCTTAACAGGAATGAAGCACTCTGGGCACCAGTCCCCCTCCAGAACCAGTGGAGAACAGCATCCACTCCGTCTGTCCTTAACAGGAATGAAGCACTCCGGGCACCAGTCCCCCTCCAGAACCAGTGGAGACATGCATCCACTCCGTCTGTCCTTACCAGGATGAAGCACTCTGGGCACCGGTCCCCCTCCTGAACCAGTGGAGACTGTTATCCACTTGAGAGTCTGTGGCTTTGCACTCCCCAGGATGGTACAGTGGGCAAACCACCCACTGTAGAGACTTGAGAGACTGTGGCTTTGCACTCCCCAGGATGGTACAGTGGGCAAACCACCCACTGTAGAGACTTGAGAGACTGTGGCTTTGTACTCCCCAGGATGGTACAGTGGGCAAGCCACCCACTGTAGAGATTTGAGAGAGTGTGGCTTTGCACTCCCCAGGATACATCAATAGGCATGGAGCCCCCTCGTGGATCTGGCGTGGTGCACTCATCCGGCTGAGGTGCCCCCCCTTCCCTTCCCCCTGAGGTGCCTGTTGTATTTCTATCTGATGCCCCGGCAGTGTTCTCTCCGTTTTGATAAGGTATCTGATGTGGGCCTCGCCCATGCATTTTGGGCCCAGTGGTCCACGGACATTGAATGGTGCATTACCTGCATCTACTAATAGTGATGTATATTTTGTTGAATGTGTATAAATATCTGTATATATTTGGTTACTGTATTTTGATATATTACAATGGTTGCACTCATTTCCTTTTGTCTTTGCATTCTTCCGGGGGGTTTGGGGGTTGTTACTGTAATGTTTGGATATGCATTGGTGTGTGTGTTGTAGTGGGTGAGGGTCGGGTGTGGGTGGGGGTGTTGCGTGTGTGTGTCCCTGACTTTTGCCTCCCCCTCCCCTATGTCGTAGGTGCAGTACTCACCGTTGCCTTCGGCGCCGGCGTTGATGATGGTCGTACAGGAGCAGGAAGACTATCGCAGGGAGTATTTGGAGTTCCGGTTCCATGGTGCCCTCCTTCCTCGTGGAGTGTGTAGAGTTGAGCGTTTTCCCTTTGAAATGGCTGTTTCCGCCGTGTTTTTATCCACAGTGAATCCACCCCGGAAAAGGTGGCGGATTGGTAGGTTGTGATACTGTGGGCGGTACTTTTTCTTCCGCCTGTCTGTTGGCGGTGACCACAGCGCTGTTTGTCTGTACCGCCATGGCGGTCGAAGTTTTAAAGTGGCTGTCTTTGTTGGCGGTTTCCGCCACGGTCATAATTCCCCTTTTTTCCGCCAGCCTGTTTGCGGTCTTACCGCTGCTTTAACACCGTCCACCAGGGTTGTAATGACCACCTATATCATCAATATCAGTAGTTTTCCATCTTCCTTGCACATTTGAAGTTTGCAGCTCCCACTGAACCTCACGTCCCAGGAATTGAACATCAGGATGTCCTTGAGTGTCCCGTGGTGTGTGGGGCACAAACAGGACTCTTTTCTTCTCAGTTTGTTAGCACTCCTTATCTTCCAAAGCACATGATGGTACAACTAAAATTAGGCGTTACCACCGTTAACCGCCATGCTGCCACCATTGAAGCAGGAACCATATTCTGTATATTTATCGACATATGGAATACTTCATGAACCACTGACATATTACTGAAGTTTTTTTGTAACCCTGGATCTCAAAAACATAAAGA
The DNA here is from genome assembly GCF_031143425.1 of Pleurodeles waltl. Taxonomy (NCBI): domain Eukaryota; kingdom Metazoa; phylum Chordata; class Amphibia; order Caudata; family Salamandridae; genus Pleurodeles; species Pleurodeles waltl. The sequence continues at coordinate 626,604,533 of NC_090447.1, read as the reverse complement.
CAATGTTTAAAAATGTACGTAGCACAACCAGAGTTGTGGGATGCTCAACTCCCTCATTAGTGAAAATGACGTAGACAATTAGTGAATTTTAAGCCTCTATAAACACAAATGCACAGTTGCTGAAGTACTGACAATAGCAAGAACAGCACTGGCAGGTAGAGAAAAGGCATAGGTAGTGCAAATTTCTCCTACACTCAGAATCAACAACAAAACCACCAGCACAATCTTCATGCACACACAGAGCTGGTATAGCATGAGATAACAGGGAAAGCTAATCTAAAACAGAAATGTCATAGCACAGAGTGAGTGTGACCACTGAAGTTATTTAATCTGCCGTAGAAATATCACATATTTTTAAATGATCAATGCAGAGTATGCTAAACTGTTTAATATACTTTGCATACGTCTGCCTCTTTTACAATGGGGGCACTTTTTGCATATGATGTGATTTCTGTGACTAGGAGCCAGATTTACAAGACCCTTGTGCCTCCTTGCACCACATTAGCGCCATTTTTTTTACTCTAATGTGGCATTAAGTAGGCGTTTCTGGCACGCAATATTTACAAAAAGGTGCAATGCTAGCATTGTGCCACTTTGTAATTCCATTGCCCCATGTTATGCCTGCGCCAGGCATGATGCATGCAAGGGGGGCCTTCCCCCGCAGGGAGTCCGCAAAAAATGGTGCCTGGAAATCCACAAGATTTCACTGCGTCATTTTTTCCATAATTTGTAATGCCTGCACATTATAGGGGTTAAAGTGATGGGCCCATGTAACCTGTTCGCCTCTCTAGTGCTTTGCTGGAGTAGCGCTATAATTTATGCTGCTAATCCAGCAAAGTACCACAATAGCATCATAACTTCTGACGCTATTGTGCTAACGTACGGCATGGTGTGCTGTATTGTAAATACAGCGCGACCATGGTGACTTTAGGGGGACTAAGGGCGGCGCAAGAACAGTGGCGCATCAGTCCTTTCTTGTAGATCAGGCCGTAGGTTTTGTTTTAGATTTTCTAGGTAAGGACCAGTTTGCTCTGAAGAGATTACAGATAATACAGGTAAGCAAATATGGGATTTTGAGGAATCTAATGAGCAGTAACATTTTAGACCACATATGGTATGTTATCGTTTTTATTGCAATAATCTAAAGTAACTACACAGTGAAGTTTAATTCTCTGCTTCAATAAATAAATACTTTTACAGCAGTGTGGTTACTCTAAAAGGACACAATTCAACACTTCTGTGATTGACTCCAGTCACGAATAAAACTGAAATTAGTGATAAATGACTTGTTCAGAAACACCTCTTAAAATTTTAACGAAGCCTTCCAATCATTTCACTTTCAAGTGTAAAATAAAAATAGCCTGATCATTTTTAAGCGAGATACGGTTCAATCATTATAAAAATAAATACATGGCAAGTCTTTTGTTCTTTTGTTTGTGATGCCCTGTGAGCACTTTGCTTTTTGTTCCTGATGAAGAAAATGGAGGCACCACTTCATGATGACATGAATTGATTGCTACGGCAGCGCTGCCTGCAGAAACTACATTACTGTGCTCGAACCAGGTCAAGCAAAATAGCTCTGCGCAGCACATCATCAAATCATTTCATTAGATGAATGGTGACTGAGCCCAGTCCTATAAATCGAGCTTACTCACTAGAAACTCTATTAACCAGCTTCTTTGACCTGGCTAGGTCATATGAGTTCTGAAATATGTGATTGTCATATACAATGGCCTGTGTAATTTTTCTAAAATGAGTGACTGCAACTCAGTATAGTAAAAATCATAGTAGAGTAAATGAGAAAGGTGTGACAAAGCATAATTAGCACACAACAGTCAGACTTAGGGCCTGTTTCCGACCGTATCAGATGGGATTACATGTTCCAGAGCATCTAAAGGAACTTGTAATACGGCGGAGGGGATATCTGTCACATTTGTGACAGAGTATAGCATCTGTCAAGGTCGTAATCAGGCCCTTAGTTGAGACTGAAAATACAGCACCGAATTTTCACAAATGCTGAGCAGTGTATTTATTAAAAAAAGATCTTTGACTTTGAAGTAGTGCCAGCCAATGCTGAAGTGCATAAGCTCTCTGTGTAAATTGTATTGGTGATTGGTTTATCCATGATTTGCATATTTGATTTATTAAAAAGTCCTTAGTAAAGTGCACTAGAAGTGCCCAGGGCCTGTACATCAAGTGTTACTAGTGGGCCTGCAGTACTGGTTGTGCCACCCACATGAGTAGCCCTTCAAACATGTCTCAGACCTGCCACTGCAGTGTCTGTGTGCAGTTTTTCCCTTCCAATTCGACCAGGCAACTGTACCCACTTGCCAGGCCCAAACCGTCCCTTTTTATACATGAACGGCACCCCTAAGGTAGGTCCTAGGAAGTCCCATGGCGAGGTATGTTAAAGGTGTACTGATGTCTTTTACATGTCCTAAAAGTGAAATACTGCTAAAATCGGTTTTCATTGTTGCAAGGCCTCTCTCTCTTCTAGGTTAACATGGGGTCTGCCTTTAAATAACTTTAAAGTGAGATTCCCTTTGGGAGCAGATGGAAATTTGGAGTTTGGTGTCTCTGAACTCACAATTTAAAAATACATCTTTTAGTAAAGTTGATTTTTAGATTGTTAGTTTGAAAATGCCACTTGAGCATTTTCTTGCTTTAAACATTCTGGGACTCTGCCTGTTTGTGGGTTCCCTGTCTGGGTCAGTGTGACAGTTGGGATGTTTGTGAATCCCCTCTAGACAGTGAGACAAAGGGAGCTGGAATGTAGCCTGTACTTGTAAGTGTACTTATTAACAGCGCATTAATGTAAGAAGTTGAGTTCCTGTTTGGGTTATTGAAGTAGTACGTCATATTAATGGTCATGTATTATGTACATGCTTTATTAATGATAGGCCTTAACTTAATGAGGTCTTGGGCCTAGTTGCCCGGCCTCATGTCAAGCTGCATTGCTTAGGAGATTTATAAAAAGGCTGCTTGGAGAATTAAATTGTGATTTTCCATTGCATTGACCGAATGTTAGTAGCTGGAATTCTTTTCCATGAGAACTGTTTGTTAGAATATGCTGTACTATCTATGGATACATTGTATAACTTAGTGTGTGTAACGATGACCTTCCCAGGAGCAGACAATGGATGCACTGACTGGAGTATAAGCTGATACATATTTGTTACCTGAGAAGCCCAACGATAGGAACAGGAGAAGAGAAGCCAATCACTGGCATGTGAACTGTGGACTAGTAAAATTCTTAGATTTGGGGTTCAACTTTCATTGGACTAAACATAAACTTATGGTTCTTTGACCAATAGCAATGTGGGAAGTAATTTTAGGAAATCTAACTTAGCCAAACTGCACCGAGAGGAGATGCGCAATTATTTACTTCACCATCCCAAGAGGAGACATGCTTAACTTTCCTTAACTTTGTTGCCTAGAAGTGAAATTCTGTATGTATATTCTAGAGACATTTCTTTTCTGAACTTCAATGCTGAATTCTGATGCCTTGTTGACCGAACTTATGTCCATTTGACGTAGACTGTCACAGCTTGCTGAACCATACTGAGCAAGGTATAAGACGATGTTATTGATTGTTATGTCTATTTGCTTTTGTCCCTAGGTACCAACTACTAATTTTGATAGTCATAGCTAGATGTTTTTCCGAATTTGTGTTGACTATATTGTTTTACATGAAGCCCAAACATGCAATTCTAATCTGAAGGTTAGTTAGGGTACTCAATGATGATGCTCGCTACATGTGATAACAGTTGATGTATTTTCTTTGCTGAATCTAAATGTACGCCTTTTTGTTTGCACAGTTATTCTTGCTATTGATTTGCACTGTAACCTTAGAATGTGTAGTGGTCCAAGCCTTGATTAAATTGTGATTCTTTTGGAGATGTGGGTTGACAGTATTGTTTCTCCATGCTTACCATTTTGTTTTGAGGCTAAGTTATGTGATTTTAACATTGTTATTATAGGGAAATAAACATTGTAACTTTTACATAAAGGTGTGGTTGTACATGACAGAAAGGTCATGGTGTGTGGAAATTACTGACTCTAATGATTGTCAATGCTATTGATTGTTATTGCTATTGATTTGTATTGTTATTGGGTCTCATGGTGGGAACTACTCTAATCACAGTCAAAAGGTCCATCGACCTACAAACACGTCCCCTTAGAAATTAATGTCAATTGACCAAATAAGGTCTGACATGCTAACAGAAATGGTATCAGGGTATGATGGTTAGTCTCCTTAAGAGCTCATCATAAAGGCCCGGTACATAGTTTGTCTTTTTAAGAGCCCATTGTGATGTTCAGAGATAGGTAGAAGAGTATTTGGCCCCAGAGACAGAAATAGCAGGTTTTCCAAGAAATGGTAGTGGGGTAATGGTTAGCCTCCTGCAAAGAGCAGAGTAATTCACAGATTTGGTAAAAGAAATTGGTGAAAGTTTGGATTTTTCCGATTTGATTTGATGATACAAAGTGGAGAGAAAATGTGCCCATAAGTACTTAGAATGGCTTTCCCAAGACTTTGAACTTCACATGTATGTGGCCCTTTGTGCTCAAAAATTGTCCATGTGGTTGTTGGTATACGGACCCTGCGTGGTCTAAGACTCCGGAGTATATTGAAAAGTGTATGATACACTTGTTTTTTGTTGTAATTTGTCTGGTTTAATAGGTCAATCGGGCGTGGTCGACAAGTCATAGTGTGAGTCAAAGTGAGCAAAATAATTTTTCGACTGAGATCTGGCAAGTCCTATGAGCACCAGGACAGACCCACTGATCATTTGAGAGTGAAAATTTGTGGGTTAAATTTTGCTTGCAAATCAGGGAACTGAGAAAGAAGGAGTAGCTGCTAAAGCGAAACTCCGTCAGTGAAAAATCCATAAGGTTTCTGAAGCGATTGTGTTACCCTATGAGTAGTAAACGTACAAATTGGGTTTTGATTTTGTTTAGTGCGTGCATTAATTTTGCATTAGTCTAGTGTGAATGTGGGGTGAGGAGGACAAGCCGCAAGACTTTTTCAGACGCAGAATGTGTGAGTGTGATGTAATTTGAGCCACGCTGGGATAGGATGGTTAGTGAGAAGGGTCGTGCACAGATTGGCGGACAACCGTGAAGTACAATTGGTTGAGAAGGATGGTGAAGAGGATTCTGGGACTAAAACTCACTTCCTGTTATGACTTAGAATAACATAAAGGTCCCAAAAATGACATTTTTCAAAGCTTTAAAGAGTGCCCTAAGGAGACATACATACATTACAACTAGTATAGGAGATATTGCACCGCCAGAAGTTACACCAGCTTATATTACGATCAAAGAATAGGGGGCTGCGCCATGTCTTTGGCTGAAACAGTGGTTCAAGTGACAGAGAAAGATGGGAGTTTAGCATTTCCTGCCCATGGAATATTTAGCTTGAGGAGCTTAGAGAATTTGAGGAGGGTGCTACATGATTTGAAGCCTCCTCTGAGTCCAGCACAGTTCAAGACTTTAGCGATCTGGGAATTAGTAGCTAGACAGCAACTGCAACAGAAATTTGAGAGGAGGATGAGACAGGCAGAAAAGACACTAGAGGAGGCTGGATGGGACAGCGATCAGAGGTTTTGGAGAACAGAGACTTTACAGGGTATTAAATTGTTTCCTGCAATTACACAGGACTGCGAGAGAGAACGATGGAAAGCCACTAGAAAGACAAACAGGAGCTCTTCCGAGAGTAGGGAGCGGAGATCAAAGGAGTCTAGGAGATCTTTTACACTTGAGGAAGAGTCAGATGATGATGAATTTATTTTACAATTGTTGAGAAATCGTCCCTCATCATATGCAGCACAATAGAGCAGTCTGAGCAATAGTATTAACCATTTAGCACCAACACCGGTTAACATAACAACGAGTCCAGTACAGATTAATCATAGTATGACACAGAGCCCAATGCAGAGCAATCTTAATCTGCCTACTACACCAGTAGCACAAACTCAGATGCCAAGCCAAATGTTCCAAGAATTCACCAAGATGTACCCATTGTGGAAACTGCCACAAACCTAATAGTGCCAACAGGACAGGTTTTCCAGAAACCAACATTGGTTCAGACAGAACCAACTCCACTCTTACTGCCTCAAGTGCAGCCACAAGTAATGCCAAAGTACACTCCTATAACAGGGACACAGACAAACATGTCTGTATTGATGAGTCAGAGTACAGGAATTATGCACCCACAGAATCCAAATGTTAGACCAAGCCCAGATGCTGTATCTGTACCTGTGACCATTGACCCAATTGTACCTTTGTTTGCACAGGAGAATAACAGTACAAATGGACAGGGAGCCCTGAGTCAGAATTCAATGAGGGAAGGACTCAATGAGAATACTCAAATAGTCTCTCCGTTGGGACAGACCTTTGATGGAACCAGATCATTGGTAGAAATTAGTCCATTTGGAGTTCCTCCGGACAGTATAACAGGGTCGAATGTCAGCCATAGCCTGAGATTACTGACACCGCAGTCTCCAAATGTAGTTGTGCAACAGTTGCCTAATACTCAGCCCAACTACATTTTGTTGCAAGGTTTGAATGCCCAACATTTGATTGAATGGTTAGACAAGCTGAATACCCCACAAAGTGTTCCTATAAGCTATACTAGATTATGGATGGAAGCAGGTGAGCTTATTGAAGGATCTATGGCTGTGAACAGACTTAAATCCTAAACTGAAGCAGAATTGGTATACTTGTTTCTGAAAATTGCAAGGGAAGCGAGCAATGTGCATTAAAAGCTAACAGACCTGGCAGATAAGTACGGAATAGAAATAGAGAAAACAAAAACATTTGAAGAGGAGTTACAGGTTAGATATTGACACACAAAAATGTTTAACACATGAGATCTGCAGGAATGAAAGCACACCTTAGGGAGTTACTTCAAAGTGTCCAGACATGGAAAGCATTAAACAGGTGGGAAGGCAGATGAGTAAAGAAGAGCGACAAAAGGAAAAGGGATTCCATGAATCTTACTGATAATGTGCAGCAGGCTGAGGATCCAGTAAAAATGTTACCAATGAGAGATTCCAGGAGGAAACTTTGTTCATTTCCCTTGGAGCAGAAGTGACATTCTGTCTTTTACAAATGAATATCCCAGGTTGAGAGAAAAAACAGCAGAATGGTACGAGAAAACAGACAGGATATCCATTAGTAGTTCCAGCTGATTTATGGATGAAGTGCAAGAGGAGTATAGATTGGCCGACAAAAGAACCAGAGTGTCAACACCAGGACAGTGCGCGCTCTACGGGCAACCAGAATGCAAAAACCCAACACTCTCAAGATAATGTAATTTATGCAATATGATGATATGTTATTGTTTATCCTTTTGCATTGCAGAATTCAATCCTGAAGAATCATGTTTAAGGTGCTTATAAATACTGTCCATTTGCAATGTATTGCTTCAAGCTTTCAGAGTGAGTCAGGGTGTGGTTCCTCTCCAGGGCCTTCTAGAAGCTTTCCCTGCAGCATGCCTGGTGTGGTTGTGGGCTGGGCCAAGACTCTATAAAAGCGAGCCAGCCCAGCTCCACGTGCTCACTATTCAGAGGTCCCGGTGCAGAGCAGCAGCAACTTCCTGAGCTCCTGTTCCGGTGGCCTACTTTGATTTTCCAGGCCTCGCCCTTTTCACTCGTTGGGTGATTCTTGATCAGGGCGGTAAGACGGAGGTTGGGCTGGGCCCCCGACTACGTATCAATGACGCTCGAACTCTTGGGCCTAATTTTTCTTGCTAAAATAATTTGCTCTTGCGTGTGTGAATGTGTGTTTGGACTTTTCCATTACATTTGCATGGTGGCATTCGAATCGGCAAGACGCGCAATTCTTTTCTTGTGTACTAATTCATGATATACATTGTGCGCTACCATTCCTTGGCAGTTTCATGGTGGCATTCGAATCAGCAAGACGCGCAATTCTTTTCTTGTGTACTAATTCATGATATACATTGTGCGCTACCATTCCTTGGTAGTTTTCATGGTGGCATTCGAATCGTCAAGACTCGCGATTCTTTCCTTGTGTACTAATTCATGATATACATTGTGCGCTACCATTCCTTGGCAGTTTCATAGTGGCATTCGAATCGGCAAGACGCGCGATTCTTTTCTTGTGTACTAATTCATGATATACATTGTTCCCTACCATTCCTTGGCATTTACATGGTGGCATTCGAATCGGCAAGACGCGCAATTCTTTTCTTGTGTACTAATTCATGATATACATTGTGCGCTACCATTTCTTGGCAGTTACATGGTGACACTCAAATCGGCAAGACGCGTGATTCTTTCCTCGTGCTTAATTCATGTTGTTCATTGTACGCAACCATTCCTTGACAGTTACATGGTGGTTTTCGAATCGGCAAGACGCGCAATTCTTTCCTCGTGCTAAATTCATGTTGTTCATGGTACGCTACCATTCCTTGACAGTTACATGGTGGTTTTCGAATCGGCAAGACGCGCAATTCTTTCCTCGTGCTTAATTCATGTTGTTCATGGTACGCTACCATTCCTTGACAGTTACATGGTGGTTTTCGAATCGGCAAAACGCGCAATTTTTTCCTCGTGCTTAATTCATGTTATTCATTGTGCACTGCCATTCCTTGACAGTTACATGGTGGTTTTCTAATCGGCAAGACGCGCAATTCTTTCCTCGTGCTTTATTCATGTTCTTCATTGTGCGCTATCATTCTAAGGCATTTACTTGGATGTATTCGAGTTGACAAATCACATGATTTATTCCTTTAATCTATGTGGTGTTATTCATCAAACTCAATCCTTCTATGGGGGTTTGGAAACCTACAATGTGCGCAATTCATGTTTCAACATTTAGAGAGAACAAAGAATTCCAGAGTTTTAGATGAAATGTCATGTGTTCCTTATATGTATTCTTAAAATAAGAATTATACGAAGGTTCAGAATCTACTCAGATAGTTTTCCTGATATACATGCTAAAGAAAGTACTTGAATCTGAAAGTTATATTTACCTCCTCTTGTTTTCTCCCACAGGTATTAAGTCATCAAAAAAGTCTAGTCTTTCTAGGATTCATTCTTGAGGTTATTCATGTATTCAGAATGATGATGCTTAGAATCATAGAATAGTACTGTTTTCATGAGAGATTATTTTGATGCTTGTGTGTTTTAACCTTTTGCTTCCTACAGGTCTCCTTCCCAGTTGTTCCCTTCCTAATCCCCTTTTCTCCACTTGGACTCTCTTAGACTCTGTATTGGAGCTGTCTTGTTGTGGAAGTGTTGGGAGCATGCAGAGACCCCGAGGATCTGGTGACTCTGACAGAATAGTGAGCCCACAAATTATTATCCTCCTGGTTTGTGTATGTTCTCAACATGACCACACTGGATGAGCTAGTCAAGGCTATCACCCAGCTCCAGTCAGAGGTGGTATCATCAAAAGATTTGACAAATAGCTTAGCTGAGAGAGTGAGTCAGTTACAGGATAAGGTAGCGAAGAAGGAACAAAGTCCCACAGGTGTTTCATGGCCAGGTACTTCTTCTCAGATTTCTGGAGGTAATCCGACAAACATTTCCCTCAATGTTCCTTCAGCCATTCCTTTAGCTCCTCCAGAACGTTTCTCAGGTGACCCCTTGAAAGCGCAATCTTTCCTGGTTCAAGTGGAACTCCATTTCATCCGCAGACCACATACTTTTCCTGATGCCCAGTCCAAAGTAGCTTTCTTGTTATCATATCTGTCTGGAGATGCTGCTACCTGGGCTATTCCTCTTGTGCGTAAAGATAGTCCCCTGTTGTACAACTGGAGAAACTTTGTTTGAGAGTTTGAGCGAGTCTTTGATTATAGAACTGTAACACTGTCAGCAGATCGTGAGCTGCTAGACTTACGCCAGGGGAATCAGGACTTAGTGTCATATTTAGCCAACTTTAACCGGCTGGTCGCTGAGACAACCTGGCCAGAGGACAAACAAGCGGCCTTGTTTTACAAGGGACTCAAAGAGGAATTAAAATATATTGTAGCGCAAATCGACCCGCACCCTACAGACTGTCAAGAATTAATAAACCTTGTCTTGAGGCTTGATCATCGTTTATCTGAACTTAAAGGAACACGTAAAAAGATTGAAAAATATTCCTGGCATGTTCACGATAACAGAGACTCAAGAACTCCAAAAGAAAGAACGCCTGAACCGATGGAAATTGGAACCATCAGAAGACCTTTGACCAAAGATGAAAAGGACCTACACTGAAAAAATGGACAATGTCCATATTGTGGACGGAAAGGTCATTTCGTCAAAGACTGTTCAATCAAACCAAAGAACAAGCGAGGTCCAGTTGAGAAGGTTGCAGCCAATTAATCAGTCGAGTCGGAAAACGAAAACACCCAAGTTGCAGAGAAGGGTTGCTCTTGGGTGTCACCGTGGACCCTTCACAATCTAGACATCTCAAACTGGGAATAAGAGTTCAGGTTAAGAAAAAGACCTATTTCAAGAAGGCTCTAGTCGATTCTGGGGCTACCGGGAACTTTGTTGACACCAAATTGGTTCGTGCATGGGGGATCCCATATATTGAAAAGAAGACCCCAGAAATCATCCAGGCAGTCGTTGGAAAACTCTTGACTGGAGGTCCGGTAACTCTTCAGACTGTCCCCTTGTCGGTGATCTGTGAAGATAAAAATCAAAGAAAGAAACATAAAGGGAAACTTATCCTTGACGTGATCCATGCTCCCCGGTATGGGATTATCCTTGGCTTGCCCTGGTTAACTCATCACAATCCAGAGATTAATTGGGCAGAACGAAAGGTTGTGTTCTCATCTGCAGTATGTAAAGAACGATGTCTCCAAAGGACTCAAGAATCGGAAGTTCGCAACTCTTACATAGCTACTGCTGCAGAGAAAGAAGTCCAGTTGCCCAAACAGTATTTGTCGTATGAAGATGTATTTGATGAGAAAGAAGCAGAGAACTTACCTCCTCATAGATCTTATGAATGTCAAATTGATCTAGTGTCAGGTGCAATACTTCCCAACTGTCGTGTGTATGCCTTGTCAGAAAATGAAAATCAACACTTACGAAAATACTTGGATCAATTCTTAGAGAATGGTTTTATTCGCCCCTCTAAGTCTCCCGCAGCTTCTCCTTTGTTTTTTGTTCCAAAGGCGAATGGAGAACTTCAAACTTGTATCGACTATAGGGGTTTGAACAAAATCACCATCAAGAACAAATATCCTTTGCCCCTAATTCCGGTCTTACTGGAACAAGTAAAGAAAGCAAAAATCTACACAAAGCTTGACCTTCGAGGTGCTTATCATTTGGTCAGAATGAGAGAGGGTGACGAATGGAAAACAGTGTTCAAAACAAGGTATGGCCTTTTTTAATACACCATCATGCCTTTTGGTCTGTGCAATGCTCCAGCAGCATTTCAATTTTTTTTAATGACGTTCTTAGAGAGTACCTCAATAGATTTGCCATAGTCTATATTGATGACATTTTGATCTACTCAGAAAATGAAAATGAATATGTCCAACGTGTCAAGAAAATTCTGACAGCCCTTCGTAAGCACCATTTATATTACAAACTAACCAAGTGTGAGTTTCATGTTACCACAGTTGAGTTTTTAGGGGTTATCCTTCCCCCTCAAGGTATGGTGATGGCAGAAAAGAAAGTAAAAGCTGTATCTGATTGGCCCACCCCAAAGACTGTTCGTGATGTACAATGTTTCCTGGGGTTTGCAAATTTTTACTGGAGATTCATAAATCATTTCTCCCAGACAGTGGCTCCATTTACTAAGTTATTAAGAAAGAAAGAGAAATTTGTATGGTCCCCAGAAGCCGATCAAGCCTTTTCAACTTTGAAAGAAGCTTTCCCCACTGCTCCAATCTTGACTCATCCAGACGCAGATTCCGAGGATCTGGTGACTCTGACACAGAGAGAGATCCGACTACAGGTGCACAATCTCCTGAGGTAATGAAATACTACTACAAAGTGAATTAATTTTTTTAAACAAGAATTTCGCCCAAAAACATTGACTGGCAGAGAATGGATACGAAAGCTCAGGAAGCGAAATGGTAAATACATGCATATTATAAGAGATTGTTGCAGGCATTTAAGCATTACAGTGGTACAGAGAAGATTGTGTCAAAACACATGATTCATTTCGTGTTTAGAATTGTGGAACGATTGAGACCTCAAATTAGCCAAATGATAAAGAGTCATTTGATTTGCTGCCAAGCAAAGCCGATTGATGAGGTATTGCAGGATGCAAAGTACTGTTGCGATGAGGCTGATTTGAAGCAGAGGAAGCTGAAAGAAAAGGCAATGGTGATGCAGATTAGCGCAGCACAAACAGGGATGCAGGGAAATTATTCACTACAGCAGCAACAGCAGGGAAATGTGGTATTTCAAAATCAGTCAAAAGGTAGAGGTCACAAGGGAATCGGAAATGGAAATCATAGTCCTGATTTGGGTACTGTAGTGCTTCAGAATGATGTGCAGGGAATGAAGAGGCTGTTGCCTTGTCACGCTTGTGGAGCAATCGGGCATTGGAAGTGGGAGTGTCCGAAGATGGTACAGAAAGGTGTTGCTCAGCAAATAAGTGACCTCAATTTGTTTAAAAATATAAGAGGACAGAGAATGAGAGGTCATAATCCAAATTTCCATAACAATGTGAATCAGATGCAAAGTTTTCAACCCATGCGGCAGATGCAAGTGCCACTTGTGCAGATGACAGAGTCACAGCCAATGCAACAGCAGGTTCAACTGGTACCTAGGCAGCAAATCCAAATGCCTCAAGCCCCAATGGAACAGCAGCCGGTGATGCTTCCTCAACAGGTCACAGGTCAAAGGCTTAACCAGATAATAACACAGTACACTAATTCACGTTACATCGTGAGAATGCTATAAACGATGATTGATGTGAGCGAGAGTTCGGATGAAGAGGAAAGTGTGCTTGCAATTTCCTTGGAGGTAGATAAGATTGGTCCATTTGTGAAGGGAAAAGTAATGGGCCATAAAGTTTCCTTCTTGGTTGACACAGGAGCTACATGCTCTACAGTGAGAACTGCAGAAGTTCCAAACCTGCCTCTTTCAGGAACAACAGTCCAGATTGTAGCAATAGCGAATCAGTATTTGACCAATCTAAATACAGAACCAGTTCAGGTTAAAATTGGCAACTGTAAAGCATTATACAAATTTGTAGTCTATGACTCAAGTACAGTATCCCTATTGGGAAGAGACTTGCTATGTAAAACAAAATGCTTGATTACTTGCTCAAATGATAGAATCGAGATACAGACGAACAGTGATGATGAGAATGACCCAGCTCCAGAGACAGTGTGTGAGACAATAAATGAGGCGTATTCTCTGATTAGTTTCTTTCCAGTTTTTACAGTAAAGAATCCTCCTTCTGACTTGCAAGGAACAGTTAAAGAGAGATTGTGGGATTTGACAGGGAAAGACATTGGCCTGATGGAGGAAGTTGAGCCAGTTAAAGTTCTGGTAAAGCTGAATGCAATTTTGAGGAACAAAAAACAACATTGTGATAAAATGTTGCCCTGTAGTACCAAATCCAGCTGTGATTTTGTTTCAGATTCCATGTGATGCTGAATGGTTCACCGTCATGGACTTGTCACAAGCCTTCTTTTCTGTGCCTCTTCATGATTATAGTCAATTTCTCTTTTGTTTCAAATGTTTAGATCAAGTTTACTGTTGGTGTAGAATTCCTCAAGAGTTTTCAGAATCACCTTCCATATTCAATCAGATCTTGCCTTTCCAATCGACAATGGTACAGTACATTGATGATTTGTTGATTGCATCCAAAATGGAGGAAGAGTGCAAGTATGACACGATTGTCTTACCAAATCGTTTTGGAAAGAATGGTCATAAAGTCTCTCCACTTAAAAAATTACAATACTGTCAAAATGATGTGAAATACTTGGGTTACCAGATTGAGAATGGAATACGGAAAATATCCAGAGAAAGGGTCACAGCAATGCTGCAGATGAATCCCCCAGCTACATAGAGAGATGTCAGGATGTTTTTAGGGATGGCAGGCTACTGATGCCAATGGATTCTTAATTTTTCAGTCATTTCAAAGCCATTGCTGAAGCTGTTTCACAAAGAAGTCACTGATCCCCTAGTGTTAGATCAGGCTTGTATGAAAGTATTTTCTGAATTGAGAGTTTGTGTAAAGCTCCGACTTTGGGAATGCCTGATTACACTAAGCCCTTCAAGTTGTTTTGTCATGAGCGTGATGCATGTTCTTTGTCTGTCTTGACTCAGGTCCATTAAGGTGTAAACCGCCCAGTAGCATATTTTTCAGCTACTTTGAAACCAGTTGCAGCAGCTTTACCAGGTTGTTTGTGTGCAGTTGCAGCGGTTGGACAGAGCCTTGCACAGTGTGAAGGCATTGTGATGGGGCACCCCTTGACTATTATGGCCCCTCACTCCATTGAAGTTTTACTTACAAGGACCAAGTCGTAATAATTGACAGGTGCCAGATTGATTCCTATGAGACAAGCATCTTGGGGTCACCTAATGTGTCATTGAAAAGATGTACAGTGCTTAACCTGGCAACCTTACTCCCAAATGAAAATGTTGAGATTAAAAAAATTGGAAGATATTGAGCATGATTGTCTTGGGGAGAATGATCTGTGCACAAAACCGAGACCTGACATCATAGACACCCGATTGGAAGAAAATGACCAAATTATCTTCATTGATGGTTCCTGTCTAAGGGACAATACTGGAATACTGAGAGCAGGATAGGCTGTGTGCACAATTTCTGCTGTACTTGAAGCGTCCTGACTTCGAGGAGTATATTCAGCATAAGTAGCGGAACTGGTAGCCCTTACTAGAGCGTGCCATGTTTCTGATCCAGCTTAAAGTTACCATTTCTACGGATAGCCAGTATGGATTTGGAATAGTGAACAATTTTGGCCAGTTATGGTCACAGAGAGGTTTCCTGACCTCTTCTGGTTCCCCATTAAGAAATGGTGAGAGAATTCAAGAGTTCTTGCAAACTATCCAAATGCCTGAAAAGATTGCCGTAGTGAAATGCAGTTCACATCTGAAATCACAAGATTTTGTGTCAATGGGAAATGGATATGCAGATCAAGTTGCAAGGTTTTGCACATTGAACTGTATATCGTTCAAGGATAAGTGGGAATTATTACATGAAAAAGATGACAAATGCCCAAGTTATGCATTACATGTAATAGATACTTTGGAAGAGCTGAGAACATTGCAAAATAATGTTGACAGGGTGGGAAAACAGTCATTGGGCAAAATGAAATGTATACAGAGACAGGATGATCTGTGGGTTTCAGAAGAGGGTCAATTGATTTTGCCGAACAGTTTGTTGACTCAAATGGCTAGGTATTTTCATGGTCATGCGCATGTTGGGAGGGAAGCCATGATTCCACTGTTCAAACAAAATTGGTTCAATTAAAAATTTGCTGAAGCAGTTTGCCATAGTTGTGTCATTTGTCAGCAAATTAATGTGGTAAAAGGGACAATGGTCACATTGAGCCACATTGAAAGAGCAGGAGGCCCATTCAGCCGAAAGCAAATAGATTTTATTGAGATGCCTGCATGTGGAGGATTGAGATATGTATTGGTGTTTGTCTGCATCTTTAGTCACTGGACTGAAGCTTACCCTACATGAAGAAATGACAGCCTCACACTAGCGAAATTACTGCTTAGGGAACTGATACCATGTTTACTATTGCAGCCTGTGTGAAATAGTGCACACACTATTTCACAGCCATTTTAACTGCACTTAAGTAACTTATAAGTCACCTATATGTCTAACCTTCACTTGCTGATGGTTAGGTGCAAAGTTACTAAGTGTAAGTGTGAGGGCACCCTTGCACTAGCAAAGGTGCCCCCACATAGTTCAGGGCCATTTCCCGGGACTTTGTGAGTGCGGGGACGCCATTACACACGTACACTACATATAGGTCAATACCTATATGTAGCTTCACAATGGTAACTCCGAATATGGCCATGTAACATGTCTAAGATCGTGAAATTGTCCCCCCATTCCAAATCTGACATTGGGGAGCCAATTCCATGCATTCTGGAGGCTCCACCATGGACCCCCAGTACTGCCAGCTCTATGAGGCTTGCACTGGAGCTACAGCTGCTGCCACCTCACAGACAGGGTTCTGCCCTCCTGGTGTCTGGGCAGCCCAGTCCCAGGAAGGCAGAACAAAGCATCTCCTCTGAGAGCAGGGTGCTACACCCTCTCCCTTTGGAAATAGGAGTTACATGCTGGGGAGGGGTAGCCTCCCCAGCCACTGGAAATGCTTTGAAGGGCATAGATGGTGCCCTCCTTGCATAAACCAGTCTACACCAGTTCTGGGACCCCGTTTCCCCTGCACTGGTGTGAAACCGGACAAAGGAAAGCAGAGTGACCACTCGCCTGTCCATCACCACCTGAGGGGAGGTGCCCAGAGCTCCTCCAGTGTGTCCCAGACTTCAGCCATCTTGCTTTGCAAGGAGTGGGGCTTCTCTGGAGGTCTCTGAGTGGCCAGTGCTAGCAGGTGATGTCAGAGACCCCTCCTGATAGGTCTATACCTGTTAAGGTAGCCAATCCCCCTCCCAGGGCTATTTAGTGTCTCTCCTGTGGGTTCTCTTCAGATTCTGCTTGCAAGTTTCCTTCAGGAATCCTCTGCAACAACTTCAGACTCTCCAAGAAATTCTGTAACTGCAACAAAGTGTCTACAAGAGACACTTTTCTTCAGCAACCTCAGCTCCAAGTCAGCAACCGTAACAGTTTCCATGGTGTGCATGCTCTGGGGACTCCCTGTCTTCATCCTGCACCAGAAGGGCCGAAGAAATCTCCCGTTGAGTGACAGAGTCACTCCCCTGCTCCAAGAAGGCACCTTCCAAGATGATGACCGGTACCCTTGGACTCTTCTCACAATGACGAGCATGCTCCTAAGGACACAGAGGGTAGATATCATTGACATAGACTGTCCTGAGGTCCTGCTGATGCAATTTGGAGGAAGTAAGACCTTGCCTTCCATGAGAGTGACGGTACCCCTGTGTACTGCGTCTTCTTCACCTCCTGAGGCCTCTGTGCACTCTTTGCAAAATTCCTTCATGCACAGCCTGACCCAGGTCCCCAGCACTCCTTCCCGTGGTGCTCAATTCGCTGAGTTGTTCTCCGGCGGCGTGGAATCTTCTTTTGTTGTGCTGCATCAACCGCATTTTCTCCTTTGTCCACAGATCCTGCAACTCATGGGGGTGCTGGCTGGCATCCTGAGGGCTCGCTTAAGTTCTGAGAGCCCCCTCTTCCTCCTCACACAGAGTTGAGGGCCCCAGGTCCCTCCAGGGTCCATCCAGCACCATTTTGTCGCAAAACACACTTTGTCGTAGCCAAGGCTTGTTGGCGACTTCCAACACGAAATCTCGTCTGCAACCATCTTCACGTTGTAGGACATCCTTTGCATCATGCAGGAACCCGCTGGCATCTTCCTAGGGTGTTTTCTTGCAGTCTTCGACTAACCGGGGACTCTTCTTTTGCACCCTCTTCTTGGTTGGCATGGGCTCCTTTCCTTCCTGGAACTTCTTTCGACTTCTGGACTTGGTCCCCTTCCTTCACAGGTCTTCAGGTCCATGAATCCAACAGTTGTTCTTTGCAGAATTGGTTGGTTGCTGCAAAATCCCAATCATGAGGTGTAGTGTGTCCTAATGAAACTTGCAGTACTTTACTCCGACTTTTCTGGGCTCTGGGGTGGGGTAATTTACTTACCTTTACTGTATTCTTACTCTCCCAGTGGTTTGGCACACACTACACTTGTCTAGGGGGGAATTCGTGATTCGCATTCCACTTTCTTAGTTTATGGTTTGTGTTGCCCCTAGACCCATTTTCTCTCATCACATTCTATCGAATTTCCCATTGTTTGCATTGTTCTATGACTATTTACTTGTCTAATTTTGGTGTCTAGTGTATATATTGTGTATAATACTTACCTCCAGAAGGAGTATTGTCTCTAAGATATTTTTGGTACTGTGTCACCCAAATAAATACCTTTATTTTTGGTAACACTGAGTATTGTCTTTACTTGTGTATAAGTACTGGGTAACTTAAGTGGTATTGCATGAGCTTTGCATGCCTCCTAGTTCAGCCTAAGCTGCTCTGCTATAGCTACCTCTATCTTCCTAAGCCGCTAGAACACTACTACATTTCACTAATAAGGGATAACTGGACCTGGTATAAGGTGTAAGTACCCAAGGTACCCACTACAAACCAGGCCAGCCTCCTTCAGCTGGTGACTAGGTTGTGATCAGAAAACATGGGAGGAAGACGTGTTTGAAGCCTCGGTGGAAAGGCGCTTTCCAGGTAGTTCTGATCACTACCATAGCTGTGAAGTGCGCTGGAGTTCCAAACTGGATCCATGCAAGTCATCCGAGGAAAGTGGCATGTCCTCTGGACAATGAAGAGGAGTTGTTGAGAGTACCAATAATGACCAGACCAAACTCAGAGCCAGAAAGAGAAGAAAGAGGGACTGAGACCGGATCTGAGCAAATTGAGAACGGTTCAGCCACTCCTGTGAGAGACGAAGGAGAAGATTTACAGGATAGTGACAATGAATGAGTCAATCTCAATTGAGGCAGCAGGAGAGTCTAGTTAGAGGAGGGCTCTCCCAGAAGTAGACTATTTTGAGAGACAAATAGAGCAAACACCAGACCCTGAGGGGGAAGGAGTTGAGGCGGATCAAAGCCAATGTGGTCTGACTCCTCCTGAACCAGTCGCAGGTCTGTCAAGAGAAAATCCTGCAGCGCAAGAAGAGGTTTCAAGTTCAACACAGAAAAGTGCATTGGCAAAGGGTCCATTGAAAGGAGATAAGTGGCCAGAGTCACAAGCAAAGAGAAAGGAAGCAATTGGTGTGACAACAATTGAAAAGGAAATAGACACTACAAGAAGAGAAGACCTGAGTGAAGGAGAACTGAATGGAGATTCCAAGTTGAAAAGAAAGAGAATAGCAAGGCAAAAGTACGCTGGTCCTGAATGGACGTACGCAACTACAAGTGAATGGCAAAAATAATTATTGTCTTTTTGTTTTTATCGAGACATTCCAGGTCAATATTGTGGCACTTGAAGGAAGCTGATGAATTAAATTGTAGAGACAAATTGAGAAAAGTGCAAAAAAGAAAAAGACTCTGTTGAAGGTAACCGGAAGAGACTTTGATAACCTGATTTTGACAAAATATCCTGATTTGACAAGTTGCTAAACCGATTTTTGACCAATGATCCTGGAAGTGAGACTGAGAGCTGTAAATAACTACTTAAAGAAGATATTTGTTTTTGATTTTGATTTTTGCTGCATTTTTCTAAATTTTCTCTTCTACTTTCTGATTCTTTACAGATCATGGGTAACATTAGCCAGCAGAGTAGGAAGAACAGGTGCTGTAAATACATGACTGTTGGTTTGGCAATTGCGTGTGTGATAGCATTCGTGACACTGATTGTGGGTATGACTGTTCTTGACAAGAGTAAAGAGAACCATATTTTAGATTTGGAGACAACTACCACATTAACTGCAATAGAGAAATTTAGGTTAGATGAGAAATATCTGCATGTAGATAATGCCCAAGGGGAACTTTCTTCTAATGTCTTCTATCGCTTGCTGAGTGAGTATGTTGAGACGATGGATGCGAATAATTTTTTTGTGTGTACGCAGATTCCTTCATCGGTCGAGGAAGGAGTTATCTATCATAGTTTGCCTTTTAATTATGGGATAAGTTGTTGTATGTTATTAACAAGATTCTATAACTAAGAGTACATTAAATATTTCTACTTCAATCATGACACAGTGTTTTTGTTTGACCTCATAATCAGATACCTGAGTAGAGAAGCTAAGGATATGACATAGTATTAGTTACAGGTTTCTTTGAACCTACATTAACTTTTGGCACAGCTTATGCAAACAGAAACAATTTGACTAGCTTGCTTACACCTTCAGAAAAGAGCTTCTTGAATCACACAGATGATAGGAAAAAGGCATTGAAAGAGAAGTTAGAAAAGGGTTTAGAGAAAAGGACTTTTAGAAATGATTATGCTCTTAATGCAATAAAAACACAATGGAAATTAGCTTTAGATGTGCAACACCTAGAGAAGTTTTGCGAATGTAGGCCTAAATCTCACACTGACACATTGTTTGTGGGAACGAGCGAATGTGAACATGTGTTTTAGTTTCAGAGTAAATGGACATTTATGTTGAATTGACAGGATCCAGCTATTCCTGGCATGTATTACATCTGTGGGCCTAATGCTTAGTACCGTCTTCCAAGAGGATGGTATGGGACATGTTATATGAGGATAGTTTTCCCAAACATTTTGCAACTTGACGTCTTAAAGACATTTCTGAAAGTGACTGAGTTACATCATATTAGAGACAAAAGAGAGTCTCCTTCTGGTATAGTGGGAAATATATTAGGAGCAATGATACCTTCAGTAGGTGTTGTTATGAATTCAATAAAGATTTGAAAGTTGTCTACTATTGTGGATGACATGCTGACAAATTTTTCAGGAGCCATGATCCGGATAGATACTGAAACAGCTCGCTGAAATAGCTGTGACTCTTCAGAACCGCCTAGCGTTAGACATTCTTTTAGCAAAGGATGGCAGAGTTTGCAAATGCTTAATTCTAGGCATTGCTGTGAATTTATTGCTGATAATAGTAAAGAAATTAGAAGCTTACTTACTAATCTAACTAATGAGAGTACTGATTTGAAAGAGTTGAAAGAACCAGGTGTTTGGGAGAAAGTTGGCAAAGAATTTGCTTCAGTGGGAAATTGGCTCAGCAATATTGGGAAAGGGATATTATTGAAAACAATACACTGGATATTGATTATTGTGATTTGCTTAATTGAAGTATGGGGAATATGCAAATTGAGTTAAAAGGATCAAATTGAAGAAGACGAAGAATAATCAGAGGAGGGAAGAAAAGAAAAAGAAAAATTGTTTTAAGAAAAATGTGAAAAGGGAATGAAAATATGAGGGGATAGAGATGACAGAATTTTAGCAGAAGCCAACATTTGTGTGAGAAGATTTAGGGGGTCATTACAACATTTTTGGTAAAAGCCGCTTACCGCCGTGCAGAAGACCGCCAATACACCGCCGCGGCCCCGGAATTCCGCCACAGCTATTATGACCCACATCTCGCAATCTGCCAAAATTCAGACACCCACACAAGTCCGCCACACCAAAGGTCAGTGATAAACTGGCAAAAACAATTCCTCCACCGTCACGCCAACAGAAACACGCCCATGCTATCACGACCCACGAATCCATGCAGCGGTCTTTCAACCACGGTATTCCATTGGCGGTACACACCGCCGCGCTCAAAATACACACACATCTACAAAACACAACCACATTGGACAATTCCAAATACACACACCTGATACACATACAAACACCACTCCCACACACCCAACACAATATAAAACATACACCCACATCACCCACAAACCACTATGACCAGAAATTTTGAGGAAGCCGAGAGACAGAGAGCAAAGCAATTGAGAACCCCACCACACAGAGTCACACAACACCATCACCCATACAACATTCCACGCACAAAACACCACACACCACTACACATCACCACACACATCAACACTTACACCACCCCACACATCACCCACACCACCCCATGTTACGTCAAAGACACCCCAGGTTTTCCGAGGAGGAGCTCAGGATCATGGTGGAGGAAATCCTACGGTAGAGCCACAGCTATTTGGCTCACATGTGCAGCATACCTCCATAGCCAGGAAGATGGAGCTATGGCGAAGAATCGTGGACAGGGTCAACGCTGTGGGAGAGCATCCAAGAAATCGGGAGGACATCAGGAAGAGGTGGAAAGACCTACGGGGGAAGGTGCGTTCCGTGGTCTCCAGGCACAACATCGCGGTACAGCGGACTGGCGGCGGACCCCCACCTCCTCCCCCACAACTAACAACATAGGAGGAGCAAGTCTTGACCATCATGCATCCAGAGGGCCTCGGAGGAGTCAGTGGAGGAATGGACACTGGTAAGTCAAATCATAACTATCATATCCCCCACCCTACCTGCATGCTATCACACACCCCCACCCTCACCCCCTCCCCTATCATTCCAACACCTCACTAATGTACTAATAACACAAACCACCCATCCCAACACCAAGACCTGCATGACACAACTAAGCATGGTCATCCCTCACCAAAGCATGCTTACTGCACATATCCATAACAACCCACTAACCATCATCACACAAACCCACACACAGGAATGCTTGCACTGGGGTACACGCACACCCACCCATTGCACACCATTACACACACACATGCAATAATCATGCTCTTATATCCCTGCAGGACCACTACGGAACGTCACCACACAGGAGGGTCCAGACATCTCCACTCCACCCACAGAAGAGGCCCACAGTGACAACAGTAGATCTGCCCTATTGGATCCTTATAGTCCAGCCCGGACCATCGTGGGCCTTGGAACAGTCGGTTCCCCTTGCACAGGCACAGCCCAACACTGACCTTCCACCCTCTGGTAACACCAGCACAGCACCCACCCAGCGGGCCCATACCTCCGTACCCAGGACACGTCAATCAGCGGTGTGTCCACCACTCCAGGGAACCCAGGATAACCCACCACCCCAACAAGAACAGGGACCTGGGGGCAGTGGTAGTGGGCACATGGTCCAGGGGACGGAGACACAGGAACACAGGGGAACTGGGAGGGCTGCTGTGCGACAGGGGGCGGACAGGCCAAGGGAACCCACTCTCCACGAGGCCCTCTCCTCCATCATGGGAGCATACCACCACTCCCAGGAGACGATGGCGACGGTCCTGGACAAGTTTCAGGAGACCCAGCGCTTGCAGGAGGAGCAGTATTTGTGGTTCAGGGAGGAGCTCAGAACCATCAGCTCCGCCCTGGGCACCATCGTAGGGGTGCTGAAGGACATACAGAAGACCATGAGGGACACCGTGGTACTCCAAGGGTCCCCTGACACTAGCCAGGACGATGAACTGCCCACCACCTCCGCCGGTGCAAGTGGACAGGACGCCCCGCCACAGGACCACCACACCAGCACCCCACCCCCTGCAGACGGACAACCACCCCGCAAGCGGTCCCTGAGATCCAGGAACAGGACAGAGCAAGATGGCAAGACCCCCGCCAAGAAATGAGACCACCCTGATTTTGCACCCACTGTCCCACTTTGTAACCCTGTCCATACTTAAACTGACCCAGCTCCACTTCCTATGCCCATATGGGCAGTGCACCTGTGTGACCAATAGACTGGACTCTGCCATGGACATTCCTCCTCCGTCCCCCATCACCATTTTACAACCCCCCTCCATTTTTGAGCACTTAAATAAACACTCTTGAAGCACAAAACAATCTGGAGTCAGTCTGTGATTTGTTAAATTTGCATTAGCAATGACAGTGTCAAAATGCGTGTTCAATTGTAAAGCCAACATACCTATGTCACACATCACAAGTCCATGAAGGATGCAAGCAAATGACACACGTTGGTAACCACACCTGTGAAACCGTAATGGAAAGGTACAACTCAGTTACCAAATACTGCTACTAAATGACAGGCAGGATAGAGGTAGAAGTGTGAAAGTGAATGTAATAGTAAAATAAAATGTTCTCACCTGTGTGTCACTGGAAATATTGTTGTATGACTGACTCCCTGTTGTCTATGGGGGTCAAAAGACCGTATCTGGTCATTCTGACTTTCCCGCTGGGCCGTCGGGCGACCGCCAGAAGGCCGCCCGCCGGCCCAGCGGGAAAACCCCTTCAACAATGAAGCCGGCTCCGAATGGAGCCGGCGGAGTTGAAGGGGTGCGACGGGTGCAGTGGCACCCGTCGCGATTTTCAGTGTCTGCTGTGCAGACACTGAAAATCATTATGGGGCCCTGTGAGGGGGCCCCTGCACTGCCCATGCCAGTGGCATGGGCAGTGCAGGGGCCCCCAGGGGCCCCACGACACCCGTTTCCGCCATCCTGTTCCTGGCGGTATTTACCGCCAGGACCAGGATGGCGGGAAGGGGGTCGGAATCCCCATGGCGGTGCTGCAAGCAGCGCCGCCATGGCGGATTCCTGGGGCCAGGGGTAAACTGGCGGGAAACCGCCGGTTGCCCTTTTCTGACCGCGGCTTTACCGCCGCGGTCAGAATGGCCCAGGAAGCACCGCCAGCCTGTTGGCGGTGCTTGGCGGTGCTTCCGCGGCATGACCGCCAGGGTCGGAATGACCCCCTATGTCTTCTTCCTCAGCTTCCTCCCCATCACTGTCCACAGGCTCCACAGCTGCCACAACACCGCCATCTGGACCATCCTCCTGCAGAAAAGGCACCTGCCGTCGCAAAGCAAGATTGTGAAGCATCGAGCAGGCGATGATGATCTGGCACACCTTCTTCGGTGAGTAGAATGGGGAACCACCTGTCATATGGAGGCACCTGAACCTGGCCTTCAGGAGCCCGAAGGTTCGTTCGATCACCCTCCTAGTCCGCCCATGGGCCTCATTGTAGCGTTCCTCTGCCCTGGTCCTGTGATTCCTCACTGGGGTCAATAGCCAGGATAGGTTAGGGTAACCAGAGTTCCCTAATAGCCACACACAGTGCCTCTGGAGTTGACCCATTACATAAGGGATGCTGCTATTCCGCAGGATGTAGGCGTCATGCACAGAGCCAGGGAACATAGCATTTACCTGGGAGATGTACTGGTCTGCCAAACATACCATCTGTACATTCATAGAATGATAACTCTTCCGGTTCCTGTACACCTGTTCACTCCTGTGGGGGGGGACCAGAGCTACATGGGTGCCATCAATAGCACCTATGATGTTGGGGATATGTCCAAGGGCATAGAAATCACCTTTAAATGTAGCCAAATCCTCCACCTGAGGGAAAACGATGTAGCTCCTTACGTGTTTCAGCAGGGCAGACAACACTCTGGACAACACGTTGGAAAACATAGGCTGGGACATCCCTGATGCCATGGCCACCATTGTCTGAAAAGACCCACTTGCAAGGAAATGGAGCACTGAGAGCACCTGCACGTCAAGGGGGATTCCAGTGGGATGGCGGATTGGTGACATCAGGTCTGGCTCCAACTGGGTACATAGTTCCTGGATAGTGGCACGGTCAAACTTGTAGGTGATGATTAAATGTCGCTCCTCCATTGTCAACAGGTCCACCAGCGGTCGGTACACCGGAGGATTCTGCCATCTTCTCAAATGTACGAGCTGACGGTGCCTAGGAAGGACAACAGCGACCACAGAGTCAACAAATTCCCAGGTATGTACCCACAGATACACAGAACACGACACCAAACACAAAACTCTTCCTGTATGTGTGTTGAGTGTAGGCCTAGGTATGTGTGACACAGTAGTAATGAAGCCATGTGGGCCCCTGAAATGGCGGCTGCCTGACCTCTAAACTGGGACAATGGGATGTGAGGTATTTTGCGCTGGCGTTGTACACCGTCGCGGTAGGCGGAGCAATGCTGCATTGGTTAACATAGGACCCTATGGGTCCCAGGAGCCAATGATGAAGTGCGGCGGCGGTGATGATACGCACTGCCGCGGACGTCACCGCCGCAGACGTGACCGCCATTTTCTATCTGTTCAATCACTCGATACCTGATCTTCGACAGGAGAGGACCTACACTGCAAGTGCTGCTGTGACCTTGGTCAGGAAGAGACAATGGCTGCTGCGTCTGGGGAAAGGGCCCCTGCCTTCACTGCTCAGGAGTTGGAAAAGCTCGTGGACGGGGTACTCCCCCAGTACACGCTACTCTACGGTCCTCGAGACCAACAGGTAAGTACACAGGGAGCACGTTGTATGGGCTATGCCTGGGTGGAGAGGGCTGGATGTTAGTTGGAAGGGGGCAGAGTTCAGGGAACATGAAGGACTGTGAATGCATGTGCCACATGGCAAGGGTAGGGATGGGGGCCACTCACATTGACGGTGCAGTTGGTAATGACTTCTCTTCTTCCCCTGTGCATGTCATGTAGGTCAGCGCCCACCAGAAGAAGGACATTTGGCGTGCCATCGCCAAGGACGTCCGGACCCTGGGGGTCCACCAGAGACGGGGCACCCACTGCCGGAAAAGATGGGAGGACATTCACCGCTGGAGCAAGAGGACGGCGGAGGCTCAGCTGGGGATGGCCTCCCAATGTGGAAGGGGTGCCCGTCTCACCATGACCCCCCTGATGTTCAGGATCCTGGCGGTGCCCTACCCAGAGTTGGATGGGCGCTTGAGGGCATCACAGCAGACACAAGGGGGTGAGTACACTCTCATTCTGGGGACTTTGCGAGCAGTGGAGGGGTCTGGGTGGGGGAGAAGGGCTGTGGGTTTCCCTAGGCCAGGGCGAGTTCCGTAGGCTAGGCCCTTCCGTAATGCAGGCCATGTGGCACTCCACCCCACCTATGTAGAGTGCCAAGTACAGGTATTAATGCTCCTGTGGCATCTATGTGTGCAGATGTCCACCATAGCCATGTAGGCCAGATCCCAGGAATTGCATCTGTAGAGGCCAAGAGCACGGCGTAGTGCAGGGGGATGCTGTGTCTGTATTGTCCGCCAACGGTAGCGGTAAGCCATGCACTCAACCTGTCTTTCTTCTGTCATCCCCCCCCCTTTTTCTGCTCTCCCTGTTCTTTTGTGCATCAGCATCATCAGGCGGAGGTACAGTGGCACCGGAGCACGAGGGAGCTCCATCCCACATGGCCATGGAGGGTCACACCATGGACTCTGAATACACCAGTTAGACGGAGGGCGAGGGGAGCTTCACGTCGGTCACCAGATCACCAAACAGCGACACGGACTCGTCCGCCGATGGGAACTCCCTTGTGGTGGCGGCACCATCTGTGCCCCCCACTTCTACAGGTACAGCCGCCACCTCCCCTACCAGCACCGCCCTCCCAGCAGCCCCTCAGCGTTCGCCCCGTGCCCGCTCACCCAGGAGGGTGGGCATCACCTTCGCCCCAGGCACCTCAGCCCCTGCCCCTGTCACCCCTGCTGCCCTCAGTGAGGAGGCCATTGACCTCCTCAGGTCACTCACTGTTGGGCAGTCTACCATTGTGAATGCCATCCAGGGTGTAGAAAGGGAGTTGCAACACAGTAATGTATTCCTGGAGGGCATTCATTCTGGTCAGGCTGCCCTTCATCGAACCCTGCAATCTCTGGCCTCAGCACTGATGGCAGCCATTGTCCCTGTGTCTAGCCTCCCCCCTCCAACTTCCTCCACCCAGACCCAATCCCCTATACCCCAGCTGTAGGAAAGTCCTCCTTTTTTGCCTGATCACCCCCACTCTTTTTGGATAGGTACTGGTGGTTACTGACTCTTGGCTGTGCCCTGGGTACTGCTAACCAGTCCCAGGGCCTGTGCTCTGTGTAAAATGGATATGCAAATTAGGCTAATTATAATTGGATAAGTTAACCTACCTATAAGTCCCTAGTATATGGTAGGGCATGTAGGTTTAGGGACCACAGCATAGGTGGTGCACACCTAGGTGCACTGCTGAGGTGCCCAGTGTCATTTTAAAAGCAAGCCTGCCTTGCTGGCTGCTTTTAAATTAAAGTTATATGCAAATTCGACTTTGGAATTAAAGGTACTTCCAAAGTCTTAAACTACCTTATTTTTACATATAAGTCACCCCTAAGGTGTGCCCTATGTGCCCCTAGGGCTGGGTGCCATGTAACTATAAGCAGGGAATTTATAAAAATAGATTTATAAGCCCTGGTGAGGTAAAAACAGCCAAATTCGTTTTTCCCTCATTGAAGTAAATGGCCTTCATAGGCTAGAATGGGCAGACTTTATTTTAAATTTTAAAGTCTCCTTAAATGTTACATACCAAGAATTTGGTATCAAATTAATTGTTGTAATAAATCCCACAACTTCCAGTTGTTGGATTTAATATAACTTGTTCAGGTAAAAAGTTTAGACTTTACCTAAAAAGTTGCCAATTTCAGCTCTGCATTGTTTTTGCTGCTGTGCTCTGATTGGCCAGCCTGCAGCAGCTTCTGCCAGGCTACTTTGATGAGGTGAAGTGGCCTGACTTCACACAAAGGAATGTGCTTGGGGGAGAGAATCTCCCCTCAGCAGATGGTGAGGCAGGAAGGGGGAGGGCTGCCAAACTGGTCTTCAAAGGCAGAGAAGGACATCTGGAGCACCCAGCAACACCCCCACATCCTGCAACCCCAGACAGCTAGGTGCCCCCTTGATTAGATTAGGAGAGGGCAGGAGAGGGGTGTGTTTATGATTTTTAGCCACACCAGTGGGTGGGCTCAGCCAGATGTAACCTCCAAAAATCAGATTCAGCCATGTTGGATTTTTAGAGACTGTTGCCTTTTGGGATGGATTTTTGCCACACTTCCCAGGAAGTGGTCATCACAGGGGGACGACCCTGTACCTGATTGGAGAACCAGGGCCCCCCTGCTTTTCACCCAGGAGCAAGAATAAAACTGGCAGACCTGCCCCCACACCTCAGATCCCCACCAAATTTCAAGAAGAAGGAACTAAAGGAGAAGAAGGACTGCCCTGCTGGACCCCTGGCCTGCACCTGGAACCTGCACTCAGAAGGACTGCACCAGCTGCACACTTGGGCTTCACCACAAGAAGGACTTTGCCTGGCTTCAACTGGTTCAAGGAGGGACTCCCTGTTTGCTACAGGTGAAAAATTGCTATCCAGAGTCCCCTGCACCAACTCCTGAAAAAGTGACCAGCTGACCACTGTCCAGTGGCCAAAAAGGAGTTTGCGCCAGGTGCATTCTGGGAGTTGAAGTCCGCACCCCCCAAGGACCATCACAGAACTTCTGGACCCTTGGGGTGAGCTGTGGACCCCAAACGAACCTTAAAAGAACATCTGGGTGAAGCCCCAGAAGTTTGAAGAAGATTTGAAAAAACTTGTAAAAAAGCTCCAGAGAGGGACCGACCCGCCGCGGAAATTCTAGCCGGCTTGCCTCAACCGCGACCCGGCCTGACTTCGTGGTTCGTCCTGGTAAAGAAAAACATCCGAAAAAGAGACTAAGTCCGAAGGTAAAAAGTTGACCGGGACCTCCCAGCCATCGTATCCGAGAAGGGCTCCACGGACGTCGGATCAAGATCCAGGTTTACCCCGGTCGAAGGATTTTCATCTCGAAAAAACGACTAAGTCCGAAGGTAAAAATTACCACCGAGGAAACCCACATCGCGTATCCGGACAAGGGCTCCAGGAGGTCGGATTCAACTGGCAGGTTCGTCCCGGTGAAGAAAAACTTCAAAATAAAGACTAAGTCAGAAGGTAACTTTTTAACCAAGGCCTCCCGCGACTTGTAGCCGAGCAGGGCTCCATCGCGGTCGGCCTGAAACTTTGACTTTGCCCCGGTCGAGGTGCAACCAGATGACCCGATTGGCGCTTTTTGTTTCTAAGCGCTAGAAAAATAATAATACTTTAAAAATTCATATCTCCGGTTCCCCTGAACCAATTTTATTCATTTTTGTGTCATTTTATAGATAAAAATATAAACTATTTTTATAAATTGGTTTTGGATTTTTAAACTGTTTCCTGTGTTTTATTTAATTACTGTTTTGTGATATTTGAATGCTTTACACACTGTCTCCTAAGTTAAGCCTTGACGCTCGTTGCCAAGCTACCAAGGGTTGAGCTGGGATTAATTTACTGAGACCTAACTGTACCTAGGTGGAGGTTAGTGGCTTGTTGCTAGGTGTAGGTACCTACCTGCCCTTACTAATAACCCATTTTCCAACATTTTTGGTGGCAGCGGTGGGATCCTGTACTTGTGTTCAGTATCACGTTACAGTTTAAGTAAAACAAATTACAAATCCTTTAAATTGTCTTAGTGCAAAAATTATTATTTTTTTTAATTTTTAATTTTTTTATTAATTAGTAATTTGGATTAATTTCAATTATTGAATTTTTGTAATTTTTCTAAATTCTTGTTTCCAATTTTTGCAAAAAGTTTTTGTTGACACAAAACTAGGGAACCATGGAGCTTGATCTGGCTAGCCTACCCACACTGACAGTAGTCCAGCTTAGGGGGTTGTGTATTGAGAGAGGGTTGCATGCAACCACTGATCTCAGGAAGCAAATCCTGATTAAATCCCTGACAGCATGGGCTGAGGCCCAAGAGGTAGAGACAGAGGAAGCTCCAGAGGAGGAAGAAAAAGGGGAAGATGCTAACTCTAACCACTCAGGGGAGGGAAGGCATCCGAGCCTAAGTGAGGAAGAGGAAGAACGGTCCTCAGTAGATACAGTCACTAGGGGCAGATCCAAAGCTAGTGGTAGGAAGGGGGTCCCTTCAGGAGGAGAGAACCCATCCATCAGAGAAAGAGAGCTGGATGCCCAGCTAGCATACATAGCTTTGGAAGCAGAGAAGCTGGCCCTAGAAAAGAAAAAGTGGGCAAGCAAAGAGAAAAGAGATGGTGGCAGCGATAAAGAGGCTGAGGTGTCCCTGGGTGGGGGTTTTGCCCCCAGATTACCCAAAGGGGTGGTTCCTGCCTATGTAGAGGGGGATGACATAGATAAGTGGCTGGGGGCCTTTGAGAGGGCCCTCCAGATGAGGAAAGTCAAGCCTCAGTACTGGGGTTCACTTCTTTGGGAGTTAGTTCCCAACTCTGGGAGGGATAGGCTCCTAACCATGAGTGGGGAGGATGCAGACTCATACCCCAGTATGAAGAGTTGCTTGACTAAAAAGTTTGGTCTGACCCCAGAGCAGTATAGGCTCAAGTTTAGGGACACCCAAAAGACAAGCACCCAGTCCTGGGTGGACTTTGTGGACATTTCAGTAGAGGCACTGGAGGGCTGGATACAGGGCAACAGGGTAAGTACCTTTGAGGGGCTGTACAATTTGATTATGAGGGAGCACCTTCTAACTAATTGTGTCCAAGAGAGGCTCCGCCAGTATCTAGTAGACTCCAGGTTGACCAACCCCAGAGAGCTGGGGGAGGCAGCAGATGACTGGTTAAGAACTAGGGTTAACCAGAAACCCCCAGGGGGTGATCAGAAAAAGGGAGGACATGGTTCTTCCCAGGGGAAGAACCAGGGGAAAGATGATAAAAAACCCAAAGAGTCCTCACAAGAGTCCCCAAAAACTTCTCAGGGAGGGGGAGCCCCGAGCCAATTCACTTTTAAAGGGAAAGGGTATCAGGGAAAGAATTTTGATCCTGCTAAAGCAGGAAGTTTTCAGGAGCTTGCTAAGGCCGGCAAGTGTTTTGATTGTCATCAACCTGGACATAAAAGAGGAGATGCTATCTGCTCCAAGAAGCCCCCCACTGGTGGGCAATCCCAGGGGATTGCTAGTGTAGGGTTGGGGGTGGAAGTTGGCCCAGGGGTGGAATCAGGGTACACTGAAGTCACCTTAGTATCCGTGGGTGGGGTGGACATTGCAACTATGGCCACCTTACCTCCCATCATGGAGAGGTATAGGCAGAGGCCTAAAGTCAATGGGACTGAAGTGGAAGCTCTGAGAGATACAGGAGCCAGTGTGACAATGGTCACAGAAAAGCTGGTTTCTCCAGAGCAGGTCTTACCTGGTGTCTTCCACCAGGTGACTTATGCAGATACCAGAACCAAACTCCATCCCATGGCTATGGTGAGTCTGGAATGGGGAGGTGTGACTGGCCCTAAAAAGGTAGCTGTAGCTCCTGCCCTCCCAGTAGAGTGTCTGCTGGGAAATGATCTTGAAGCATCTGAATGGTCAGAAGTGGAGAGAAGGGTCCATGCACAAATGCTGGACCTCCCTGAATGGGTGTGTGCTGTGACAAGGTCACAGGCAGCACAACAGGGAAATGCTGGACGCTTGGACCCTGGAACAATGGGCCAAGCCTCCAAGAAAAAGAGAAAGGGCACTGGGTCTGGATTGCCAGCCCCAACAAGTACAGAGGGTCAGGAAGAATCCAACCCTGAGGGGGAGGATCTGAACTCTGAGGGAGGGACACTTTCCCTGCAAACTATGCCTGACTTGGCAGAACTGCAAGGGGCAGGTGGGCCCACCAGAGAAGATTTGTGCCAGGGACAAAGAGAGTGTCCCACTTTTGAGGGCCTGAGGCAGACTGCTGCCAGGCAAGAACAAGGGGATACCAGTGGGTCCCACAAGGTTTACTGGGAGGATGGAGTTCTCTACACTGAGGCAAGGGCCCTCAAACCAGGGGCTACTAGGAGAGTAGTGGTCCCCCAGAAGTATAGAGAATTCCTCCTTACCTTAAGCCATGATATCCCCTTAGCTGGTCATTTGGGACAGACCAAGACCTGGAACAGGCTGGTCAACCATTTTTATTGGCCCCAAATGTCAGAAAAAGTCAGGGAGTTTTGCAGCTCCTGTGTCACCTGTCAAGCCAGTGGCAAGACAGGAGGCAAACCAAAGGCTCCCCTGATACCACTGCCAGTGGTTGGGACTCCCTTTGAGCGGGTGGGGATTGACATTGTTGGTCCCCTAGACCCACCAACTGCTTCAGGTAACAGGTACATTGTGGTGGTAGTGGACCATGCCACCAGGTACCCTGAGGCAATACCCCTCCGGACAGTCACTGCTCCCACAGTGGCTAGGGCCCTACTTGGTGTGTTCACCAGAGTGGGATTCCCAAAGGAGGTGGTCTCAGATAGGGGCACAAACTTTATGTCAGCCTATCTAAAAGCCATGTGGGATGAGTGTGGTGTTACTTATAAGTTCACCACCCACAGACCAATGGTCTCGTGGAAAGATTTAATAAGACCCTGAAGGGCATGATCATGGGTTTGTCTGACAAACTCAGGAGGAGATGGGATGTCCTCCTCCCATGCCTGCTGTTTGCCTACAGAGAGGTGCCACAGAAGGGGGTTGGATACAGCCCCTTTGAGTTACTGTTTGGGCACCCTGTAAGAGGCCCATTGTGCATGGTGAGAGAGTCTTGGGAAAAGCCTCTCAAAGAATCCAAGGAGAATGTGCTAGATTATGTACTGGGCCTGCGGTCACGCATGGCCGAGTATATGAAGAAGGCAAGCAGAAACCTGGAGGCCAGCCAGGAGCTCATGAAGCTCTGGCATGATCAAAAGGCTACCATGCCTGAGTATCACCCAGGACAGCTGGTGTGGGTTTTGGAGCCTATGGCTCCTAGGGCACTTCAGGCCAAATGGACTGGGCCCTATCCAATTCTGGAGAAAAAAGGTGAGGTCACCTACTTGGTGGACCTTGGCACCCCCAGGAATCCTCACAGGATCCTGCATGTAAACAGGATGAAACCCCACCAGGACAGGGCAGACATGACCATGCTAATGGTCACTGATGAAGGGAAGGAGGAGGAGGGTGAACCTCTGCCAGACCTCCTGTCCTCAAAGGCAAAAGATGGGTCAGTGGAGGGAGTGGTACTCTCTCCCAAATTGACAGACCAGCAACAAAAAGACTGTAAGCAAGTTTTGGGACAGTTTGCTAGTCTGTTCTCCCTGACCCCAGGACTCACCAATTGGTGTGTCCATGATGTTGACACTGGTGACAGCTTGCCTGTCAAGAACAAGCTGTACAGGCTGTCTGACCAGGTCAAGGCCAACATCAAAGCTGAAGTGGCTAAGATGTTGGACCTCAAGGTAATTGAGCCCTCTGATAGTCCTTGGTCCAGTCCAGTGGTACTGGTGCCCAAAGCTAATCCCCAAGGTGGGAAGAAAGAATTGAGATTCTGTGTGGACTACAGAGGTCTAAACGCAGTCACTAGGACTGATGCTCACCCCATACCTAGAGCTGAGGAGCTCATTGACAGGTTGGGGGCTGCCAAATTCCTGAGCACGTTTGATCTGACCTCAGGATATTGGCAGATTGCCTTAAGTCCAAGAGCTAAGGAGAGGTCAGCATTTTCCACACCAGAGGGCCACTTTCAGTTCAAGGTGATGCCCTTTGGCATGAAAAATGCTCCTGCCACCTTCCAACGGTTGGTGAACAGAGTCCTATCTGGGTTGGAATCTTTCAGTGCAGCTTATCTGGATGATATAGCTGTATTTAGTTCCACCTGGAGGACCACCTGGTCCACCTGAAGGAAGTGCTTCAGGCCCTGCTTCAAGCAGGGCTGACTATCAAGGCAAGCAAGTGCCAGATAGGGCAAAGCTCTGTTGTGTACCTGGGCCACCTTGTTGGTGGAGGCCATGTACAACCTCTCCAGCCCAAGATCCAGACTATCCTGGATTGGGAGGCTCCAAAAACCCAGACTCAGGTCAGGGCCTTTCTTGGCCTGACTGGGTACTACAGGAGGTTTGTTCAGAATTTTGGGACCATAGTGGCCCCTCTGACTGAGCTTACCTCCAAGAAACAGCCCAAGAAGGTCATTTGGACCCCAGAGTGTGAAGGAGGCTGGACTGGCTTGTAGTGAGTACCAAGGGGTACTTGCACCTTGCACCAGGCCCAGTTATCCCTTATTAGTGTATAGGGTGTCTAGCAGCTTAGGCTGATAGATAATGGTAGCTTAGCAGAGCAGCTCAGGCTGAACTAGGAGACGTGTGAAGCTACTACAGTACCACTTAGTGTCATATGCACAATATCATAAGAAAACACAATACACAGTTATACTAAAAATAAAGGTACTTTATTTTTATGACAATATGCCAAAGTATCTTAGAGTGTACCCTCAGTGAGAGGATAGGAAATATACACAAGATATATATACACAATAGCAAAAATATGCAGTATAGTCTTAGAAAACAGTGCAAACAATGTATAGTTACAATAGGATGCAATGGGGAAACATAGGGATAGGGGCAACACAAACCATATACTCCAGAAGTGGAATGCGAACCACGAATGGACCCCAAACCTATGTGACCTTGTAGAGGGTCGCTGGGACTATTAGAAAATAGTGAGAGTTAGCAAAATAACCCACCCCAAGACCCTGAAAAGTGAGTGCAAAGTGCACCAAAGTTCCCCTAAGGACAAAATAGTCGTGTTAGAGGGAGAATGCAAGGAAAACACAAATCAGCAATGCAACAACGATGGATTCCTGTCTGAAGGTACCTGTGGAACAAGGGGACCAAGTCCAAAAGTCACAAGCAGCTCGGAGATGGGCAGATGCCCAAGAAATGCCAGCGGTTGGTGCAAAGAAGCTCTTACTAGGCTGAAGAACTGTGAATACTGCAGGAACGACAAGGGCTAGAGACTTCCCCTTTGGAGGATGGATCCCCCACGCCTTGGAGAGTCGTGCAGAAGTGTTTTCCCGCCGGATGGACGCCAACAAGCCTTGCTACACGCAAATCGTGCGTTTGGCGTTTTTGGACGCTGCTGGGGCCCAGGAGGGACCAGAAGGTCGCAAATTGGACCTGCAGAGAGAGGGGACGTCGAGCAAGACAAAGAGCCCTCACTGAAGCAGGTAGCACCCGGAGAAGTGCCAGAAACAGGCACTACGAGGATGCGTGAAACGGTGCTCGCCGAAGTTGCACAAAGGAGTCCCACGTCGCTGGAGACCAACTTAGAAAGTCGTGCAATGCAGGTTAGAGTGCCGTGGACCCAGGCTTGGCTGTGCACGAAGGATTTCCGCCGGAAGTGCACAGGGGCCGGAGAAGCTTGCAAAGTCGCGGTTCCCAGCAATGCAGCCCAGTGAGGTGAGGCAAGGACTTACCTCCACCAAACTTGGGCTGAAGAGTCACTGGACTGTGGGGGTCACTTGGACGGTGTCGCTGGATTCGAGGGACCTCGCTCGTCGTGCTGAGAGGAGACCCAAGGGACCGGTAATGCAGCTTTTTGGTGCCTGCGGTTGCAGGGGGACGATTCTGTCGACCCACGGGAGATTTCTTCGGAGCTTCTGGTGCAGAGAGGAGGCAGACTACCCCCACAGCATGCACAAGCAGGAAAACAGTCGAGAAGGCGGCAGGATCAGCGTTACAGAGTTGCAGTAGTCGTCTTTGCTACTATGTTGCAGGTTTGCAGGCTTCCAGCGCGGTCAGCGGTCGATTCCTTATCAGAAGGTGAAGAGGGAGATGCAGAGGAACTCGGCTGAGCTCGTGCATTCGTTATCTAAAGTTTCCCCAGAGACAGAGACCCTAAATAGCCAGAAAAGAGGGTTTGGCTACCTAGGAGAGAGGAAAGGCTACTAACACCTGAAGGAGCCTATCACAAGGAGTCTCTGACGTCACCTGGTGGCACTGGCCACTCAGAGCAGTCCAGTGTGCCAGCAGCACCTCTGTTTCCAAGATGGCAGAGGTCTGGAGCACACTGGAGGAGCTCTGGACACCTCCCAGGGGAGGTGCAGGTCAGGGGAGTGGTCACTCCCCTTTCCTTTGTCCAGTTTCGCGCCAGAGCAGGGGCTAAGGGGTCCCTGAACCGGTGTAGACTGGCTTATGCAGAATTGGGCACATCTGTGCCCAACAAAGCATTTCCAGAGGCTGGGGGAGGCTACTCCTCCCCTTCCTTCACACCATTTTCCAAAGGGAGAGGGTGTCACACCCTCTCTCAGAGGAAGTTCTTTGTTCTGCCATCCTGGGCCAGGCCTGGCTGGACCCCAGGAGGGCAGCTGCCTGTCTGAGGGGTTGGCAGCAGCAGCAGCTGCAGTGAAACCCCAGGAAGGGCAGTCTGGCAGTACCAGGGTCTGTGCTACAGACCACTGGGATCATGGAATTGTACCAACAATGCCAGGATGGCATAGAGGGGGCAATTCCATGATCATAGACATGTTACATGGCCATATTCGGAGTTACCATGGTGAAGCTACATATAGGTAGTGACCTATATGTAGTGCACGCGTGTAATGGTGTCCCCGCACTCACAAAGTTCAGTGAATTGGCTCTGAACAATGTGGGGGCACCTTGGCTAGTGCCAGGGTGCCCTCACACTAAGTAACTTTGCACCTAACCTTTACCAGGTAAAGGTTAGACATATAGGTGACTTATAAGTTACTTAAGTGCAGTGTAAAATGGCTGTGAAATAACGTGGACGTTATTTCACTCAGGCTGCAGTGGCAGGCCTGTGTAAGAATTGTCAGAGCTCCCTATGGGTGGCAAAAGAAATGCTGCAGCCCATAGGGATCTCCTGGAACCCCAATACCCTGGGTACCTCAGAACCATATACTAGGGAATTATAAGGGTGTTCCAGTAAGCCAATGTAAATTGGTAAAAATGGTCACTAGCCTGTCAGTGACAATTTGAAAGTAATGAGAGAGCATAACCACTGAGGTTCTGGTTAGCAGAGCCTCAGTGAGACAGTTAGGCACCACACAGGGAACATACACATGCACACCTATGAGCACTGGGGCCCTGTGTGACAGGGTCCCAGTGACACATACATATAGGCCACAAACCTATGAGCACTGGGGTCCTGACCAGCAGGATCCCAGTGACACATAACAACCATACTGAAAACATGGTGTTTTCACTATGAGCACTGAGGCCTGGCTATCAGGATCCCAGTGAGACAGTGAAAACAGTGACAAACACCCTGACATACACTCACAAACAGGCCAAAAGTGGGGGTAACAAGGCTAGAAAGAGGCTACCTTCTCACACAACCCCCCCCCCAAACGAAGGACAATAAGGCTAACCTTGGCCAGTTGAGACTTTATTGTCTAAGTGGTGATAAGTAGAGAGTAGCTCTGCAATAGACTGGTTACTCCCTTTATCATCCACTATATGGTTACTTCCCTGTGGGGATGTAAACCACCCTGTTTGAAGTTTTTTAGCTAAGCAACAATGTGAAGATGTATTTTCAGAGTTTCTATCAGTAAGTTTTAGGTTAGAGCAGTGGGAATTGTCCACTGAACCTATTTGTAGTGATGGAAATGCCAGACAGGGATGCTGTCTCAGAAAAGCCATAGCTGGGCAAAAACTTTGTCCATCTGGCTGGAAGAGAGAACAGGGATGCTGTTTCTCTTGAGTTGGAGCAGGGCAGGGATGCTGTCCTATGAGCTCCACACTAGGGCAGGGATGCTGTCCTAAGTGTTGTGAGGTAGTGCAGGGTTTCTGCACTAAAGTTTCTCTGGGAGGGTTGGAGGGATGCTCCATGTTAACTAAAATGGTGCTGTTTTTCTCACCAATGTTAGTTATCCCACAGAGAGGTACTTCCACCTCAGGGAGTCCAGCTTTGCCAGCTGATGATTCCCTTGGAACAGGTGCCACCCCAGGAGAGGTTTCTCCCACCACAGGAATAGTATCCTGAATGGTAGGGTGGTTAGGGGATACTGTGATACCCTTTATACCTGTTGATGGAGAGGGATCCTGAGTTTTCAGGCATTCTCTCCTTTGCTTTTTCATTTCACTTGAAATGAGAGGGAACAATTCCTCAGGGATGCCCAGCATGGCTGCATGGGCATAAAACTCTACATCAGCCCAACCTGAGGCCTCTAGGTCATTACCTAAGAGACAGTCTACAGGTAAGCTAGGTGATACCACCACCTGCTTAGGGCCAGTAACTCCACCCCAACTAAACTGAATTATAGCTAAGGGAAGAAACTTAGTGGAGTTATGGACATCAATAATCTTATACTGTTGTCCAATGATGTGTTGTTCAGGAGGCACTAGGTTTTCAGTCACCAAAGTGAAACTGGCACCTGTGTCCCTGTAGGCCAAGGCCTCAACACCATTTATTGAAACTGTCTGCCTGTACTTATCCATTGTAAGGGGACAAGCAGCCAGTGTGGCAAGGCCAATGCCACTAGGTGTGACAGAAACTGTCTTGGGACTGATTACATCAGTTTCCACTATGGACCCATAAGTGAACCCAACTACACCCTTTGCTTGACTGTTGCCAGCAGTCCCACCACTAGTACCACTACTGCTAGGGGCACTAGAGCTTGATGTATTAGTGGTGGTAGGCTCAGGGGGTTTACCTGGACAGGACTTATCCCCTGGCCTATGGCCTCTGTTTTTACACACAAAGCACCAAGGCTTTTTAATGTGTGCAGGTTGGGAAGAAGAGGAAGAATTTGTTTTATCCCCACCCTCTGAAGAGTGTTTAAGATTTGAAGTGGGATCTTTGGTTTTACCCTTATCC
The DNA here is from genome assembly GCF_031143425.1 of Pleurodeles waltl. Classification (NCBI taxonomy): domain Eukaryota; kingdom Metazoa; phylum Chordata; class Amphibia; order Caudata; family Salamandridae; genus Pleurodeles; species Pleurodeles waltl. The sequence goes on along the minus strand of NC_090447.1, from coordinate 626,565,607 downwards.
CCATGCTTATCTTGAGATTTTTCACCATCTTTCTTCTTATTGCCATCTTTGTCACCCCCTGTATGAACTTTTCTGTTCACCCTTGTTCTGACCCATTTGTCTGCCTTCTTTCCCAATTCTTGGGGAGAGGTCAGATCAGAGTCTACCAGGTACTGGTGCAACAAATCAGACACACAATTATTAAGTATATGCTCTCTCAGGATTGTGTTATACAGGCTTTCATAATCAGTAACTTTACTGCCATGTAACCACCCCTCCAAGGCCTTCACTGAATGGTCAATGAAATCAACCCAGTCTTGTGAAGACTCCTTTTTGGTCTCTCTGAACTTTATCCGGTATTGTTCAGTGGTTAAGCCATAACCATCCAGGAGTGCATTCTTAAGAACTTGGAAATTATTGGCATCATTTTCTTTCACTGTAAGGAGCCTATCCCTACCTTTTCCACTAAATGATAGCCATAGGATAGCAGCCCACTGCTTTTGAGGGACATCCTGTACAGCACAGGCCCTCTCAAGTGCAGCAAACCACTTGTTAATGTCATCCCCCTCCTTATAAGGGGGAACTATCTTGTGCAGATTCCTGGAATCATGCTCTTTTGCAGGATGACTATGGGGAATACTGCTGCTGCCACCATGGGTATCTAAACCCATTTTCTGTCTTTCCCTCTCTATTTCTAAAGACTGTCTATCCAAATCCAGCTGTTGCTTCTTGAGCTTCAGTCTGGTTTGCTCCACTCTCAATCTATTGAGCTCCCTTTCCAACAATCTGTCATCAGGGTGGGTGGGAGGGACATTTCTAGATACAGAGGTATGATGGGAATGAACAGAAGGAGACCTGTCCCTTACAGAGGGCACCCTAACAGCTTGGCTACCAGTATAATGTGAGAGCACATCATCAGTATGATGTGATTCAACCTCTGTACCAACTATGCTAGACTGTCTAGTAATGGGCAGGCTGAGAATTTTCTTTCCAGAACCTTTTCCTGGGGGAGTCCCTGGATCAGATTGAGAACCATTAGCTACTTTTTCTACAGATTGGGCACTTATGGCCTTATCCTGTACTCTAAGCATATTAATTAACAGTTCTAAGGAAGGATTCTTCCCTACACTCAAACCTCTCTCTATGCAGAGACTCCTTGCTCCTTTCCAGCTAAGGTGATCATATGCAAGTTTGGACAGTTCAACTTTTTGGCCTGTGCCAGACATTTTTAGAGAGAGTTAAAGTGATAGACAAAGAGAAAAAAGTTTTCAGAACTTTTTGGAAAGACAGAAAAAACTTTTTAAACTTTTAAGAACTTTTTGAAAGTTTAGAAGTACTTTTCAGCACTTAGAAAAGAGTGAAAAGAGGAAATGCAAAACTTTTTGGCTATGTGTATATACACTGACCTTGTTTTGTATATTTTTCTCTTATGAAAAGTACAATGACAAGAGTGGTAAGTAGTCTCAAAGCACTTATCCCACCACTGCACAACCAATGTAGGAGGCTGGACTGGCTTGTAGTGAGTACCAAGGGGTACTTGCACCTTGCACCAGGCCCAGTTATCCCTTATTAGTGTATAGGGTGACTAGCAGCTTAGGCTGATAGATAATGGTAGCTTAGCAGAGCAGCTCAGGCTGAACTAGGAGATGTGTGAAGCTACTACAGTACCACTTAGTGTCATATGCACAATATCATAAGAAAACACAATACACAGTTATACTAAAAATAAAGGTACTTTATTTTTATGACAATATGCCAAAGTATCTTAGAGTGTACCCTCAGTGAGAGGATAGGAAATATACACAAGATATATATACACAATAGCAAAAATATGCAGTATAGTCTTAGAAAACAGTGCAAACAATGTATAGTTACAATAGGATGCAATGGGGAAACATAGGGATAGGGGCAACACAAACCATATACTCCAGAAGTGGAATGCGAACCACGAATGGACCCCAAACCTATGTGACCTTGTAGAGGGTCGCTGGGACTATTAGAAAATAGTGAGAGTTAGCAAAATAACCCACCCCAAGACCCTGAAAAGTGAGTGCAAAGTGCACCAAAGTTCCCCTAAGGACAAAATAGTCGTGTTAGAGGGAGAATGCAAGGAAAACACAAATCAGCAATGCAACAACGATGGATTCCTGTCTGAAGGTACCTGTGGAACAAGGGGACCAAGTCCAAAAGTCACAAGCAGCTCGGAGATGGGCAGATGCCCAAGAAATGCCAGCGGTTGGTGCAAAGAAGCTCTTACTAGGCTGAAGAACTGTGAATACTGCAGGAACGACAAGGGCTAGAGACTTCCCCTTTGGAGGATGGATCCCCCACGCCTTGGAGAGTCGTGCAGAAGTGTTTTCCCGCCGGATGGACGCCAACAAGCCTTGCTACACGCAAATCGTGCGTTTGGCGTTTTTGGACGCTGCTGGGGCCCAGGAGGGACCAGAAGGTCGCAAATTGGACCTGCAGAGAGAGGGGACGTCGAGCAAGACAAAGAGCCCTCACTGAAGCAGGTAGCACCCGGAGAAGTGCCAGAAACAGGCACTACGAGGATGCGTGAAACGGTGCTCGCCGAAGTTGCACAAAGGAGTCCCACGTCGCCGGAGACCAACTTAGAAAGTCGTGCAATGCAGGTTAGAGTGCCGTGGACCCAGGCTTGGCTGTGCACGAAGGATTTCCACCGGAAGTGCACAGGGGCCGGAGAAGCTTGCAAAGTCGCGGTTCCCAGCAATGCAGCCCAGTGAGGTGAGGCAAGGACTTACCTCCACCAAACTTGGGCTGAAGAGTCACTGGACTGTGGGGGTCACTTGGACGGTGTCGCTGGATTCGAGGGACCTCGCTCGTCGTGCTGAGAGGAGACCCAAGGGACCGGTAATGCAGCTTTTTGGTGCCTGCGGTTGCAGGGGGACGATTCCGTCGACCCACGGGAGATTTCTTCGGAGCTTCTGGTGCAGAGAGGAGGCAGACTACCCCCACAGCATGCACAAGCAGGAAAACAGTCGAGAAGGCGGCAGGATCAGCGTTACAGAGTTGCAGTAGTCGTCTTTGCTACTATGTTGCAGGTTTGCAGGCTTCCAGCGCGGTCAGCGGTCGATTCCTTATCAGAAGGTGAAGAGGGAGATGCAGAGGAACTCGGCTGAGCTCGTGCATTCGTTATCTAAAGTTTCCCCAGAGACAGAGACCCTAAATAGCCAGAAAAGAGGGTTTGGCTACCTAGGAGAGAGGAAAGGCTACTAACACCTGAAGGAGCCTATCACAAGGAGTCTCTGACGTCACCTGGTGGCACTGGCCACTCAGAGCAGTCCAGTGTGCCAGCAGCACCTCTGTTTCCAAGATGGCAGAGGTCTGGAGCACACTGGAGGAGCTCTGGACACCTCCCAGGGGAGGTGCAGGTCAGGGGAGTGGTCACTCCCCTTTCCTTTGTCCAGTTTCGCGCCAGAGCAGGGGCTAAGGGGTCCCTGAACCGGTGTAGACTGGCTTATGCAGAATTGGGCACATCTGTGCCCAACAAAGCATTTCCAGAGGCTGGGGGAGGCTACTCCTCCCCTGCCTTCACACCATTTTCCAAAGGGAGAGGGTGTCACACCCTCTCTCAGAGGAAGTTCTTTGTTCTGCCATCCTGGGCCAGGCCTGGCTGGACCCCAGGAGGGCAGCTGCCTGTCTGAGGGGTTGGCAGCAGCAGCAGCTGCAGTGAAACCCCAGGAAGGGCAGTCTGGCAGTACCAGGGTCTGTGCTACAGACCACTGGGATCATGGAATTGTACCAACAATGCCAGGATGGCATAGAGGGGGCAATTCCATGATCATAGACATGTTACATGGCCATATTCGGAGTTACCATGGTGAAGCTACATATAGGTAGTGACCTATATGTAGTGCACGCGTGTAATGGTGTCCCCGCACTCACAAAGTTCAGTGAATTGGCTCTGAACAATGTGGGGGCACCTTGGCTAGTGCCAGGGTGCCCTCACACTAAGTAACTTTGCACCTAACCTTTACCAGGTAAAGGTTAGACATATAGGTGACTTATAAGTTACTTAAGTGCAGTGTAAAATGGCTGTGAAATAACGTGGACGTTATTTCACTCAGGCTGCAGTGGCAGGCCTGTGTAAGAATTGTCAGAGCTCCCTATGGGTGGCAAAAGAAATGCTGCAGCCCATAGGGATCTCCTGGAACCCCAATACCCTGGGTACCTCAGTACCATATACTAGGGAATTATAAGGGTGTTCCAGTAAGCCAATGTAAATTGGTAAAAATGGTCACTAGCCTGTCAGTGACAATTTGAAAGTAATGAGAGAGCATAACCACTGAGGTTCTGGTTAGCAGAGCCTCAGTGAGACAGTTAGGCACCACACAGGGAACATACACATGCACACCTATGAGCACTGGGGCCCTGTGTGACAGGGTCCCAGTGACACATACATATAGGCCACAAACCTATGAGCACTGGGGTCCTGACCAGCAGGATCCCAGTGACACATAACAACCATACTGAAAACATGGTGTTTTCACTATGAGCACTGAGGCCTGGCTATCAGGATCCCAGTGAGACAGTGAAAACAGTGACAAACACCCTGACATACACTCACAAACAGGCCAAAAGTGGGGGTAACAAGGCTAGAAAGAGGCTACCTTCTCACAGAGTGTCAGAAAGCTTTTGACACCCTAAAACAGGCTATGTGTTCAGCACCAGTGTTACTGGCCCCTGACTATAGCAAGAAGTTTGTAGTACAAACAGATGCTTCAGAGGAAGGGATTGGGGCAGTGTTAGCACAAGTTAATGAAGAGGGCCATGATCACCCAGTTGCCTTCATCAGCAGGCGACTACTCCCCAGAGAGAAAAAATGGAGTGCCATTGAGAGGGAGGCCTTTGCTGTGGTCTGGTCCCTGAAAAAGTTGAGGCCTTACTTGTTTGGCACTCACTTCCGTGTACAAACTGACCACAGACCTCTCAGATGGTTGATGCAGATGAGGGGGGAAAACCCAAAACTGTTAAGGTGGTCCATTTCCCTACAGGGGATGGACTTCACAGTGGAGAACAGACCTGGGACTGCCCATGCCAATGCAGATGGCCTTTCCAGGTTTTTCAACTTAGCTGATGAGGACTACCAGGGTGTAGGTTAGTACCCATCACCTTTCATCTGGGGGGGGGGGGCAGTGTAGGAAAGTCCTCCTTTTTTGCCTGATCACCCCCACTCTTTTTGGATAGGTACTGGTGGTTACTGACTCTTGGCTGTGCCCTGGGTACTGCTAACCAGTCCCAGGGCCTGTGCTCTGTGTAAAATGGATATGCAAATTAGGCTAATTATAATTGGCTAAGTTAACCTACCTATAAGTCCCTAGTATATGGTAGGGCATGTAGGTTTAGGGACCACAGCATAGGTGGTGCACACGTAGGTGCACTGCTGAGGTGCCCAGTGTCATTTTAAAAGCAAGCCTGCCTTGCTGGCTGCTTTTAAATTAAAGTTATATGCAAATTCGACTTTGGAATTAAAGGTACTTCCAAAGTCTTAAACTACCTTATTTTTACATATAAGTCACCCCTAAGGTGTGCCCTATGTGCCCCTAGGGCTGGGTGCCATGTAACTATAAGCAGGGACTTTATAAAAATAGATTTATAAGCCCTGGTGAGGTAAAAACAGCCAAATTCGTTTTTCCCTCATTGAAGTAAATGGCCTTCATAGGCTAGAATGGGCAGACTTTATTTTAAATTTTAAAGTCTCCTTAAATGTTACATACCAAGAATTTGGTATCAAATTAATTTTTGTAATAAATCCCACAACTTCCAGTTGTTGGATTTAATATAACTTGTTCAGGTAAAAAGTTTAGACTTTACCTAAAAAGTTGCCAATTTCAGCTCTGCATTGTTTTTGCTGCTGTGCTCTGATTGGCCAGCCTGCAGCAGCTTCTGCCAGGCTACTTTGATGAGGTGTGAAGTGGCCTGGCTTCACACAAAGGAATGTGCTTGGGGGAGAGAATCAGCAGATGGTGAGGCAGGAAGGAGGAGGGCTGCCAAACTGGTCTTCAAAGGCAGAGAAGGACATCTGGAGCACCCAGCAACACCCCCACATCCTGCAACCCCAGACAGCTAGGTGCCCCCTTGATTAGATTAGGAGAGGGCAGGAGAGGGGTGTGTTTATGATTTTTAGCCACACCAGTGGGTGGGCTCAGCCAGATGTAACCTCCAAAAATCAGATTCAGCCATGTTGGATTTTTAGAGACTGTTGCCTTTTTGGATGGATTTTTGCCACACTTCCCAGGAAGTGGTCATCACAGGGGGACGACCCTGTACCTGATTGGAGAACCAGGGCCCCCCTGCTTTTCACCCAGGAGCAAGAATAAAACTGGCAGACCTGCCCCCACACCTCAGATCCCCACCAAATTTCAAGAAGAAGGAACTAAAGGAGAAGAAGGACTGCCCTGCTGGACCCCTGGCCTGCACCTGGAACCTGCACTCAGAAGGACTGCACCAGCTGCACACTTGGGCTTCACCACAAGAAGGACTTTGCCTGGCTTCAACTGGTTCAAGGAGGGACTCCCTGTTTGCTACAGGTGAAAAATTGCTATCCAGAGTCCCCTGCACCAACTCCTGAAAAAGTGACCAGCTGACCACTGTCCAGTGGCCAAAAAGGAGTTTGCGCCAGGTGCATTCTGGGAGTTGAAGTCCGCACCCCCCAAGGACCATCACAGAACTTCTGGACCCTTGGGGTGAGCTGTGGACCCCAAAAGAACCTTAAAAGAACATCTGGGTGAAGCCCCAGAAGTTTGAAGAAGATTTGAAAAAATTTGTAAAAAAGCTCCAGAGAGGGACCGACCCGCCGCGGAAATTCTAGCCGGCTTGCCTCAACCGCGACCCGGCCTGACTTCGTGGTTCGTCCTGGTAAAGAAAAACATCAGAAAAAGAGACTAAGTCCGAAGGTAAAAAGTTGACCGGGACCTCCCAGCCATCGTATCCGAGAAGGGCTCCACGGATGTCGGATCAAGATCCAGGTTTACCCCGGTCGAAGTATTTTCATCTCGAAAAAACGACTAAGTCCGAAGGTAAAAATTACCACTGAGGAAACCCACATCGCGTATCCGGACAAGGGCTCCAGGAGGTCAGATTCAACTGGCAGGTTCGTCCCGGTGAAGAAAAACTTCAAAATAAAGACTAAGTCAGAAGGTAACTTTTTTACCGAGGCCTCCCGCGACTTGTAGCCGAGCAGGGCTCCATCGCGGTCGGCCTGAAACTTTGACTTTGCCCCGGTCGAGGTGCAACCAGATGACCCGATTGGCGCTTTTTGTTTCTAAGCGCTAGAAAAATAATAATACTTAAAAAATTCATATCTCCGGTTCCCCTGAACCAATTTTATTCATTTTTGTGTCATTTTAAAGATAAAAATATAAACTATTTTTATAAATTGGTTTTGGATTTTTAAACTGTTTCCTGTGTTTTATTTAATTACTGTTTTGTGATATTTGAATGCTTTACACACTGTCTCCTAAGTTAAGCCTTGACGCTCGTTGCCAAGCTACCAAGGGTTGAGCTGGGATTAATTTACTGAGACCTAACTGTACCTAGGTGGAGGTTAGTGGCTTGTTGCTAGGTGTAGGTACCTACCTGCCCTTACTAATAACCCATTTTCCAACACCAGCCAAGCACACCATCAGACAAGCATGCATATAACTCAACACACACAAGTAGCTCAGGCAAACATAAGCACCACACAACCCACAGGCACTCACGCAAGCATCACTCACATACAGACACAGCAACATCCACTGCCTCCACTGTGTTCCCCTCCTCGTCGTCTCCCTCCTCCCTCCCAGTGTCGTCTACACTCTCACCTGCATGCACTACATCTACAGGCACTAGGACTCGCACCAGAACACCCCGAACCACACCCCGCTCACCTGCACTCACCACCCCCACTACCATTTATACGTCCCCTGTGTCCACTCCCAGTGTTTCTGTGACGCCCCCTCCCAAAGTACACAAACGCGGGCACCCACACACCCAACAACCATCCACCTCACGACAGCCTCCAATACCTGCACCTGCACCCAAATCACCTAAACTTACACCTCCTACAACCACCTCCTCTTCCTCCACTCCCAGACCCCCTCCAGCTACCCATCCCAGTCTTCGTCAGCAACTCTTCCTCAGCAACGTTGACCTCTTTGCCCCACCCCTCCAATTGATAGCTCCCGTAGTAGCACCTCAGCCAAAAAAAGTCCTGTACCAGTGGTGCGTGTTAAAGGTGTGTGGAGTGCACCGGCCACCAGGGCAGCCAGTGTGACACAGAGCCAAAGCACTGCCAGTCCACCCCCTGTAAAGCACCTCAAGTTGGAAAGTGGCCGATGAGACAGGGTGAAGACTCCTGGCGGCAAAACTGCTCACAAGGGTCCCAGGGGGATGGCCTCCAAAGGTGGTGAAGGTCCAGAAGAAGTCTGCACAGTCTGGGAAGAGCAGCACAGTGGAGAAGGGCGCCATCCTCCCTGGCGGCCGGGATGCCACTGCCAGCACTGTCGTCACTGGTCCTGAGACCACCGCCAGAGTCATTGAACAGGAGGGCAGCACAATCGTCACTGGTCCGAAGACCACCGCCAGAGTCAGTGCCCAGGAGGGCAGCACAATCGTCACTGGTCCGGAGACCACCGCCAGAGTCATTGCCCAGGAGGACCCCAGCAGCCACAGCCCCGCTGGGCAATGAGGGACCGTCATGCCACACACCAATGCACAGGTCAGAGACGGCCATGGCAAGCACCGCTGAACAGGTCAGAGACCGCCATGGCAAAGCACCGCTGAACAGGGAAAACACCGCCATGGTGAAGACCGCTGAACAGGGCAAAGCACTGCTGAACAGGGCAAAGCACCACTCAACAGGGCAAAGACCGACATGCCAAAGCACCGCTGTACAGGGAAAACACCGCCATGGTGAAGACCGCTGAACAGGGCAAAGCACCGCTGAACAGGGCAAAGCACCGCTCAACAGGGCAAAGACCGCCATGGCAAAGCACCGCTGAACAGAGAAAACACCGCCATGGTGAAGACCGCTGACCAGGGCAAAGCACCGTTGAACAGGGTGTAGGAGAGAGAGAGAGAGAGAGAGAGAGAGAGAGAAAGAGAGAGAGATAGAGAGAGAGAGATATGCAATGACAGCAAGGTCTGATGTCAAAAGTGGAAGGATACATGGTCCACTTAGAACAATGAGGAAAACCATTGAACAGCAGGGAAGTGAAAGAACAACACCATCCAATCATGAGCAAGTGGCTTGCCCACTGTACCATCCTGGGGAGTGCAAAGCCACAGTCTCTCAAGTCTCTACAGTGGGTGACTTGCCCACTGTACCATCATGGGGAGTGCAAAGCCACAGTCTCTCAAGTCTCTACAGTGGGTGGCTTGCCCACTGTACCATCCTGGGGAGTGCAAAGCCACAGTCTCACAAGTCTCTAAAGTGGGTGGCTTGCCCATTGTACCATCCTGGGGAGTGCAAAGCCACAGTCTCTCAAGTCTCTACAGTGGGTGGGTTGCCCACTGCTATATCCTGGGGAGTGCAAAGCCGCAGTCCCTCAAGTCTCTACAGTGGGTGGTTTGCCCACTGCTATATCCTGGGGAGTGCAAAGCCACAGTCTCTCAAGTCTCTACAGTGGGTGGTTTGCCCACTGTTCAATCCCGGGGAGTGCAAAGCCACAGTCTCTCAAGTGGATAACATTCTCCACTGGTTTCTGGAGGGGGCTTTGTGCCCAGAGTGCTTCATCCTGCCAAGGACTGAGGTAGTGGATGTGATACTCCACTGGTTCTGGAGGGGGTTTTGTGCCCAGAGTGCTTCATCCTGCAAAGGACTGAGGTAGTGGATGTGATACTTCACTGGTTCTGGAGGCGGCTTCGTGCCCAGAGTGCTTCATCCTGCCACGGACTGGGGTAGTGGATGCTGTTCTCCACTGGTTCTGGAGGGGGCTTTTTGTCCAGAGTGCTTTATCCTGCCCTTGGCGGCCTCAGTGGCGTCGGAATCGTTGGCACTCACTGGCCTGCGGTGCTGCTGGCGGCGGTGTCCTGGGCAGCGGTGTTGCTGGCGGCGGTGTCCTGGGCAGCGCTGCTGCTGGCGGCGGTGTCCTGGGCAGCGGTGCTGCTGGCGGCGGTGTCCTGGGCAGCGGGGCTGGTGGTGGTCTTGTCCGCCGGGCAGATCTTCCCAGACTTGCCCGTTTTACTGTGCCCCTTCCTCACCTTGGATGGTGGCGCAGCTGTCTCCACACCCCTAACTGTACCCCTGGGAGCAGCTTTGGTGGCTGATTTCTTTCCCCTCTCCTGCCGGGCACTGGCCAACTTTTTATTCTTTACAGGTGGGGGACTGTCTGTGCTCTGGCTCCTTGCCACACTGGCTGCCCTGCTGCCTGGCGCACTCCAGAAGCCGTTTACTACTGGCACTACTCCCGCAGATGTTGTGGCTGAGGTGCTGGGTTGGGACCTAAGAGTCAGGCCCTAGGAGGCTGAAGGGGTGGGGGAGCTAAGGGAATGAGGTCAAGGTTGGACAGGAATAGTTTCTTAGGAATACTGGGACGGGTAGATGGAGGGGGTTTGGGAGTGCAGGAAGAGGTAGTGGTTGTAGGAGGTGTACGTTTGGTGACTTTGGGTGAAGGTGCATGGGCTAGAGGCTGTCATGAGGTGGATGGCTGTTGGATGGGTGTGTGGCTGCGTTTGTGTACCTTGGGAGGTGGCCTCACAGATACACTGGGAGAGGACACAGGGGACGTGTGAATGGTATTGGGGGTGGTGACTGCACGTGAGCGGGGTGTGGTGGTGGGTGTGCTGGTGATGGAGGTAGTGGCTGAGGATGTAGTGCATGCAGGTGTGAGTGGAGACGAGACCGGGAGGGAGGAGGGAGACAAGGAGGAGGGGGAAACAGTGGAGGCAGTGGATGTTGGTGTGTCTGCATGTGTGTGATGCTTGCGTGAGTGCCTGTGGTATGTGTGGTGCTTATGTTTGCCAGAACTTCCCTTGTGTGTTGACGTGTGTGCATGCTGGTCTGATGGTGTGCTTGAGATAGGCTGAGGAACAGGGGTTTGGGTCTTGGTGGAGGAAGTTGGAGGGGGGAGGCTAGAGACAGGGACAATGGCTGCCATCAGTGCTGAGGCCAGAGTCAGAAAAGCTTGCTGATTGGCTGCCTGACCAGAGTGAATGCCTTCCAAGTATGCATTGGTTTGTTGCAACTGCCTCTCCACACCCTGGATGGCATTGAAAATGGTAAACTGCCCAACAGTGAGGGACCTGAGGAGGTCAATGACCTCCTCACTGAGGGCATCAGGGGTGACAGGGGCAGGGGCTGAGGTGCCTGGGGCGAAGGAGATGCCCACCCTCCTGGGTGAGCGGGGTAAACGCTGAGGGGCTGCGGGGAAGGCGGTGCTGGTAGGGGGGGTGGCGGCTGTACCTGTAGATGCGGGGGGCACAGATGGGCCCTCCACCGCAAGGGAGCTCCCATCAGAGGAGGAGTCAGTATTGCTGGTGTCAGCTCCTGTCCCTGCCGTGGAGCTCCCCTCGCCCTCCGTCTCACTGGTAAATTCAGACTCCGTAGTGTCGCCCTCCATGGCCATGTGGGATGCAGCTCCCTCCTGCTCCGGTGCCACTGCTCCTCCGCCTGATGATGCTAATGCACATAAGAACAGGGAGACCACAAAAAGGGGGGGGAGAAAGAAGAAAGACATGTTGAGTGTATGCAATACCGCTACCGTTGGGGGACACTACAGACACAGCATCCCCCTGCACTGCGCCGCGCACTTGGAGTTCCCTATTCAATCCCAGGGACATGGGGTACAAGGCTATGCCCGATTGCTGCACACATGGATGTCACAGGAGCCTGACTAGGTGTAGTGGGCACTGTACACAGGTGGGGTGGGGTGCCACAGGACCTGCCTTAAGAAGGGTCCTTGCCTACTAAACTCGCCCTGGCCTAGGGGAACCCACAGCCCACCTTCCCCACCCAGACACCTCCAATGCGCGCTGAATCAGCAGAATGAGAGTGTACTCACCCCCTTGTGGCTGCTGTGATGCCCTCAAAGGCCCATCCAACTCCGGATACGCCACCGCCAGGATCCTGAACATCAGGGGGGTCATGGTGCGACGGGCACCCCTCCCAGGTTGGGAGGCCATCCCCAGCCGGGCCTCCGCCGTCTTCTTGCTCCAGCTGCGAATGTCCTCCCATCTTTTCCGGCAGTGGGTGCTCCGTCTGTGGTAGACCCCCAGGGTCCGGACTTCCTTGGCGATGGCACGCCAAATGTCCTTCTTCTCGTGGGCGCTGACCTACAGGAATAGTACAGGGGAAAAAGATAAGTTATTACCGTCTGCACCATCACAGTCATTGGCCCGCATCCCTACCCTTGCCATGACGCACATGCACTCACTGTCTTTTCATGCACGCCTCATTCTCACCCCCCCATCTATCATCCACACCACTCCACACAGGCATTGCCCATACAGCATGCTCACAGTGTACTTACCTGTTTGTCTGGAGGACCGTAGAGTAGCATGTACTGGGGGAGGACCCCATCCACGAGTTTCTACAACTCCTCCGTGCTGAAGGCAGGGGCCCTTTTCCCAGACACACGAGCCATTGTCTCTTCCAGATTGTGGTCACAGCAGCACTTGCAGTGTAGGTCCTCTCCTGTCGAAGATCAGGTATCAAGTGATTGAACAGAGAGAAAATGGCAAGTCCGCGGCAAGTCCGCGGCGGTGCATACCGTCACCACCGGCGTACATCGTCATTGGTTCCTGGGACCCATAGGGTCCAATGTTAACCAATGCAGGATTGCGCTGCAGTCTTCAACCGCCTACCGCAACGGTGTACAACGCCAGCGCAGTTACCTCATATCCCATTGTCCCACTTTACAGGTCAGGCAGCCGCCATTTCATGGGCCCACATGGCATTATTTTGGACTGCCTCACATATATAGGCCTTGCCTAAACACTCATACAGGCATATGTCGATTTGCTAATATTTCTGAGTATGCTGTGTTTACATACCTCAGAGTTGGTTGACTCTCTGCTCGCTGTTCTCCTCCATAGGCACCGTCCACTGGGGCATGTGAGGAGATGGCGGCATCCTCCGGTGTACATCTGCTGGTGGACCTGTCGACAATGGAGGAGCGACATGTGATCATCACCTACAGACTTGATCGTGCCATAATCCAGGAACTATGTGCCCAGTTGGAGCCAGACCTGATGTCAGCTATCTGCCATCCCACAGGAATCCCCCCTCAAGTGCAGGTGCTGTCAGTACTCCATTTCCTAGCAAGTGGGTAATTTCAAACTACAGTGGCCATTGCATCAGGGATGTCCCAGCCTATGTTTTCCAACGTGTTGTCCAGAGTGTTGTCTGCCCTGCTGAAACACATGCAGAGCTACATCATTTTCCCTCAGGTGGAGGATTTGCCTACAGTGAAAGGTGATTTCTATGCCCTGGGACATAACCCCAACATCATAGGTGCCATTGATGGGACACATGTGGCCTTGGTCCCCCCGCAGGAGTAAACAGGTGTATAGAAACCGGAAGAGTTACCATTCGATGAATGTGCAGATGGTGTGTTTGGCAGACCAGTACATCTCCTGTGTGAACGCCAAATTCCCTGGCTCAGTGCATGACGCTTACATTTTGAGAAATAGCAGCATCCCTTATGTGATGGGGCAACTCCAGAGGCACCGTGTGTGGCTATTAGGTGAGTACATGGACCCTATACAGTGTGACTAGGTGTCTGGGGTTGTCCCTAAGGGTTAGTGTGTGTCTAACAGTTGTCCCTCAACATTTGCAGGTGACTCTGACTACCCCACCTGTCATGGCTACTGACCCCAGTGAGGAATCCCAGGACAAGGGCAGAGGAACGCTACAATGAGACCCATGGGCGAACTAGGAGGGTTATAGAGAGGACCTTCGGCCTCCTGAAGGCCAGGTTCCGGTGCCTCCATATGACAGGTGGTTCCTTATTATACTCACCAAAGAAGGTGTGCCAGATCATCGACAGGTGCCTTTTCTGCAGGAGGATGGTCCAGATGGAGGTGTTGTGGCAGCTGTGGAGCCTGTGGACAGTGAAGACGAGGAAGGTGAAGAAGATGACATAGACAACAGGAACACGGTGATCCTGCAATACTTCCAGTGAGACACAGGTAAGAAGACAACCCAGCCTGCTACATATGATATAATTCTACTACATCTCACCTGTCTGTCATTTTCACTCAGTGTATGGTCACTGAGTTGTCACTTTCCCTTACGATTTCACAGATGTGGGTCCCACTGTGTGACATCTGCTTTGTTTCCGCATGGACTAGTGTTGTGTGACATAGGTATGTTGACATTACATTTGATATAGCATTTTGCCACTGTTATTGCAATACACATTTTCTAAAGCACAGACTGACTCCAGATTGTTTTTTGAGCTAAGGGTGTTTATTTAAGTGCTCAATAGTGGAGGGGGCTGTAAAATGGTCAGGGGTGATGGTGGATGAATGTCCATGGCAGAGTCCAGTCTATTAGTCTCACAGGTACATTGTCCAAAGGGGCATAGGAAGTGGAGCTGGGGCAGTTTAAGTATGGACAGGGTGACAAAGTGGGACAGAAGGATGACAATCAGGGTGGTCTCATTTCTTGGTGGGGGTCTTGGCGTTGTGCTCTGTCTTTGTCCTGGATCTCAGTGACCGTATGCGAGGTGGTTCTCCATCTGCAGGGGGTGGGGTGCTGGTGTCGTGGTCTTGTGACGATGCCTCCTGTCCACTAGCACCAGCGGAGGTGGTGGACAGTTCATCATCCAGGCTAGTGTCAGGGGCCCCTTGTTGTGCCACAGTGTCCCTCCTGGTGTTGAGGACTTCCTTCAGCACCCCTACGATGGTGCCCAGGGTGGAATTGATGGATTTGAGTTCCTCCATGAAGCCCAAATACTGTTCCCCCTGCAGCCGCTGGGTCTCCTTAAACTTGGCCAGTACCTTTGCCATCGTCTCCTGCGAATGGTGGTAGGCTCCCATGATGTTGGAGAGGGCCTCGTGGAGAGTGGGTTCCTTGGGCCTGTCCACCCCATGTCGCACAGCAGCCCTCCCAGTTCCCCTGTGTTCCAGCGCCTCTGTCCCCTGAACCGTGTGCCCACTACCACTGCCCCCAGGTCCCCGGTGTTGTTGGGGTGGTGGGTTAGCCTGGGTTCCCTGTAGTGGTGGTCACACTGCTGATTGACGTGTCCTGGGGACAGAGATATGGGCTCGCTGGGTGGGTGCTGCGCTGGTGTTTCCAGAGGGGGCAAGCTCTGTAGTGGCCTGTGCCAGAGTGAGGGGAACCTACTGTCCCGAGGTCCCAGATGGACCGGGCTGGTCATCTAGATCCAGTTGGACAGAGCTGCTGTCATCACTGTGGGCCTCTTCTGTGGGTGGAGTGGACATATCTGGACCCTCCTGTCCGGTGATGTTGGGTAGGGGTCCTTCAGGGGTGTAAAGGCATGATTATTGCATCTCTGTGTGCCATGGTGTGCAATGGGTGGATGACCGTGTACCCCAGTGCTTGCATTCCTGTGTAGGACCTTGTGTGATAATGGTTTAGGGGGGTGTATGGGTATGTGTAGTGGCCATACATTGGTGATGGGTGTCCATGCTTTGGTGTTACATGCAGGGCTTGAGTTTGGGATGTGTGGTTTGTGATATTGGGACATACGTGAGGAGTTGGAGTGATGGGGGCGAGGGTGGGGGTATGTGATAGCATGCAGGTTGGTGGGGGATGTATTAGTTAAGATTTGACTTACCAGAGTCCATTCCTCCAGCTACTCCTGCAAGGCCCTCAGGATGCAGTATAGCCAAGACCTGCTCCTCCCATGTTGTTAGTTGTGGGGAGGAGGAGGGGGTCTGCCGCCAGTCCTCTGAACCGCGATGTGGTGTCTGGAGACCTAGGAACGCACCTTCCCCCGTAGGTCCTTCCACCTCTTCCTGATGTCGTCCCTAGTTCTTGGATGGTGTCCCACTGCGTTGACCCTGTCCACGATTCTTCGCCATAGCCCCATCTTCCTAGCTATGGTGGCGTGCTGCACCTGTGATCCGAATAGCTGTGGTTCTACCCGGATGATTTCCTCCATCATGACCCCGAGCTCCTCCTCAGAGAACCTGGGGTGTCTTTGCGGTGCCATGGTGTGGTGTGGGTGATGTGTCAGGTGGTGTGTGTTGTGATGTGTGGGGTAATATTTAGAGGTGTGTTGTGTGAGGTGCGTGTATGTTGTGTGAGTGATGGTGTTGAGTGCCTGTGGATGCTAGTTTTTAGATGGTGGTGTCTCTCTCTGGCCATCAGTTGCAATTGTGGTCGTAAGGGTTTGTGGGTGATGTGGGTGTGTGTTTTA
The DNA here is from genome assembly GCF_031143425.1 of Pleurodeles waltl. Taxonomy (NCBI): domain Eukaryota; kingdom Metazoa; phylum Chordata; class Amphibia; order Caudata; family Salamandridae; genus Pleurodeles; species Pleurodeles waltl. The sequence continues at coordinate 626,549,297 of NC_090447.1, read as the reverse complement.
TATTGTATTGGATGTGTGGGAGTGGTGTGTGTATGTGTATCAGGGGTGTATATTTGGACTTGTCCAATGTGGTTGTGTTTTGTATATGTGTGTGTATTTTGAGCGCGGCGGTGTGTACCGCCAATGGAATACTGCGGTTGAAAGACCGCTGCGTGGATTCGTGGGTCGAGATAGTGTGGGCGTATTCCTGTTGGTGTGACGGTGGAGGTTTTGTTATCGCCAGTTTATCACTGACCTTTGGTGTGGCGGACTTGTGTGGGTGTCTGGATTTTGGCGGATTCCGAGCTGTGGGTCATAATGACCGTGGCGGAATTCCGCGGCCGTGGCGGTGTGTGGCGGTCTTCTGCACGGCAGTAAGCGGCTTTTACCGCTAATGTTGTAATGACCCCCCATAATGTATTGGGAAATATAGGTCTTGCCAAAAGATAGGTAAAGCTCTCTGTGGCCAATACCTAAAAAGTGCTGAAAGTGATTGGAAAGAATTGTTTTCCTTCCTTTTCTCTGAGGTCAAATAAATGAAAAGAAAGAATTCTGGAAGGAGAGGTAAATATTGAGAAAGAAAGAGGCAAAGTGTGTTCTTCCCTCAGTCAGAGAATGCAGTGATCAATGGGACATGGCCGTTCAGAGAAATAAATAGCAATTAATAGGACTCAGCTTTTTTTGGGGGGAGACGCAATTACTCATATAAAAGTATATGCAAGCTTGACATAATTACTATCAAGCATTAAAGCCATGAAAGAATATTCTTAAGAAAAAATCTCCTTATGCTGTCAAACATATATTTAAATGCAAGTTGTTTTACCTCATTATTTTATTTTACACTGAATTGACAAAGTTAGTCCTCCGAATTGTTATGTAATATATCTGACAAAGCAATTCTTTGCTGATTTTAAGTCTCAGCCAAGCATCAAAATAAAGGGTAAGGGTAGACAGGTCTGTATCTCTCAGAGTCCAAAGGGATTCAGCCAGGATGGTGAAAAGGAGCAAACTGCCACTAGTCCAATTGGGGAACAATATATTAAAGTCCATAGTGCAAGAAGAATCGCTCTTCCATCACTCCACATTACTTGGAAGGTGTAATTGTCAAATCACATTCCATCATGCGACATTGAACTGCAACATTAGTGAAAATCCCCATTACCAACATGTAGAAGGCATCCATCTTAGCTCATCTGTGCGGGCTGAAACAAACGTATACGTAGTCCGAATCCACAGTTCCTGAATGTACTGTGTTCAAGGTTACTTTCCCAGGCTTACCATGTGCAAAACAACAGAGCATATATTACCAAGCCTGCATTTCATGAAATGAAGTCTGAAAGAAAAGTCCATGTTAGCAAGAATGACTAAATATTTTTCATATTCAGAAAACAGGGCCTTGCAGGCCTCATTTAGTATAAGCAAAGTGGATTAAAATGGCACATTCAGTTATGCAAAATAAGTACATGTAACATTCGGAATTATGAATTCAACATTAATAAACTACATGCTACACCAGAATGCTACACCAGATTCAAAATGAAATATTTCTGTTAATACATTGCCTTAAGTATGATGCAGAACTGCAATTTTCAACTTTTGTATGGAACATTTTAAGCATTACTCTCTTTAAATCTTTTATTGTTTTAGTGCACACCATTAATTCAATCAGTCAATCAATGAACCTGTAATTGTAGGGGGTGGCTTATAACCCATGAGGTCTCAAGGTGCTGTTGTGGGCATGCTGATTACTCGAAGAGCCAGGGCTTGAGATCCTTCCTGAAATGCTTCAGTGATGCGGCCTGTCTGAGGTTTGTCTGAGATTAATTAATGTGATGTCGAATAACATAGGAACAAATTAATTGATTAAACATGAAGTTTAAAAGCTACACCACAAGGGCTTATTCTAGTAACCTACAGTGAATGCACATTAATATGGCTTTCAGTGCACTACTGCACAACAAATCGATTAATACTTCACTTAACAGACTGCAAATATTGTCATTATACATGATCACTGTTACGTCAAGGGTAGCAATAACATTTCTGCTACACCAATCCCCACTCTGACGGAGAATCAAGCCATCACACATTTTACAATCTCTCATTTTCAATGAGACAGGTCAATAGGTTTGAGGACGTTCTAGGAAAGATCTTCTGGACTCCTCTAGCTGCTTAATGTCACTATAATATATGCTTCATCTGGTCTTCATTTCAATTTCATCCTTTCTTTTTCCTCTCTTTGCTGTTATCTCTTTTCAGCTTCTCAAACAACTTATAGAGACCATCTATAACTAAGGCACACAAAGCTATTATCAATATAGGTCTCATTATAGCACCAACAAATCCTTTTCCTAAACTTACAAATCACTTTCCAACTGCTGAAAAACCACTACCTATTGCTTCCCAGGCACCTATTGCTTCTATCTCTTTCAGGTCCACTTTCAGGCTTGTCATATTTGCAATATAATTCTCGTCTCCTTACTATTGTCCGGAATGTTAGTGCAGCACTGTTGAACTTGCAACATTTTGCAAACGCTGCCCTCTTTCACAAGAATGATGTCTAATGCAAGAAGATTTTTTAAAGCCATTGATGTTATGGCAACCATTTCTGTGTCTACTAACAAGAAGGCACCATATGTATCTATTGATGACTTTTCTACAATTGTTGAACAATTTCCTTATCTTGTGATCACCTCCACAGATGGAATTATGGCACCAAAAATATTTCCTACAATCTCTGAAGCACTGACACCTCGTTTAACTCTGCTGTTTGATTTCTCATCCCAAACAGCATCCTTGAAATGCTCCACATGATAAATCTTTGGAAAGACTACTCCTAGATTGTCTAATTTATTTAGATATATATACACACATCTTCCCTACATGTTCCCTACATGTTGCCAGTCTAAGGCATGGGATCCTTGACTCCATACTAATGAATGTGTTTCTTCTTCTCTACCCACAACTATGTAGCACTATTCCTTTTTCTACTTTAGATTTCATTGCTCTTGTCCATCTTCATTTTGTCCAAGAAACTCCTTTTCTTTTGGGGTGAGATTACTGGTCAAATTGTTTCTATGAGCATTGACTGTATCGAATGTCAAGGTAGGTTCATAGAATCCTCCCACAGAGTCAATGTTTTTTGCTTTAACAATGCTCCTCAAATGTTTCATGATGGGGGCCACTAAGAAAAGAAGGTAATAACTAGAATAATAATATTGGAAATACACTTGCTGATACAACTGTGTCAACAACAAAATCCAGGACATTCCATATGACAATGGAATGCTATGATAAGCGATTCCCTCACTAACTGTTGAAGTCAATTAGATGCAGACATTACAATCTTTAACTTCCATGGTATTTACATACTTGCTTGATAATTTGTATTATACATTTGTTGACAAATCCCCGCTGGACACATCTGCATGTAAATCGTTTTCATTAAACAAAGACTTTTGGTTTGCCATTGGGTTTGTAGGACTTGGGGCACATGTAGATTCAACTTTCTCTGAACTATTAGGTGTTGGTAAACTCAGGCCAATGAAAAACAATGACATCATAATGACTATCACAACTAGTAATCCCTCACATATGTACTAACACTTACTACTTATGTTTCTATTCAACTCCATAAGTTCTCTAATTTCTAACCAAAAATTCAAACATCAGAAATCTAAAAATGCTAATTGTACCAGCAAAAATATCAACTGTCTTTTTCAGTCCTTTTTATTAGTGAGCAAACCAAGTAGCAAGGAAAACTAAAACTAAAACATTAACTTTTTTTCTTAAAGGTTAAAATGTTAGTTTAAAAAATCTTATTGATCTTCTAGAAAGTTCATCACGTTTTTCTCTAGCAAATGTTCAAAAAGCCTCTATTAAAAGTTCAAATGTCTCCAATAAACATGCAGATCAAAAATGACCAATAAAGACATCCAGGGTCAGTTCATTAACTGGCAACAAAGATCAAAGTTTACTTCTGCCACAAGAACAAATCGAAGAATGCTCAACTGGATAAATATCACTAACACAAAATGTTGTAAATTCCTTTTCCTATTCATCTGCTGCAAAATATGTCCATTCAGGTCCTGCATACTTTTGACTAGGAACTTTCCTTCTCTTTGATCTCTGAGCTACTGGTTTAGCAATATCACTGTTACTCTGACCAGATTCTTCAGTTTCTTCTGGTATCATTGGTGGCACTTCAACTACAGACACAGCTTTCTCATTTGACCATTTGTCTCCGGGTACAACTTGTTTCGCTCTAGTACTAAGTCCTTCATCAGCATCTGAACTTTGTGGAGCCAGCTGTTTCTGTCGCAACACTTATGTACCAACCACTCCTTTTGACTGACTGAGACCCCTCCTAAGACCACAATTATGCTGTATCAGTCACTTGTCCATCTCTAACAGCTTCACTACCCTAATCTCTCTGACTCATTGTAACCTAACCTTCAGTGACAGGTGCTGTATCATCAAGGGGACATGGAACCTTGGGAGTATGGCTAGCATGTACCCAGTTAGAGAGACCAATGCCCAATGAGTTGAGGCGGAAGGGAGTCAGAGTGTCCAGACTTCTCCTGAGCAAATTGCAGGTCCATCAAGAGAAAACACCGTAGAGTCAGAGGAGGGTTGCCACAGGAAAGATCAAGGACCAAAGAGGCACTGAAAGGAGATAAGTGGCCAGAGTTGCAAGTGAAAAATGGAAAGGTGGTTTTCGAAGATGCAATAGAGGAAGAAGTTGATACAATAAGGAGAGAAGATTTAAGTGAAGGAGAGTTGCAAGGTGATCGCAAGTTGAAAAGAAAGAGAGTAGCAAACAGAAGGTACGCGGGTCCTGAATGGGCGTATGCAACATCAGCTGAATGGCAACAAGAGTTCTTGCCATTTTGCTTTGATAGAGAGATCCCAGGTCAGTACTTTGGCAGAAGAGACTGAGTTGGCATAAGAACTGAATTAAGGAAAATGTTTGAGAAGAGAGACTGATAACTTACCAGATGAGACACTGATAACCTGAATTGACTTTTGAAACCCGATTTGGACAAGCTGCTAACCTGAATTGACAAGGATCCTGGGAGTTAAACTGAGAACTGTAAATACTTGCTTGTTTTGACTTTGCTGTGAGAAAAAAAGAAGAAAGATGAAAGAAGAAAGTTTTCTAACTGTCCTCTGTTGTTATTTGAATTAACCTTCCTTCACTTTCTGATTCTTTACAGATCATGGCTAACACTACAGAGGATAATAAAGGGTGTAGGCGTTGTAAATATTTGGGTGCTGGTTTGGGTGTCTTGTGTGTGATATTCATTATGGTTGTGATTGTGGGTATGACACTAATGGATAAGAGTGGGACTAACAATGCTACAATTTCTAAACCTACCACTGCACTAACAGCTTGGGAGAGGTTTGAGCAGGATTCAAAATATTTGCATGAGGGAACTAACGCAAAAGGGGAACTTTCCACTAATGTTTTCTATTGCTTGCTGAGTGAGTATGTTGACACAATGGATGCGAAGGATTGCTTTGTGTGCACACAGATTCCTGTTTCGGTACAAGAGGGGGTTACCTATCATAGTCTACCTTTAACATATGGCATAAGCTGTAGTCTGTTACTAACAAGATTCTATAACCAGGAAGAGATTCCGTATTTTTATTCGAACCATGACGTTGTGTTTTTTTATGTGCCTATCATAGAGGATTTGAGTAGAGTAGCTAAGTACTATAGTATAAAATTAGAAAAGGGGTTCTTTGAGGCAACATTACCAATTAGTACATCTTATGCACACCACAATAATTTGACATGTCTGCTTACACCTGTAGAGAAAAGCTTTTTAGATCACACAGAAGATAGAAGAAGAGCATTGAAGGGTAAATTAGAGAAAGGATTGCAGCAGCAAACTTTTGCTAGTAGTGAGGGTTGTAGTGCAATTAGGGAACAGGGGAAGCTAGCTTTAGATGCACTACACGTAGGTAAGCTTTGCATATCTAGGCCGAAATCATATTATGATAATGTGTTTGTGGGAATGAGTGAATGTAAGCATGTGTTTTTGTTTCAGAGTAAGTGGACGTTCATGTTAAATGGACAGGATCCAGCGATCCCTGGGATCTATTATATATGTGGACTTAATGCGTATTACTGTCTTCCAAAGGGATGGTATGGGACATGTTACTTGGGGATAGTTTTCCCAAAGACATATCAACTTGATGATTCAAAAAAGTTTCAGAAATTGTCTGAATTATATTGTACTAGACAAAAGAGAGAGACTGCTGCTGGTGTAGCAGGAGACATATTTGGGGCGATAATTCCTTCAGTAGGAGTTATCTTAAACTCCATAAAGATTCGAAAGTTGTCTACTATTGTGGATAACATGCTGACAAATTTTACAGTGGCTATACTCCTGATGGATACTGAATTTTCTGCGGAGAAGGCTATGACTCTTCAAAACAGGCTTGCTTTAGACATTCTTTTAGCAAAAAATGGCGGAGTCTGTAAGATGCTTAATGAGCGTCACTGCTGTGCTTACATACCAGACAATAGTAATGAGATTAGAAGTATGCTTACTAATTTAACTAGGGATAGTACAGATTTACAGATTTGAAGGAACTGAAAGAACCAGCTGTTTGGGAAAAGGTTGGGAAAGGATTTGCTTCAGTGGGAAATTGGTTTAGTAAAATTTGGCATGGGATATTGGCGAAAATAATACAGGGAATATTGATTGTTATAGCTGCCTTATTTGGATTATAGGTGGCATGTAAATTAAGTAAAAGAATAAAATCAAAAATGGCGAAAAATAATAAAAGGAGGGAAGAAAAACAAAGGGAAAAAATTATTCAGGGCAAAATCACAGAGGGAAAGGTTAAGAGAAGAGATTGAAATGACGAATTTTAGAATGTAAAATTAGAGGGGAAGGTTTGTGTGATGACAAGAGTCATCAGAGGACGGATTGTTGGAGTGTGTCTTTTAAAATTAATATTAACATGAAAGGCTTGCAATATATTGTGTAATGAAGCTGCATTAAAAATGTGTTAATGCAAAAAATCATGCACGCGTTTGAAAAGTGCCCACGGGGAGTGGCCACCAATTTATACGAAGACTAATGAAACTTATTAATGATGAGTTAATTATGTACTAATGTTATGAATTTGTATTGGCATATTATAATTAGAATCATATATTAGGGGTTTGTTAACTAAATTACTAGGCCTTAGTTAGCGAGGGTCTGGGCCTAGCTGCCTGGTCTCATATTAAACTGTGTTTTTACTAACGTGAAATGTGCTGTCTTCCTGAAGGACACGAAACTGTACTTTTCCAGAAGCTAGAGATGTGTGTGTAGCCGTAGTAAATTCTTTCTCATGGGACCCGACTTGCTCAAGGAGACATTCTTGCTGAATGCAACAGTGTAATTCGTAACAGGTGCAAGGCTGCCTGGAGTAGGAGAAAACAATGGGACTACTGACTGGAGTGTAAAGTGTAACTTTTCTTACCTGACATTCCACCCGATGAAGACGTCAATAACATGGGCCAATCATGAGAACTGTGTTCTGTGGAAAATTCTAGTGAGGTGTGTGAAGAATTATTGGACAGAGATAATGATGCACCAAATATTATCCAATGGGGAATTAAGGGCTAGTTCGAAAGTTTTTATATAACCGCATGACCCGAGGAGAATTCGGACATTATTGGCCATTATTCCGTCATTCTGCCTTAAGCCATACTTTGCCATTGCTCTTTTGAGCCTTTGCTGTTTATTCTTCCTGATACTTTAAACCATCCTCTATCTAAGTCCTTACTGATGCTTACTTCCCCTCCATATGAGGGAAGAGCCTTATTCTTTAGCTATGCCATACTGAGACTTTGCCCTGTCCTATCTTTGCTGATGGTGAATCGACTGATGTCCTGAGGACGAAGACTGACGCTGTTTGCTGATTCATTTGGAGGGATAACTATCTGATGAAAATTGTAGTTGTCTGTTTGCCTTTTCTTTCTAGGTACTAACTGCTCTTTCAAGAGAGGCCATAGTTAGATGTTTTCCAAATTTGTGTTTGCTAAATTATTTTGCATGAAGTCCAACATGCTGATGCTAATTCGAGGTTAGTTAAGGTGTTCACAAATACCGGATGCAAATAGACAAATGACTGAGTTCTTGCTTTGTTGAACCTTGCACTCTGAAACTCTGCTAAGCTGCTTTTTATTAATGATGTGTTAATGCTTAATGAATATTCTCTATGCGTTGATTAACTGTTTTCAAATTATGTATCTGAAGAGTTACTAATGAGATTGATTGCTAATGAGATTAACAGAGATGACTATTAGATTGTCATCAATAGGGAATAAATATCCTATCTCTTAACTAGATTTGTGTGGTTATTCATGGTCGAAAGGTCATGGTGTTTTGATTTATTGATTATTATTATTAGTTATTGATTATCTTGTTGATTAGTTACTAAGAATATTGATTGGGTTATGATTTATTGATTTTGTGATGCCAGAAAGATACCTCGTACTGGGAAGTCTCCGAACGTGGTCAAAAGGTTTATCGGCCCAGGCGTGTCTCCTTGTAAGTTTACTTATCAAGGTTCTGACGCGCTATCAAGTTTGCTGTGTGACCGTCGAACACAAGGTGCTCGGGTTCTGTTAAGGTTATAGCACAGTGGCAGTTTCTAGTTCTTTCCGCAGGAGCTATTAACCTGCTGCTAAGAAGGCAAAAGTGAAATCGAAGATGATCTGTAAGTCACGCTGAGCATTTTGAAGAAAGTGAATGACACCATGCATGTTAGCAATACTGGAAGGTACTGTATTCAGCCTCTGCACATGGGCTGGTAAGGAGGGCAGGAAAAATAGTATGCTCATGTTTTATTAACGGATGCTTGCTTCATGATTTTTGCAGAACATGCATGGGTAACATGATTACCTAACTCAGGCTGACAACAATGGAAGACTGAATGGCTGAACTTATGATTGTCTACATCTCTATTGCGAGTTGTTTTACCTTTCTAAAATTAAAACTGGATTTGGAGCAACATTGACATTGATTACAGCCTTTTTAATGAATGTTACACATTTCAAGATTAGCTGATTCTGCGAAACAAACTGTATTTACTTAGTGGGACCTCACCTAACTTTGAATCACATCCTTGCAAAGGTTGACTGATCATCTTTCTCTTGCTTACTGTAGGAAAGTACCCTCTTTTTGGCATGTTATCTCCAATTTCTGCCTGATATCAGTGTGTTTAACCGTGTCACTGGGCGCCTGCTAACCAGGACCCCAGTGTTTATGCTCTCTCTCCCCTCAAATTTGTCACTACATACTGGTAACCCAGTATTTCATCCCAAATTGGCATAATGGTGCCCCCTTATAAGTCCCTAGAATATGGTACTTAGGTATCCAGGGCATTGGGGTTCCAGGGGATCCCTATGGGCTGAAGCATTACTTTTGCCACCCATAGGGAGTCCATGCAAAGGCTTCTCTAGGACTGCCATTGCGGCCTGTGTGAAATGCTGCATGCACCATTTCACAGTCATTTACACTGCACCAGGTAACTTATAAGTCACCTATATGTCAGGCCTTCCAAACCTGAAGGCTGGGTGCAAAGTACCTGGTTGTGAGGGCACTCCTGCGCTAGCAGAGGTGCCCCACAAGCTGCCAGGACCATTTTCACAGAATTTGCGAGTGCTGGAAGGCAATGTTGCGCGTGCACCGGACTTAGCTCAATACATATGTCCAGCTTCACAATGGTAACTCGGAATATGGCCATGTAAGGGGTCTAACATCTGGGAATTGTACCCAATACTGATTCTAGTATTGGTTTTACAATTCCATGCACTCTGGGGCTGGGGGCTCCACAGTGGACCCCCAGTACTGCCATAACAGCATTCTGAGGTTTTCTAGGCAGCCCCAGATGCTGCTACCTCACAGACAGGTTTCTGCCCTTCTGCTGCTTGAGCAGCTCAAGCCCATGAAGTTCTATGTGCACAGCACAGCTCCAGCCCACAGCACTCCTTCCTGCGATGCACAGCTTCCTGAGTGGTTCACCGGCGGCGTGGGATTCCTTTGTGTCGTGCTGCATTGGCCTCCATTTGCAAATTTGTTCCTTTGCTGTGTGACTCCTGTGTGTGCTGCGAAGAACCCCCTCTGTCTACCGCTCCTGGGTAGAGGCCACCAGGTTCCTCCTGGTCCCGGGAAGCGCCATTTTCCGCTAACCTTTTCTTTGAACTTCATTGGGAACTTGTTTCTGCCTTTGGAACTTTTGTACTTGTTTGCCATCATGTAGATTCCCTTTGGGAGTGGATAGACATGTGGAGATTAGTGTCTCTGAGCTCACAATTCAAAAATACATCTTGTAGTAAAGTTGATTTTGAGATTGTGTGTTTGAAATCCCACTTTTAGAAAGTGAGCATTTTCTTGCTTAAGCCATTCTGTGACTGCCTGTTTGTGGATTCCCTGTCTGGGTCAGTTTGACAGTTGGGTTGCCTGCACCTCTCTCTAGAAAGTGACACAAAGGGAGCAGGGGTATAATCCTACATATCCTGATGAGCCATCTGTGCTAGGATGGAGGGGAGGGGTGGTCACTCACACCTGAAAGGGCGGTGCCTGCCCTCAAACAATGCAGACTCCAAACCCTTGGTGTGTGTCTGGGTCCTGGTCTGGGCAAGGCAGGATCTCACAAACAAGAGAGACTTTTCTTTGAAGTAAGCCTACTTCAAATCGCAAAATAGGTATTAGAAGGGCACCCAAAACCACAGACTTTAGATCACTTCTGGAAACCAAGAGGAAACAATGCCTGGTGAAGAGCTGAAGAGCCGAGGAAGAAGATCTGCCCTGCCTGTGACTGTGCTTTGTGGAACTATCCTGCAGTTGCTGCTTCTGCCTGTGCAAGAAGACAAAGATTGGACCTTGCGTGCCTTCCTACTTGTGAAGAACTCTCCAAGGGCTTGAAACTGAGCTTGCATCCTGTTGTTGAAGTCACAGGGACAGCAAAGACTTCTCTCTGCCAGCACCTAGAGCCTCTGCTAAGACTCCTGCCCTGCCAAGTGGCGCCCTATCCAATTCCTGGGGCCTTGTCAGGTGAAGCTGGTGGACCAAGGTTGGAAATCCATGCTCAGATCGCTGTGCGGGGAAATTTCTGATGCAACCTCCGAGAGCGGCTAAAAAAAAACGAAACGCCGCTGGCTCAACGGCTGAAATCGACACAGTGCTTGCAGCGCGGCTGTGAAATCGACGCTTGCAGCTGGAGAAACAATGCTTGGCATTGCTGACGGAGGCTGCAATGATGCAACATCGCTGGGTGTGGAAAAACAACGCGTCTGCCTGGTCCCGAGGTGCTTTGTCCAGATCGACGCATCTCTCTCCTGCGGGGAAAGAAACGACGCACGCCGATCAGACCGGGGGAGAAACGTGGCACGACCTTGCTTGCGGGTGAGGAATCAACACACTGCTTACCTTTTTCAACGTACACTCGCCCGTGCAGGTTATTTTGACATGACCCAGTTACATTTTCACGCTAACAGCTTGAGTGTTGTGTTTAAAAGGACATGAAGACTCTTTTTGCTTTATAATTACTAACTTGACTTGTGTATTGTGAATTTTTGTTGTTTTGGTCTTCTTTGGTTTAGATAAATATATTCTATTTTTCTAAACCTGTGTTGTGTAATTTTGTAGTGTTTTCATTACGTTACTGTGTGTGTTGGTACAAATACTTTACACCTAGCACTCTGAAATTAAGCCTGGCTGCTTGTGCCAAGCTACCAAGGGGGGAACTGGGGGGGTAGCTGAGGGTGATTCTCTTTTACCCTGACTAGAGTGAGGGTCCTTGCTTGGACAGGGGGTAACCTAACTGCCAACCAAAGACCCCATTTCTAACAACAACCTATTGTGTTTTTCTCTATTTGCACTGTTTTCTATCTGTTTTTTACAGCTATTTCTGCATTCTAGTGGATATATTGTGTACATTACTTATCTCCTAAGGGAGTATAGTCTCTAAGGTATTTTTGGCATTGTGTCACTAAAAATAAAGTATCTTTATTTTTGTAACACTGAGTATTTTCTTTCATGTGTGTAGGTACTGTGACTACAGTGGTATTGCATGAGCTTTGCATGTCTCCTAGATAAGCCTTGGCTGCTCAGCTACAGCTACCCCTAGACAGCCTGGCCTCTAGACACTGACTACATCTGACTAAAAAGGGATAACTGGACCTGGTATAAGGTGTAAGTACCTGTAGTGCCCACTACAAACCAGGCCAGCCTCCTACACTTACTTTCCTGTTTGGTTGCCAAAATGCTACTTCTGAGGTGAAACATTTTCCCAAATAAAGGTAATGAGTAAAAATTCCAAAAATAATACAGTTATACTAGCACAAGTTGTGCTGCAGTACGTCACATAAATTGCCTTTTCTTTTCAATCCAAACTAGTACCATTGAGGTGCAACAAATCCCCAGACAGTGTTAACAAGTTTAAAATGACAAACAAAATAATGAAGTAATAATATCAAACAATGTACATGTTACTCCGCATAACTTGCCTTTCCTTGCTGCATATCTTACTCAACACTGCCGCATATATTTGGCCCTCCCCTGCTGCATAATTCCAATGGCTCTGGTTATAACGTGTGAAGCCTGGACCTGCATTATTCCTAATACTATCTGATTCCCTTTTTGGCTGGGAGATGTGCTGTTATGTACAGGATGGAATCAAGCCCCTTAAAATCGTGTTTGCCTCTTTTCTTTCACTCTTCATGTGGGCAGCAGGTAGTTGGTTTTGGTCCCAGTTTGAACACTAAACCAAACATATTAAATTATGTGCATATCACTTAACCTCCCTGTGCCTAAAAGTACTGAATTGTGCAACGTGAAAAGGAGACGTGATGAACTGTCCTTGTATTTCTTCATTCACCACTAGGCTCTGTAACGCTTAAGGGGTACGATTCTGGCCTTCTAGGGCATAAAGTTTCTGTTATATGTGCTCAGGATAGGAATAAAAGAATGTTTTATATGTTTTTCTTATTTATTTTGTACATAAGCCCCCCCCCCCTTAGTAATGGTGGGAGTATGACTGATAGCGTTCACAGGTTGAACACCTTCTGCAGAGTTCTGCAACATTTCTAGGCTACAGGTAAGTGTCCCAAAGTGGCCAACTCAGCCTTTCATCCTCCGGAGGTTAAGAAAACGTTTACCAATAAGTGTGATACAATGCACCATCAAATGTTTTTTGAAAATTATGATATATAGAATTAGCAAGCACCATGGTGTAAAACCTCTTCTTTTGAGACTATTTAAAGAATTTTCTCCATTGGATATGTTATTCAACAGAATATAATTTTGTACCCGAATGTAGAAATGTTGCTGTGTTCAGAGGGGCTCTTTCTATTTGTGAAGTGTAGCTGTAAGCTATTTTCAAAGTGGAGATGTAACGTGCTTTGCAGCTAATTCTCGTGAGCACTGAAGATGACATAGTTCTGTTTTCTTTTTCTTGTAAAGTATTTTTTCTTAGTGGCCAGCTCCTTAAAGTTAGTTTTTCTTCCACCCACACCCTTCCATCCAATGTAAGGGTAAGCTTTCCCTCTCCCTCCACTTCACATCACTAAATGCTCAAGCACAACATGTGACACGATAAAAGCACTACTCTGGCCACCATGCATAACACTAAAAACTTCCACAGAGGACGCACTCTGTCTTCCTGTCTATCTATTCTGTGCAGCTGTCACCCCTATCTATCCACCATGACACAGAATTCCACTACATAAATCCACTCCACACCACACAATTCCACACTGTACACTTTCACAGCAAACAATTCCAACCCAACCTACATAATTCCACTCCACACTACATACATATACTCCACTCCAAAACAAATAGATAAAATACTTGGGGGATGTATCATTATTTCAAATTGCGATTACTTAATTGTGATTCTTTGTGAATCTCAATTAGCTAATCGCTATTCGAATGTATGAAACTCCTTGAGTTTCCCTTAACATTTCCTAATGGGTCGCAAGTCATCCCACCTCATTAATATGAGTGAGGCAGGCCGCAATTTGCAACCCATTAGGAAACTCAAAAATCACAGAGATGGTGGCTTGCTAGGCTCAGTAGACCACCAAGTCTGTGACTGCTTTGAAATAAAGCAATCATTTAAAAAAACAACAATCCAGCCTGTTTTCCTTAAAGGAAAAGGAGATAAAAAAATGAAAAGTTTTCCTAAAGGTTTTTGCTACCATTCACAAAGGGGAAAGGGTCAGTGAGGACCCCTTCCCATTTGCGAATGGGTTACCACCTATTTGAAGTACGTAGTAAAAAGCAAATGTTTTGCGACCGCATTTCAGTCACCTAGCATTCCTACATATCGCTGAGATTCGGTATTAAGAAAGGACGCCCTTTACAAGCCCATTCTTCATATCGAAAAGGTATACATGTGCAATTTCAAATTACGATTCGGTACCATGTTGCCACCGACTTGCAAACTGGAATTCATCAACACCAAATACATTTTGGCGGACAGAAAAGGCCCGATTGGCCAGTTTTCGACTGCAAAAATGCCTGACACATATGGCCCACTGCCATTTACATCGCCAGTAGCTCTAACTCCCGCAAATGTGAGACCTATTGCATTGTAAATGCTTGTTTAAAAAAGATTGTGTCGTACAGGATTTCACTAATGCTAAAAAAAGCAACGCTACATATATACGAAATACTGTTTTCCTAGTCACGAGGTGAAACGCATCCCCAAAAATGAATTAAATAGAGCTCGATTAGCGAGACCGTTGCAGAACTGAGGAACATCATATTTCTCGATAGATTATATTATGCTAATGTAGAAGTACAGGGCGTTTTGCGCTGTCCTCTGTGAAGCCAGATTCATGAACATTTTCAGATCTTGCTATTTGTGCGATATTCCCTGAAGCGCCAGATATGTGGGTGTTGTTATTAAACGCGGATCCCTCTGAATAAAAAAACGGAATGCATTTGAGCAGAAGGTGTTAAACGCCGCCTGCCTACTCACTTTCTGTCAGAGAACGTCAGCTCTCTATTTTGGTTTTCTGTGCCAAGAAGCACAGACTGAAAGATCTATTGCTGCGTGTCTGTCCACCCTCGAGCCCTGCCCCACCCTCCCGAACGGCAGCACACCTTCCCCTTTCCAGTATACGTTCGCCCGCGACAGCTCTCGACAAGAGGTGGGCTTTAGGCAGCTCTCGGCTTGAGGTGGGCTTTAGACAGCTCTCGGCTTGAGGTGGCCTGCCTTCGAGTGCTGGAGGCTCCCTCCTCGTGCCGCGTTCCTGTTCGCCGTGCAGCTTAGCTTCATCACCAGTTCCTGGAAAAGCAGCTTGAGAACGGTAGATTAGTCATCCCAAATCTGATCAGATCCTGAGTGTGAATAATTAGCTTGTTCTGCAACGGATATTTATATCCTAGAAGCGTTGTCAAAGTACTTAACAAACATGCCGCGCCATGTATTATTAGCCAAGTGCACTCGTGTCTTGCGCCCTGGCGGATGGCAAGCTGCGTTGGCCTTGCTGCCATTTGGACCCCTCCTTGCATTAGATCCTTCGATGTCGCTGGGGGCAGCTAAGCAATTGCAACAAAAGTGCAAAATAAAGGAACATAAGCGAAATAAAGTTCACTTAAAAATGAAAATTACCCCTCATCCGATTCCTGGTCCCGCTCCTTCATTCGAGATGGACGCTCGCTTCCCTAGCCAGCAGCCCTTGTTCAGGCTTCTTTAAAAGTAAACACGTGCACTGACAGAACTTTTCTGTGCAGGTACCTAGGCTGTCCTGGGGTCAGGTGAGTTTGAGGACTCTTCATATTTTGAGGAGCACATGGTGGAGGGTGGCACTGCTTCAGGTGTATATCTCCTTCCTTGCTCTGGTAAACTCTGGCACAGCCATGTTGGTGCTGAACACCAGAGCCGGCTTCAGCGCTGGTGGCGCCCTGTGCGACGGTCTTTTTTGGCGCCCCACACACACCGAATGACCACCTCCTCGGATTCCCTCACACCCTCCCAGAAAATGTGCCCCTCATCTCTCCATAGCCCCCCCTTTCACATACATTAGTTTTAAAAGTGGTTGTAAAGACTGGCTTTATTAAACCACTCAGCTATCACATAAAATATAGTTCTGTTCTTTGCAGCAGCAATATCAACCCTCTATGCTACTTTATTGCGAGTCAAAGCTGCCAACAGACAAAACTCCCATCTCTCTCCCCAGAAGGAACATTAATCACAAGAGGTATCTTGATATTTCAATTGCTTCCTGAAAGCTGAATGAA
This sequence comes from Pleurodeles waltl, assembly GCF_031143425.1. Taxonomy (NCBI): domain Eukaryota; kingdom Metazoa; phylum Chordata; class Amphibia; order Caudata; family Salamandridae; genus Pleurodeles; species Pleurodeles waltl. The sequence continues at coordinate 626,533,056 of NC_090447.1, read as the reverse complement.
CAAGAAACTTTTCAGGAGGTGTTTTTAAACCACAAGCTTCTAAATTATTACTAAAGACAGTGTCCCCTGAGGTTAGCACCTGGTGCGGTCGCATCGCTCGCACGGCCCTAAAGCCAGCCCTGCTGGACACCATTGGAGCTCGAGGTTGAGGGTCCAGTCCTCCCTGTGCAAAATCCTGAGGCATGCCAGAGGAGTCAAAGAGGCCCATTTGCAAATCTCATCAAATGTCCCGCTGCAGTGTCTTCATTTGGGGACTGTCGTTAAATAGACCTGCTAGGCTTATTATTTCTGTTCAAGGCTGGGGACCTGGAGATTGCCAGCCCAACTTGCCTTCCTTCTTATTACTTTGGTATCAGTTCCCATGTTGGGGCGCAGGGAGGGGTTAGTGCTGATGACCAATTTGTGAGTTTTAACAGAAAATTTGTTTCCCCCAGTCTCTGAGTGGTGGATTCCTTCCATGGTTTATCAGCATTACATGTTAATGGGATTGGTTCACTTCTGTTTTTAGGAGCCATTATAAGTGGCATTCTTTTCCCATAGGTTGTCCTCTTTGGTCTAAACACGTGGCTAGCCACCTATGTTGCCTTAATGGGCCTCCATTTAGGTAGTTCAGACCTCTCCTTGGTTTCTGTCGCTCTTCTCTATGGTTGCCACCTGGTGGATATGGACACGTTTATTCATCAGGATGATCATATCTCTCCCTCCTCAATAGCATTTGAGAGAAGAGGTTGCAGCAGGAGAAGTCATTCTTCTATAGACCCTCATCCTCCTACCACCTACTATTCTTTCTCAGGACCAGTTGCAAGCTTTGGCATAGTACTTCACAGTAGATATGCACAAATAGGGTGGGAATCTATAAAGGCACCCTATCCCTCTGACTCCTTCGGTGTCCTCCCAAGTTTGAGGTTCCTTTCCTTCTTTTGTGACCTAATCATGGCCCTTCTCTGAATATGGTGAGGATGAGGAAGACATGGAGATTTCTGCCCCACAAGGGAAATTTGTTGAGAAGGTGAGTTTACATGAGGTGGTGAAATACTTGTTGGTGACTCTACAGCTTCTTCCCGATGAAGAAGAGTCAGTGGGAGTGGATTGTTTGCTTTCACACCTATGCTCCTCATTCTGCATCGCATGGCAAAAGTGTAGCAAGAGGGGGCTCTGGTGATACTCGTCCTTCACTATTGGTCCTAGAGATTGTTGCCTCATATATCAGGTGAATTGGTGCAGAATGGGTCTATCTTTCAGTTCCATGTCCCCATTGCTGTCCTCTTCTGGTCGATGTCTCCTGCTTCTTCCAACTTATCAGTATGGGGGTGTAACAGGCTGGGCCACAACATGTAAACATTTCTCTTCTGGAGTCTTTCTCTCTTCTGCTGGCCTGTCACTTGGCACGCATATGATCTTTACTTACAAAATTAAATTTGTATAATGCTATTGTTTGTGCCTGGTCCATGTCATAACATGTAGTAAAAAATACTGAGGGGCTAAACGATTGTGGACTACATACCGAGAACTAAAATATTGTGAAGGTAAGTGCAGATACACAAATATAGATGCGCTACTCAATTATTTGTTACTGTTCGCAAGTCCATATCACGATACGTTGAAGATATATATCTCATCATGGTGCATATATGCAAAGTTAAGTACAGTAAAGCTGTACTTGCCTATACATACTCACCTTCATAATACTTTACTTCTTAATATTTAGACCTCAATATTTTGATCCTATATTTATTGGTATGGACAGGAAACACTTCTAAGCCAGATACTGCTTCACATTACTGGGTATTATTATTCCCTCTCAGGTAGTGCATTGCTGCCAAGGCGTGATTATGATATGCCTAATAGAGCCACCTAAGTGCTACATTCCATGTGCATTTACTGTTGCCGTGCACCTGATTAAGCTTCATGTTCCTAAGTTTTGCTGTCATGTATTAGCTGCAGTCTCATATGCCAATGTGCAGCTTCAAATTGGCTGCCCCTTCTTGTTCTCAAGAACTCCATCCCATTCGTTGGACGGGTGCTAGTGCCACAAATGTTCACCCTCAGGTGGTGTAATGATAGATGGCTCTCTCTATCTTCATATAAGCCTCTCAGGTACCTTCAACTTCACTTGCAGTGGTAGTAAGGAGACTGAGTGCAGCAAGAACAGCCTTATTTTACTCTTCCACATCCCATCTCTCCTGTATCCTGTTCAAAGTGAGTAACACAATTGTTACAAGCCCATCTACATGCAAGGTTTCATTATCTAACCAAGTGGGCCCCTGGTCCCTAGTGCCTCAATGCACTTAATCTAAGAGAAGAGGCTTGTGGGAAGAGCCTTATAGGGCCATTTTGCTGCCTGTTCCCTGTTCTCCTGCCTGGAGCTCTGAAAGGGAAACAGTAGAGCTGCTCAGACTTCCATCCAGGGCATCCATCTACTGCAGTCCGTTGTCATGATCGTGTGCTGCAACAGGAAAAAGAGGAACTACTCCATGTCTCTTCACAAGCTCCTTCACAATACCAAATGTACTAAACAACTAGTAAAATGGCTTAATGCACTGAACCATCAACGACAAAATAGTGAACTAGTCTCTGACATCAAGTGGCTGTGCTTTCATAGTCATGAGCTTACTTTTTGCTCTTTCACCCCATTCCATTAGAATAAAAGTTTTATAGAGAATATACAAAAGCGTTCTAAACACATGTTTCACAAGTCATTGCGTTCAGATCATTGCAGTTTCTATATTTTCTCTGGTAATCTTTGCTTCAGATATTAAATGTCAAGATTTCAGGACAGTGATTAGTGTGCTCAGTCCGTGTTGTTTGATTTTGTTCGAGCATTGGAATGAGGCACAGAGAAGAAACAAAATGTAATCAAAAAACCTCCTTTGTCTGGCCTTCTGTGCCTTTGAAAGAACTTTGGCTTGAACCCGCACATTATTGATGGCATCGCTGGGTGAAAGGAACGACTGCTGTTTCTAGTATACTATACAACAGTAAATCTGTGCACCCATATCCTTTAATAGGGAAGGGTTACTAATAGTAGGTCAAAGACGTGATCTTCTTGCATGAGTATTCTTCACCATTGACCAGGGGTTGTGGTCTTGAACTGTGCTTTGGCCAACTTAACTAGATATACAAGTATCTCCTTGTTTAAATGCAAGGGATTGTGATGCTCATAAAATGTATGCTTCTGTCTGTTGGGTAAGCTCCCTGTACAGACACATCCGCTGCATTCCCTCTGACTCCTAGTTGTTGAGAGATTCAAACAGGCTTTCACTGTGAAAGCAGAGCTTAGTGAGCTATTGTTACTGCTGCTGTATAATCTGCTTTTATTGAAGGTCTGAAAGGTGTATTGTTGCTTAGCAACCGGAAATCACCTATGCTTTCTTCTGCTCCACAGGCATGCAGGGAAATTAATAATCTAAAGAGTGCTCATGGGCCTGGGCCAGGAGAGCAGATTGCCTTGCAAAGGTTGGTGATACACCATAAATGTATGAAGTGGTCTTATTGGGTACTCTAAAGATAAAAGATCGAGAGTATGAAGATAAAGAGCTCGCAACAGCTCTCCTAAACCTACATATATAAACACATGGGGTATAAAAGGCACTTGTCATTCAAGAAGGTTCCTGTCCACATTGAATTGTATGCATTATTGGATTGTTTACATACATTGTAAGTGCAGTATTGGGATTTGTTGTGTCAACATGTGATACCTTTCTATGTATGTGATACCTATATAGCACAAACCTAGCTGAAAGGCAGTGGAGTGGTGTAGGGGTCAAAGGCAGAAACACAATGTGTGATGGTCGGGGGAGAGGGAACTGTTTTCTAAGGCTCAAAGGGGACTAATACTTCATCATGATTTAGGGCCTGATTTAGAGTTGGGCAGATGTGGTTACTCCTTCACAAACGTGACGGATATCCCGTCCGCTGTATAATGATCCCATTGAAGCCTATGGAGATTGTAGTACAGTGGACGGGATATCCGTCACATTTGTGACAGAGTAACCCATCTGCCAAACTCTAAATCAGACCCTTAGTGTTCTTTAAAGAGCCATTTCTCCGGGTCTTTCATAAAGGAGAGCAGGTTTGAGGCAATTCTGGTTGATACAAGAATGCAGTTCTAGATACGCGAGTGCCTAGATGGAAAAGGTTCGGGTGACAAAGCCCCTCATTACGAGTGTGGCGGTCTCAAGCCCGCCTCATTCGCGATGGCGGTTGGACCACCACAGACAGGGCGGTCCGACCGTCCCATTATGATTGTGGTGGAGCCACCACGGTCATACTGCCAGGCTGCAGCCAGCCTGCAGCCTGGAGGTCCCGGCGGTCCCGGCGGTCACATCGGTTGTAATCCACCAGGGTGGGGCTGCCCTGGGGATTACCAGTCCCCATCCACCAGCCTTTCCATTGCAGTAAACACCACCATGGAAAGGCTGGCGGAATGGTGGAGTCGGGGGGGCCCGGGGGCCCCTGCACTGCCCATGCACTTTGCATGGGCAGTGCAGGGGCCCCCATGGACAGCCCCATCACGCATTTCGCTGCCCGAATTATGAGGAGTGAAATGCGCTACAGGTGCTGTCGCACCCGGCGCACCACAACATTGCCGCTGGCTCAATTATGAGCCGGCGTCAATTTTGTGGTGAGTGTTCCGCTGGGCCAGCGGGCAAAAACACTGTTTTTCGCGCGCTGGCCCAGCGGAACACTCCAAATATGGCGGGCAAAAGACCTCCAGGAGTGGTAGTCTTTTGCCTGCAGTGGCTTCAGCGGTCCTAGAAAAGGACTGCCAAAGTCATAATGAGGGGCAAAGTGTTTTATAACTAATCTATGAAAGTTACTTGAGTAGGTACATGTTATATATGTGTCCTACAGTTTTGTGTCTATAAAAGCCACATAGTAGTGCTTAAGTTGTGCTGGTGGTTGCCTGTGCTGGGCACAAGCACTTATTTTTGGGGACCATGACTAATTTTTCTCAACAGATTTTGACCCAGAGCTAAAGAGAGAAAGGCAGACAGTGGAAAGGGAGAAAGGAGAAATATAACAAGACAGGATGTGCATGCTAGTGAAACGAAAAAGCATGAACTGAAATCAAGACTAGTCTCGCTGTTATTCTGTGAACCCAGCATTTGGTAGAGCTTGTGATGGGTTCCTAAGAAAAACGTTGGAGCCCTGTACTCATTTTTGAACGCAAATTTTGCGTATCAATACTCGCATACATAGAATCACACCATTTGGAAACAACTAGATTAAAAAATTGCAAGGGTAGAATTACTGATGCTGCACCATACTTATTGCTTTCCTAACCTGCTCTATTTTAGAAAGTCCTTAAAACAGGCCTATAATTACATTACTGTTCACGTTAAGTGTTGTACTAAGTGTGATAGGTTAAATAATTTTAGTACCCAATGTATTATGCTTGGAGTGCAATGTAAAAAATACTGCACCTTCGTGATGCAGTAGCGCCAAAGAAAGCTACTCAATGAATAAATACACACATTTCTACAAGATTCTCCTTGATCTGAAAGCACAAACGGTCCATCACAGTAACCACGTATGTCTTGCTTCTGGATACAAGGCAAACTTCAACTCCCAGACCTGCTTAATAGTAATGTGAAAACTGACTGGAGCTGTTGTGAGGAGAAAACCCCTGCTTGACTAATATGTGAATAATCTTTTGATCCCACATTGGAGCTGCAACATGTAAATGTTTACCTCAAAATGTCAATTTTGCAGCCATTTATGTAAGAAAACTCACCATAAATATAATATATTTCTCAAATGAAATACTGTAAACCTGATGACTTGAAGCAGGATGGATTTTAATTTGGCGTTAACCATAGCATTTTCGTCTGTAACTTGTTTTGATTGGCTCCTTAGCCACACCCTAATCACGTGGGAGCAGATATGGTCTACTAACTAAGATTTCGATTTTTGGACCTGGGCTCAAATTCTGGTTCCAGCAATTGACTGGAAATCAGTTGATAGTGGGAAGATCATATGAAGTTAAAGTGCCTACAAATGAAAATATGATTAAAATGCAATGAATTTGTAAATATAGGAAATTAAATGCCAATGTGAAATTAAATTGTGTACATCTCCAATTGATGTATGTGTCCTTGTATTCTCTCCCAGCATCCTCTTTCATGCATAGCACTCCATCCCTATTCAGCTAGTTTTACGGTTTATATACCCATACATCCAGTGCTTTCACATGCTCATCTTGCTGTAAAGCAATTATTGAGCCCCTTTTATCCAAATTCTCCCTGTTTAGTAATTTTTAGGTTAAGCGTAAGCGTTTGGTCTCTTGTATACTTTTAACTATACTTATACTGTGAGTTCAAAGCAATATCATTTGCTGGTTGGAGTGTCCTTTAAAAATCCTTGGTGCTAGGGGTCAGTTCTGCCTCTTTGTCCTGCGTTTTTCTCTTTGGGAGCAGGACCAACCACTGTATAATTACGCTATGTTCTGTTTATCTCTTCTGTAGGGGGCTTTTTTCAGTATTTGCCTGTTAGTCTCACACTGTGGGTGTGTTTTCCAGAGCAGCCACTCTTCCTCGGGCAAGTCTCTCCTCCACTTCCCAGCTCCCTCTACAAACATAAAACCAACAGGAGAGGGAGGCTTTTCCAGGGCCAGCTCGCCCTTGCTGTCTTTCATGTGTCAGTTAAGACTTGAAATTCCCTCCCTGTGGTTCTCATGTAGTTCTCATACTAGCCCTTAGAGAGGATTGGAAAACAAACTAGAATGCTGTGGGCCTGCTCTGTAGTGAATCGCCTCAGTGTGTTTTCTTAATCTTGCTATCTGATAAGTGAGTTTCTACTCCATCCTGTGAAAGAGAAACACAATCTTTTAAATATGTCAGGGGATGGGTAAGATATGACGGGAGTTCTTTCATGTTGACTCGCTCTCACCCACACAGTGTGATTGGTGGTGCTATACTGTCTGAGGTACACGGCCCCAGCTTGAAAACAGCACCAAGAATTTTCAAACTTCTTTATGAAAGAGCTGGTCTGTCGAAGTTTTCTAACAAATGTAAATGCCCTTGAGAAACTTTGAGAAATATGTACTGCAACTTAGGCTGCAAACAAGGTTTTGATCCAAGATGGTAAGATAAAAACTTTCTCCCCGGAATATGAAGTAGGAAGCTTACGTCCCACCTTCCTCAAATTGCTGTTCCTTTTTGATTTTTGTTGTACTAATAGTCCAGGTTGTAGGCTGTGGGACGACCCACTAGAGGCCACTTTAAAGCTGCAGCGCCTCCACTTTTGGTCACAGCACCCGTTTCAATGCCTCAAAACCACACAGCCACCATTCATCTATCCACTCAGATCATTCCGTACTTTCCCAGCCCTAGTGGCGCCCCTCCCTGCAAACCAAGCTAAGCTCCTCCTCCTATGCGTCACAGGAAAACGTTTGTAGAGACTCCAAGAAACTTTTTATATTCACGCTGGGACAGATTACAAAGTAGCAATTTCGGTTTGTTACCTTTATGTAACACCTCTACTCTCCAAAGTGGGTCCAGGCATCATGGTGTGTGAGGTCCCCAACTACCTATTGGGAACAAGGGCAAGAGAGACACAGCACCGTCCACAACTGAGGCACTGCAGGAGCAACGAAGAAAACAAAAGTTTTGGCCAGATGTTTTTGCATACTTCCCTTAGTTCTACGATGCTGCAGGAATATTTGGGGATAACGCAGCGCCAGGTGTCCCAACATGAGTGGAAGGTTTATATAGGGAAAATCGGCAAGGGATTTTGTCATAATAGTTACTTCTCTGAATGGGAAAGTTGCTTTCTACCTAATGGTGGTATTGATTGAGGCATTTCTAAACATATGCACAGTGATTGGAAAGTATAAACCCAGCCGTGAAGGTGGAAGCTGTGTTCTGTGTGATTAGCAACTGCTAATCCTAGGTTATGAATTATTTTGTCTCAGCAGGTGCAGGAATAAATACCTGGGATAAACACGGGCTGCCATTTTGACAGCACTCCTACTTTGGCAGCCTAGCCTTGTCAGGAAAACATGACTCAAACTCTCCGAATAATTTAGGAGGCAATGTCTTTTTTAAACCAGCTGACATCACACACTAGTTCAGGGGCGTAACACAGGCCCCTGCAGCCCATGCTGCATAGTTAGGCTCGCCAACCTTCAGGGTTTGGCCAAACCTTCAAGGGATCCCTAATCAGCCCCAAGCCAATCAATATATGTGAGCTATAGGAGACGTAGGGGCCTCTCATAACATTCTGCAGTGTGGCCCCCATCATTCATCATTACTCCACTGTACACGTAAAATCATCCATTGATTCTGATTTTCCTGTTCACAGGGGACATCCAAACAATTGCCAATAAGAGACAAGGCTAATCCAGTGGTGAGAAGAGCCATTGCAAATGCACATATGTGCTTGTGTGTTTGTATCTGGGTCCGTGTGAGTCTCTGCCTGTTTTTAGGTCTGTGTGCATTTATGTTTGTTTTTGGGCATGTGTCCACGCATGCATGTGTGTGTGTGTGTGTAAGGATGCGTATTTTTTTGTTTTTGTTTTTTTTGCCAAAGTGCTGAAGCCAGAATGCAACCAATTAAATTCTGGGTGGGTAATTCACAAATTAGTTTATTAGTGGACCTTTGCTGATTTCTATATCATTCAAACACGTGAGAGGCATGATGTCTCGCATACACTTTTCCTCAGCTCCATCCTTATAACTGTGGATTGTCAACAGAACAGAAAACCTGCCCAGTTAAGATGACGGCAAATCATATTATTCACATACCAGGTTTTTTTCATGTGAAGAAATGTCTTCCTCTAGACTAAAACATGGGGTGTTTGGGGCTCTCCATCGCACTTATTATATCACTTACGTTTAGAGTGCATCGGATCTGGAAAAAAACATACACAATGCTTGTAAACACCACACACTACTTAAAGTTACTGCTTTATGGGCGTTCACTATATTGATAGTGACACCTTTCTGCAGGAAACCTGGCTGCCTGGCAGACTGTCTGCACGGGTAAATGCTGATGACTACAAATCGGCAGAACTGAATTTTACAACTGAGGATCCACTTCGTTCATCTATTTGTATGACATATTCTCGACAAGCTCCTTCATATTCCTTTGATAATATTTGCAGGGTACATAGTTTCAAATTACAATTATAGTCAATCTTTGATACCATTTCAGCCAAAGCAATTACTTTATACTCTATAAGAAAATATTAGCTAATGTTTTTATCCTCGAAAGCGGAGGTGCATGGAGTGGAACCTATCACAAGTGATCAAGGTAAAAAAGGCTGAGCGAATTTTCAAGAGCCCTTCAACCATGTCAATACATCCTACTAAAAACCTTCAGTGTTGTAAGCCATCTGAGTATAGCAGTCATTTCAGTTTATTCAACAAAAATAAAGGTTATTATAATACATAATGTTTGCCTGTTTTTTTATCTCATGGCGAAGAGGCAATATGTCAGCAATTAGGACCTTGTGAGGCCTAGGAAGAAATGGAGCACTGGATACAAACTGCTGTAGTGCAACATTTTCTCAAAAGGACATTTTAAAGCAGTAACAAGCACTGGCAAATCCCATAAGTCTAGCTTTAATGTGGCATTCAGGGTCATACACACATGCTGTTTAGATGTATTAGCACCTTAAAGCCAGGCCTATGATGGAGTTAAGAATAGTAAATCTATACTTACCCATAGAAACATATCTTCACAATATTGTGGTGGTCGATATAATGGATACACTATTTTCCACAAATATATTTAATATATAGAATTCTGGTAGAAAACCAGTAATGCTTGGTGATTGGAGATTCAGCAGCTCAAGGCTGTATGTCAGGCTATTACTAGGTTTTTCCGGAGTGAATAGCACCAGCTTGCAGTAACACAGACTATTTTCTGGGTGTCCCAAAAGTACGGAAATCTTTATTTTAATTGCAGCAAGAAATACTCAAATGAAAACATTTTTATTTTATTTAAAAATGCTAAGTGAAATCACAAAGGGCAATACCAGCTGTGGAAACGTGCTGTATAGGAATGATGCTGCAATTGGTGCCTGAACAGCACGTTTTCATACCCACAATCCTTTGGGCACAAGCAGATCAACACAGACCAACCCAATACCCAGGACCACTGGAATTATGCAATTGGGCGGCGATTTTCACATAATTATAGATTTGCCGGATTTGTCAAATAATCCACCATCTGCTGCATGATCTGCTGATTTCAACAACAAAAATATGTTGTTTCTAGCAGTGACATGTGACCACACGGTGGAAGGCCCTTTGCGAAGTCTGGAATAGTCACCTTTCTGTTGCTTATTTCTATATTTGGGTGTTTAAGCTGTACTAATGAAGTGCAACCAAAGCCCAGACAGAGCTACCAAGTTTAGCAAGCATTTGCAATGCAACGGGCCTTGCATTGTCAAGTTAGAGCACCTATGTCAACTGTTTTACTTTTCATTTTTCCTTTTGTGTGTCTTTTAGAGTTGCCAGATTGTAAACATTGTGCTTTTTGTATGTTTCATTAAGTTATTCATATTTGATTGGCCAGCTAAAACAGTAAACACTGCAAATGTTTAATGTGTGTAGTGTAGCCAAGCAGATTGTAAATAGTGCTCTGTCTGTTTCATGGTTAGTGATGCAAGACAGCACAAGGGGAAACGCTGCCTGCTTGTACAGGTGTTTAGTGTGGGATGCCACATCACAGGCAAATACACCAGTCTATTTTATGGTACTTAGTGTAGGCAGACAGATTGTAAACACTGGGAAGACACCGAGGGGGAAAAGCACTGACCACAGTTCTTCACTTCTTGTCTCGTGTATTTAGTACAGGCAGACACACAGAAATGGTGGAGGCTCTTCATTGTTTGCACCATGTCCTTAACATGGACAGGCGCAATGAAAAGCAGCATAGGTTTCACAGCTTGCACTGTACTGCTTAGTGTGGACAGGCACACAGCGAGGAAACACTGCACTATGCGCACTATGTTATTATTGGCAGGTAAAATGGACTAAAGGAGGTAGTGCACAAGTTGCACCATGAGTTTAGTCAGACAGGCACACAAGGCAGAGACACTGCACTGTCTGCACCGAGATGTTATCTGCAGATATATTGGACCAAAGGAGGCAGTGCCTGGTTTGCACCATAGGCTTAGTAAGACAGGCAGACTTGAAGAAGATAGTGCACTGTGCTAACTGAGTGCTTTTGTTTCGCTTCTATAAGAGACTTTTTGGGAAAATGCTGAATGTTCTGTATCAAGCAGATACTTGTAACATGCTCTTAGATACTGGGTACATGGAGTACCTACTTTGGAGACCCTAGACTGAACCAGTTCTGTTTTCTTAGCCTCCCGCCACTCTCACTAGCCTCTCTTGGCTCTATCATTCTCCTCTCTCATACTGAATTTCCACTGCCAATAGTTCTCCATCTTTTTCTCCCATACCTTTCTGTTCTGGATCACCCCCTAGCCTTTCTCCACCTCTTTCCCTCCGTAAACAGTTACTTTTCTCTCTCTGCTGCACCTTACATGTTTTTCCAGTGTGTCACTTTTTTTGCTCTTTTCCTCTCTCCTTATAATTAGCCTTCGCTTTCTGTATCTCTGTCCACTTCTCTCTGCTCCTTTCTCCATCTCTCCTTTTCTGTCCGCTACACCCTTGTTGCTAAAGTCTTCCTACATTTTTAGGTTGAGTACTCAAGTGCTTTGACCTGTTGTAAGTATTGTGGGCTTTTAACCATGCCCACCTCATGCCATTCACTTTCACTCATTCTTGGGCTCGCCTTTCAAAAATCCTTTTTTATCATTGGTAAATGCTTTACGTTTGTCTCTTCTTGGGGAGATTTTGTTACCGCCTTGCAGACTGACCCTGTTGCATGGATAATTGCATGACTGCAGATATGTTTGACTATGAGCAAACTTCTTTCTCCTTTTGAGTGTCTTCTTCGCAGTCATAGTAGCCATGGTGCTTTCAATCTGTTCTCTTTTGTCAACTAATGCTTTACTTTTCATTTTCAATTTATTTGGCAAGAAGAGACCAGTTAGGAATTTACAATGCCAATAGCTCTAAGTGGAGCAAATGTGAGACTGATTGCATTGTGGACTGGCAGCGTGTTCGGGGCACAAAGGGGGAAGGGCATCAACAAGTGCAATCTCAAAATTTAAAGAACATCTCTTGAGGTGATAACCACATCTTAATGTGTTGTTACATTTAAGATGCGACCCAGAGCCTTAGCCCATTAGACATGGGAAAAACAAGTGAAATACCAGAATCTACTAATATACATTGTAGGGGCAATGCTACTATAATGATAATTTGAAAATGTGAAAAATCACCCCTAATTGTGAGAATTTCTGCCCATTTCTATTTGTTCGGTTACAGCCATTCGTGGAAAAACTTTGCCACAAAAATAATAACTTAAATATTTATATAAACTTAGTAAACTTTATAATGCAGGCAAGCAGATGCATTATAAATCAACCTTAACCAATACTCAATGGATTCAGGTTCTGTGAGTTGAAGAATGGGATCGCAGTGGCCACCTCCGCGTGTTATGAAAGGGAAGGGTCCTCAGATGTCTAAGTGTGACTGTAAAAGAGATACCCAGTTTTTAGTGTCTAGAAAAGTCTTCTATGATCTTCTATGCTGACTTTACTTAGTGGCCTTTTGAAACTGTTAATTTGAGACACTTTCTTTAAAAAAAAAAAAATATTTTTATTTTTGATAGTACCCACAAAACATATACAGGGAGTGCAGAATTATTAGGCAAATGAGTATTTTGACCACATCATCCTCTTTATGCATGTTGTCTTACTCCAAGCTGTATAGGCTCGAAAGCCTACTACCAATTAAGCATATTAGGTGATGTGCATCTCTGTAATGAGAAGGGGTGTGGTCTAATGACATCAACACCCTATATCAGGTGTGCATAATTATTAGGCAACTTCCTTTCCTTTGGCAAAATGGGTCAAAAGAAGGACTTGACAGGCTCAGAAAAGTCAAAAATAGTGAGATATCTTGCAGAGGGATGCAGCACTCTTAAAATTGCAAAGCTTCTGAAGCGTGATCATCGAACAATCAAGCGTTTCATTCAAAATAGTCAACAGGGTCGCAAGAAGCGTGTGGAAAAACCAAGGCGCAAAATAACTGCCCATGAACTGAGAAAAGTCAAGCGTGCAGCTGCCACGATGCCACTTGCCACCAGTTTGGCCATATTTCAGAGCTGCAACATCACTGGAGTGCCCAAAAGCACAAGGTGTGCAATACTCAGAGACATGGCCAAGGTAAGAAAGGCTGAAAGACGACCACCACTGAACAAGACACACAAGCTGAAACGTCAAGACTGGGCCAAGAAATATCTCAAGACTGATTTTTCTAAGGTTTTATGGACTGATGAAATGAGAGTGAGTCTTGATGGGCCAGATGGATGGGCCCGTGGCTGGATTGGTAAAGGGCAGAGAGCTCCAGTCCGACTCAGACGCCAGCAAGGTGGAGGTGGAGTACTGGTTTGGGCTGGTATCATCAAAGATGAGCTTGTGGGGCCTTTTCGGGTTGAGGATGGAGTCAAGCTCAACTCCCAGTCCTACTGCCAGTTCCTGGAAGACACCTTCTTCAAGCAGTGGTACAGGAAGAAGTCTGCATCCTTCAAGAAAAACATGATTTTCATGCAGGACAATGCTCCATCACACGCGTCCAAGTACTCCACAGCGTGGCTGGCAAAAAAGGGTATAAAAGAAGGAAATCTAATGACATGGCCTCCTTGTTCACCTGATCTGAACCCCATTGAGAACCTGTGGTCCATCATCAAATGTGAGATTTACAAGGAGGGAAAACAGTACACCTCGCTGAACAGTGTCTGGGAGGCTGTGGTTGCTGCTGCACGCAATGTTGATGGTGAACAGATCAAAACACTGACAGAATCCATGGATGGCAGGCTTTTGAGTGTCCTTGCAAAGAAAGGTGGCTATATTGGTCACCGATTTGTTTTTGTTTTGTTTTTGAATGTCAGAAATGTATATTTGTGAATGTTGAGATGTTATATTGGTTTCACTGGTAATAATAAATAATTGAAATGGGTATATATTTTTTGTTTGTTAAGTTGCCTAATAATTATGCACAGTAATAGTCACCTGCACACACAGATATCCCCCTAACATAGCTAAAACTAAAAACAAACTAAAAACTACTTCCAAAAATATTCAGCTTTGATATTAATGAGTTTTTTGGGTTCATTGAGAACATGGTTGTTGTTCAATAATAAAATTAATCCTCAAAAATACAACTTGCCTAATAATTCTGCACTCCCTGTATATAATTCATCAGAGATCACAATATGCATATCAAAGAACATTTAGTCACATATGGAATGCCATCATAGAATCATTACTTATTGGCGAGCCATTTACCCAAAATCCCCCATATTTCTTGCCTTTTTCGTCTCCCTTTTTTCCCTTTTTGTTCATACAGGGCCTGTTCCAGCTGATATACTGCGAGGAGGCGATCTAAACAAATTTGATATGTAGGGGAAATTTGATCGAGCCATACAGAAGAAATACATAATCGATAAACTGACAAAATCATAAAAATAAATTCACTAACAGTTGGCTCCCTTTGCTCCGAGACCCCTAATATAACCACCCCCGGTGATAACTCAGATTCTAATCCAGCAACATCTTTGATAAACTGTTCCACTTTCCCTCGAAGTTTCACTAATTTCGTACAGGTGGCAAACATATGAATTATATCCACTCCGTACAACTGACATCTTGGGCAATACACTCCTTGTTCCCGACCCCATTGTGCTAATTTCCCGGACGTAATGTACAGGTCGATATTGTTTTATATTGTTGTGCCTGAAGAGATGCTGAGATCAAAGAGGTCCGACCTAACTCAAGAGATTCGTAAAAAGCCCCCTCTTCCACATTCAACTTAGCACTCCATTTTTGACTATGCTTTGCCAAATCATCGGGTAGGTTATCAGTCAGTTCTGCATAAATTGATCGTATCGTACTCTTATCAGATGAAATCAATATTTCTACTAAGGAGTTCTTAACAAACCCTGCTGGACCACCAGTTTTCCGAAGGATGAAGTCCCTTACTTGCAAATATTTGAAAAAGCTTGTTTGGGCAAGTCCAAATTTCCGATGAAGGCTTCCAAATGTGGTGATTGTAAAGTCCTCAATAAAATCACGTAACCTGTGTATTCCCTATTGATGCCACCTTTCCATAATAATATCATGAAAATTTTCAGGAAGGGACATACTGTCCTTGATCAAGGTATAATAATTGTACCTTCCCAGTCCGCACTTCTTTCGCCACAGACCCCAAACTTGGAAAGCTGCCTGGAGGACTTTAAACCAAGCTTTCTTAAAATAGCTAGGTTCCAAAAGCTTGAACATCACCCCTTTTGAAGCAGGGCCAATTAATAACTCATAGATGCTAGGGATGTATCCCCCATCACTAGCCAGCCCTCCATCTTCAAACAACGAATGTATGTACTGCATTGCTGCTGCCGTCTGATACAGTTTGAAGTTAGGGAGGAACCATCCGCCCGTTCCCTTGTTAGTGTCAAATATTTGCTTGCTCTACGTATCTTACCATATGACCAAACAAACCGCATTGTCAGCTGATCCAATTTCCTAAACCAAGATTTCTCAAATTCTAATGGGATCGCACGGAATAAATATAATACTTTAGGTAAAAACATCATTTTTATCATATTACACCACCCTATAATTGTCATATGCAAGTTGTTCCATCTACTAAAATTATATTGAGCATTATCTATAATCGGCCAAAGATTAGACCGGACAATCTTCTCCACATGGGGTCGAATATCAATCCCTAGATACACTGCGTGTTCTACCTTTCATGTATCCATTGATTTACAGTATTCATTCAAAACTGTTTGTGTCTTGTCTCTATTAAGGAGATAGCCCGAGACTACCCCAAACTTTTCTGCCGCTCCCTCAATTTCTTTCAGGGCAAGATCCGGGTTTGCGGTTCTAACTGCAACATCATCTGCATACGCCAGAATTTTTGTTTCCCACCATGGTGAATAACTGGCTGAACGTTAACACTCATTTCCAAATAACGCAAAAAGGGACCTAGATATAGCGCAAATAATAATGGTGAGCATGGACATCCTTGCCGTGTACCCCGTTTAATCCTAAAGGGAAAGCAATATTCTCCCCCGATCTGTATACTAGCACTCAGTTCCTTATATAACGCTTTAACGGCTGTAATAAATCTTCCTCCTAGGCCATATATCTTTAACATATCCCACAAATACTCCGAGTTAACTCTGTCGAAAGCTTTCTCAGCATCCAGTAAAATCATAGCCATGGGCTCTGCTGCCACATGCGTAGCATCAAACAATGTTATGACCCTCCTTATATGATCAGTTGTGTCCCTACCAGGGAAAAAACCATGTTGGTTACAGCTAACCAGCTTGGGAATTCATCCAGACAATCGAGTTGCTAATATTTCGGAGTACATTTTAGCATAACTATTAATAAGGGTGATAGGGCGGTATGAACTTAAGCTGACCGGGTTTCTCCCTTTCTTTAAAAAAACTACGATGTTACCGGAACCCCAGGATGGGGGGGATTACCCCCCAGCTGTACATGAATCACCAATTTCAGCAAGACTGGTAAGAGCACATTCTTGAAATATTTATATACCTCTAATGGAATGCCATCTGGCCCCACAGCTTTCCCATTTGGAAGTGCCTCGAGCGCCTCTGACAATTCCTCCATTGTCACATCCTGCCCCAGTGTTATTTGATCTTCCACTGTAATCTGACTATCCTGAATCGGCATCAACCGATGTCCATCAATATGTTCCTGGTCAATATTGGCCGCTTCATATAGATCTATATAATATTCCCTGAAGGCTTCCCTAATGGAATTGGGTCTCATAACTGCCAGCCCTGCCTTATTTTGCACTTGCACAATTGAGCCTGAGGATGCCCTATGGCGAGTCCGCATTGCTAAAATATGCCCTACTTTCTCGCTACATTCATAACATTCCCTTTGTTTTGTTAGAATTGTTTCCGCTGTCCTCTCAGTTGAGTATTTCCCTAAGGTCATTTTTGCAATTGAAACCTGATGAAGGGCATCCTCGACCCCAACATCATTCCTAATAGCCCGGATAAGCTGCTCTTCCGCTGCCTGTAATTCCCCCATGAATGCCTGAAGCTTGGCTGCTGCTTGTTTCCGTCGCCTTACACTGTACCCAAGAGTTTCCCCCCGGATAACTGCCTTTAATGTATCCCAAACTATTTCTATTGGGGCTGTTCCAATATTAAAATCCCAAAATTCCTTCAGCCGCGTACTCATGTGCTGTATATACAGAGGATCATTCAGCAGAGCCAGCTCGAATGTCCAGTTCTTCTGAGATCTCTGCCGGTCTCTATCCCTAATCTCTAACATTAATGGATTATGGTCTGCCATAAAGCAAGGGTATAGCTTAATCTCTGATTCGCCTAAAAATATCGGAGAGACAAAAAAATAATCCAATCTAGCAAATTTCTTGTGTGGTGCGGAGAAATAGGTATATCCTGGTTTGGGACCTTCTAGAGCTGACTATACATCTATTAGCCCAACCTCTATTTGCATGCTCCTAAGGGCCTGAAAAACTCTAGGTTTCCGCCCCGGATATTTATTTCTACTAATATCTCTTAAGCCCTGTGCACCATCCCAAGATCCATTAAAGTTCAAATCACCACATACAATGTATGGTGCAGGCCAAAGCGTCAGTTCTGCAGATATAAAGTCAAATAAGGACGGGTCGTCATCCACTGAGACATATAATGAACACAGCGTAAATCTAACATTACCAAATGAGCACTCCATTATTACCCACCTACCAATTACATTCACTTTCTTCTGTATAACCATGCAGATAGTGTTGGCTGCCAAAATCGCAACCCCCTTTGTTTTAGACATCTGTTCAGTACACCCCAACAGACGCAAATCCAAACTTTCTAATATTTTCCTATCCGCCTTTTCTATATGCGTTTCTTGCAAGCCATAAATGTCTGCTTTTAATGTTCTCAAATCATCTGCAATTTTCTTCCTCTTACGGGGGGTGTTTAACCCACATATATTAATAGTTGCTATCCTAATAGCTGACATGTGCACAGACTTAATTGATTACGTTTGGCTAACTCAACTGGCTCGACCTTACTCCCTGCCAATGACCACTTTGCATTTGTATAACCATACATAATTCTGCACACCCTATCCTGCATTGATCCTTCTGTAACACAAATACTTAAGGATGAAATAGTTTGCGCTTTCAGGCCATGACTGAATTTCTTTGGGTACGGATACTCTGAATACTCTGGGTACAAATTTTCTCTTCCCCCCCCGGGATGGGTTGTCCCTGCTCCAACCCCCACCCCGTCACCCCACACTACCCCGTACCCCCTTCCCGC
Source organism: Pleurodeles waltl (assembly GCF_031143425.1). NCBI lineage: Eukaryota > Metazoa > Chordata > Amphibia > Caudata > Salamandridae > Pleurodeles > Pleurodeles waltl. The sequence goes on along the minus strand of NC_090447.1, from coordinate 626,514,648 downwards.
TCCCCTCCCCATCCACCCCCAGAATCCTGACTCTCCCACTCGCTCTCCATCTTCCCCACCCTCCCCCCCTAGAAGCAGTCAGACCACCGTTGGCCTGAATGTTGGTGTCACCTAGGTACCTGGTACCGCCCACTGCCCCACCCCAGGCTAACCGGCCTCTTGAGCTTCCATCAAGACCACCGAGGCTCTCTTTTTGAATTCCTTACATCATACTATTACAGTCCAAGTAAATATTCTTTAGCCTGAACCTCTGAGTTAAACACTCTAACTTTCCCATTAAACACAGTATTGAGGCGAGCGGGAGCAAGTAAGTACTCTTCTCCCCCTTTATCTTGGAAAGGTTTGATCAGCAGCCGCTGCCTCCACCTTCGCTCCACAATGACGTGACAGTAATCTGGTCGAGTGATAAAAGTTGCCCCCCTCTACTACGTGGAGTGTCGGGCGGGCTTTTTCATATATAGTTTGTCTTAAGAGATAGTTCCCAAAGTAGACCAAAATAGCTCTCGGGTGTTTATCCTCCTCTCTGCGACCCTCCCGGCGTATTACTGGGTACCGATGTACCCTTTGGACTTCAGCCTCCCAGACCCAGTTAGTGAGCTTTGGAAATGCCTCCTGCAGCGTATTAATCATATAGGCCCTAATGTTGCTGCCTTCTGCTTCTTCTTTGATGCCAAGGAAGTGTAGATTGTTCCTCCTCTGCCTATTTTCTTGATCTTCCCAACTTCCACATAATGTCAGCTAATTGTCCTTCATGCGTTGAGGTTTGCACTCTTATAGCCTCAATCTTCCCTTCCACTGCAGTCGTCCTCTCTTCCTCTGCACAGGATTTGACCACCTTACGGACTGTTCCATGTAGATGTTTTGTAGCCATCCTTGCTCTGTGACTTTCTGCTCTTGTCTCAGTTTGTAGTTCCTTTATCAAATCATAAATAGACAGTAACATTTCTGAGTCTGTATGTCGAACACCAATGTTAGGGGCAGAGTAACATACCAATTCATCAATCCTCTTTGCTGCATTATCTTGGGCCTCAGAAGTATGGGCCTCTACTGTACTCATAAGATTAGTGCCTGAATAGTCCCACTTGAGTGCTTTCCGGGTCTGGGCTGAGGGCTCCACACCATCTCCACTGAGGGCCGGCCACTTGCTTTTCCGCTGCCGCTATCGTACAGTAGACTCTGCGAGGGATAGGAAACTTACGGATGCAGAAGAAATACTGTCTCTACTTTCCACTTGACCCTTGATCACTGCTAGTGGAGTCTGAGTTCTCCGTTAAAGAGTAAAATGTATCCCCTCCATCTTTAGGCCACTCTGGCCCCTTTTCCTTTCCAGACATTATTCCAAGTCCTTGACTAGATGCCTGGGCCATCTGAGCTGAGTTCCCTGCAGAGTCCTTCAATATGCAGATAGCTTCTTGGGTGGCTTGAGATAGGGGACAAATTTCTCGCTCCTTGAGTCCTAACTGAGAATTCCCCTCGGGGAGTGTATATGTTTCGGTATCCATTGAAGACCTTGTGGGCTCCTTTTCCCCCTTAAGCACTGCAATCTCAGACACTTCCGAAGCACCAGAAGCTTGTTGCCTCTCCAAAAGAAAGTCTTTTCCCTGACTTACAGCCTCAGAAAGTGTTTTTACTTCACAATCGGCCCCCTGTTTGCTGCTTGGTATCATTTGCATGCCGTCTTGAGGAGGGGTGATATGCACGAGATTGTCCTCTTGTGTGCCCCCCTTCTAAAAATTTGAGACACTTTTATGACCTTGTTATGTATAAGATTCTTACCCAAAAAGGTATATATGTTATGGTCTTTTTGGGTGGAACTTTCTGAGCTGCTTTCTCAGAAGAAGAATTAAAAAAAATCATAACCCATGAAGAGAGCACTTGTGAACTGCAGTGACTTGAGCATACCAAGTGAACTAGAGATAATTTATGGAATCCAAACTCACAAGCATAGAATTTCTCCCCAAACAGTATAATATGGTAAAACAGGTTAGTTACATCACAAAATGTTTTTAAATATCACACAGATATTAGTCAGTTACCTGGATGTGCAGTAGTTCCAGTGAAAGCCCCCCTCAATGAAGTTGGTGCCACGTTACTAGTGTGTGGTTCTGTGCTACCTACGATGCCACATGGGTGACTTCATAGCCATGGAGAAAACACTGTGGCAATGGTAAATAACCTAAATGCGAACCCAAACCATGGTTTAATGAAGTACCCACCATATAACAAAAAGCACATAACAAGAACATATGCAAAGGGCAAAATATGTTATCACACAAACAAAAAGAATATGGACACAAATCTAAGTAGGTCAGTGAACAGAGATACGCCTACAAAGTGCTGTCATACCTGCCATGCCCTCTTTTAGACTCTGTTCTCCATCATCTGATTTCCAGTACCACTGCAGTGAACAATAACTTTTTTTGTGGAACAAATAGAATGCTGAATACTTATATTTATGCTACTCTCTGAAAAACACCCAGAGACGCCTGATACTTACCCCTCCATATGATTGCCACCATCAGTTTGGCTGTGATGCACATCTTTGATTACATTATTTTATCAATCTGTCAGAAAGTATTCCATGAAACCTTCAGAATTAAAAATTATTTTAACCTCACATTTGAGTTCCCCTTGATAATGTGCTTTGGAAGTTTCAGGCACAATCTGTATACTTTGGTTTGCTAATTTGGAAAAAGAAACATAAAACAGCAGATGAAAAGACATGGTACTTGATAATTTTAATTTAGCAGCAACTGGATTCATGATTTTATTAATAGAGAGATGCCAGTGAAATTAAGATTGAATTTTTTGCCTTTGTTGATTTTCATATGTTTAATTGACAGCCAAACTTGATCCCACACACCCCTATTTAAAGGGTAGTTCCTTGCTTTTTTCTTGCCAGCATGCTTCTTGAAGAACTCATTTGTAACAACAAATTTATTTGCACTCTTTTTCTGACTGGCATCCAGCTGAGCTAAGACGTTTCTTACTGCAGGGACTCTGTTTTAATTATTAGTTTCAAATCTTGTCATTCCAGGATGAATGTCCTTTGTATCAGAGGACTGAGTAAAATCCTACTAATGCATGTGTGACATTAATGTACACAAATTCACCTAACTACAAACGAACTCCCCTTTCCCTATCTTTGTGTCTTATAGTAACAGACAATGTATGTATTGTTCCAATATTTGATTTACCTTTTTAGTTTCACCAACATATAATAATAGCTAGATTATTAATGAATATCAACTCCTACCTGTGAACATAACTCCTTCCAGAACAAATAAATAATCTGTGCTCCCCCATCCAGAACCAAGATTGAAGGTTTACCATGAATTGCTACTATATTTTGTAAGAACATGATGAGTAATTCCTTCACAGATGGCAAGCTCTTCATTGGTAGAAGTGGGCTATCTTAGTAAAACGATATATCACAAGGCAGTGTCCAACCCACTTTTTGATGCTGGTAATTTCACAATAAACCCATAAAAATGTATGCCAGGGTCCTGGAGGTATTGTTAATGGTTGGAGTAACCCAGCAGGGCATGAACGTGACACCTTTACTTGAGAACAGAATGCACACGATTCTAACAAACTGCTCCATATCTTTAAACATGATCCTCCAGAAACTCCTCTCAACAAACTGAAGTGTTTTCTTTACATCTGAATTGTCTGCCAAAGGTGATGCATTTCACTACGTCAAAGCTTTCAATTGCAACTGCTGATCTGGAAGATGTCATTGTCCATCTTAATAAAACAACCCATTCTTACGACTTCGATTTAAGTGTCTTATAACTTCTAGAGTTAGGTCTTGATAGGTCTTCATGACTTCTTGTGTGACTCCACACTGATACCAAACACAGATTTCATGGGACTAATGAGATTAGGAGGAGTTTGTATAACATATCGTGTTATAACAACCAATGTGGGATAAAATATGTGCTTTTCAATATTTTTGTCTAGGATAAGAATTTATTTTAAAAAATCATAGCCACCGAAAGATTTACGTCCTCTCAATTGTCTGGCACATAAAGCCTTGGCTGATTTTAAAAATTGAAAATTTCTATGATGTGTGAGTCTGGTAATAATGGTAATAGTATGTTTAGGTCCTAACAAATAATGGTCCAGTTCTTCAAATGCAACTTTAATAGCCAATAACTCTTTGTCTGCTATAGTGTAACTCTTTTCAGTGGGTGTTAGTTTGTGTATAAAATACAATGATGGATGTAATCGGTTAATCATAGGATTTTGCTGAGCTAAGGTGGCTCCAAACAACACTTTCAATGCATCGGCCTCAAATAAGACAGGCAATGAAGTGTCAGGATGTTGCAACACAATTCTTGGAAAGCTTTTTCGGCCTCCATATGGTCCTCACTTGCTCGTCACTCAAATAATCCATGCTTGGTTCTAAAGTCAGTTTCCCATTTGTCAGTGTCTCCTAATCTAACCAAATGCTATGTCCCTCTAACATCCAGCATGGTATAAATGGAGGCAGAATTTTTTGAGCTAAAAAACTATGATTAAATAAAGACAATAGATATTTTGTTGTTAATAGTGATCTTATAGTATGCTTTTTAATCCCTTTAACTTCATAGTTTGAGTACAGAAAGGGGGAGTGTGCTGGATGTTTAGAGTACCTGATAAATCTTGGTACCACATTTCCCTCCAGGTACTGCTTTAAATACTTATTTTCTTTGCCTGTTAATGCATAAATCCTACAACATGGTAGTTTACCTCCAGCTTCTAAAACCATTTGCCAGTCAAACCCCCTGTGTGGAGGCAAGCAGCTGGCTTTCTCAGTATCAAAAACATCCACTAGATTATGATAGTGAGGTGGTTGTTTAACTAGACATTCTTTTCATTTCCTCCTTCGAAACTAGTCCCCCAAAGTCTGCATTCTGCATTGGTCCAGAGGTATCTAGGGAACTCAAAGTTTAAACCATTTTCTTTCAAAGTGTTAGCACGTCGGACCTTATTAAGTGAACTTACAAGGGAGACGCAAATAGGACGATGGACATTTTGACTGAGCTTCAAGTTTTTCCCACCCTGAACCCCGTACCAATACAAATCAATAACCATAACAATCAATCACATCAATAATCAATAGGAGTCAGTAATTTACACACACCGTGACCTTACAGTCATGAAAAACCACACCTTTATGTAAAAGTTAGAATGTTTATTTCCCTATGTTGACAATGCTAATGTCATGTAACTTACTCTAAAAATCAAATGATAAACATACAGAAACAATACTGGCTGACCAAAGCGGCGAAAGAATCGCAATCTAACCAAAGCTTGAGCTACTACACATTCTAAGGTTACAGTACAAATTAATAGCAAGAATAACTGTGCAAACAATATAAAATACATTTAGATTCAGCAAAGAAAAGACATCAACTGTTGTCACATGTAGCGAACTTCATTCTGTGAGAACCCTAACTAACATCAGTTTAGAATAGCATTTTTGAACTTCATGCAAAACAATTTTAGTCACACAAATTTTGGAAAAACATCTAACTCTGGCTCTATCAGAATAGTGGTTGGTACCTAGAAACAAAGCATCAGGTTTCACCATTAAAGTTCAGAAAAAGCAAAATCTCTTCATGTAGTTCGGAAAGGATAACTAAACTCTCAAGAAAGAATGGGGAGAATGGCCCTCTAGACAGTTTGAAAGGATAGAGCAAATGGCGAAGTGGAAAATGAAAAATGGTGGTCTCCTCTCAGTGCAGTCCGGCTAAGTTAGATGTCCTATAACTACTTCCCACGTCCTTGAGAAGGTCGGCAAAAGGGATTTTGGGATTAAAAGTCACTTCCTGGTTTGATTGAACTAGCATAAAATGTGCAAAAATTAAATTTTCCAAAGCTTTAAAGAGTGCCTTGAGAGGAGATGTGTATATTCCAGTGACAGTAGGGGAAGTCACTCCACAAGGTATACCGCATATGTTGTGTTCGAAGAGCAGGGTGCTGCACCATACCTTTGGTTAAAACATTGGTGCAAAGCATCAGAAAAGGATGGGAGTTTAACCCTTCCTACACATGGGAAATTTTATTTGAGGATCTTAGAAAATTTAAGAAGGGTATTGTATGACCTGAAACCTCCTCAGAGACGCTCACAGTTCGAAACATTAGCAATTTGGGAACTAATAGCTAGATACCAACATAGCAGCAAATATTTGAAAGAAGGATGAGAAAGGCAGAAAAGGCACTAGCGGAGGCTAGATGGGAGAGCGATCAGAACTTTTGGAGATCTGAGACTTTACAGGTAATTAAAATGTTTCCTGCAATTACACAGCATAATGAAAACGAACAGAGGAAAGCTTCCAGAAAGACAATTACAGGTTCTTTTGAGGGTAAAGAGCAGAAATTAAAAGAGACTAGGAGTTGTTTGACCCCCGATGAAGAGTCAGAAGATGCTGAGTTCATTTTACAATATTGAGGAATCGTCCCCCACCATACACAGCACAAGAGAGAGGTTCAAACACTAATGTAGACCCTACAGCACCGACAAAAGTTAACCTGGCACATAGTCCGATACAGAGTAGTCCTAGTGGACCTACTATATCAGCAGCTCAAAATACAATGCCGTAGTTGAGTATTCCCAGAACTTACCCAGATGTGTCCATTATAGATACTGCAATTAATTTAATAGTGCCGACAGGACAGGTTTAACCAAAACCAACATTGGTTCAGATGGAATCAACTTAATGCCTTCAATGCCGTCACAAACAATTCCAAAGTATACCCCTATAACAGGAACATAGACAGATGTCTGTACTGATGAGCCAGAATCCAGTCATACCATTGTTTGCCCAGGGAAATAGAGAGACTAGTCGCCAGAGAATCCTGAGCCAGAACTTATCGGGAGAAAAACTTGATGAGAATACAGGAGTAGTATCCCCCATGAAACCGACCCTTGATGGAGCAGGACTGTTAATAGACTTAAGTCCCTACAGAGCTTCTCCAAATACTGAAGCAGGGTCATACATCAGTCCTAATCTGAGCTTAGTAACACCAAAAGGTCTAAATCTAACTGTACAGTGGTTGCTAAGTGCTAAGCCCAACAACATTTCACAGCAAGGCATGACAGCCCAACAATTAACTGAATGGCTGGAAAAGTGGAGTAGCCCCCAAGGTGCTTCTAGTGGAAGGAATTACCTAAACTATACTAGCCTTAAGATGGAAGCAGACAAGCTCATCAAAGGAACTATGGGAGTAAACAGACTTGAGTCATACACAGAACATGAATTGCATTACTTGTACCCATTGATTACAAAGGAAGCGGGTATAGTACATCAAAAGATAGCTGACATAGCAAACAAATATGATATAGACCTTGAGAAAACTAAACATTTGAAGATACGTTACAGGTTAGAATTTGACGCAAAAGACTTTGAACACATGAGAACTACAGGAATGAAAACATACCTTAGAGAATTGTTTCAAAGCATCCAAACATGGAGACCATGAGACAAATGAGAAGGCAGATGGGTGAACAAACAAGATAAAAGAAAAAGGGATTCTGAAACTCCACCTGCAAATATGCATCAGACTGAGGACCCAGTGAAAATGTTACCAATGAGAGAGATTCCAAGACAGATCTTTGTTCATGTCCCTTGGAGCAGAAGTGACATTCTGTCATTTAAAAATGACTACTCCAGGCTGAGAGAAACCTGTAGAATGGTACCAGCAGACGGATAGGTTTGTGAAACGTGCAAAATGGCTGTGGGAGGACTTAAACACTATGTTAGAGATTGACCATCACACGACCTCGCGACTACTTCAAGCTCACTGCTACTCTTCTTCCTGGTTATGGTTACAGGCTTATCAGGGCCTCCTCTATCTGCAGTATCACACAAGCTCTCTACCTACGCACCTACAGCTGCTTGGCGCAGCCATACTAATTACAGCTTTACGACTGTACTAAGAGTCAATACTTGCGTCCTATCAGAGATTGGTACAGGTGTTTAAACATTACAGTGGTACAGAAACAATTGAACCAAAAGACATGATTCCTTTTTTGTTCAGATTTGTTGAAGGACTGAGACCTGAAATTAGTCAGATGATTAAGAGCTAAACCGATTGATGAGGTGTTGCAATATACAAAATTCTGTAGTGATGAGATTGAGCTGAAACAGAAAGTTGAAAGAGAAGGCAATGGTGATGCAGATTAAAGCCGCACAAACAGGGTTGCAGGGAAATTTTCCACAACCGCAACAAAAGGAAAATGCGCAGTTTCAAAATCAAGGCAGAGGTAGAGGTCGTGGAGAAATGGGAAGTGTGAATTGTGGCCCTGATCCGAGTATGGTAATAGAGGCAAAGTGCAAGGAATGAAAAGAATGTTGTTGTGTCACAGTTGCGGAGGCCTCGGGCAATGGAAACTGGAGTGCCCAATCGTAAGTCAGGGAGGTGTTGTTCAGCAAATGAGTGATGTCAATTCTTTCCAAAACATGAAAGAGCCAAGAATGAAAGGTCCACATCCAAATTTTCAAAATAATAGGAATCAGATGCAAGGTTTCCAGCCCATGCAGCAGATGCAGTTGCCACAATTGCAGATACCCCAGACACAGCAGATGCAACCTCAAGTCCAAATGGTGCCTAGACAACAAATCCACATACCTCAAGCCCCTATAAACCACTAGCAGGTGATGCTTCCTCAGCCGGTCACAGGCCAAAGGTTTAACCAGAGTAATAATACTGTTCACCAATCCCCCTACATAGTGAGAATGGAATAAACGATGATTGGATGAGTGAGAGTTCGGACGAGGAAGAATGCGTGTTGGCCACATCACTAGAGGTAGATCAGAAGGGTCCCTATGTCAAGGGAAAGGTGTAAGGTCACAAAGTCTCATTTTTGGTAGACACTTGAGCTCCACGCTCCACATTGAGGATTGCAGAAGTTACAAACCTGCCTCTTTTGAGAATTCCAGATTTTAAGAGTTGCAAACCAATATTTGACAAACCCAATTACAGAACCAGCCCCGGGTAAAACTGGCAATTTGAGGGGATTACACAAATTCATGGTTTGTGACTGGAGCCCTGTGTCCCTACTGGGAAGGGATTTGTTGTGCAGAACAAAATGCTCAATTACTTGCTCAAATGATGGAATTGAAATTCAGACAAACAGTGATGAGGAAGATGATGTACTTACCGAGATAAATTGTGACACAGTGAGTGGGAATACCCTCTGATTGACTTCTTTTCACTCTTCACAGTGAGACATCTTCCTTCTGATTTATATAGAACTGTCTAGATAAAAGTATGGGAGTTTTCAGGAAAAGATATTGGATTGATAAAGGGAGTTGAGCCAGTTAAAGTAACGATCAAGCCAAATGCAGTTTTTCCCCAGATTCCACAGTACCACATGACAAAAGAGACAATAGAAGGTTTGGCACCAATAATTACAGAATTTGTAGACCCAGGTGTTTTGAGAGAGGTGCTGAGCAGTTCAAGAAACTCACCAATAAGGGGATTGCGCAAGCCGTGTGAAAAGTTTAGAATTGTTCAGGATTTACGAAAAATAAATGGCATTGTGATTAAATGTTGCCCGGTGGTACCCAACCCTGCAGTAATTATGTTTCAAATCCCATGCGATGGTGAATGGTTCACCGTAGTGGACATGTCCCAAGCATTCTTTTCTGTTCCTCTTCGTGAGTATAGCCAATTTCTTTTCTGTTTCACATTCTTAAGTCTAGTCTATTATTGGTGTAGGATCCCACTGAGGTTCCCAGAGTAACCTTACATTTTCAATCAGATCCTGAAAAAGAATTTAGAATCACTGGAAATGCCTTACCAGTCGACATTGGTACACCATATTGATGATTTGTTAATTGCATCCAAAATGAAGGAAGAATGCAAGTACAATACTATTGCCTTGCTGAATCACCTAGGAAGGAATGAGCATAAAGGCGGTCATTCTGACCGCGGCGGTCGGCGGTGGCCGCCCGCCAAGCGGTTCCTGCCGAAAGACCGCTCTGCGGTCAAAAGACCACGGCGGCCATTCCGGCTTTCCCGCTGGGCCGGCGGGCGACCGCCAGAAGACCGCCGGCCGGCCCAGCGGGACAGCCCCTTCAACAATGAAGCCGGCTCGGAATGGAGCCGGCGGAGTTGAAGGGGTGCGAAGGGTGCAGGGGGCCCCAGCACTGCCCATGCCAGTGGCATGGGCAGTGCAGGGGCCCCCAGGGGCCCCACGGCACCCGTTCCCCCCATCCTGGTTCTGGCGGTGTCCAGGCTGGCGGGAAGGCGGTCGGAATCCCCATGGCGGTGCTGCAAGCAGCGCCGCCATGGCGGATTCCCTGGGCCAGCGGGAAACCGGCGGGAAACCGCCGGCTCCCCTTTTCTGACCGCGGCTTTACCGCTGCGGTCAGAATCGCCAAGGAAGCACCGCCAGCCTGTTGGCGGAGCTTCCGCCGCCCTCCGCCATGGCGGTCATGGACCGCCAAGGTCAGAATGACCCCCAAAGTGTCTCTAGCTAAATTGCAATACTGCCAGAAAGAAGTTAAATAATTGGGGCACCTTAGAAGGGAATTCGGAAGATATGTAGAGGAAGGGTTGCAGCCATATTATCCTCCAAGTACTCTGAGAGATGTTAGGATGTTCTTGGGAATGGTGAACCACTGCCTCCAATGGATCCTATATTTTTCCGTCATTTCAAAGCCCTTGCAGTAGCTGACTCACAAGGAGGTTACTGATCCTCTAGTGTTAGACCAAGCCTGTATAAAAGCCTTTACGGATTTGAGAGAAAGCCTGCGTCAAGCCCAAGTTTTGGGTATGCCTGATTACACAAAACCCTTTATGTTGTTTTGTCATGAGCATGATGCATGTTCTTTGTCTGTCAAGCACATGGCAGTGTAAATCGCTCAGTAGCATAATTTTCAGCTACTTTGGACCCAGTTGAAGCAGCTTTAACAGGCCGTCTAAGGTCAGTTGCAGCAGTTGAACAGTCTCACTCAGAGTGAGAGCGTTATGATGGGACACCCACTTACAGTAATGGTTCTACACTCCATTGAAGTTTTGCTCACTAGATCTAAATCCCAGTACTTAACTAGTGCAACAAATATGAGACCGCAATCTTGGTTCCCCAAATGTGCCAATCAAAAGATGAACAGTGCTTAATCCAGAAACACTGCTTCCAAATGAAAATGCCGAACTTGACAGAATGGGTGGTATTGAACATGACTGTCTAGAGTTAACTGAATTATGCACAAAACCAAGACCTGATATTAGAGACACTTGTTTGGATGAGAATGACCAAATTTTCTTTGTTGATGGCTCCTGCCTGAGAGATAACACAGGTGTATTGAGAACAGGATATGTGGTATGTTCTATCTCTGGTATATTAGAAGTGTCCTGGCTTCAAGGAGTATATTCTGCACAAGTGGCAGAGCTGGTAGCTCTTACTAGAGCATACCATGTTTCTGCGCAGCCTAAGGTCACCATTTATACAGACAGTCAATATGTATTCGGAATACTCCACTACTTTGGCCAATTGTGGTCACTGAGAGGTTTCCTGACCTTTTCTGGTTCACCAGTGAAAAGTGGAGAGAGAATTCACAAACTGTTACAAGCCATCCAATTGCCTGAAAAGATTGCTGTGGTGAAATGCTGTGCACACCTGAAATCACAAAATTTTGTTTCAATGGGAAATGGTTATGTGGATCAAGTCACAAGGTTTTACGCACTGAACTATTTTAGTTCAAAGAAAAATGGGAACTGTTACCTGATGACAATGAAATGCATTCTACTTATGCTTTGCATGTTGTAGATACCACGGAGGAGTTAAAAGCATTGCAGGACAATGTGTCTAAAAATGAAAAAGGGAATGGCTCAAAATGAAATGTATCGAGAGGGAGGACGATGTTTGGGTTTGAGGAGATAGAAGGGTGATCTTGCCAAATAGTTTGCTGACTCAAATGGCTAGATATTATCATAGTCAAGCACATCTGGGTAGGGATGATCCGTACTAATAAACAGTTTTAATTCAATCCGAAGTTTAGACAGGTTGCTGAAGCAATTTGCCACAGATGTGTTGTCTGCCAGGAGATGAATGTAGGAAAAGGAACAGTAGTCAATATGTGCCACATTGGAAAAGCCGGTGTTCCATTTAGAGGAATGCAGAAGGATTTCATTGAGATGCCTATGTGTAGAGGATTGCAGTATTTGTTGATGACTGTGTGCCTTTTTAGCCATTAGATTGAAGCTTACCCCACGCAATGTAGGTATGTACGATGAATGTAGGAAAAGGAACAGTAGTCAATATGTGCCACATTGGAAAAGCCGGAGGTCCATTTAGCAGAATGCAGAAGGATTTCATTGAGATGCCTGTGTGCAGAGGATTGCAGTATTTGTTGATGACTGTGTGCATTTTTAGCCATTAGATTGAAGCTTACCCCACGCAAAGAAATGATAGCCTCACAGTAGCAAAGTTACTGCTTAGGGAACTGAAACCACTTTTTGGGTTTCCAGTCTCTTTAGAATCAGATAGAAGAAGTCACTTCAACAATGAAGTAATACAATTGCTATATTCAGCTTTAAACATTGAGCAGAAACTGCACTGTAGTTACCGCCCTGAAGCATCAGGACTTGTGGAACAGATGAATGGTACCTTGAAGTCAAGTATGGCGAAACTGTGTGTGTCCAAAAATCTGAAATGGCCTGACGCTCTACCACTAGTTCTAATGTCAATGAGAAGTGCACTGTGAGAAAACAGGGCTGATTGCAGAGGCCCCATAACTTTTTGCCCCCATTTTCCTCTTTTTGCTGGTGTTTTCCTGACTTTGATGGTGCCCTGGGTACTGCTAACCAGTCCCAGGGCCTGTGCTCTGTGTAAAATGGATATGCAAATTAGGCTAATTATAATTGGCTAAGTTAACCTACCTATAAGTCCCTAGTATATGGTAGGGCATGTAGGTTTAGGGACCACAGCATAGGTGGTGCACACCTAGGTGCACTGCTGAGGTGCCCAGTGTCATTTTAAAAGCAAGCCTGCCTTGCTGGCTGCTTTTAAATTAAAGTTATATGCAAATTCGACTTTGGAATTAAAGGTACTTCCAAAGTCTTAAACTACCTTATTTTTACATATAAGTCACCCCTAAGGTGTGCCCTATGTGCCCCTAGGGCTGGGTGCCATGTAACTATAAGCAGGGACTTTATAAAAATAGATTTATAAGCCCTGGTGAGGTAAAAACAGCCAAATTCGTTTTTCCCTCATTAAAGTAAATGGCCTTCATAGGCTAGAATGGGCAGACTTTATTTTAAATTTTAAAGTCTCCTTAAATGTTACATACCAAGAATTTGGTATCAAATTGATTGTTATAATAAATCCCACAACTTCCAGTTGTTGGATTTAATATAACTAGTTCAGGTAAAAAGTTTAGACTTTACCTAAAAAGTTGCCAATTTCAGCTCTGCATTGTTTTTGCTGCTGTGCTCTGATTGGCCAGCCTGCAGCAGCTTCTGCCAGGCTACCTTGATGAGGTGTGAAGTGGCCTGACTTCACACAAAGGAATGTGCTTGGGGGAGAGAATCTCCCCTCAGCAGATGGTGAGGCAGGAAGGGGGAGGGCTGCCAAACTGGTCTTCAAAGGCAGAGAAGGACATTTGCAGCACCCAACAACACCCCCACATCCTGCAACCCCAGACAATTAGGTGCCCCCTTGATTAGATTAGGAGAGGGCAGGAGAGGGGTGTGTTTATGATTTTTAGCCACACCAGTGGGTGGGCTCAGCCAGATGTAACCTCCAAAAATCAGATTCATCCATGTTGGATTTTTGGAGACTGTTGCCTTCTGGGATGGATTTTTGCCACACTTCCCAGGAAGTGGTCATCACAGGGGGACGACCCTGTACCTGATTGGAGGATCAGGACCCCCCTGCTTTTCACCCAGGAGCAAGGATAAAACTGGCAGACCTGACCCCACACCTCAGATCCCTACCAGATTTCAACAAGAAAGGAACTAAAGGAGAAGAAGGACTGCCCTGCTAGACCCCTGGCCTGCACCTGGAACCTGCACTCAGAAGGACTGCACCAGCTGCACACTTGGGCTTCACCACAAGAAGGACTTTGCCTGGCTTCAACTGGTTCAAGGAGGGACTCCCTGTTTGCTACAGGTGAAAAATTGCTAAACCAGAGTCCCCTGCACCAACTCCTGAAGAAAGCGACCAGCTGACCACTGTCCAGTGGCCAAAAAGGAGTTTGCGCCAGGTGCATTCTGGGAGTTGAAGTCCGCACCCCCCAAGGACCATCACAGAACTTCTGGACCCTTGGGGTGAGCTGTGGACCCCAAAAGAACCTTAAAAGAACATCTGGGTGAAGCCCCAGAAGTTTGGAAAAGATTTGAGAATTTTTGGAAAAAAGCTCCAGAGAGGGACTGACCCGCCGCGGAAATTCTAGCCGGCTTGCCTCAACCGCGACCCGGCCTGACTTCGTGGTTTGTCCCGGTAAAGAAAAATATCCAAAAAAGAGACTAAGTCCGAACGTAAAAAGTTGACCGGGACCTCCCAGCCATCGTATCCGAGAAGGGCTCCATGGACGTCGGATCAAGATCCAGGTTTACCCCGGTCGAAGGATTTTCATCTCGAAAAAACGACTAAGTCCGAAGGTAAAAGTCTCCACCGAGGAAACCCACATCGCGTATCCGGACAAGGGCTCCAGGAGGTCGGATTCAACTGGCAGGTTCGTCCCGGTGAAGAAAAACTTCAAAATAAAGACTAAGTCAGAAGGTAACTTTTTAACCGAGGCCTCCCGCGACCTATAGCCGAGCAGGGCTCCATCGCGGTCGGCCTGAAAGTTTGACTTTGCCCCGGTCGAGGTGCAACCAGATGACCCGATTGGCGCTTTTTGTTTCTAAGCGCTAGAAAAGTAATAATTCTTTAAAAATTCATATCTCCGGTTCCCCTGAACCGATTTTAATCGTTTTTGTGTCATTTTAAAGATAAAAATATAAACTATTTTTATAAATTGGTTTTGGATTTTTAAACTGTTTCCTGTGTTTTATTTATTTACTGTTTTGTGATATTTGAATGCTTTACACTTTGTCTCCTAAGTTAAGCCTTGACGCTCGTTGCCAAGCTACCAAGGGTTGAGCTGGGATTAATTTACTGAGACCTAACTGTACCTATGTGGAGGTTAGTGGCTTGTTGCTAGGTGTAGGTACCTACCTGCCCTACCAATAACCCAAGAAAACAGGACTATTACCCCACAAGATACTCATGGGCAGAGCAATGAGGTTGCCAGCGGTCCCTGCAAATACTCTTGTAAACATTACAGATGATATGGTAATGGACTACTGCAAAGGCCTGACTGATGTGGTTCGTTCTTTCTCTCATCAGGTGGAATCAACCACACTGCAACTGTCTCAGGACCAAGGAAACACCCTGAAACCACATGATTGGGTTGTGATCAGAAAACATATGAGGAGGTCGTGCTTGGAGCCTCAGTGGAAAGGTCCATACCAGATAGTGTTGATCACAACTAAAGCTGTAAAGTGTGCTGGACTTCCGAACTGGATCCATGACAACCACACTCGGAGAGTACCAAATCCTTCAGATGAGGAAGAAGAGTTGTTGAGAGTACCAACAACATCCAAACACGCTCCAGGCTTGGAGAGAGGAGAAAGCAAACTAGAAACTGTATCTGAGCCAACCACATCCATCAAAACCACTCCTGTAAGAGATGAAGTGGAATGAATACAGGAGAGTGACAATGAATCCAACATAACTGAGGTAGCAGGAGAGTCTGGTCAGAGGAGGGCTCTCCCAGAAGCAGGCGGCCTTGAAAGACAAACAGAACAAACGACTGACCCCAGTGGAGAAGGAGTTGAGGCGGATCAAAGCCATAACCATTTGACTCCTCCGGAACCCGTTGCAGGTACGTCAAAAGAAGATATCACAGAGCAAGGAGAAACTAAATGTCCAATACTGAAAAGAGCATTGATGAAAGGGTCGTTAAAAAGAGATAAGTGGCCAGAATCACAGCCAAAGACAAAGAAAACAATCATAGTGACAACAATTGAGGAAGAAGTTGACACCACTAGAAAGGAGGATCCAAGTGAAGAAGAATTAATTGGAAATCGAAAACTGAAAAGAAAAAGAGTCACAAACAGAAGGTATGTGGGTCCTAAATGGGCCTATGTATTTACCAGTGAGTGTCAGAAAGAATTTTTGTGTTTTTGTTTTGATCGGGGCATTCCAGGTTAATCTGTTTGCACCTGAGGGAAATCAATGAACTGAACTGTTAAAAACCTATAACTTTGAGAAAAGAGAAAAATAGACTGTTGAAATATACTGAAAGAGTTTGTTGTGATGATAACCTAATTTGACAAGCTGCTTAACTGATTTTGACAGGCTGTAAATTATTGCTAAAGAAAAAAAAATGCAGATTTTTGTTTTTGATTTTTGCTGCATAGCTATAATTTTTTCTTCTTCTCCTTTCTAACTCTTTACAAGTCATGAGTAGCCATAGTCAGCAAGGTAGGAAGAGAAGTTGCTGTAAATATATGGTTATTGTTTTGGCGATTGTATGTACGTTAGTGTGCCTGGTATTGATTGTAGGTGTGATTGTTCTTGACAAGAATGAGGACAACCATACTTTAGCTGTAGAGACAACTACTGTACTATCAAACATAGATAAGTTTAGGTTAGATGAGAAATATCTGCACATAGATGACACACAGGGAGAACTTTCTTCTACTGTTTTCTATTGCTTATTACGTGGGTATGTTGACACGATGGATGCAAAAGAATGTTATGTTTGCTCACATATTCCTGCCTCAGTCAAAGGAGTTACCTATTATAGCTTACCTCTTACATATGACTTAAGTTGTAGTCTGTTGCTTACAAGATTTTAAAATCAGGAGTGTATCCAATAGTTCTGTTCCAACTATAATGTTGTGTTTTCATTTGTCCCTATAATTAAATACCTGAGTAGAGTATCTAAGGAAAATAACATAGAAATAGTGAGAGGATTCGTTGAACCTAGGTTAACATTTAGAACGGCTTATGTGCATAGAAACAATCTCACATGCTTACCTACACCTGTAGAAAAGAGCTGAGAAAGAGGGTCTTAAAGGCGAAGATAGTAAAAAGGGTTAGTGATAAGATCACCAGGAAATAATCATGCATTTAGTGACATAACAAAGCCGGGGAGATTAGCTATAGATGCACAACATGTAGGAAAGCTTTACATATATAGGCCAGAATCTAGAGTTGACAGGGTGTTTGTGAGAACGAGTAAATGCAGGCGTGTGTTTCTGTTTCAGTACAGTAATGGACGTTTCTGTTGAATGGTCAGGATCCGGCAGTTCCAGGAGTTTATTTCATCTGTGGGCCAAATGCATATTACTCTCTTCTTAGAGGATGGTATAGCACATTACTTAGGGATAGTTTTCCCAAAAATGTACCACCTTAAAGGCTTGACCAAAGTCCCAGAAATGATTGAATTACATCACAAAAGACAAAGGCGAGAGTCAGTTTCCTGCATTGTTGAAGACATATTTGGAGCAATGATTCCCTCATCTGGAGTTGCTTTGAATGCCATAAAGATACAAAATTGTCAATTATAGTGGACAATATGCTAACAGATTATTCAGGATCCATTATCCTAATGGAATGGATACAGCGATGGCTGTGGTAAGAGCTATGACCTTTCAGAACCGCCTTGCGTTAGACATCCGTTTAGCAAAAGAAGGCCAAGTTTGTAATATGCTGAGTCCGCAACATTGTTGTTCATATGTACCAGATAATAGTAGAGCAATTAGAGGCCTTAGTAACAATCTAACCAAAGATAAAGCTGATTTCATAGAACTAACTGAAACTACTCTATGGGAAAATGTTAGCAAAGGAATTACCTCTGTGGGGAATTAGCTTGGAAACTTTGAAAAAGGGATAATATTGAAAGTAATACAAGTGATTATGATTATTGTGATTTGCATAGTTGGACTATAGGGAATACGTAAATTGTACAATGGGAATACAATGAAAAGATTGAAAAATGTTCAGAGGAGGCAAGAAATTAGAATAGAAAAATTGTTTAGGGAAACTTCGAAGGGAAAAAGAATGAATACTGTTAGACTTTTCATCCTTGGCGTGGTCTCCAGTAACTTTTTGCCTCTGTTCCCCAGGTTGTTGATGTGTGCTGTACTCTGATTTTGCTGTTTTTGTTACTCTGGGCACTTTACCACTGCTAATCAGTGCTAAAGTGCAAGTGCTCCTTTACAAAATGTGTATGTGATTGGTTTATCCATGATTGGCATATTTGATTTACTAGTAAGTCCCTAGTAAAGTGCACTAGAGGTGCCAGGGCCTGTAAATCAAATGCTACTAATGGGCCTGCAGCACTGGTTGTGCCATCCACATAAGTAGCTATGTAATCATGACTCAGACCTGCCATTGTAGAGTCTGTGTGTGCAGTTTTACCTGTAAATTCGACTTGGCAAGTGTACCCCCTTGCCAGGCCTAAACCTTCCCTTTTCTTACAGTAGGCCCTAGGAAGCCCCAAGGGCAGGGTGCAGTGTATCGTTAAGGTAGGACATATAGTAATGTGTTTTATATGTCCTGACAGTGAAATATTGCAGTGAATGTTTTTCACTGTTGCAAGGCATGTCCCTCTCATAGGTTAACATGGGGGCTACCTTTAAATCTGATTAAAGTGTAGATTCCCTTTGGGAGCGGATGGACATGTGGAGTTTGGGGTCTTTGAGCTTACAATTTAAAAATACATCTTTTAGTAAAGTTGATTTTAAGATTGTGCGTTTGAACATGCCTCTTTTAGAAAGTAAGCATTTTCTTGCTTATACCATTTCTGTGACTCTGCCTGCTTGTGGATTCCCTGTCTGGGTCAGTTTGACAGTTGGGCTGGTTGCACCTCACACTAGACCGTGACACAAAGGGATCTGGGGTGTAGCCTGCATATCCTGATGAGCCATCTGTGCTAGGAGGGAGGGGTGGAGTGGTCACTCACACCTTAAAGGGCTGTGCCTGCCCTCACACAATGCAGTCTCCAACCCCCTGGTGAGTGTCTGGGGCCTGGCCTGGGCAAGGCAGGATTTCAGATTCCAAAGAGACTTTACTTTGATGTATGCCTACTTCAAAGGAGAAACTGGGTATAAGAAGGGCACCCAAAACCACAGACTTTAGATCACTTCTGGACATCAAGAGGAACCTCTGACTGGAGAAGAGCTGAAGAGCTGAGGAGAAGTGCTGCCCTGCCTGTGACTGTTCTTGTGGAGCTATCCTGCAGTTGATGCTTCTGCCAGAGTAAGAGGGCAAAGACTGGACTTTGTGTGTGTACCATCTTGTAAGAAATCTCCAGGGGCTTGATTTAGAGCTTGCCTCCTGTTGTTTGAAGTCTCAGGGACAGCAAAGACTTCTGTCTGCCAGAACCTGGAGTCTCTGGAGAGACTCCTGCTCTGACAAGTGGTGCCCTATCCAGTTCCTGGGCCCTTGAAAGGAAAGCTGGTGGAAATCCAAGGAAATCAACTTCGGACGACTTCGGACCGGCGCCGCTGCTGAATCTGGTGACACCGCCTGAACCCGTTGCTGTGAACTTCTCTGTAACATGACGATCTTCGCAGGCCCGACGCCGCTGCAGCCCCGATGAACTCCGCGACTCCGTGGAAGTCGGCGCATCACGTCGTGACCGACGCCCCTCGAAGTGCGCGGATTCAATGTTTCGCACAGACGCCGCGATCCCAGACTTCGCGCATCGGCTTGTTTTCACTCTCCACCAAAGGTACTGTACTTGGGGGTCTACACGACTGTGTGTCTGGCGCCGCTGGTGTCGGCTTGTTGGGAACGACTCCGTCACGACGCGTGTTAACATCTCATCGAAGCATTTTTGTTTTTAAGCGCTATTTTTTTAGTTTAATCTTTAAAAATTCATAACTTGACTTGTGTATGTTGGATTTTTGACGTTTTGGTCTTGTTTTGTTTAGATAAATATTTCCTATTTTTCTAAACCTGTGTTGAGTCATTTTGTAGTGTTTTCATTAAGTTACTGTGTGTGTTGGCACAAATACTTTACACCTAGCACTCTGAAGTTAAGCCTACTGCTCTGCCAAGCTACCAAGTGGGTAAGTAGGGGTTAGCTGAGGGTGATTCTCTTTTACCCTGACTAGAGTGAGGGTCCTGGCTTGAACAGGGGGTAACCTGGCTGTCAACTAAAGACCCCATTTCCAACAAATACAAATATAAAGAAGACCACATTTTGAATAGAAAATTATATAACAAAATAAATAAATGTATGTGGGAAATGTAAGTGTAATGACATATTTAGTCATCAGAGGAGGGACTGTGAGTGTTGAAACTTTTACAGAGAAACATTTCATGTATTCTGTATTTTGTATTTGCATATAAAATGAATTAACCTAGAAAATAACGTGCAACTTGAAAATGTGCCTACTTGAATGGGTGCCACCTACTATGTAATGTTTTACTAAAACAGCTTATTAATGTTTATTCAGAACTTATAATAATGTAAAAAATGCAGTATTGGGTTGTATTTACGACTAAATGCTATGAATTTGCTTAAGTTAACTGTAGGCCTCAAAGTTACCAAGGCCTGAGCCTTAGTATTGCACTGCCATTTATCAGAAAAATGCAATGTCAGAATGAAATATGATCTTATGCTTGCTGAATAAAGATGTATTGTTCTAATTGAAGTATGACCAGAATTATAGTAGAAGCAAAACAACTGTTTTTCCTGTCTTCCCTAGAAGTGTGTTAGGTAATGTGCGTAGAAACCTGAATGTTCCAAACTTGTTGCAAATGTTAACTCAAAGCGTATGAGAAATCGATGTTCCCAGGAACTAACAATGGATGTACTGACGGAAGGACGAAAGGATATAAAAGTTGCTTCTTGAGGAGTTGAACGATGAGCATAAAGAAGAGGAAGCCAATCATGAACGTGTTAAAGACTGTTTGGTTATATCTTAGATTTGAGATATAGATTTTATTGGACTAATCGCTATTGCCTGATTCTTTGACCAATGACAACGTGGGACAACTTTAACTTAACCACACTGCAATAAGAGTTCTGGGGTCATTATTTGTCATTCTTCTTCGACAGCCAAATCACTTTACCTCGGTCTCATTCAGCAGAGAGACTTCACTCCTTTTTTCATTTTCTCGTGCTACATGCGTAATGTTAGTGCTTACTTTCGCGGTTGATGCATAGAGCTTGTAGTGCCATTGCTGCCTACCCGAGATACTTCTTTCGACTGTTTCAGAGATATTAAAGTTCCCAAATCTGAACCATTTCCCTCGTTAGGCCCTGATGCTGAGACTGCTTGAACTGATGTCCACTTGACGAAGACTGTTCACCTCTTGCTGATTCATAAGGACAGGTATATCAAACTCCAAATGTCTTTATTATTGATTTGTCTTTTGTTTCTAGGTACCAACTGCTGCCTTTTGATAGAGCCATAGTTAGATGTTTTCCAAATTTGTGTTGACTAAAATCTTTTGCATGCAGTCAAAACATGCTGATGCTAATCGACATTAGAGAGTTTTCCTCCATTCAACTAAACTGCCATTTGATGTTACTCAGTTGCTGAATTCAAATATATGTTATTACCATTGCGCAATTACTTCTATTATTGGTTTGTACTTTGGCTTTAGAAGATATAGTTATCAACGCATTAGTAAAATTGAGATTCTTTAGTAGATTAGGTCAATCTGTGTTGTTCTTATACTTATATCATGTGGTTTTGAGACTAATTTACGTGATACTAGCGTTGTTAATCTAGGGAAATACATTTTCCAACTGATACTAAGGGTGTGGTTATTCATGGCCTAACTGGTCATGGCGTGTGAAAGTTACTGACTCCAAAGAATTCTTATTGTTTATTTGATGATATTCATGATGTATACTGATTAGGGGTCTGAGCATCTTAAGCGAGACAAAAGGTCCATCGGCCTAAGAATGTGTCCCCTTATCAGTTAATATAAGGAAAGGCCAATAAGGTATGATGCTCTCGTACCAGTTCTTGCACGGCTAGATGTCCGCAGTTGGTCTTTGAGGTATTACATTTTACTAAAAATGTACAATTCACAACTCAGTTCTACTGATTGGATTTTTGTTGTGTTGGTGTCCAATGATTTACTAAAGTGTACTCTATTTTTTTAAATCGGGGTGGGATTTTTCTTGTGTAGTGTTTTCATTCAGTTACTGTTTGTGTTCTGCATAAAAAACATTACATATTGCCTCCCAGATAAGGATTATGGCATGTTGTGCCAAGCTACCAAAAGGTAGGCACAGGTTAATTCAGTGACTTTTGTGGTTCACCCTGCCAAGGATTGTGGCTGTTGCCTGACAAGGGCTCAAACCCCAGTTAACCAACAACCCAGTGTCACACAAACACTTATTAATATCTTCATAAAACTGTTCTGGAGAGGCTAAAGGGACAGCTGCATGAGTAATCACTTACATCAATGTATTCTTCCCTTCCGAAAATTGTGTACAAAATTCTGTATGCTGAGTATTATCACCTGACTGAGGCACAAAAGTAGTCCAATGAAGAATTGGATCCAGCCTGGCATTCACAAAGGAGAGAGAGACTCGAGGATTCTTTGTCTGTATTTGATCAAACCTTTGTTTAAGATGGTCTGTTTGACCTTAGATTTAGTTAACTTTCAGAGAAATTGTGATCTTGTCTTTCTGTTAGGTGCTGACAATTCACTGAAAAACTTTGCCAGATAAACAATTATCATAATATTTATATAAATTGACAACCCTTCAAAATGCAAACTTGCTACAGCTTTAAAAATCCACCTTACCCAATATGTGATAGATTCTAGTTCTGTGACTAGAACAACGGGATCTGATTTCATCCTCGTGTAGGGAAGAATAGTCTATAGACATATTAGTTGGGCCAGTCTTGATCTAACTTTTCTGGATGACCTGTAAAAGAGGAATCCAGTTTTGAGTGTCTAAGAAAGTCTTCTACGATCGTCACAAAATGTGAGAATGTTACTTAGATAGTGGCTATTCAGAACTGCTAACGTAAGACTCTCCTACGACCTCCTTCTATATAATTTTTTCCCCTAAACAAAAAAAGAGGTATGTTTTCTTGATTTTTTTCGGCGGAATTCTTAATCTAAAAACTGAGAAAAATAATTTTAAAAATCATTACTCAATATATCCCCTTAACCAACATTCAGCTGATATGACTACAATCTTCCGTGGACAGCAAAGTTACATTTCCCAAAATTAATACCTACCTTAGAGAACTCCTTTAACAAACGTCCCATCTTTCGAGTTACACTACCCCAAAAAATACGCCACTTCAGATGATGGTAATAGAATACGTCGTTCATACAAAGAAACCTTTTAGAAATACTTTGCCAATTATCAGATGCAAAATCTCATGATGCTTTGGGAAACACAGGTAACATGAGTATACCGTCTGTTCTAGGAATAAGACTACGTTCCTAACTCCTAAAACAAGAGTGCAATGTGTCTGCTAACGGCGTATTTTTGAGCTAAAGAATCCTTTTCAAACTATGTAAACAGTTTCACCACATCACAAACCTTTTCAAAACATTAGACAAGCGTGAATTAATAAGCACCGGCAATGCAGTAGTTCCAGTAAAAAATAAAAAACGTTAGTGAAGACGGTGCTACATTACCTGTATGTGGTTCTGTGCTTCTCGGTGGTATCTGTGGGTGAATTCACAGCCAGGAAGAAAATCAGTGCCAATGGTAAATATCTAAATGATTTCCCAAAATTCTGTGTAATTAAGTAGCCAGCAGTCGACAAATAGCATAATAACCAGGCCACTTGGAGGAAGGAAAAAGAGTTATCCAGACATGACAAATACGGGAACAAATCTAAATAAGTTGGATAAGCTTATAAAGATAAGCACTGTCACATTGCTTTGCATGCCACCAACACCTTTCTGGCATTAGATAAATTGATTTCAGGTGCTGAAGCAGATGTCTGAATTAGAAATTATTAATGAGTGTTTATGTATTTTGAATAATACATTCTGTAGAAAATGAATAATGTAGAAAAAAAATGAGCATGTTTGAAAATCTGACCTTGAAGAATAGCCCCCAGTATTCACGAAATTCACTAATTAACGATTAATATGTATGAAATATTGAAAATGTATTACAATAATGTAATAATATGTCATATTAAGGGTTGTGGAGTATGTTCTTTTGTATTAATTGTAGGCCTTAACTTAGTGAGTGTCTTAGCCTACGTTTGCCAGGCCTCATGCAGAAGCTGTATTTCTTAGCGTTTAATAGAAAATGCTGACAGAGTGAATTAACTGTGAAATGTTCATTGTTTTAATAAAATGTTTAGCAGAAGCTTTCAATGAGAACTGACTAACAGGAGACAGTGTCCTAAAAAGTGTAACAATTGTGTGTAATGTGTGCGAAAAGTACTTTCCCAGGACGCAATGAAGACACTGACTGCAGAAGAAGATACAACAAATTTGATACCTGACGAGCCAGATGATGAGAACATCGTATAACAGACCAATCAACGAGATGTGAAGGATGAAATATTAGAATTCATAGATTTGGTATAGAAAAACTATTGGGTAGAGTAATAACGTTTGATTAATTGACCAATTGGGAATTAGGGGATAGTTTGGGTGACTTTGATGTAACAACGTGACAGAGGAGAAAAAATCAGATTAGATTTATGCAGATTTGGAGAGAAGAAGAGACTTTAGAAGAAATTCAAGATTCTGTCATTGGGCTCATACTCTCTGACTGAGAGCCTGATGTGTTGCTGATCGATTGATGACCTGAGGACGAAGACTGATTCTGTTTGCTGACCCATGCCGTGGATAGGTAGATATGACAATATGACTGAACTGCATTTTTATGCCTTTTCTTTCTAGGTCCCAACTGCGCTGTTTTCACAGTTTGCCCTAGATAGATGTTTTCTAAATTCACGTTCTAAATTGTTTTGCATGAATCCCCACATGCTGATGCTAATCTGGGTTAGTTGAGGCTATCTATATGACGGCTGACAAATTGCAGAGACAAAGGGTTGACAAACTATTTTGCTGAACTCTATGGACTATGTAGCACTATTGAAGCTAACTTTGGTAATGACTTATACTGATGCTTTAGAATGTATTGTGATTCAAGCTTCGATTAGGTTGTGTTCTTACGTCTTTTTGGTTAATCAATATTATTCTTATATGCGTTTTGATTTGACTTTGAGATTAATCTACATGACCTTAGTATTGATAATATAAGGGAAATAAACTTACTAAACTTTTACTAAGGTGTGGTTATTCATGGCTGAAAAGTCATGATGTGTGACAATTACTGACTCCATTGATTAATTGATTTGACTAATGATTATCGATTATTGTGTATTGATTATTGATTCTATTCTGGAGCTATGGTAAGAACATCTTAAACGAGTCAAAAGGTTCATCGACCTATTCGCGTCCCCTTGTAAGTTTACTTATTAAGGACCGACGTGCTAACACTGCGCCATTTTCCGGCTATACGATGAATGGAGATAAGTCTATGTACTTCGTTCATTTACACATTATAAAACCCCATTACCCACAACTATTTAGGAATATATCTTACAATTAACCTAAATGCTATAGTGAAGCTAAGTATAAAGAAAGTGACTAATGACAATAAAGTAAAAGCTCACATCTTCCAATAGGTTAACTTTAACTTCCCCTAGATATAGTCAACATTATAAAAATAGCATTTCTTTCTAAATCTAACTTTTTGTTTAATGCAATTCCCTTGTATATTCATAAATTAACATTAAATAAATTGTATTGCTTGTTAGTTCACTTTATATGGGCATATAAAGTGTTAGAATGACAATGTCCCTCTAGAACGGTTCACTGCTCTTTAGGTTGACCTATTGTAATCTATTCTGTGGGCTTTACCACACCCATCTCACATCCATCACTTTCATTCGTTCATGGGCCCGTCTTTTAAAATTCCCTTGATTTACTAGGTAAATGTTTCACCTTAGTCCCGCCTTAGGGCCGCTTTTTTCCACCTTTCAGACTGACCATGTTACATGGATTATTGCATGATCGGCCAGATACCTTAGTGTGGTGCTCACATTTTTTTTCTTTTGCCTCACTGCTTCGCTCTGCTTATGTTGTTGCTTCGCTTCCTTGTTTTGGGCATGCCACTGTTGTGGTGTCTGCACACAAATACTGAGAACTGCAGGGGAGTTCTTTTTAATTTATTTAATAATTTTTTGAAAGGTTCAATTAGCGCAAACTCCATCGGAGGAATGCTGAAGTTTCATGTAGTTCGACCTTGACCAGAGGAGCGCTTTACATGAGGACCACTTTAAAAGTTTAGCAGTTGAAAAATATACAAACTGGAGCATTTACAAAAGAAATAAACACAGAAATCATCAAAGCAGCTCTCCTGGCACAGCGGGAGAGCTAATACTACAACATTCACTGCACTCGGAAAACTCGCCCCCATAGCTGGGCATTCCTTTTACAAAACATTTCTGCCCATAACTCACAGTGTGGTTGTCCTAGGACAATGGGACCACCATCAAAATGTTCAGCATGATGCACTCCTTCGGTCTAGGTCATTTCTGGGTCCCCACCCTATGTTGGGAGGGCACCCCAAAATAGTAACCTCTCCCACCATTCAATGTCTTATTAAGCTCTCTCATGGCTGGAACTTTTGTTTTACAGCTTGGAGTAGTTTGTGTTTTAAGGACCTTGTTTGTAATCGTATTTCAGTAGGCCTGCTAGGGCTGAAAATGTGTAAGGCACTATGCCCTTTAGGGGCTACATATGTGGTTGAACTGCATTATTTTATCCCATTGTGTTTTCATGTCTTTATGCCCTCTAGGAGCTGACTATATGGTTACATGACCATTTTTCTTACAAATGTTATTTTCATAGTGATGCTCCCTATGGGCTGTCCTGAGCATTACAGTCAAGATACTACAATATTCGATGCACTCGGTTTGCGGGGCACAGCTCACCACACAGCCTGCTCTTTCTGTCTAGGCCATCTTTGAGTCCCCACACTAGGTTGGGGATTACTGTAGATGTAGAACTACGAGACATGCAAAGCTCTTGTAATACCACTGCAGTCACAGAGCACTCACACACAAGAAAGACAATACTCAGTGTTACCAAAAATAAAGGTACTTTATTTTAGTGACACAAGGACAAAAATATCTTAGAGGCAATACTCCCTTGGGATGTAAGTAATACACATAGCATATACACTAGTAACCAAAATCAGGTAAGTACACAGTCATACAATAGTGCAAATAGTGAAAATCGCCATAGGCTAGAATGAGCCTACGGGCAACACAAACCATATACTAAAATAATGGAATGAGAAAGTTGGTTCCTCACCTAGGCAAGAGTAGTGTGTAGAGGGGCACTGGGGGTGTAATAAAACCCCAAAGGTAAGTAAAGTACCTTACCCTAGAGCCCAGGAAAACAGGAGTAAAGTACAGCAAGTTTCCTCAGAACACACTAGCACTCGTGATGAAGGATTATGCAAAAATCAAGCAAGACTGCAAGACACGAATGATGGATTCATGGTCCTGAAGACCTGTTAAGAGAGGAGACCTAGTCCAAGAACAGATGAAGAGTCCAGGAAGAACAGGAGCCCCTGCTAACCCGGATGAAGGTGCAAAAATTGATTCTCCGGTTGGAAGAAAAATTCACAAATTCACCAAAGAAGACAGCTGGGGGTTCCTGCTTGTTGCAAGAGATGTCCCACATCGAGTAGAAGAATGCAGAGTGGTTTTCGTCATTGGATTCTGCCAAGAATCCTTGGCTCATGCAAAAGACATGTTTGGAGGGAGAAAGCACTACCTGGACCCAGGAGGGACCTGGGGTCTCAACTCAGACTGAGGAGACAGAGGGGTCTGTCAACACTTCAGAGAGCCCTCAGAAGACCAGGCAGCACCCACAGGAGTCCCAGGACACGGGGACAAAGGAGTTGCAAATCACGGTCGTTGCAGCACTACACAAAGGGATCCCACGCCGCTGGAGGACAACTCAGGGAGCTGAGCGTCTCAGGATAGAGTGCTGGGGACCTTGGCTACGCTGTGCATGAAGGGCTTCCTGGAGAAGTGCATAAAACACGCGGCTCACAGTGGTACTGTCTGGCTCAGGGAGGCAAGCTCTTACCAAATTTTACAGTTGGACCTTTGGACAGTCTGAGTCACTTCGGTCCACCACCTGTGTTCCAGGATCCACGCTCGTCATCACGAGAGGGGACCCAGAGTACTGGTCGTTGCTGCAGAGAGGTGCCTCCTGAAGCAGGGAAGTGGCTCTGTCACTCCACAGGAGATTCCCTCAGTCCTTCTGGTGCAGGATGAAGAAAGGCAGTACTCAGAGCATGCATGACCTGGAAACTGTTGCAGTTGCTGGCAGGAGCTGAAGTTACAGAGTTGCAGTAGCCTTCTTGGATACTTTGTTGCAGTTGTAGAGTTTCTGGAGCAGTTCTGCGGTTGATCCGATGGTAGAAGGTGAAGCAGAGGTTGCAGAGGAGTCCTGCTGGAATCTTACAGAACCGAATTTCAGGAAACATCCACAGGAGAAACCCTAAGCAGCCCTCAGAGGGAGATTGGTCACCTAACCAGGTATGGACCTATGAGGACGGGTCTCTGATGGCACCTGCTGGCACTGGCCACTCAGATGCTCCCAGAGTTCCCTGACCATCATGAAATCAAGATGGCAGAACCCAGGGACACTCTGGAGGAGCTCTGGGTACCCCTCTTGGGGTGGTGGTGGACAGGGGAGTGGTCACTCCCCTTTCCTTTGTCCAATTTCATGCCAGATCAGGGACTAGGGTCCCTGAACTGGTGTAGACTAGATTATGCAAGGAGAGCACCACCTGTGCCCTTCAAAGCATTTCCAGAGGCTCTAGGAGGAAACCCCTCCCATGCCTGTAACACCTATTTCCGAAGGGAGAGGGTGTAACACCCCTATCCTAAAGGAAATGCATTGATCTGTCTTCCTGGGATTGAGATGCCTGTCTGTGAGGTGGCAGCCGCTGGGGCTACAGTGAAAACGTCAGAAGACTGGTATGACAGAGCCCCCAGGGTGCATGGAATTGCTCCCGCAATACCAGAATCAAATTGAGGGTACAATTTCTCAATCCTAGACACCTCACATGACCATATTCGGAGTTACCATTGTGAAGCTACATATATGTGTTGACCTATATGTAGTGCACACTTATAATGGTGACCCTGCACTCACGAAGTCCGGGAAAATGGGCCTGGACGATGTGGAGGCACCTCTGCTAGTGCAGGGTTGCCCTCACCCACAGGTACTATACACCTAGCCTTCAGCGTCTGAAGGTTAGATATATAGGTGACTTATAAGTGACCTGGTGCAGTGAAAATGGCTGTGAAATAGTTCTTACACTATTTCACTCAGGCAGCAATGGCAGTCTGGAAGACGTGTTTTTATGAGCTCCTTATGGGTGGCAAAAGAAATGCTGAAGCCCATAAGGATCTCCTGGAACCCCAATGCCCTGGGTACCTAGGTACCATATACTAGGGACTAGGGGGGGGGGTCCAGTATGCCAATTTGGAGTGGAATACTGGGTTACCAGTATGTAAGTACAAATTTGGAATCAGAGCATAAGCACTGGATTTCTGGTTAGCAGGAATCCAGTGACACAGTCAAGCATACTGACAAAACAGTAAAATATACTGACATGTAGGCCACAAACTGTTAGAAACGGGGTCTTTGGTTGGCAGTCACGTTACCCCCTCTCCAAGCAAGGTCACTCACTCTAGTCAGGGTAAAAGAGAATCACCTTCAGCTAACCCCCACTCACCCCTTTGGTAGCTTGGCACAAGCAGGCAGGCTTAACTTTATAAGCAATATGTAAAGTATTTGTACCAACACACACAGTAACTCAGTGAAAACACTACAAAATGACACAACACAGGTTTAGAAAAATAGGAAATATTTATCTGAAAAAAATGATCAAAACAACAAAAATTCAACATAGACAAGTCAAGTGATGACTTTAAAAAGCAAAAAGAGTCTTAAGTCCTTTTGAAAACAGTGAGAACTTTGTTAGTGTTAAAAAGTATCTGGGTAGCGTCAAAATAACACAGCATGGGCAAGTGTACATCAGAAAAGGCCAGCAATGTGTTGATTTCTCACTCGCAAGTGAGATCGTGCGTCGTTCCTCCTACGGTCGGGTCGGCGTGTGCCGCTTTTTCTCTCCCACAAGAAAGTGATGTGTTGATCCAGACAGGCACCTTGGGTCTAGGCAGGCTTTGCGTTGGTTTTCCACACCCAGCGATGCTGCGTTGAAAAATTCAGTCGCACTGTATTACAAAAACGCATTGCGTGGGGTTTGCGTCATTATCAGCCCCCATTAGCAGGTGTTGCCCGTCGTTTCTCCAGCCGTGTTGATCTTCCAGCTGTGATGCAGGTGGAGTGTAGTTTTTTCGAAAATTTCCTCGCACGGCAGTCTCTGAGTGGATTTTCAGTCTTGGACTGCCATCTTCACCATTCAAGGGCCCAGGAACTGGATAGGGCACCACTTTGCAGTGCAGGAGTCTCAGCAGAGAGTCCAGGTGCTGGCAGGGGATGTTTTTGATGGCCCTGAGACTTCAACAACAGGAGGCAAGCTCAGTTCAAGCCCTTGGAGATTCTTCACAAGCAGGAATGCACAACAAAGTCTTTGTCCCCTTTCACAGGCAGAAGCAGCAACTGCAGGAGAGCTCCACAAAGCACAGTCACGGGCAGGGCAACACTTCTCCTCAGCTCTTCTGTTCTTCTCCTTGGCAGAGATTCCTCTTGATTCCAGAAGTGATCTAATTTTTAGGGGTTTGAGTGCTCTTCTTATACCCCTTTCTGCCTTTGAAGTAGGCCTACTTCAAAGGAAAGTGTCTCTTGTTTGTGAGATCCTGCCTTGCCCAGGCCAGACACACACCACGGGGGTTAGAGACTGTATTGTGTGAGGCAGGCACAGCCCTTTCAGGTGTGAGTGACCACTCCTCCCCTCCCTCCTAGCACAGATGGCTCATCAGGATATACAGGCTACACTCCAGCTTCCTTTGTGTCACTGTCTAGAGAGAGGTGCAAACAACCCAACTGTCAAACTAACCCAGACAGGGAATCCACAAACAGGCAAAGTCACAGAATTGTTTAAGCAAGAACATGCCTACTCTCTAAAAGTGACATTTTCAAACACCAATCTCAAAACCAACTTTACTAAAAGATGTATTTTTAAATTGTGAGTTCAGAGACTCCAAACTCCAAATGTCTATCTGCTCACAAATGGAATCTACACTTTAATCATATTTAAAGGCAGCCCCCATGTTAACCTATGAGAGAGACAGGCCTTGCAACAGTGAAAAACAAATGTGGCAGTATTTCACTGTCAGGACATATAAAACACATTAGTACATGTCCTCCCTAAAAACATACACTGCACCCTGCCCCTGGGGCTACCTAGGACCTACCTTAGGGGTGCCTTACATGTAGGAAAAGGGAGGGTTAAGGCCTGGCAAGTGGGTATACTTGCCAAGTCGAATTGGCAGTTTAAAACTGCACACACAGGCACTGCAGTGGCAGTTCTGAGCCATGTTTAGAGAGCTACTAATGTGGGTGGCACAACCATTGCTGCAGGCCCACTAGTATCCTTTGATTTACAGGCCCTGGGCACCTCTAATGCACTGTACTAGGGACTTACCAGTAAATCAAATATGCCAATCATGGAAATCCAATTACACATACATTTTACATAGGAGCATAGTGGCACTTGCACTGTAGCACTGGATAGCAGTGGTAAAGTGGCTAGAGTAACAAAAAGTGCAAAAACAGAGACCAGAGCACATCAACAACCTGGGAAACAGAGGCAAAATTTTAGAGGAGACCACGCCAAGGATGCCAAGTCTAACACAAACTATGAGCACTGGGGTCCTGACTAGCAGGATCCCAGTGAGACAGTAAAAACACACTGACAAACAGGCCAAAAATGGAGGTAACCATGCTAGAAAGAGACTACTTTCTCACATTACCCCAAAGTAATCATATAAAAAATATAATAAATAATGACAATATTTTTTTTTTTTTGCTGCAGATGGAGCGAGAAGGTAAATGGAAGTGCTTCAGTTAATTGCAGGGCCACTGGAATTATGTGGCAGAGAAGACCAAATTATGCAGCAGGGTTGACCAATTTATGCGGAAAGAAAAGTCCAGTTATGCATTTTACAATGACAATAGCACAAATTCAAGTACATACAAGACATTTTACATTGCAAATGTTTGTTCAGATTTGCAGCTATATTATTAGGTGATTCAAATTCAACAGGTCTCTTCTGGGTATGCAACATACATAGATCTTCTATGATTTCCATGAGGGACCGGAAGATTTTTCTGTAGAATATTTCCACCCTTAGATACAGTGAAACAGTTCAAGAGGCTATTTACAACCAAAACTTACTTTTGTGAATAATTTACATGTGTAATTTACTCTTACACCTTTGAGTAATTTACTACTTTGAGCTCTTTCCAAAATCCAATCGTGAAGTTACTTAAGTGGGTAAACTTATACGTCTCCTCTCCCTGAAAAGGAGGTTGGAACCAAACTTATGTTTGTAAGTAACTACTGGCAAAAACAACAGTAAGTTACCTAGTGCACATGGCCAACCACTGATGCTGCAATCCTCCCATAGAAATAAATAAACGTAGAGACTTAGGTTAAAAACCCTAAGGAAAGACTTTTAAAATAAACTAAATAATATATAATTGTTGAAAATATAAATAACTGTAATTTTCTGTTACGAAAATATCTACAAATGCATATTTATTTTTTAACCACAAAATATTTAACAACCAGGCTTGATTTTAAAATGTAATGTTGGATTACCTTTTAATTTTAATAATGTGTACTTAAATTACATTCAACTAATTCTATACAGCAATGTAAACAATGACACCTAGTATGTGACTCTGATAAATTGTACATCATTAAGCATCTCTGCTGTCAACAGTGAAGCCTTTGAGTATACGTGAGAGCACTGTTTCCTGTTTACCTGCAGCATTTTGTTACTTCCTGTGCCTATTCGGGGAGTCTTTGGGGGAGAGTATTAAACAGTAGAGGTGCACTCAACAGTAAGAACAATGATTTTCCCTCGTCTTCTGACTCTTTCTTGTCTGTTCCCTTGTCCCTGAGCTAAATGCCTAGTTTTCCACCGAGATTTGCTGAGCTGATAAAACGTAGGATTTGTGCATAAATCCTCTGACACGCATGCTCAATTAAGTAATGTCTAAAATTAAAATTATATCCCAATGGTTACATCCAAAATCATTCTTCATATTTCAAACTAAAGGAGGCTGCATTCTTGTTTAACACAGGTGGCTCAGTTTCTGCTGCCTGCAGAAAGTGGGCAGAATTCTTGGAGGGACAGAGAAACTAGATAAGCTAGATTACTTGTGAAGAAAAGCTATTTATACATTAAGGCTATATCTGTGTTGAAAATGTGCATTTTTGTAACAGTACTAAAAGAAATCAATGCATTCCCTATGGGTGAGTGACTTACAGTGACCTGGTGCAGTGACCTGTATTGAAAAAGGGTGCATGCACCCTTTCACATGGGCTGCAATGGCAGGCCTGCAGAACACTTTGCATGGGCTCCCCATGGGTGGCATATTACATGCTGTAGCCCATGGGGATCCCTTGTTACCCCAATGCCCTGGGTGTCTGTGTACCATATACTATAGACTTACATGGGGGCACCAGTATCCCCAATGTGGGGTGAAAATGGTACAGGATCCCAGTGAACACAGTCAAACATACTGACAACAGGAAGAAAATGGGGGGTAACCATGCCAAGAAAGAGGGAACTTTCCTACAGTGAGTTAACATGCCCTGGCAAAGCTAATAGGCCGCGCGTATGAGACAAAAGCTATTGGCTTTGTCAATGTGTGTTTTTTGCCATGATGTACAGCAGTGTGTGTGCCATTCAGCCTGGTTGAAAGTTGTTTTTTAAAAATAAAATAAAAGCACAATAACTTGGCCAGTTATGGCTGCACAACATTTTTTTTTTATTACTGGCAGGAGGGAGGATTGGGCGGGAAGCAAGACTGGGAGAGGGCATGTGTGGTAGCAGTAAGGAGAACAATGGGTGTGAGAAAAAAAGCACTGATGCAGCCAGCGCTGGCTGCGTCACAGCATTTTTATTATTGAGGGGTTTGAGGCAACAAGGAGAGTGGGCAGAGGTCAATACGGACAACGGGGGTGTGAGGACATAAACCACTATGATGCAGCTTCCAGTGCCAGCATCAGAGTTTTTTTTGTTAAGGGTTGGAGGGCAACACAGGCAATAGCGAGAGGGAGAGTGGACAGGTCAGAGGGGCAACATGGACAGCCGGGGGAGAGATGGTAGGAAGATCATCTTGGACAACTGAGGGCCGGTGGAGGCAAGCAACGCAGACAAAGGAAAGAGGGAGTGTAGGTGGTGGGGTCAAGCAAAAATGTTAAGTGGAATAACTGGCCTCTCAGCATTTCTAGTGGTTAGGACAACCAGATATGCATCAAAAAAGTACCACAGAAATGTTGCAAAAAACATAATTTTATCCTGCAAAATCTCCACCTATAGTGCCGCAAAATGGGCAACTCCATGCTGCAATATCCTGGGGGGGTGGGGCATTTGTAATAAATATTAATATATGATAAACATTTGCTTTACCTTTGGTGGTAATTTTTTTTTTTAATGTAAGCTCCAGCAAAATAATTGTAATTTAATTTCAGATATGTAATTTAATTAACCTAATTTTAATTCAAAATTACTTTATTGATAATGTAGCATTGTTTGTGTTCTACATTTACAATAAATATATGCAATTATTTTTCAGTGATATTTAACATAAAAATATTTATTTCTAATTTGTTCCATGTTTAATGGATGTTTTGTTTATTGGCTGTACTGTACCATACCATGTTCTTCACCACAAGGGTGGAGATCTCCTTAAGGTGAAGTGCAATGAACTTTCCCTATACAGTGCCCAATCATCTGTGGGCATCCCTCTGCAAATGCTAAACCACCACTGTGTACAAAGTTTGTTTACTGACATTTTTACTTTTTCAAAATTAGGGAGCTGTTTAGCAACTGCAAAGATGGGTAGTCTGACTAAGCAGGTGTGGGAAGGGGATATTGTATTTATGCAGACATCTCGGTCTTTAACTATTTTTTAGCCCCTTAGAAATGCATTATGTCGTAAGTTTCTAAAAACTCGTACATCCCCTTATATTTTTAACCTGTTAACATCTTAATGCTCATTTATCTCATCCTGCTCCTCTGGAAAGGCTTTATATTTCAACAGATCCTTTTCCAATAAAAAGGTGTTCAGGAGTTGTTGACCACAAAATGTTAGTATGCTAGTTATTCTTTACAAGTGAAGCTGCAGTTCATCACTGGGAAGGTAACTGACGGACTTGCTGCTGGTGTTGTGAGTACATTTCACTCTGCATGTTAGAATGTTTTACTGACATGAATGATGAAGATATTTGGAAAATCCTAGAAAATGTGTCCTGCTTTTAGCTTTCTAGAGTACCAACCATAATTTCTATTACCAAAAGAACCGCCTTCATTTCTTGAGCTAATGCATATCCTTAGTAGGATTTATTTTTCAGTTGTACAGCCTTGATTCCATGAAGATGGCGTTAAGGTCTAGAACACTTTTCTTAGCGCTTTAGTTGTGTATTAGGATACTGTGCTAAAGCCTCATTAGCACACTGGGAAATGTTATTGTTATTTGTAGGGCACGAATATCACCTGGAAGGGTATCCTGGCACATATGAAATGGGGAGTGCTGTCCTATTTGGGCATAGTAGAAGAGTCAGATCTTCAGTTTCTTCCTGAATTCTAGGTGGAGATGGATGTTCTAAGGTGGTGGGGGAGTTTGTTTCAGGCTTTAGGGTTGAAGTAGGCTCTGGCTCAGCTGATGCAGAGGACGCAAACAAAGAGAGGTGTCTGACCAAGGAGTGATGCTGGATGTGGCTGTTGAGTTAAGCTGGGCCTTGATTGTGAAGAGCCTGTAGTTGTGTTTGAAAAGTATGTAAAGGGCGCACTTGTGGATTGGTAGCCAGTGGAGGTCTTTGAGGTGTAGATATGTGGGTACGATTGGGAATTGGAAAGTGAGCCTAGCAGCTGTGTTCTGCACTATTTGAAGCATATTGGTGAGTTAGGCTGCAATGAAAATGTGGAGGTGTTTCTATAGTCAAACCTGCTGGTGAAAAGATCTTATGTAAGGAATCCATTGTCCAGTGGGAGCCATTTTAATACTTTCCTGAACATTTTTCAAGGTGTGGAATTAGGAGGATGTGACCAGATTAACTTGATTGTTAATAGAAAGTAGAATTTGGTCAATCACTATACCTTAGTTCCTAGCAGCACTGGATGGTTGGGGTATTGGTGCTAGCTTGGTGGGCAGCAGCCCAGAGATTAGTGAGAGGTGCCAAAGTTGATCACTTCTGTTTTGTCGTTGTTGAGCTTACAGCAGTAACTTTTCATCCAGTCTGCCACGGAAGACATGCAGGTGATGAAGTTTGATTGGATGGTGCCAGTATCTTCTGCTAGGGAGAAGAAGAGCTGAGTGTTGTCTGCATAGGAAATGATGTGGAATCCGGGGAGCGAATGATGTTGGTGAAAATGGTCATATAGATGTTGAAATGAGTGGGGCTCAGGAAGGAGTCTTCTGGAATGTCACAGATCAGGTTGGGAGTATCAGGTGAGTAGAGGACTATGCTGACCATTTGGGTTCATCCTGAGAAGAAAGAACTGAAACATCGATGCGCCAGGCCATAAGTTCCAGCCTAAGGGAGGAGTTGGAAGAGGATGAGATGACAGACGGTGTTGAATTCTGCCTTAAGATCTAAGATGATGCGTGTCTCTGTCTCTCCTTGTTCCCATGATGAAGTGGATGCTGTCAGTGGCAGAAAAGAGGTACATCTTTGTGCAGTGGTTGGGTCTGAAACTTCATTGGGTGGTGTCAAGGCTGTTGTCCATGTTGATTTAATGGCCAATCTGGCATTGATGAGCTTCTCCAGGACCTTGGCTGGGTATCTGGAGGAAGGAGATGGACCCGTAGCTGATCTAGGTCAGGTGGTCCACAGAAGGTGTTTTGAGAACTGGTAAGTTGGTGGCATGTATCCAGGAGTACTTTAAAGTGACAGTAGAGTGTGAGGTGCTAAGGATGGGTATGAGGGCTGTGTGGATGTGGTTTGACTCCACTGGTGACGATGTAGTGTAGACAATGATCTGGTGGGGCTCTAGAGCGGATGGAGCACATGGTGGTTGCAAATTTTGTTTTGGTGATGGCGGGCAAGCAGGTCAGTGCAGAGTCTGCAGGGTTTCTGTCTGTGGATTGGAGGCTTTGATGGTGGGGAGGTCGAGTTTGAGGGCAAAGTTATTGTGGATAATGTTTTGTTCATGAAGTAATCAGAGAGTTGTGCGCAGAGTTCCTGTAATGATGGTGGAGCTGGCAATTGTGGGTGAGAGTTCCTTCATGATGACAACCACCCCTTTGGTAGTGTGGAAGTTGTATTGAATTTGTTCTCTGAGAGCTTGTTGCTTTGTGGAATTGAGGGACTGTCGGTACATCCAGATGGCCGATATGTAGGACTCTCTTCAGTGTTGTCATGGGAGTGGTGCAGCTGTTGCTCTAGCTACATGCAGCAATGCATGAAGAGCCTTAGGGCCTTGGAGTGCCAGCTGGCTTATGACTGGTTGACTTGTGGCTCGGATCAAGGGATAGGGAAGGTTTTCAGAAGAGCAAGGAAGACCACTAGTTGAGATTCTTGATGCAGCATTTTAGGTCATCTTGGTGGTAAGGCGTCGGGAATGGAGATCAGAGATCCAGATGTTCTCAGACATTTTGTTCCATTGGCAACAAGGGGTCTGGGTACTGGTGGTTCTGGGCTGGATGGGCAGGTGAAGGACAAAATGAATGAGAGAGTGGGCTTGTCCGCCAGGATGTTGGGAAAGTTGGTGAAGATGGGGTCACAGAGGTATCTGGCCATGTGGGTGAAGTCAGTAACTCAATTAGTGATTTCTAAGATGCTGGTTTACTCAGGGAGGGTAGTGGAATTGGGGTCAGTCAGTCCCTTGAGGTAGTTGATAAGGTCACTAATTAGGATGAAGATTTGAATATGAGGACAAGAGGGTGATGAAATCAGCCAGTGTGGAGCTGAAGTTGCATCAGGATCCAGGGAGGCAGAGGAATTGTGATGCTTGATTTAGTAATTTTGAAGGCCTGGCGTTCTAGCTGGTCATTAGGGTGAGCTGATGAGGTGGAGTGACTTGATCACTGTAGACAATCCGAGGCCGAGGTTGTTTCAGTCTTGTCTTGCAATCTTGAAACTGGGGGCCCACAACGTCGAGTCACTGCTATGTCAGAGGCAGATACTCCATTGATACAGGTTTGGGTGAGAAAAAGGAAGTCTGGAGAGAAGTTGTACAACCCTCTGTGCCATGCTTGGTGAGTGATCAAGTCTTGAGGAGATGGAAGGTGAGGATGGATTGTGTGTTGTGTATAGTTCAGGTGGCTTGGTGGGCTGAGTGTGCAGTGTGCTGTGGTGGGGAAGACAGTCAGTGAGGGGCATGGGGGCAGAAGCAGTGGCAGGCAATGCAAGAGAACACCCGTTTTGTCCCTGTGTGGGAGGCCTTTTTGCAGTGGATGGGTCAGGCATCTGGAGCTGAGAGCACAGAGAGTTTTGTTTGAGTAATATCTCAGACTGCTGTGGGTGGCTTGTGGACCATGGTTTCTGGTGCCACGTGCAGCTGGAATTTGGATGAGCTGTGCCTGCCATAAGGCAGGCTTCTGGTAGGAGAGCAGCAGGTAGTGGGCAGGGCTAGCAGCTCAATTAGAACTGGAGGAGACAGGCAGGAACAAGTAAGGGCAGGTAAGCAGAGTGGGGCAAGTGGATGAGGAAAGAGCAGGAAAAGCAAAGAAGAAGCACAGAAAGAGAGACAGAAATGGAAAAGAGAAGCAGATTTAGCAAAAAGGAAAGACAGAAATGGCTAAAAAGAAAGACATAAGTGGGAAAATGAGGAACAGAAGTAGCAAGCAGAAAGATAGAGGTGGCAAAAGGAAAGTCAGATGTGGCTAAAAGAGAGACACAAAGAAAAGACTGAAGTGATGTTGCAGGTCTAAAAGAGTCTAGGGTTGTGGTCAGAAGACCAAGATGGGGGGGGTTGGAATGTGCTGGAGCACCACCCAAGGGAAATCACCAGGCAGACAGCCAGGGGTCAGGCAGCCTATTTAATTCTGGCAGGCTGCTGCTGGTGAGCTAACATTGATGTAGAAGATATTTGAGAATTTATAGAAAATGTGTCATCATTTTAGTTCTCCACACAGTAACCATAAATTATATGACAAAATAAACCTCCTGATTGTGTTAATTTCTAAAAGGGAATGCTTTCAGGCTTACAGCTTTGATTCCATCAAGATGGCAGTCAGGTTTCCACACTTTTGCCATAAATACAGAAAGTTAGCGCTCTAGCTGTTCATTAGAACACTGCAATAAAGCTATAGTAGAACACTGATAAATCAGCCAACAGGCTGCTGTGGCTTTGAAAGCACATGTATTTTTCAGCATAGCACCTTTGCTCTCAAACGGCTAAAGAAGATAATGTGAATTAATAGAACATGGATTTCATTTCAGCTTCTGGGGTACCTTGCATAACCTGTATGTGAAAATCAATTCTTTCAAACATGGTTCAACCAAAACCCAGCAGAGGATTAACATGTGCACAAGGTAAAATCTTCTTAGAACACACTGCTGTTCTTAACATTAATATGGTTTCACTACCAAAGGATTGAAATTGTGACTAAAACGTATCACCTTCATATGTGTTTTATTGGAAATTGGGTCTGTAGTTGGCAAAGGTTTGTACTCTGTTCATGTATCAACCACAATCCTAGTTAGGATAAGTCACAACACAACACAAATTATCCTGTGCTCACCTGTGGTAGCTTGGCACAGAGCAGGCAGGGTTAACTTAGAAGGCAATGTGTAAAGTATTTGTGCAATACATCATACAGTAACACAGTGAAAGCACCACAAAAATACACCACACAGGTGTAGATAAATAAATAATATTTATCTGAATAAAATAAGATCAAAACAACATAAATCCAATATGCACAAGTTGAGATATCACTTTTTAAAGGTTTAAATGAGTATCAATACTTACAAATCAGTGGTTATTTCCTTGTAGCACACAGTCCCTTGGATGCGTCAAAAATTGCAACACAGGGGGCCACAGAGGAGGAGATGCATTGAAAAAGAAGGCTCTGCATTGGATTTTCCGGCACGGAACAGATGGTGCGTAATTTCTTTCCACGCCGCAAGGTGATGCGTCGATTTTTAGGAGCGCAGCCTTGTTTCCTTACTGCGAGGCAGGGATATTTTGACACCCAGTGACGATGCATTGAAAATCCTTGACACTCTGGTAGTAGGAGCAGGAGATGCGTTGATCCGGTAGGTGATGCAGTAAAATTTCAGCTGTGAGGCAGTTGAGTCAGGTGCTGTGTCGATTTCTGCTGCTGTTGCATCGATTTTCCCACTCACAGGGATTTTCTTCTTTTTGGTGAAGTCTTTGTGGCCCTGAGACTTTGGAACAGGAGGCAAGCTCAATCATAGCCCTTGAATAACACTTGTGGGGAAGGCAGAGTCCTTCCCACAGAGTTAGAGGCCAGCAGGCAGCATTCCTTCTCAACAAAGCAGTCCAGATGAATCCTTTGGGCAGCCAGGCAGTCCCTCTGACAGAGTCCAGGTGTAGCGCCCCACTTTCCCCTTTCAGCCAGGTCCTGTCTGCCAGGATTCCTGTGGGGGGTTATCAGTCCTTTGTGTGAGAGCAGGCCTATAGAATACAATGGGAAAAAATAGGTCTACGGGCAACACAAACAATATACTAAAAAAGTGGAATGTGAATCACAAATTCCCCCCTAGACAAGTGTAGTGTGTGCAGAATCGCTGGGAGAGTAAGAATACAGTAAAGGTAAGTAAATTACCCCACCCCAGAGCCCAGAAAAGCAGGAGTAAAGTACTGCAAGTTTCTTAGGACAAACTACACCTTGTTTTGGGGATTTTGAAGCAGCCAACCAAGTCTGCAAAGAACAACTGCTGGATTATTGGACATGAAGACCTGCAAATGAAGGGAACCAAGTCCAGAAGTCAAAAGAAGTTCCAGGAAGGACAGGAGCCCCTGCCAACCCAGGAGAGGGTGCAAAAGAAGAGTCCTTGGTTAGTTGAAGACTGCAGATATGCACCCTAGGAATATGCCAGTGGGTTCCTGCATGATGTAAAAGATGTCCCATGGCATGAAGATCGTTGCAGATGAGATTTTGTGTTGGAAGGCACCAACAAGCCTTTGCTACGGCAAAAGTGTGTTTTTCATCAAATTGGCACTGGATGAACCCAGGAGGGACTTGGGGGCCTCATCTCTGTGTGAAAAGGAAGAGGGGGCTCTCAGCACTTTAGAGAGCCCTCAGGATGCCAGCCAGCACCCCCAGAAGCCACAGGATCTGGGTTCAAAGGAGGTGCAAAACACGGTTGATACAGCACAACAAAAGAAGGTCCTACGCCGCCAGAGAACAACTCAGCGAGTTGAGCATCAGAGGATGGAGTGCAGGGGATCTCGGCCAGGCTGTGCATGAAGTAATTTTGCAAAGCGTGCACAGAGGCCTCAGGAGATAAAGAAGACACAATACACAGGGGTACCATCGTTTTCAGGGAAGGCAAGGCCTTACCTCCTCCAAATTGCATGAGCAGGACCTCAGGACAGGCCATGTCAATTATGTCCACCCTCTGTGTCCTTAGGAGCATGCTCGTTGTCGTGAGAGGAGTCCCAGGGTACCGGTCATCGTCTTGGAAGGTGCCTGCTTGGAGCAGGGGAGTGACTCTGTCACTCCACTGGAGATTTCTTCGGTTCTTCTGGTGCAGGATGAAGACAGGGAGTCCCCGGAGCGTGCACACCATGGAAACTGTTGCAGTTGCTGACTTGGAACTGAGGTTGCTGAAGAAAAGTGTCTCTTGTAGACACTTTGTTGCAGTTACAGCGTTTCTTGGAGCAGGCTACGGTTGATCCGAGGTCAGAAGAGTCTAAAGGTGTTTCACAGGATTCCTGAAAGAAACGTGCAAGCAGAATCTGAAGAGAACCCACCGGAGAGACCCTAAATAGCCCTGAGAGGGGGATTGGCTACCTTATCAGGTATGGACCTATCAGGAGGAGTCTCTGACATCACCTGCTGGCACTGGCCACTCAGAGCCCTCCAGAGCGCCCCCACACCATGCAAAGCAAGATGGCTGAAGTCTGGGACACAATGGAGGAGCTCTGGGCACCACCACTTGGGTGGTGATGGACAGGGGAGTGGTCACTCCCCTTTCCTTTGC
Source organism: Pleurodeles waltl (assembly GCF_031143425.1). Lineage (NCBI taxonomy): Eukaryota > Metazoa > Chordata > Amphibia > Caudata > Salamandridae > Pleurodeles > Pleurodeles waltl. The sequence goes on along the minus strand of NC_090447.1, from coordinate 626,472,277 downwards.
CCAGTTTTGCACTAGAGCAGGGGACAAGGGGTCCCTAAACTGGTGTAGACTGGTTTATGCAAGGAGGGCACAATCTGTGCCCTTCAAAGCATTTCCAGAGGCTGGGGGAGGCTACCCCTCCCCAGCCTGTAACACCTATTCCCAAAGGGAGAGGGTGTAACACCCTGCTCTCAAAGGAAATGCTTTGTTCTGCCTTCCTGGGATTGGGCTTCGAGGTGGCAGCAGCAGTAGCTGTAGTGCAAGCCTCAGAGAGCTGGTTTGGCCATACTGTAGGTCCATGGTGGAGCCCCCAAGATGCATGGAATTGGCTCCTCAATACCAGATTTGGAATGGGGGACAATTCCATGATCTTAGACATGTTACATGGCCATATTCGGAGTTACCATTGTGAAGCTACATATAGGTATTGACCTATATGTAGTGCACACGTGTAATGGTGTCCCCGCACTCACAAAGTCCAGGGAATGGACCTGAACTCTGTGGGGGCACCTTTGCTAGTACAAGGGTGCCCTCACACTTAGTAACTTTGCACCTTACCTTCAGCAAGTGAAGGTTAGAAATATAGGTGACTTATAAGTTACTTAAGTGCAGTGAAAATGGCTGTAAAATAATGTGTGTGTTATTTCACGCAGGCTGCAGTGGCAGTCCTGTGTAAGGGTTTGTCTGAGCTCCCTATGGGTGGCAAAAGAAATGCTGCAAGCCCATATGGATCTCCTGGAACCCGAATGCCCTGGGTACCTAGGTACTATATACTAGGGACTTATAAGGGGGCTCCAGTATGCCAATTGACATTGGTAAATGTAGTCACTGGCCTACAGTGACAAATTTAAAAGCAGAGAGAGCATAAGCACTGAGGTTCTGATGAGAAGAGCCTCAGTGACACAGTTAGGCACTACAAAGGCACACACATTAGGCCACAAACTATGAGCACTGCGGTCCTGGCTAGCAGGATCCCAGTGAGACAGGCAAAACAACTGACATATAGGTTTTTATCTGTGAGCACTGGGGTCCTGGCTAGCAGGATCCCAGTGACACAGTAAAAACACACTGACACACACTCACAAACAGGCCAAAAGTGGGGGTAACCATGCTAGAAAGAGGCTACTTTCCTACAATCAGTCTTAGGTGGTCATTACAACCTCGGCGGTCTTTTCGCAAGACCGCCGAGGTACCGCCGTGCTGAAGACCGCCAGTGTTGGCGGTCTTCCGCGCCGCGTATTATGACCGCTGGCAGGCCAGCGTCCTTTTTCGTACGGAAAGCCGCCAGCAGCCATACTGGCTGACGGCGGGAAAGTGAAGGTTGCTCAACCTCCACCGCCACGTCAACAGAACACCGCCCACTGGATCAAGTCCCATGATTCGGTGTGGCGGTGTTCTGGTGACGGTGTTCTGGTGGCGGAGCTGCCCCCATGGATCCCGTCCCCTCCGGGGGATCAACGGACAAGGTAAGTTAGGGAAGGGGGTGGGGGGTGTTGTGTATTGTGTGCGTGCATGGGGGTGTGCGTGTGAGAGTGTAGAGGGGGTGAGTGAGTGAGTGTATGCGTGCAGGGGGGTGCTGTGTGTATGGGAAATGTGTGCGGGTCGGACGGTGTGCATGTCTGTTTGAATGTGTGCGGGTATGTGTTGTCGAGGTGTGTGTGTGCGTGTAGGGGTGTGTATAGGTGCATGTTCGGGGTTGGGGTGGGGCGGGGGTTGTGCCACCTTTGGGGGGTGGCAGGGGGGTGGGGGGTGCGGGGGGAGGATTCGGGGGGGGGTAGCGGGGTGGGGGAGACCCCTATCAGTGCCAGGGAAGGAATTCCCTGGCACTGATAGTGTCTACCGCCATGGATCTCATGGCGGTTCCCAACCACCCGAGATCCATGGCGGTATGCAGGGTCCTGACACCGTCGGAGGTCTAGTGACGACCACTGGGCTGGAGACCGCAATCTCCAGCCCAGCGGTCTTCACCGCCATGGCGGTCGGAATGGTGAAGTGGCGGATCATAATTCCATTATTTTTTTCCGCCGTCCTGTTTGCGGTCCGTTAGACCTGACAGCCTTAGGGTAGTCACCCCTAACTTTTTGCCTGCCTCCCTCCACTTTGTGGACACTGTTTTTGCTGGTTTTTAGACTCTGCGCACTTTACCACTGCTAACCAGTGCTAAAGTGCATATGCTCTCTTCCTTAAAACATGGTAACCTTGAATCATACCTGATTGGACTATTAATTTACTTATAAGTCCCTAGTAAGGTGCACTTTATGTGCATAGGGCTGGTAAATTAAATGCTACTAGTGGGCCAGCAGCACTGGTTGTGCTTACGTTGCCCCTTTTCTTTGTCTCAGGCCTGCCATTGCAAGGCCTGTGTGTGCAGTTTCACTGCCACCTCGACTTGGCATTTAAAAGTACTTGCCAAGCCTAGAACTCCCCTTTTTCTACATATAAGTCACCCTTAATGTGTGCCCTAGGTAACCCCTAGAGCAGGGTGCTGTGTGGGTAAAAGGCAGGACATGTACCTGTGTAGTTATATGTCCTGGTAGTGTAAAACTCCTAAATTCGTTTTTACACTACTGTGAGGCCTGCTCCCTTCATAGGCTAACATTGGGGCTGCCCTCATACACTGTTGAAGTGGCAGCTGCTGATCTGAAAGGAGCAGGAGGGTCATATTTAGTATGGCCAGAAAGGTAATACAAAATCCTGCTGACTGGTGAAGTCGGATTTAATATTACTATTCTAGAAATGCTACTTTTAGAAAGTGAGCATTTCTTTGCACTTAAATCCTTCTGTGCCTTACAATCCACGTCTGGCTGGGCTTGGTTGACAGCTCCTTGTGCATTCACTCAGACACACCCCAAACACAGGGTACTCAGCCTCACTTGCATACATCTGCATTTTGAATGGGTCTTCCTGGGCTGGGAGGGTGGAGGGCCTGCTCTCACACAAAGGACTGCCACACCCCCTACTGGGACCCTGGCAGACAGGATTGAACTGAAAGGGGACCTGGTGCACTTCTTAGCCACTCTTTGAAGTCTCCCCCACTTCAAAGGCACATTTGGGTATAAAACAGGGCCTCTGCCCTACCTCATCAGACACTTGCTGGAGAAGAAACCTGAACCAGAAACTACATCCTGCCAAGAAGAACTGCCTGTCTGCTCAAAGGACTCACCTGCCTGCTTTCTACAAAGGACTGCTGTCTTGCTGTTGCCCTGCTGCCTTGCTGAACTCTTGTCTGGCTGTGAAAGTGCTCTCCAAGGACTTGGCTAGAGCTTGCCTCCTGTTCCCTGAAGTCTCAGGACCAAAAAGACTTCTCTTTTTCACTTGGACGCTCCGTGCGCTGAAAGTTTCGACGCACAGCTTGTTCCGCGGCGAGAAAAACGCCGCACACCGAAGCTGACCGACGCGACGTTCTGGGGACGATCGAAAATCCGACGCACGGCTTCGCAAGGATAACGCCGCCCGACCTCTAGAGGAGAAATCGACGCGACGCCTGCCGTGAGATCATAATTTCAACGTGCAGCCCCTCAGACCGACGTCTAGAGGAGAAATCGACGCAACGCCTGCCGTGAGATCGTAATTTCGACGCGCAGCCCCGCAGACCGACGCGCAGCCGGAGAGCAAGCAGGAAAATCCACGCACAGACCCAGGACATCTGGTAATCCCCGCGATCCACAGAAAGAGACTGTCCGCGCGCCGGAAAACGACGCACCACTTCCCCGAGTGGAAAATAACGACGCAAGTCCGTGTGTGCTGGGGAGAAATCGACGCACACCCCCTTTTCCACGCACCTCTTCCTTTGTGGCCCTCTGAGGAGATTTTTCCACGCTAAACCAGGTACTTGTGCTTGAAAGAGACTTTGTTTATATTCTAAAGACTTAAGACACTTTGGGGGTTATTCTAACTTTGGAGGAGGTGTTAATCCGTCCCAAAAGTGACGGAAAAGTGACGGATTTACCACCAGCCGTATTACGAGTCCATTATATCCTATGGAACTCGTAATACGGCTGGTGGTATATCCGTCACTTTACCGTCACTTTTGGGACGGATTAACACTCCTCCAAAGTTAGAATAACTCCCTTTATATCACTTTTCAGTGATATCTCTACAATTTCCCATTGCAACTTTATTCTTTTTGACCTACAATTATCCTGATAAATATTATATATTTTTCTAAACACTGTGTGGTGTATTTTTGTGGTGCTATATGGTGGTATTGTATGATTTATTTCACAAATACTTTACACATTGCCTTCTAAGTTAAGCCTGACTGCTCGTGGCAAGCTACCAGAGGGTGGGCACAGGATAATCTTGGATTGTGTGTGACTTACCCTGACTAGAGTGAGGGCTTTTGCTTGGACAGGGGGGTAACCTGACTGCCAACCAAAAACCCCATTTCTAACACGGTCTTACCGCCACTTTACCACCGACTGCCAGGGTTGTGATGACCCCCTTAATGATGGAATTGAGACCTCAGTAGTCCACACAGAACCGAAGTTCTGGTTTGGCACCCGGTGGGGCAGCCTTTGGTACCAATACCACTGTGCTGGACTAGGGACTGTTAGAAGTTTCAATCACCACCAAAGCTAGCATCTTGGCAACTTCCTCCTTGAGACTGGCTTTCACCCTATCTGACAACCTGTACATTTTGTTCTTTACAGGGGGGCTGTCTCCTGTGTCAACGTCATGGACACACAGATGTGAGAGTCCAGGGGTGAGGGAGAACAGTGAGGTAAACTGTCCCAGCAACTGGTAGCAGTCACCCCTCTGCTCCAGGGTCAGGGAGTCAGAGAGGTTGACACCCTCCACTGAACTATCACTTTCCTGTGCAGAGAGGATGTCAGGGAGAGGTTCACTCTACGCCTCCAAACCCTCATCTGTCGCAAGGGACATGCTGACTTCAGACCTCTCGAAGTGAGGCCTGAGTCTGTTGACATGGAGCACCCTTAGGGGGATTCTAGGGGTCTGGAGGTCCACTAAGTAAGTGGCCTTCTCCTTACACTCCTTTATATCGTATGGGCCAGTCCAGTGATCCTGGAGAGCTCTGGGCTCCACTGGCTCCATGACCCATAACTTGTCTCCAGGTTGAAACTCTACCAGAGTGGCCTTCTGGTCATACCAGCGTTTCATCACCTCTTGACTGGCCTCCACGTTGCTTTTGGCCTTTTTCCAGAAGCAGTGCACCTGGTTGTGGAGAGCCAACATGTAGCTGATCACATCCTAGCGGGGTTCCTGGGAGCTTTCTCCCACCTCTCCTTGACAATGCGTAGAGGTCCCCTAACAGGGTAGCCATAGAGAAGTTCAAAGGGACTGAACCCTTCTGGGTCACCTCTCTGTAAGGAAAGAGAAGGCATGGCAAGAGGACATCCCACTTAAGCCTTATGTCCTCAGGTAGGATTGCAATCAGGCCCTTAAAGGTCTTGTTGAATCTTTCAACTAGACCATTGGAATGAGGGTGATAGGCTGTGGTAAACTTGTAAGTTACACCATATGCATTCCACATGGACTTCGTGTACGCAGACATAAAGTTAGTGCCTCTGTCAGATACTATCTCTTTGTGAAACCCCATATGGGTAAAGACCCCCATCAAAGTTCTGGTCACCACAGTTTCAGTTACCGTCCTCAGAGGAATTGCCTCTTAGTAGCGCGTGGCATGCTCCACTAAGACCAGGATGAACCTGTTGCCTAGGGCTGTCCTGGGGTCCAATGGACCAATGATGTTGATGCCCACCCTCTCAAAGGGAGTGCCAACGATGGGAAGTGGGATCAGGGGAGGCTTCAGCTTTTCCCCTGACTTCCCACTGGCCTGGCAGGTGGGACAGGACCTGCAGAATCTATCTGAGGCTGTCTTCATTTGGGGCCAATAGATGTGGGTGACAAGCCTGGCAAAGGTCTTGTCTTGCCCTAAATGTCCTGCTATGGGTATGTCATGAACCAAATCCAGTAGGAAGGCCTGGTAACACTGGAGGACCACCAGCACATGTGCTGTCACGGTACCCAAAGCCTTAGGCTCTTTTTATAGGAGATCATTCTCCCACTAAATCATGTGATCCCCAGAGGCTTCACCTCCACAACGGACTGAAGTCTGTTTCCTCAAGCCCTCAAAAGTGGGACACTCTTTCTGTGCTTTGCAGAATTCCTCCCTGGTGGCCCACCCTCAACTTGCCAACCAGCAAATTCAGGTTTGTCACCTAGGGCGGCAATGTCCTCCTTGGTTGGCTCAGGGGCCTCCTCCGCAGGGACCCTGTCATCCTCCACCGTGGGAACTTCTGGGACCAGTTTCCTATGCCACGACACCCTTTCCTTGGCAGCTGTTCTGGCCATTCTTCCAGACTCCAGACGCCCTTGACTTCCCTCCCAGGCAGCCATGAACCGTGTGGTCATACAAACCCACTCAGGGAATCACATCATCTCCAAGTGAGACCTGAGCTTTAACTCCCTCCAGGTAGTGTGCTCTAGGTCATTGCCTAACAGGCAATCTACAGGCATGGCAGGACTCACAGCTACTTTCAGAGTATCAGAGACCCCCCACTCAAAGGGAACCAGAGCCATCTGTAGATGGCTCTCATAATTGTTAGCTACTATGACTTGGTGGAATGTGTTTGGTAGGACCTGCTCTGCTGACACCAACTGACCCTTGACAGTAGTCATGCTGGCTCACGAATCACACAGAGTCTCCACCCATTGCTCATTGATGGTGACCCACTGTTTATACTTAGAAGTATTGGCAGGTATCCGGGTTTTTGGCACCATATCTGCATCCCCCAGGGACACTAGGGGTACCTCTGCCTTTTCCCCAAAACTATCTGGGACTACCTCCTCCCTGAGTGCTACACTAGCCAATTCAGCTGTCTGCCCCCCAGTGGGGGACTGTGCCTTCTTTTTACATTTTGAGTCATCCTAAGAGGGACCATACTTGGAGCACTCTGCACATTGGGGAACCCACCTCTCTGTCTAGTGATCAAAGAACCCTTTCTTCTTAGGATCAGGCTGAGACTGGTTACCACGTCTCCCTTGGGAATTATTTTGGGGACCTTTAGAGAACTCCTCCTTTTTAATTTTTTCTCCCTCTTCTTTCCTCTGCTAGGAACCCTGACCACCTTCAGATACCTTTTTGGCAACTCTGGTGCTAGTCCAGAGGTCCGCTTCCTCAGCTAGCTTCTTGGGATCAGTCAACCTACTGTCAACTATGTGCTGGCACAACTCTACAAAACAAATAGTGAGCATGTGCTATCTCAGGATTAAATTGTACACTGCAACATAATCACTGACTTTGCTGCTCCACACCCAGTCATTTAGTGCCTTACTGGAATAATAAATGAAGTCTACCCAGAATTGGTTGTGGAGCTTGTAACTGTCCCTGAATCTCTGGTGATACCTCTCAGAGGTCAGTCCAGATTTGGAAATCAAAATCATTTATGGCAGCGTACATATTCTGGCCCCAAACCTCTAATGTCAGAAGTGTGTCCCTCCCAAGTATAGGCATGTGTTTCCACAGACGCACACCCCAGTAATTTTTCCGGAACCCCATGTGCCCTCAGTGCAACTTCATAACCAGAAAACCACTTATCAATGCCCATCACATAACTGGTTTCCAAATTCTTGAGTATATGAACCTTCTTGTCTCCAGCAGGTTCTGCATATGTGCTGCCACCATCACTGCTGGATTCAGAAAGTCTAGCCTTGAGCTCCACCTCTTTCAGGCTCAGTTCATGAGCCAAGAGAAGTTTCTTCTCAGTTAAGGCTCTTTCAGCCTCAGCTTGTTTGGCTCCCTCTCAGCTTTCCTCTCCTATACCTCCATGTTTAATCTTGCCAACTGCATCCTGAATTCTCTCTCCTCTCTCCTTTCCTCTGCAGTCAGGCTGTGACTTGAGGCACTGCTCTCTGGTCTTGCAGGTGGCACAAATACATCCCCCACTGCTGTTGCCAGCTCCTCTGGAGAGCCCTCTCATGCTCCCTCAACTCATCATGTTCTTGGATGCAGAATTCTGCTCAGGCCTCAGCGCCCTTTGGTACTCCTCTTGAAGGCTCCGCAAGTAGGTACCCCCCCCCCTTACAAAAGCCCTTCAGCTGGGTAACTGTGCACTTCTGTAGATTAACCAAGTCAAACTACCCAGCTGCAGTTGTGGACCAAGCCAGAGACATGATGGATAAGATTTAAAAGATGCAAAGCAGGGAATTTTGCAGAAAAAAAAAATCAAATTGACCTTTGACTGTGGGTGGGTAATGTACATGTAGCTATTGTATGTCACTGCACAAACACAAGTCCTATCCTCACCACTGATCACCAATTTTAGAAATGTGGTGTCTAGTTTGCAGAGGTATGTACCCTGTCCAATTAGGGACCACCATCCTAATCAGGGTAAGTCACAACACAACCCAAATGATCCTGTGCTCACCATCAGGTAACTTGGCACAGAGCAGGCTTAACGTAGAAGGCAATGTGTAAAGTATTTGTGCAATAACTCATAAAGTACCAGTGAAAATACCACAAAAATACACCACACAGGTTTAGAAAAATAGATAGTATTTATCTGAATAACATAAGATCAAAGCGGCAAAAATCCAAAACAGCAAAGGTCAAGATATTAATTTTTAAAGGTTTAAATGAGTTTTAATCCATAAGAATCAGTGGTTATATCCTTGTAACACACAGTACCTGGGATGCGCCAAAAATAATGACACATAGGGGCCTCAAAGGAGGATGTGTGTTGAAAAATAAGGCGCTGTAGTGTTGTTTTTTCCATACTGTAAGGTGATGCATCGATTTCCATGCAAAAAGAACAGTTGATGAACGGAATGCAGAACCAATCAAACATACACCCCCAGTCACAGATCTGGGTTTAATCCATCAGTTTTTTTGCTCACCATGCCATTCTAGTTTGGACATAGCCATAGGCAAATCAGTCTTGACCCTGTTCCCCATGGGGGTGAATGTTTGATTTGGTCTGCATTCCGTCCACCATCTGTTCTTTTTGCATTTGTCGCCCCAAGTGGGAAGGGTATGCCAAGACGTGGGTCCCGTGCTCACTGCGCCACTGGATTTAAGCTAGTCTAGCTGATGAAGGGTGATACCCTGAAACCGGTCCTAGGATGCTTGTTTCCGGTCCAGGGAGGACTTGGCTTGGCAGTTCGGGCTGGACTGTTCCCAGGAGGAACAGGGTCAACGCTGATTTGCATATGGCTGGGTCCAACCTGGGGTGGGGTGGTGAGCAAAAAAAATGATGGATTAAACCCAGGCCTGTGTGACTGGGGGTGAATGTTTGATTTGCTCTGCATTCCGTCCATCATCTGTTTTTTTTTTAGAAATGGAGGGAGGCAGGCAAAAAGTTGGGGGATGACCACCCTAAGGCGGTCAGGTCTAACATATTTCTTTATGGGACCCTCAGAAACAGGCTCTCTATAATAAATTGGAGTATTAGTTGAGGGGGTGATGAGCCACCTCAAATAATAATAGCAGTCTTTATAAGGTGTACCACTAAAGTCACTAAAACACTTGTATTTAATCCTCTGGTAGCTTGGAATAAAGCAGGCAGGCTTAACTTAGAGGCAAAGGGTAAAGTATCTATGCAGTACCTAGACAGTAGTAAAGTGAAACTACAACACAATAAATATTCCAAACCATAGGGAGAATATTTCAATAAATAAAATTACTCCAAAATGAACAAATCCAATAAGTAGTACAGGAGTTATGAATTTTTAAAATTTAAGGTACAAAATAGCTCCAAAAAATGTTAAGCGCCAACCAAGGTAATCTTTTTGCGCTTGGCAGTGCCAAGGGTAAGGCTCAAGTTTGACAGAGATAGAGTACAGTTCAGAAACAGGTTAGACTTTAAGACTTAGGGCTTGATTTAATTATTGGTGGGTGGGGTTACCCTGTCACAAATATGACGGATCTCTCAACCGCCGCTTTACATGCTATGATATGCTATGGAAATTGTAATATGGTGGACTGAATAACTATCATGTTTGTGGCAGAGTATAATTATTACAAAACACATATCCACATGAAACTCATTTTCAATCAATTTAAATATTATAGCAGAAAAAATCTTGCTACTGGTTAACTTATACAAAAAATTCTTAAATGTAGACAGATGATTTTCATCTTAATTTAAGTATTTTATGTATGAGTTAACCTGTAGCAAGATCTAAATCAGGCCCTTTGCCTCTGGAATGGAATTTGACAAAACTCAGAGGGGCGAGGCAGCAGGTCAAAGAGTGCCCCACATTGTAGGATAGCCCTTGGACGAGGCATTGGTGAAGTGGTTGACTTTTGGTGGGAAAGCTCTGAAAGAATTACATTTGAATTTTATGCCCAATGAAGATTTCTCAAAAGCATGTTACCTTATTTTGCATTTGCCGTTGGAGATTTCAAGTATAATTCCTGTCAGCTCTAACATTTACAATATAAGATGTTTCAATAATCCAACCAGTAAAACTCTAGCACATAAAATCAGGAAAACCCAAAACTCATTGAAGGATAAAAAGTACAATTGACAAACGCCCAATTAGAACAAGTATATAGTGCAATATTTCAAATAGAATGGATCTGGGGGAGTGAAAAAATAAGGCAGTGTGGAGTATGTGCAAATAGTACCTTAAAGTGCTCAATCAAAGTTAAAATGCTCACAATCATCTTCTACCATTCATCTCTCACAACTCATACTTCCTTAGTTTGTAAGCCCAATAGCTTTGCAAACATGATTTTTTTAAGGCAGCCTTTATGAAGCGCACTGGAGAGATACAGTTGTTTTCTGAGGCAATTCTGCTAGGCCTAACATACAACAGCCCTATTGCTTGCAGTATTCTTATTTTTTTAAGCTTGTCCAGGTCCACAATTTTTTTTCTGAATGGTTTTGAGCATTACACACATGAGCTGTAGTTTATTTAATACAGTCCCATCAATTTGAATAGTGTCAAGTGAGCGTTGTAAATATTGCACCCAGGGATCCCCTTCTTGAGCTGAGATGGGCTAGTGGACAGCTTTCATGTTCTTGGGGTGGGGGGTTTAACTACCCTATAGTAATTATTTACAAAACGCACCATACTCACCCACGTTTGGACATCCAGTCCATATTCCAACAATATCAGGCAGCTCTGTATGTACAATGGAATTCTCAAGACCCTTTAATATGCCTTGACTTGGTATTTATCCATGATGTGAACTAGCTGACCTGGGTAGGCTTCCTGGCCATTTTTGGCAGTTGGTAGCTGGGTTGTGGCCACTATGCATCTTATTGAGTTGGCAGACTGGCTTTTCAGAGAGTTATTCAATTTGCATACACTGATTGTTATTGACTTGCCCTTTGTAGCAGCATCTGTCAGTTGCTTTATGGGTCCTCCTTTTGATGTTATCTAGACACCCAATTAATTGTAAGCATTGGATATTTTGATTTGTAGAGGTCCTAGGCTCCAGCTGAAGTATGGGTTTCCGACAAGGTTACCGAAGACTAGATTTCTACCTTCAGATTTAGGGCCTGAATTAGATGTCTGCGACAGCGGATAAACCATCTGCTCAAATCTAAATCCCATTATGTCTTCCGGGATTCAGATTTTGGCGGTTGAGATATCTGTCACCGTTGTGATGGGGTAACCCTTCCCCTATATGTAAATCAGGCACTTAGTCCCATTTTTGGAGCTCTGATTCTTCCAGAGGGGCAAGGCTGCAGGCTGGCTCTGAAGAATGCTCTACGACGACATGTAACTTCTCTACAAGCTCTTACTGCATTGGATTATCTGCTGCGGAGAAGAATGTAGCGGGACAAACCTCAATCTTTGGCCTAGCAGCACTGCATCTTCGTCCCATTGAGTTGGCAGATTGGTCTCAGCCGATTCTCAGAGCAAAAAGTTGACAAACAGATTCAAAATCAGAGACTTCAGTAGACTTCAGGAGGAGGACACTTTGCCACTACTCAAGGGTCAGGGTCCAGGACACTGGGGACAGCACTTGGGTTTAGGGGCAGCATTCCACCTGAGGACATCAGCAAGGTCCTGGGCAGGTGCTGTTTGAACTGGTTATCTGGAAATGCAGGGGAAGTCCTCTTGGACCTTCTTGTATCCCTCTAGCCTAAACAGAAGGTCGGCTTTATGACCTTTGGAGTCCACCTTTTTCTCCTGAGTACAAGAAGGAGAGCAGGTTCAGTTTTCAAGGCTCTTCTAAATCATAGGCACCAGTTCAAGTCATCTTTTGTTTGTCCACAGGTCCAGAATTGATCTCAGGAGAGTATTGGCAATGCCATACGTACTACCAGTGACGCCCTATGGGCTGGGAAACCTCCTAGCTACTCCCTAACCAAGGGGGTAAGCGTTTCCAGGGGTCACCCTACCCAAGTTTGGAGAACTGCCTGTTTGTGTTGCTAAATCTATCCCATAGTGCTTCTTTCTATCTAAATCCAAAATGGCAGAAGCTTTCCTTCCCTGGTCGCCTGTGCACACCCAGAGGTGTGACCACAATAATAGACAAACCCTTCTTTGTGGTCACTCAAAACCAGTTCTGGGTCAGGCACTCAACTGGGTCTGGAGTCAAGCTGGTTAGGAGGAGAAAGGGCCACAAGCCTAGCTGTGAACTACAACATCCATTGACAAGGTAGGGATCCTTTGAAGTGCAGGAAGAGACTGGGCAAAGCCTGTCCTCCTTAAGTCCTTTCTCCAAATCCAATGTGATCTGAGGAGCAGGACGCCAGGGGTGCCAAATGTATCCAAGGAAAGTGCCCTGAGTGGACCACGCAGTCACTAGCCAAGGGGCTACCAGGTCCCTTCCCTTGTGACGTGTTTCCTGCAATGTGTGGTCTTTAGCTATCTCAGAGAGAACTCTTCTAGCCACTCTCAAGATGTCAGGTCCCTTCTTTGGTCAGCAGTAGCATGGTAGCCCAACCTAGAGGTCTGACTACATGAGGCCTACATGCCTAAAGGGAAACAGGCTTGGGCACTGAATTCCCCTCTCTGTCTCTGCATCCAACCTGTCTACATGAGCAAAAGGCAGCCTACCCCAGGAGTATTATCACCATTTGCCCAACAAAGGTGGCTTCCCTTTTGAAGCTCACCTTTTGGGCAATTACCTTGAGCGGCCATCCTGAGAGAAGTGTTCACAACTCACTCTGCGGCAACTGCTTTTGTTTTTAATCCTGAGAGTCATTCACACATCTCCTCATGCGGGCAGAAGGCTGCCTGTGTGCCAGAGCTACTGGACCAGCTGGGTAACAGAGTGGCCACTTACTAAAAGTTGCACAACTTTAATTATGGCATTAAATTCAACCTGGGCATCTGATCAGGTCTAATGCCATGATTAATTTAATACCTTACAGTACCCAGTTAGGTAGTCCCATTCAGGAGTTAGCCAGGTTGGGGTGCTAGCCAGTAACCCTGTGTTAGCCAATAGGTCTACGAAGTTTTCCCCAGCAAAACAAGAATTTAAAAGTGTTGCTGTTAAGACATCTGAAAAATATATGTGTTACAATTTATAGCTCCATGACATAGAGCTCCATAGGCCGACCATAGGCCTTACTTGGAAAGTTAAGGAAAGTGGTGGCTTCGAACTAACAGTGTAAATACTACTCTTCCTGTCTGCAGTGGCAGGCTGGGAGCCATTTTGTCCTTTGTCATATTCAGGATGGCACAAACATTCTGCAGTCTTGGGTGGATACTTTGTCTTACATGCTCTTGGTACCCTGGGGACCAGGTACTAGGGACTTATAAGTGAGTTAGCACTTGCCGATTGGCTCTAGCCAATTTGACATATCTTTTGTAAGGGCTTAGAATACTGACTGAGGTCTAGTTAGCAGACCTCAGTCCATTCTTAGAGTTAAAAAATCAGCTGCATCGGTTCAAGAATGTGGGGGTGAACATACAAAAAGAGGCATTTCCTTATACTTTCACTGTAATGCATATCAACGGAGACCATGCCCCCGAATCCTGTAATGACTGCCACAGCATGTTCTCCATGTTGTGGCCCGCTAATGAAGGGGGTGGATACCCCTTTAGGACCCTACCACCCCCACATATCCCTGTTGTCAGGGTATACTCACCCTGCTCGCTTATATGCTTCTTTAAACGTACTTTCAGGATACAGGAACCATGCCCCTGAGTCCTATGATAGATGCCACAACATGTTGTGGCCCACCAATTAGAATTGACCAATCCCATTTAAATTGACCAATCAGAGCTTATCTGGAACCCAACAGTCCAGATATCACTCACCTTTTCTCGTGATATCTCGCCAACACCTTTTTAAACACAAATTTCTCAAAAACGACTGAACAGATTTATAATAAATAGCAAAAAGCATGCTTTCTGAGTAATGTTCTACCATTATGCAAAATTTGGTGTAATTATGTTCAGCCCTTTTTCTGTATCAGTGAGCAAATATTCCCATGTGAATTTAATTTGTAAATCAATATATTTGCCCCCCATCTCCCATTTTTCTTGGCCCACACTTGACAGATTAATGCTAAAATTTCCATGAAAGAGCCAAAGTGAATGAACTGTTTTTTGGAAATTTGTTGAACTGTGCTAGTTATTAAGAAAACAAAACATACCTTCTCTGTGGAAAGTCTGGCCTAACTAAGGGGGTCATTTTGACCTCGGCGATCTTTTTTAAAGACCGCTGAGGGACCGCCGTGCGGAAGACCGCCATTGGTGGCGGTTTGCCGCTCGGCCTATTATGACCGTTGGTAGCTCTCCGTCCTTTTATGGATGGAGAGCCACCAACAGCCATACTGGCGGGAGGCGGGGAAGTGGAGGTTGCTCCACCTCCACCGCCACGCCAACAGAACACCGCCCAGCGAATCACGTCCTGTGATTCGCCGTGGCGGTGTTCTGTTTGGCAGTGTGGTGTCGGCGGAGCTGCCCCCATGGCTCCCGTCCCCTCTGGAGGATCGTCGGACCAGGTAAGTCGATCGTCCGTGAGGGGAGGTAGGTGGGTGGGTGTTGTGTGTTGTGTGGGTGCATGGGGGTGTGCGTGTGTGTATGTAGAGGGGGTGTGTGAGTGCGCGCATGCCTGCGGGGGTGTTGTGTGTATGGGAATGAGTGCGTGTATGTCTGTGGATATGTCTGTATGGATGTGTGCGTGTATGTTTGAATGTGGGTGTGCGTGTATGACTGTGTGTGTGGATGTAGGCATGTATGTCGGCGTGTGTGCGTGTAAGTATGTAGGTGGTGCCTGCGTGCATGTCGTGTGGGTATGGGTGAAGTGATGTTGGGGGTCGGGGTGGGGAGGGGGGCCCTGCCACCTTTGGGGGGTGGCAGGGATGGTGGGGGGGTAGGGGTTGGAGTCAGGGTGGGGGCGGGGGTGGGGAAGACCCTATCAGTGCCAGGGAAGGAATTCCCTGGCACTGATAGCGCTTACCGCCATGGATTTCATGGCGGTTCAAACCGCTGGAAATCCACGGCGGTAAGCCGGGTCCAAATACCGCCGGCGGTATAGTGAATGCCGCCGGGCTGGAGACCCAGGTCTCCAGGCCGGCGGTCGTCTCCACCCTGCCGGGCGGAACAGAGAACCGGCGGATGACCATGGCGGTAACCGCCATGGTCATAATTCCACAAGGTAAGACCCCCAGCCTGTTGGCGGTCTTACCGCCGGTTCTCTGCCTTCCGCCAGGGTTGTAATGACCCCCTAAATCTAAAAACGTTTGACATTTCTGATAATAGCATAGATTAATTTCAGAATTTTTAATAAATGAAATACATTTGTTTTATAAATTGTGACAACATATAATAGCAATATCTTCATTTTGGCACAGGTTTCTATTCATTTGTATGGGAGAAAAAGTATTTTTTCCTTTTTTTGGTGGTCATTGTTTGTACATTTTTGATTGTTGCCTGTGCCTCTTCAGTCAATGGAGCATCACAGTCACAGAGGAAAGGATGCTTCTGCGCAGTGATAAGAAACTTGTGTTTTTCATTTTTAGTGACATTTTGAGGTATGTGTATTGCAGGGTAAGGAAGCTTTCGATTAAGTTAGTGTCACAGCTCTCACAGCTTTGTGGAGGCCACACTAGTACAGCCCTGACATGAGAGGGTTGTGTTCTGGCACGCATAATGCAGTCTAGTTGTTACCTCTGTGTCCTGTACATCTGAGCCATGCCCCAATTGTTCATGCCCCTCACAGCCATTGTTCTTGGGTGTGACATATTACAAAAACTGTGTCTGAGAGCTCCCCAGTGCCTGCTATTGTTTTTTACAGACACAGACTGACTTACCTGATATCCATTGCTCCTGCTCCTCATTGTTCATGCATCCTGAGTCTTGGTGTCCATGGACTTCACCCCTTGGCTACTGCTCATAGCCTTATATAATAGAGAACTGCCCACAAAAGAGGGTACGGTCTGAAATATAAATGTTGCATGGAGTTGTACTTACCATAGTGGACACGCTCCATCTGTTCATCTGTAATCTGGATTCTGACGTTCCAGAAAAAAAAGGACACTATGTAAATGAAATAGAAAAGTATATTTTCCAAGCTCTCAGAAACTATTAGTTAAAACTGCCTTCTTGGAGTAATGAGGCTTTAATATAAAGTTTCTTTGACCCAGTCTGCATCTTTTGTTGCCTTAAAAGCTGGAAGTGTTTCTGTGAATGATTATATAATTTCCAACCTTGATTATTGTGAATAACTTCCCTGATTGATGTATCAGGTAACAAAGGGGGTTCCTAAAAGTGATTGCTTAAAACACACACATTGTCACAGGAAGTTCTTAAAGTTTTACTATCTAATTTTAACTCAATACGTTTTTGAAAACCCATGTTGTTTCCCCAGAACCTGAATCCTAGGTCGGAAGGAGGGAAGTTTAAAAAACTGGATATTAGGGACCATGTTGGTAGTAGAATATTCTGTAGTTTGCACACTCTCCTTTGTATTAATAGGCATTTAACACATTTCTGATAGCATTTTGAGAGAGAAGCAAAGTGAAGTACCAATGCTGAAACAGACCAGGCTGAACTGAGGACGTTATTTTCCTTTCCCAGTCCACCTCCTCTTTCACTTAAGGACTGGTGAAGCTTGAATCATTGAACATGATTTGGCCAGTGATGGTGTTTGTCTGGCATTTGGGGCTCACTTCTTGGAGCACATCTTGTTCCTGCAAGATCGCAAGACCTAAAGAAAGAAACAGGCTTTTGCTTAAGTGTTACCATTAGTTAGGGATTATTCTGAATGTGTTTGTGTTTATTTGGTGTGATATCGCGCCTAGTCCTTCATAAGTAAACTTACAAGGGGACGCGTATAGATCGATGAACCTTTTGATTCGCATGGAGTATCCTAGCTATGATGTGACCAATGTTTCTCAAGAATCAATACACAAAATTCAATGACCATTAGTTTAGTCATTAATCAGTAATTAATAATCATCATACCATGACCCTTCAGTCATGAATAACCACAACTCAATATACGTTTTAGTGAGTTTTATTTCCCTATTAGTTACAATACTAAGGCACTCATTACAACCCTGGCGGTAAATGCCGCCTACCGCCGTGCTGACGGATGCCAACATACCGTGACCGCGGCGCACACAGAGAAATTCGCCACTATACAGACACCCACACAAGTCCGCCAACCCAAAGGTCAGTGATAAATTGGCAGTACTAAAACCCACACCGTTACGCCAACAGGAATACGCCCACAGTATCAGGACCCACTAATCACCGCAGCGGTCTTTCAACCGTGGTAAACCATTGGCGGTACACACCGCCGCATTCAAAATATACACACACTTACGAAACACCACCACATTAGACAATTCAAACTACACATACCTGACACACATACACACACCACACCCACACACCCAATCCAATATAAAACACACACCCACATTACCCACAACCCTTTCAACGAAAAAAAAAGATTGTCAACATAGAGAGACACAAGCCTGGAGCACCCACTCAATCTGAGCCACAGAACACCATCACCCACACACCATCCACGCACCTCAAAGCACACACCACAACGCATCACCTGACACATCCTCACACATATCACTCACACCACATCCATAGCACCCCAAAGACACCCCAGGTTTTCAGAGGAGGAGCTAAGGGTCATGGTGGAGGAAATCATCCGGGTAGAGCCACAGCTATTCGGATCACAGGTGCAGCAGATGTCCATTGCTAGGAAGATGGAGCTATGGCGGAGAATTGTGGACAGGGTCAACGCTGTGGGACAGCACCCCAGAACAAGGGATGACATCAGGAAGAGGTGGAACGACCTACGGGGTAAAGTGTGTTCCGTGGTTGCAAGACACCAGGTAGCTGTACAGAGGACTGGCGGTGGACCCCCACCTCTTCCCCCACAACTAACAACATGGGAGGAGCAAGTCTTCGCGATCATGCATCCTGAGGTCCTCGCAGGAGTAGCAGAAGGACTGGACTCTGGTAAATCAAATCTTTACTACTTTATCCCCCACACTACCTGCATGCCATCACAAACTCCTACCCCTAACCTCATCCCAATCACTCCACCACTTCACATATACCCCACTATCACAACCCGCCCATCCCAATACCAATCCCTGCATGCCACAACAATCCAGGGACCCCCATCACAGACCTGCATGGACACCCATCACTACAGCATGCCCATTAGAGAGAATCACCTCGCCCACAAAATCACCATACACACAAGGCAAAGCTGACAGGGCGATCACAACCATACAGGGAAACACACCCATGCACAAGATGGCACACACAGATACAATAACACTGCATTTACATCCCCACAGGACCCCTACTCAACGTCACCGGAGAGGAGTTGCCAGCAACATCCAATCCCCCCCAGAGGAGGCCCACATTGATGACAGCAGCTCTGCACGCCTGGATCACGATGACCAACCTGGCCCATCAGGGACCTCTGGGCAGTCAGTTACCCTGCCACAGTCCCAACCCACCACAGAGCCTCTCCCCTCAGGAAACACCACCACAGCACCCACCCAGCGGGCCCATGCCACTGTCCCCAGGACACGTCAATCAGCAGTGTGTCCACTACTACAGGGACCCCAGGCAACCCTACAAACACAGGATGATCAGGGACCTGGGGTCAGTGGCAGTGGGCACACGGTTCAGGGGACAGAGGCACAGGACAACCGGGAAGCTGGGAGGACTGCTGTGCGACAGGGGGAGGACAGGCCCAGGGAACCCACTCTCCAGGAGGCACTCACCAACATCCTGGGAGCATACCACCATTCCCAGGAGACGATGGGCCAGATCCTGGCCAAGTTGCAGGAGACCCAGCGGCTGCAGGAGGGACAGTACCTGGGGATCAGGGAGGACCTCAAACACATCTACACCATCCTGGTCACCATTGAAGGGGTGCTGGCTGACATGGCTAACATCATGAGGGAGGCAGTAGCAGACCAACGGGCCCCTGACACTAGCCTCACTGAAGAACAGCCCTCCACCTCTGCCTGCGCTAGTGGACAGGAGGCCCCGCCACAGGAACAACAGGCCACTAGCACCCCACCCCCTGCAAAAGGAGAACCACCCTGCAAACGGTCCCTGCGATCCAGGCAGAAGCCAGAGAACATTGCCAAGACCCCGCCAGGAAAGAAGACTCTCCTGATTGTCACCCTTCTGTCCCACTCTGTCACCCTGTCCACCTTGAACTGACATTACTCCCCTTCCTATGCCCCATTGGGCAAGGCACCTGTGATACCAAGAGATTGGACTCTAACTGGACATTCCTCCACCATCACCCCAGCCCATTGCACATCCCCCTCTACTTATGAACACTCAAATAAACACCCTTGGAACAAATACAAATATGGAGTCTGTCAAATGATTGAAATATGTGTTAGTACAACATTCTGAAAACATTGCAAGTCATATGTACAGTTATGTATACATTGGTATAACCTTTAGTGGGTAGCAGTAAACATACCAGGAGCCAAATTGGGCCACAGAAATCTGAAAATAGAGATGCCAAAGGGTACAGTAAGTGGCCATAGACATAGGGAAAACAGGCTGCCATGCACAATGTCCAACAGAAAACTGAAAAGTAAATGTGTTGTCCACATCTTCTTCCTCTGCCTCCTCTTCCTCACTGTCCACAGGCTCCACTGCTGCCACAAGACCATCTCCAGGCTCATCCTCCTACAGAAAAGGCACCTGGTGTCTCAAGGCCAGGTTGTGCAACATGCAACGATGATCTGGCACACCTTCTTGGGTGAGTAGTACAGGGATCCACCAGTCAGATGGAGGCAGCGGAACCTGGCCTTCAGGAGGCCAAAGGTTCTTTCAATGATCCTCCTTGTTCGCCCATGTGCCTCATTGTAACGTTTCTCTGCCCTTTTCCTGGCATTCCTGAAAACATTGAGGGACACCTGTTAGACACACACTAACCCTTAGGGACAACCCCATACCCAGACACCAACATATACTGGGTGGGGACCTTGGGCTTATCTATTAGCCACATCCGGTGCCTCTGGAGTTGGCCCTTCACATATGGGATGCTGCTATTCCTCAAGATAAAGGCATCATGCACAGAGCCAGGATACTTGGCATTCACTTGGGAGATGTACTGGTCCGGCAAACACACCATCTGCACATTCATACAGTGATAGCTTTTTCTATTCCTGAACGCTTGTTCATTTCTCCGGGGGGGAACAAAAGCTACATTTGTACCATCAATGGCACCAATGATCTTGGGGATATGTCCCAGGGCATAAAAGTCAGCTTTCGCTGTGACCAAATCCTCCACCTGTGTGAAAACAATGTAGCTGCACATGTGTTTAAGCAGGGCTGACAACACTCTGGTCAACACGCTGGAGAACTTTGACTGAGACATCCCTGATGCCATGGCCACTGTTGTTTGGAAGGAACCACTTGCCAGGAAATGGAGCACTGACAGGACCTACACTAGAGGGGGGATCTGTGGTCTGGCGGATAGCTGACACCAGATCTGGCTCCAATTGGGCACCCAGTTCTTGGATTGTGGACCGATCAAGTCTGTATGTTAGTATAATGTGTCTGTCCTCCATTGTCGTAAGGTCCACCAGGGGTCTGTACATTGGCGGATGTCTCCATCTCATATTCATCCTCAGCAGTTGAAGCCTAGGGAGGAAAACGGTGAGCAGAGGGTCATAATCACACATCTATTGTAATAATGATGCATTTCTACATTTACAGAACCAGTATGTGAATCCGAGAGTCAGTTGCTGTGCCAATGTCTGTTGTGACGCAGTTAGGTGCCATGGCCTGTGCCCCCCTGAAATAGCAGCTGCCTGACCTGTGAGGAGGGACAAGTGGAAATGAGGTAATTCGCTGGCGTTGTGCGCCATTGCGGTAGGCTGTCGATGACCGCCTCGCAACTTAGCATTGGTTATCATTGGACCCTATGGGTTCCAGAAGCCGATGGCGATGTACGCCGGAGGTGATGGTACATACTGCCGCGGACGTGACTGCCATTTTCTATCTATTCACTCACTTGCTACCTGACCTTTAACAGGAGAGGACCTTTATTGCAAGATCTGCTATGACTTGTGTCTGGAAGCAACAATGGCTCATGTGTCTGGGGAAAGGGCCCCTGCCGTCACTGCGGAGGAGTTGGAGAGACTGGTGGATGGGGTCCTACCCCAGTACATGTTACTCTATGGTCCTCCTGACAAACAGGTGAGTACAGTGTGAGCATGATGCGTGGACCATGAATGTATGGAGTGCTGTGTGTGTAAGCCACATGTAGGAGGGAGCTGAGGCATCCTGGCCAGAGTGCTGCATGTATGGTGGTCAATGTATGTGCGTCAGGGGATGGGAGGGGTATGGTTGGTCATGAGTGTGACAGTCCGGACGGTTAACTAATTCCCTTTTCTGCTGTCTTTTTCCTGCAGGTCAGCGCCCATCAGAAAAATAGTATTTGGCGTGCCATCGCCAAGGAGGGGCAGACCCTGGGGGTCTTTGACAGGCGGAGCACCCTCTGCCGCAAACGGTGGGAGGACCTGCGCCGCTGGGCAAGGAAGATGGCGGAGGCCCAGCTGGCCTCCCAACGAGGAAGGGGTGCCCGTCGTACCCTGACCCCCCAGATGTTCTGCATCCTGGCGGTGGCCTGTCCGGAGTTGGATGGGTGCTTGAGGGTATCACAGCAGCCACAAAGGGGTGAGTACAAATTCAGATTCATTACTTTACGCATGTTAAGGTTTTACCTGGGTGTGGACTGTGGATGCCCCTAGGCCAGGACGAACATGGCAGAGTAGGTACCTTGTTGGGCAGGCTCTGAAGCACTCCAACCCCAATAGTGTTAGTTGGCATCTACTACTGGTCAGGGCCCTAATTGTTTCAGGTGTGCAGCTGATGGTGTTAGGCATTGTACCCCATGGGCTGGTGACTAGCATTGTAGCTGGCAGTGCATGGAATAGTGCATTGGGCTGTTCCCTGTGAGGTGTGTACGCCAATGGCATTGACCAAGTGTATCCTCTGTCTCCCCCCACTTTTTGTTTTGTCACCCTGTCCTTGTGTGCATTAGCATCATCTGGCGGAGGAGCTGAGGCTCTGGCGACGGAGGGAGCTGCATCCCACATGGGCCTGGAGGCCAAATCCACCGACGGTGAGGGCAGCAGTGGGACGGAGGGCGAGGGGAGCACCACGATAGGGACAGGAGGGTACACCACAGACAGCAACTCCTCCTCTGATGGAATCTCCCAGGCGGTGGCGGACACCTCTGTACCCACCCCAACAACAGGTACAGCCGCCACCCCCTACCAACACCGCCCTCCCAGCAGCCCCTCAACGTGTTTTCCATGCCCGCTCACGCAGGAGGGTGGGCTTCTCCTTCGCCCAGTCACCTCAGGCCCTGCCCCAGTCAACCCTGCTGCCCTCAGTGAGGAGGCTATTGACCTCCTGAGATCCCTCACTGCTGGGCAGTCAACCATTCTGAATGCCATCTAGGGTGTCAAGAGGAATTTGCACCAAACCAATGCATACCTGGAGGGCATTCACTCTGCCGTGGTGGCCCAACAGAGAGCATTTCAGGCTCTGGCCTCCGCACTGATGGCAACCATTGTCCCTGTCTCTAGCCTCCCCCCTCCAACTTCCTCTATCCAGTCCCAATCTCCTCAACCCCAACCTATCCCAAGCACACCTTCAGACCAGCATTCACCCACATCAACACAGAAAAGTGGCTCAGGCAAACACAAGCACCACATTTCACCTCACAGGCACTCACACAAGCACCATCCCCATGCAGACACACCAGTATCCACTGCCTCCACTGTGTACCCCTCCTCCTCCTCATCCACCTCCCTCCCAGTAACGTCTCCACTCACACCTGCATGCACTACATCCTCATCCACTACCTCCATCACCAGCACGCCCATCATTGCACACCCCTCACTGGCAGTCACCACCCCCACATCCATGCACACGTCCTCTGTGTCCTCTCCCACTGTCTATGACCCCTCCTCCCAAAGTATACAAACGCAAGCACCCACCCACCCAACAGCCATCCAGCTCACAACAGCATCCAGCACATGCACCTGCACCCAAACTCAGCAGACAGACACCTCCTAGAACCACTCCCTCTTCCTCCACTCCCAAACCTTCTCACTCTTCCCACCCCAGTGTCCCTAAGAAGCTTTTCCTGGCAAACATTGACCTTTTCCCTCCCCCTCCCCCCCCTTCCTTCCCCTCGGGCCAGGGTGGTCAAAATCCAGCCCAGCACCTCAGCCACCAAATCCACGTTTGTTGTGGTTCCTGCAGCTGTCAGAGGCTCAAAGGGGACACCCGTCAGCCCCCCCCCCCAGTGTGCCACCAACCTCTGCCAAGGCAAAAACCATTCCGCCACCTGGCAAAGTGAAGAAGGGGACAGCGTACAGCAAGGGGAAGGAGCCAAAACCAACCAGCATGGCCACCTCAAAGACTTCAGCTGCCAGACGCAAGGTGACACCATCATCTGCCAAGGTGAGGAAGGAGCACAAAACACCAGGCAAGGCACTTCAGCCATCCGAGGCTGCAGGTGAAGGCCTGGTGGCTACCAGCACAACCGCCAGCACCGCCACCTGCACCGCGTCCAGCACCGCCAGCAGCCCCGCGGATAGCACTGCTGCAAGCACTGCCACCTGCACCACCACCTGTACCACCGCAAGCACTACTACTGTCAGCAGCAGCAGCCCCAGTGGGCAGCCATTCGAGACTGCAGGAGAAGGGCTGGAGCCTCCCCCCACCACTGGCAGCACCGCGACCTGCACCGCCGCAAGCCCCGCCGCAAGCCCCGCCACAAGCACCGCCACCTGTACCGCTGCCAGTAGCACCACTGCCATCACCAGCAGCCCCAGTAGGTAGCCGTCCGAGGCTGCATGAGAGGGGCTGAGCCTCCCTCCACCACTGGCAGCACCCCCGCTAGCACCGGCCCTACCACCACTGTGCAGCCGTAGCCACCGCCGGATGGACTCTAGCCCTGCCTCCATGGACTATCCTGCATCCTGGTCACTGCAAATCTCCTGGCTCAGACACCCAGGTGAGGGACTGTGAACTGCCATACCCCAAGTGTTACATCACTGGGCACAGAGCCCGCTCCGGAACCAGTGGAGAAATGCATCTACTCACCCTATCCTTGGCAGGATAAAGAACACTGGGCACAGAGCCCCCTCCAGAACCAGTGGAGAAATGCATCCACTCACCCTATCCTTGGCAGGATGAAGCACACTGGGCACAGAGCCCCCTCCAGAACCAGTGGAGAAATGCATCCACTCACCCTATCCTTGGCAGGATGAAGCACACTGGGCACAGAGACCCCTCCAGAGCCAGTGGAGAAATGCATCCACTCACCCTATCCTTGGCAGGATGAAGCACACTGGGCACAATGCCCCCTCCAGAGCCAGTGCAGAAAGGTATCCACTTGAGAGACCGTGGCTTTGCACTCCCTGGGAGCAAGCAGTGGGCAAACCACCCACTTGAGAGACTTGAGAGACTGTGGCTTTGCACTCCCCAGGAGCAAGCAGTGGGCAAAACACCCACTTGAGATACTTGAGAGACTGTGGCTTTGCACTCCCCAGGTGCAAGCAGTGGGCAAACCACCCACTTGAGAGACCTGAGAGACTGTGGCTTTGCACTCCCCAGGAGCAAGCAGTGGGCAAACCACCCACTTGAGAGACTTGAGAAACTGTGGCCTTGCACTCCCCAGGACATTGCTGTGGGCATGGAGCCCCCTCCAGGAGCAGTGGCGTTGTCCCATCTTCCAGCTGAGGTGCCCCCCGTCCCTGTCCCCCGGAGGTGCCTGAGTGTTTTCGACCTGATACCCCTGCAATGTTCTCTCCGTATTGAGGCAGGAGTCAAGTGTGGGCTTGGCCTATGAGTTTTGGCCCAGTGCCCCACAGATATTTTGAGTGGACAATGTACCGCCTTATGTACATATTGTATATATTGTAAATACTGTTTTTGAATTTGTAACGTATATCTGACTATTTCTAATATGACACTCATTTGACTCAATTCCTTTTGTCCTTGCGTTCTTCCAGAGGGTTACGGGGTGTATAGGTTGATGCATGTGTTTGTGTGTATGGTGTTGGGGGTGGGTGTGGGGGTGTTGCTAGTTGCGTGTGTGTGTCACTCTCTTTTCCCTCCCCCCTCCCGTGTGCTAGTTGCAGTACTCACGTGGTTGTCGTCCCCGCCGCAGTTCGTACTCCTGGTAGATGAGAAGATACACATTCATGGGTAACACCAGTAGTTCAGGCTCCATGGCATCCTAGTTCTTCCTTGGGTGTCAAGAGGTGAGTGGTTTCCCTTCTGTGTACTGTTTCCGCCGTGCTTTAGATGGCGTTGGTACCGCCCCGGAAAAGCTGGTGGATGGGTGGGTTGTAATGTGGTGGGCGGTACATTGTCTTCCACCTGTCTGTTGGCGGTTACCGCCGCGGTGTTTGTTGCTATCGCCCTGGCGGTTGGTGTGTTAAAGTGGCTGTCTGTGCTGGCGGTTTTTGCCGTGGTCTTGATTCCATTTTATTTACCGCCGGCCTGTAGGCGGTATTACTGCCGCTTTAACACTGACCGTCAGGGTTGTAATGAGGGCCTAAGTCATGAGATTAGTTCAAACTTTATTCAAGTCCAACCAATCTGTGATAATTGATAAGAAGGCGCCAAAGACATAACCTAATCAGAACTTGCATCGGAATACATTCTAAAGCATTAGCATGTCAACAAACGAATCAAAGGCAAATAAGTCAACATGTGTCATAGAGTTCAGCAAATCAGTCCGTCAACCATTTGTCTCTGTGATCTGTCAATCGTCATAGGGCAGAAACCCTCACCTAACCCAGATTAACATCAGCATGTGGGACGTCATGCAAAACAATTTAGAACAAGAATTTAGAAAACATCTAGTTAAGAAAAAACTATTTAGACAGCACAGTTGGTACCCAGAAAAAAAAGGCACAAAAGGATAATTCAGTCACATTGTCATATCTACCTATCCTTGGTATGGATCAGCAACAAAGTCAGTCTTCATCCTCAGGTCATCTGTAGATCAGCATCACATCAGACTCTCCTCTAGAGAGTATGAGCCCAATGACAGAATCTTGAATGACCTCTACGATCTCGCAGTCTTGATCCCCTAACATCTGCACCCAATTCTCCTGAATCTCATCTGCTCTCTCTTCCCCCTGTCACGTTGTTATATCAAAGTCACCCAGACTATCCCCCATTTCCTAATTGGTCACTTAATCGTACGATTTTTCCCAAACCAATACATTTTGTATAGTTAAATCTATGAATTCTAATATTTCACAGTTCACAGGTCGTTGATTGGTTCACTTTACGGTGTCCTCATCACCCGACCCGTCAGGCCTCGAAAATGTTGCATCTTCTTATCCAGTCAGTGTCTTCATTGTTCGAGTCCTGGGAAACTACACTCAGTGCGCTTTACACACCAATCGTTAAATTTCTAGTTCCATCATCTCCTGTCCGTTGGTTCACATAGAGGATTGAGCTAAGCAAATGTTATTAAACAATGAGCAATTCACGGTTAATTCACCTTGTCAGCATTTTTCATTCAACGATAAAACATACACCTTCTACATGAGGCCTGGCAAGACTGGGCCAAGACAGTTGCTATGTTAAGTTCTACAATTAATGCAATATGACACATTACTACATTAATCTGATACATTTTCAATATTTCATATACATTAATTACTCTTTTAATATAGTTCTTGAATGCTGATGGCCACTCTCCGTGTCACAATTTCAAATGTGCATATTATCTTTCTACGTTAATCATTTTCTACAAATTTTGTTACGCAAAATACATTAAAAAAATCCATTAATCATTTCTGATTAAGATATTTGCGTTAACAATCCCTCCTCTGATGACTAAATATGTAATCACATTACTTTTACCCATCAACAGTTTCATAATTCAGTCTCCTCAGCATTTTGTCTTTTTCTCAAATCTTCCCTATAGATTCTTTCCCTCTTTTATTCTTCCATCCTCTGATTATTTTTAGACTTTTTCAGTTTGTATAATTTTTGATAATACCCCATTTCAAATATTACTAAGCCAGTTTCCCACTGAAACAAATCCTTTTCCAACTTTTTCCCAAACACCTGGTTATTTCAATTCCTTCAAATCACTACTTGAGTTAGTGAGGTTAGTAATTGAGGGGGTCAAATGACCGCGGCGGTGATTCCAACTTTCCCGCTGGGCCGGCGGGCGATCTCAAGAAGATCGCCCGCCGGCCCAGCGGGAAAGCCCCTGCAAAGAGGAAGCCGGCTCCGAATGGAGCCGGCGGATTTGCAGGGGTGCGACGGGTGCAGTTGCACCCGTCGCGATTTTCAGTGTCTGCAAAGCAGACACTGAAAATCATTATGGGGCCCTGTTAGGGGGCCCCTGCAATGCCCATGCCAGTGGCATGGGCAGTGCAGGGGCCCCCAGGGGCCCCACGACACCCGTTCCCGCCAGCCTCTTCCTGGCGGTGTAAACCGCCAGGAACAGGCTGGCGGGAAGGGGGTCGGAATCCCCATGGCGGCGCTGCAAGCAGCGCCGCCATGGAGGATTCCCTGGGCCAGGGGTAAACCGGCGGGAAACCGCCGGTTGCCCTTTTCTGACCGCGGCTTTACCGCTGCGGTCAGAATTGCCCATGAAACACCGCCAGCCTGTTGGCGGTGCTTCCGCGGCCCTCTGCCCTGGCGGTTTCAAACTGCCAGGGTCAGAATGAGGGCCTAAGTCTCTTATCTCTTTACTGTTATTAGGACTATATGAGAAGCAATGCCTAGAGTTAATCATTTTACAGACTTTGCCGTCCTTCGCTAGAAGGATGTCTAAAGCAAGATGATTTTGAAGAGTCATAGCTCTATCCGCAGCCAATTCAGTATCTATCAGGAGTATTGCCCCTGTAAAATTTGTCAGCATGTTATCCACAGTAGTAGACAACCTCTGTATCTTGATCGATTTTAGGATGACTCCGAAAGTGGGAATCGCCGCACCAAATATATCTACCACTACCACAGAAGAGGATTCCCTCCTTTGTGTCTTCTGAAGTAATTCAGTCAATTTCGGAAACTTTTTCGAGTCATCTATCTGATAAATCTTTGGGAATACTATCCCCAAATAACATGTCCCAAGATGGTAAAAAGCATTAAGTCCACAAATATAATAGATAGCCAGAATTGCAGGGTCCTTACCATTCAACATAAAAGTCCATTTACTCTGAAACAAAAACACATGCCTACATTCACTCGTACCCACAAATAAAGTGTCAGTGCGCGACTTTGGCCTATATATACAAAGCTTCCCTACGTGTAATGTATCTAAAGCTAATTTCCCTTGCGTCTTAATTGCAGTGTAAGCATAATCATTCTTGTAAGTTCTTTTCTATAAGCCTCTTTCTAATTTCTCCTTTACTACCTTTCTCCTGTGATCAGTATTACCTAAGAAGCTCTCATCTAAAGGTGTAAGCAAGCATGTAAGATTGTTTTTATGTGCGTAAGCTGTGCCAAACTTTAGCGTAGGCTCAAAGAATCCTCTAACTTATACTGTGTCATGATCCTTAGCTACTCTACTCAAATACCTAATAATAGGAACAAACAAAAACACTACGTCGTGGCTGGAGTAAAAATATTGAATATAATCTTAGTCATAGAATTTTGTTTGTAGCAGACTACAACTTATTCCGTATGTTAATGGAAGACTATGGTACGTAACTCCTTCCTCAACTGATTCAGGAATTTGCGTACACACAAGACAATCCTTTGCATCCATCGTCTCAACATACTCACTCAACAAGCGCTAGAAGACGTTAGAAGAAAGTTCTCCTTGAGCATTAGTATTATCATGCAAATATTTCTCATCTAACTTAAACTTCTCCAAAACCAATAATGTTGTAGTCTCAGAAACAGAAGTATGGTTGGCTCCTTTCACATCAAGAACAAACATTCCCACAATCACTACTATAAACAGAATTCTACACATAATTGCCAACCCAATACTCATATATTTACAGTGCCTAACATCTCTAACTTGATTATTTAACTCAGCCATGATCTTTAAAGAATCAGAAAGTAGAAGTAACCTTAGAAGAGTACAGCAAAAATCAAAAATAGACGATTCTTCTTTCAACAGTCCGGTTTCACATCCAGGAACCTTTTTTCCTTTGTCAAAATCGATTAGCAGCTTGTCACGTCCGGTTTTCAATGTCAAATCAGGTTATCAATGTCTTTTCCAGTTTATTTTCAACAGTCTCTTTTCTAAAGATATTTTCAGATTTGTTCAACCGTTCAGCTCCTTGATCATTTTCAGGTTACATCAAAATACTGACTCTGAACTTCCCTATCAAAACAAAAAGACATAAACTTGTGTTGCCATTCGTTTGTAGTTGTGTATGCCAATTCAGGACCTGTGTATCTTCGACTTGCCATTCTTTTCTTTTTAACTTTCAATCCCTACTCAACTCTCCTTCACTCAATTCTTCTTTTCTCATAGTATCCACTTCTTCCTCTATTGTTTCATTTATGGCCACTTCCTTCCTTTTCTCTAATTACGATTCAGGCCAATTATCTCCTTTTCTCGATCCTTCTGTCAATATTCTCTTCAGGATTGGACTCCTCTCCTCTTTCTCTGTGGTGTTTTCTCGTGATGGACCTGAAACAGGATAAGGAAGAGTCGGATCACTTTGACTTTGATCTAGCTCAACTCCCTCCCCTTCCTGGTCTAGCACTTGCTCTGTTTGTTTCTCAGCACCGTCTGCTTCTGGGAGAACCCCTGCTGTGCTAGGCTCTCCTGCTGCATCCGTTGAGATCGATTCACCCGCACCCTCCTGTAATTCTTCACCTTTGTCTCTTACAGGGGTGGTAGAACCATCTTCCACAAGCTCTTGTTCACTTTCTGGCCCTCCTTCTTCCTTTTCAGGTTCAGATGCTGCAACTTGCTTCACAGTGGTTGGTGCTCTCAACAACGCTTCTTCATGATCCAGTGGACATGCCACTTTCTTCGTGTGACTCGCGTGAATCCAGTTCGGGATTCCGGTACACTTTATAGCTGTCATAGTTTCACAATCATCTGGTAAGGCCCTCTCCTTTGTGGCTCCAAACACGTCTTGTGAACATGTTTTCAGACAACGACCCAGTCGCCGGCTCTCAGGTTGTGCCCTGGATCGTGAATTGATGGCAGTGTGGTGGCCTCCACCTGCTGAGAGAAAGAGCGAACCACATCAGCAAGACCCTTGCAGTAGTCCAACACCATATCATCTGTAATATTGACAAGTGCAGTGCATTGGCTGGAACTGCTGGCAATCTCATTGCTCTGCCCATAAGGATCTCATTGTGCGACAGTCCTGTCTTCCTGTCAGGTGTATTTCTCGTTGACATCAACACCAAAGGCAATGTATCTGGCCATTTTAGATTTGTATTTGCACACATTTTGGCAATTCTTGATTTCAAAGTACCATTCATCTGCTCCACTAGTATTGATGCTTCAGGGCGGTAATTACCATGCAACTTCTGCTCAATGTTTAGTGCTGCACACAATAATTTAGTCACTTCATTATTGAAGTGCGTTCCCTTGATTCTAAAGAGATCGGAAAACCGAAACGTGGTATCAACTCTCTAAGCAACAGCTTTGCTACTGTGAGGCTATCATTCCTTCTTGTGGAGTACGCTTCAATCCAGTGACTAAAAATGCACAGAATCACCAACACATATTTCAAACCTCCGGAAGCAGGCATCTCAATGAAATCCAAGTGCATTCTACTGAGTAGATCTCCTGCTCTTCCAATGTGGCTCAGATTCACCACGGTCCCTTTCCCTGCATTTAATTGCTGACAAATAATACAGCGATGGCATACTGCTTCTGCTGCCTGCCTAAACTTGGGGTTAAACCAATAAATTTTGAACAATCGAACCATGGCATCCCTCCCAATGTGTGCCTGACCATGATAGTATCTCGCCATTTGGGACAGCAAACTATTTGGTAGAGCCATTTGACCCTCTTCTGATACCCATAGCTCATCCTGTCTCTGGACGCACTACATTTTGAGCCATGACCTCTTTTCTTCTTTGTCAACCTGGGTTTGCAAGGTTTTTCATTCTTCCATTGTGTCAATCACCCCTAATGCAAAACTTGTACATTTAGGGGGTCATTACAACCCTGGCGGAAGGCGGAGAACCGGCGGTAAGACCGCCAACAGGCTGACGGTCTCACCTTGTGGAATTATGACCCTGGCGGTTGCCGCCATGGTCATCCGCCGGTTCTCCGTTCCGCCCGCCGGCCTGGAGACCTGGGTCTCCAGCCCGGCGGCCGTCACTATACCACCGGCAGTATTTGGACCCGGCTTACCGCCGTGGATTTCCAGCAGTTTGAACCGCCATGAAATCCATGGCGGTAAGCACTATCAGTGCCAGGGAATTCCTTCCCTGGCACTGATAGGGGTCTCCCCCACCCCCCCGCCCCCACCCCGACTCCAACCCCTACCCCCCACCACCCCTGCCACCCCCCAAAGGTAGCAGGGCCCCCCTCCCCAACCGACCCCCAACATCACTTCACCCATACCCACACGACACGCACGCAGGCACACCTACATACTTACACGCACACACGCCGACATACATGCCTACATCCACATACACAGTCATGCACGCACACCCACATTCAAACATACACGCACACATCCATACAGACATACCCACAGACATACACGCACTCATTCTCATACACACAACACCCCCACAGGCATACATGCACTCACACACCCCCTCTACATACACACCCCCACACCCCCATGCACCCACACAACACCCCCCGCCCCCCTCCCCTCACGGACGATCGACTTACCTGGTCCGACGATCCTCCGGGAGGGGACGGGAGCCATGGGGGCAGCTCCGCCGACAACACAGCCAACAGAACACCGCCACGGCGAATCACAGGACGTGATTCGCTGGGCGGTGTTCTGTTGGCGTGGCGGTGGAGGTGGAGCAACCTCCACTTCCCCGCCTCCCGCCAGTATGGCTGTTGGCGGCTCTCCATCCGTAAAAGGACGGAGAGCTGCCCATGGTCATAATAGGCTGAGCGGCAAACCGCCACCAGTGGCGGTCTTCCGCACGGCGGTCCCTCGGCGGTCTTTAAAAAAGACCGCGGAGGTCAAAATGACCCCCTTAGTGTCTTCTTTAGACATTAAATCCTATTTGTCTTTGAATGATATACAGTTCAATGTTCAAAACCTTGCAACTTGATCCGCATATCCATTTCCCAGTGACACGTAGTCCTGTGATTTTAGATGTGCACTGCATTTCACCACGGCAATTCCTTCAGGAATTGTATTGCATACAACAACTCCTTTATTCTTTCGCCATTTCTTACTGGTGAACCAGTAAAGGTCAGGAAACCTCTTTGAGACCACAGTTGACCAAAATCATTAACAATTCCGAATCCATATTGGCTATCTGTGTAGATGGTGACTTTCAGTCTAGCAGATACATGGCACACTCTAGTAAGAGCAACCAATTCTGCTACTTGTGCATAATATACTCCTCGAATCCAAGAAGCTTCTAAAGTACCTGTAATTGTGCACATGGCATAGCCTGCTCTCAATGTCCCTGTACCATCTCTAAGACAAGAACCATCAATAAAGACAATTTGGTCATTTTCTTCCAATCATATATCTCTGATGTCAGGTCTTGGTTTTGAACACAACTCTGTTACCTCAAGACAATCATACTCAATGTCTTCCTCTTTTTTAATTTCAACAGTATCACTTGAAAGTAATGTTGCCTGGTTCAACACAGTACATCTTTTCAGTGTTACATTTGGAGCCCCTAAAATGCTCGTCTCATACCTTGTCAGTCTGGTACCAGTCAAATATTGTGTTTTTGTTCTCATCAGTAAAATCTCAACTGAGTGAGTGACCATTACTGTCAGAGGATCTCCCATCACTACTCCCTCACATTGTGAAAGGCTTTGACCAACTGCGGCAACTGCTTGCAAAAAACCCGGTAAGGCTGCTGCAACTGGGTCCAAGGTAGCTGAAAAATATGCTACTGGGCGATAAGCACCTCCATGGACCTGTGTCAAAACAGACAAAGAACAAGCATCAGGTTTGTGACAAAGCAATGTGAAAGGTTTTGTGTAATCAGGCATTCCCAATGCTGGAGCTCTGCACAAACTCTCTCTCAACTCAATGAACGCTTTCATCTGTTTCTGGTCTAAGGTTATGGGATCAGTAACATACTTGTGTGTCAGCTTCTGCAATGGCTTTGAAATCTCAGCAAAATTTGGAATCTACAGACAACAATAACCTACCATTCCCCCCAAAAAATCCTGACATCTCTCTGTGAAATCAGGGGACTTCTCTGCAGTATCATTGTAATCCTTTCTCTGGAAATCCTCCTGGACCCTTTCTCAATTTGGTGTCTCAGATATTTCACTGACTCCTGACAGTACTCCAACTTCAATGGTGACACTTTATGACCATACTTTCCCAAGTGATTCAATAGGGCAATCAAGTCGTACTTATACTCGTCCCTTGTTTTGGATGCAATTAGCAAGTCATCGATGTATTGCACCAGAGTCGATTGGTACGACAATTCCAACGACTCCAAGTTATTTTTCAAGATCTGATTAAACAAAGATGGTGACTCTGTGTACCCTTGAGGAAGCCTGCACCAGCTGTAGACTCTGTATAGGAATTTGAATCTAAAGAGAAACTGCCTATCCTCATGAAGAGGCACAGAAAAGGAAGCTTGTGACAAATCAACCACTGTGATCCACTCTGCTTCACATGGAATCTGAAAGATTATTACTGCTAGATTTGGCACCACAGGACAACATTTGACCACTATGTAATTTACTTTTCTCAAATCCTGTACAATTCGTACCTTCCCATAAGGTTTCTCCAAACCCATTATCGGTGAATTACATGGGCTGCTCAGTACTTCTTTCAAGACTCCCTGCTTCAGAAAATCTCCAATTATCTGTGCCACTTCCATCAAAACATCTTGTGCCATTTTGTACTGTGGAAGCTGTGGAAACATTACATTTGGCTTCAGAGTAACCTTAATCGTCTCCACTCCCTTAATCAAACCCACTTCTTTACCTGTCAGATCCCACAACTTTTCCTGTTCTGTTCCCTGCAAATCTGCATGTAGCTCTTTCACTGTGAACATGGGGAAAAACTCAATCAACGGGTACTCCTCACTGGTAGTTTCATTCTCAATTTCCGGAGCTAGTTCTTCCTCATCATAACTATTTGTCTGAATCTCTATTCGGGCAGTTGAACAAGTAATCGAGCATTTGGTCCTTGCACAATAAGTCCCTTCCCAGTAGGGATACTGGACTTGAATCACAGACTACAAACTTATGCAGTCCCTGAAAGCTGCCAATTTCAACTTGCACTGGATCTGTGATCGGATTTGTCAAGTGCTTATTCGGTACTCCCACAACCTGAACTGTTCTTCCTGAAAAAGTTAAGTTCGGAACTTCTGCATTCTTCACTGTAGAGCGCGTAGCTCACCTGTCCATCAAAAATGAGACCTTATGACCCATCACCTTCCCTCTTACAAAAGGTCCTTTCTGATCTACTTCTAAGGAGGCTACAAGCATACATGGCTCCTCATCCGAACTATCACTCATCCATTCCCCATTTATTTGATTCTCACTGTGTAACTGGAATTGATGCACTGTGTTACTATTTCTGTCTTGTCTCTGACCCGTGACCTGTTGAGTAAGCATCATCTGTTGCTGCGCCATCAGGGCTTGAGGTATCTGCATTTGCTGTCTAGGTACCATGGGAACCTGCTGCTGCACTGGTTGCAACTGCGACAATTGTGCACAAGGCATTTGCACCGGATGCATGGGTTGAAAATTCTGCATCTGATTCATGTTCTTCTGAAAATTAGGATTAAGACCTCTCATTCTTGGGACATTCACATTTTGAAATGTAATGACGTCACCACTTTGCTGAACAATACGTTCCTGCACCATTGTCGGACACTCCTGCTTCCAATGACCTACGGCTCCGCAAATGTGACACAGTAACATCTTCTGCATCCCTTGCACATCATTCAGAACCACTACAGTACTTAGATCTGTTGCGCCGCGGCGGCCCGTGGCGCCTCCCGGCCGGGCTGCAGAGAAAGCCGCGGCCTGTTTCAAAGGTCGCGGGGCCCGCGGCGGCCCTTTTCTCCGGCCGCGTGCTGTTTTCTGGATGTGGGGAGGCCGGAGGCCCAGAATTCGGATCGGTCCTCGCCCCACACAGCGCAAGTGTTGTTGTGGGGTGTCTGTACCCCCCCCCCCCTAGCTTCAGACTTACCGGTTACCCGTTTTCAGGACCTTACTTTCCTCCTGCATGGTTCTTGAGCCATGCCTTCTCCTTCCCAGCATACCTTGCACCTCCCTTTTCCCTGCATGCATCTGTTCCCTTTTTTACTTTGGTGTCTTTTCCTATCTATTGCTATAGCCCCTTCCCAATCCAAAATGGTGGTGTTACTTCTTCCTGTCCATCACTTCCTGTCTATGGGTATATAAGGGGAATCATTTCTTCTTCTCATTGCGTTGCAACACTTCTGCTGTAGTGGTCATGCTCCGGCTGGTCTTCGCCTGGACGCCAGTTGCTCCTGTTTTTTCTTCAGCCTTCCAGTATTTCCAGGCTCCTGAGTGCTAATTCCTTGTGTCCTCCTTCTGTTCCAGGGAGTTCCTGTTGGAGGGTATTTTCCCCTTGGGGTTTTTCCTCTGGGACTCCTTCTGGAGGGCACGGACTGTGGTGTCGTACTATTGTCAACGGCACCGTGGCTACCGGAAGGGGTCGCCCCTACCTCGGTCAGAGCAGGACTTGCAGGAACCGGGGCCGCACACCATCCCTCTCCAATACAGACGGTAAGCCCAGGGTGAATCGTGACAAGATCTGGTCCACGATTCATATTAACTCCACAACCTCTACCTCTCACCTGAGGCTGGAACATAACAGTTCCGCTGCAGTATCTGCTGCACAAAAGTTCCCTGTACTCCTATTTGAGCTGCCTTAATCTGCATCACCATTGCCTTCTCCTTCAACTTTTTCTGCTTCAACTCAATCTTATCACTACAGTATTTTGCATCCTGCAACACCTCATCAATCAGCTTTGCTTGCCAACAAATCAAATGACTCTTAATCATCTGACCTATTTCAGGTCTCAGTCCTTCCACGAACCTGAACACAAAATGCAATGTCTTTTGGCTCGATCGCTTCCTTGCCACTGCACTCCTTGAACACCTTTAACAATCTCTCGTAGTACGCATGTATTGACTCTTTTACCTCCTGCACAGTCCTGTCAATTCTTTGCCAATCAATATTTTTAGGTTAAGTTCTCATCTTCAGGAATTCAATCACCTTATAGTAACGTTTCATTACTTCAGGTGCTGGTGCACCTGTAACTCCATCCCTTTCTGGTTCACTTGTTGGTCAATCTACTGCTCTCTTGTATTCGACCCACAAATCTGCTGGGACCACTATCTGCAACAGAATATTCAGGTCTTCCCACAGAGATTTCAAAAGCTTCACAAATCTATCTGTCTGCTGGTATCATTCGACCGGTTTCTCCCTCAGCTTTGGATAATCATTTGTGAATGACAGAATATCACTCCTGTGCCATGAAACATGAACAAACTGCCCTCCTGGAATTTCCCTCATGGTAAAATTTTCACTGGATCCTTATTTTTTGTATGCTTTCGGATTCTTCTTGTGAATCTCGTTTCCGTTTATCCTTCTTCTTTGCCCATCTGCCTTCCCACTTCTCTAATTCTCTCCAAATCTGAGCACTCTGCAATAGTTCTTTAGGATGTGCTTTCATCCCAGTTGACCTCATGTGTTCAGAATCCTTCGCTTCAAAATCTAACCTGTAACTCCTTTTAAAATGCCTTGTTTTCCCAATTTCTATATCATGTTTTTCTGCTAAGTCTGCCAATCTCTGATGTATCTTACCCACTTCTCTTGTGATTCTCAAACATAAGTATGTCATCTCCTCTTCTGTATAGGATTATAAACGATTTACTCCCATTGATCCCTCAACTAGTTCAGTTTTTTCTATAGCTAGCCTAACACGATCAATCTGCTCTTCACTCTTGGACACATTTTGTGGGGTATTCAAACTCTCTAACCACTCATTCCGCTGCTGTGCAGTCAATCCCTGTAACGTAATGTTTCTTGCATTTGGTAATGGCACCTGTTGTACCACTGCACCTGGAGGTTGCTGGGTCAAAAGCTTTAAGCTCTGACTTTCATTTGGGCCATTTGCAGCATCTGGAAGTGCAACAAGTGGACTGTGATCTATTAGTGACCTTGATCCAACAAAGGTCTGAGCCATAGACGAAACTACCTGCGCATGTTCTCTCACCCCCCTCTTCACGAGGCTCTGTGACATATTACCCTGTTCTGCTGTGATTGGCTTCTTCTGTGCAAACAGTGGTACCGCTGGACCAACAGTAATTGGCAGCGATATTGCATCTGGGGCTGCTGTGGCTCCCGCATTCTTTGGAAGAGTTATTCCCATGCTCTGATTCATTACTGGAATCAAATCTGACTGTGTCTCTGTCATTGGTGTAAACCTCAGCATAGCCTGTGGCTGTGCCTTGGGCATCAACATCAAACGAAGTCGACTCAGTCTGGACTAACAATGGTCTCGGAACCACTTGCGCCGTAGGTACTACTAAGTTTGAAGTTGTCTCAAGAATCGGTACCTCGGGATAAATTCTCTGAAATGGTGGTGGATGCATCTGTGCCTGGACCACCGAAGCAGTCAACGAATTAGGAGTACTCTGCACTACCTTTGTACCTGTCTATTATCGACTTGTATTGGACCGGCTGTATCGGACCCCCCTCATGCACCGCATATGGTGGAGGTCGGTCCCTCAGCATCTGAGTAATGAGATCTTCAACATCTGAGTCTTCTTCTACTATATAAGCCTTTTTCTTCTTTTAACTCCCAGATGAATTCTTATCACTTTTACTAGTCTCCTCTTTCCCTTCTGCCCCATCTTCCTCTGTGATAGCAGGAAAAAACTTAACGTCCTGCAATGTCACTGCCCTCCACTTCTTCTGTTCCTAATCCCATCTCGCTTCTGCTAAAGACTTCTCCACCTTTCTTATTCTCTTCTGAA
Source organism: Pleurodeles waltl (assembly GCF_031143425.1). Classification (NCBI taxonomy): domain Eukaryota; kingdom Metazoa; phylum Chordata; class Amphibia; order Caudata; family Salamandridae; genus Pleurodeles; species Pleurodeles waltl. Next base: position 626,433,774 of record NC_090447.1, on the reverse strand, counting down.
ACTTTATTTCTTGCTGCTGTCTCGCTATCAACTCCCAAACCGCTAATGCCTCAAACTGTGCCGGTCTTGGAAGGGGCCTTGTCTCATACAGCGCCATCCTCAACTGATCCAAAATTCTCAAATTGAACGTTCCATGCTCAGGAAACTCTAAAGCTTCCTGTTTCTCTGTCAATTTGCACCACTGCTTTAACAAAAGACATGGTGCGACACCTCCTTGAAAAACTTCATCTTCTCTACTTTTTTGCGTATTCGAATCAAATCAGGAAATCACTTTTACTCCCAAGATTCCCTTCACCCGCTTTCTCAACCAATTGCCTCTCACGGACGGCTGACAATCCGTGCTCGACTCTTCTTACTAACCAACCTATCCCAGCATGGCTCCATTGACATCTCACTCACACGTACTGCGGCTGACAAAGTCTTGCTGCTCGTCCTCCTTACACTTCTGAACCTCACAACTAATGCAAAATATTGAGAGCGCTTAATCAAAACCCAAACCAAAAACAAATCTGCTGGTTTACTACGGGAAGGTCACACAATCGCTTCAGAGACCTTACGGATTTTCACTGATGGCCCTTTTACTCATACAGCTATTCCTCTTTCTCAGTCTCCCACATTCGCAAGCAAAATTCGACCCGCAAATTTTACTCTCAACTGATCAATGGGTCTGTCCTGGTGCACATAGGACTCGCCAAAACTCAGTCGAAAAGTTTCTCTTACCCACTTAACTCACACAACGACTTGTTGACCACGCCCAATCAACCTACTAAACCAGACAGATTACAACATATAAGCAAGTGTCTCCTACACTTGTCAATATGTTCCGGAGTCTTAGACCATGCAGGGTCCGTACATCAACAACCACATGGACAATTTTTTATCACAAAGTGCCACACATATATGAAGTTCGACGACTTCCCTACTCTCATACTGCGGAGTATGCACACTCCTACTTAAACTTCATCTTGAGTACTCAGACTCCCTAATTTCCCTCACATAAGTCACAATTCACCTGTGATTTGCATAAGCTTGTGCAAGCGCATCCTATCACTTTCACACTATCACTAGAACGCCGAGAACTCCAACTCTACTGGCAGGATCCAGGATCTGGAAAAGTCATTTCTGGGCTTAAGGGGACATCATTCTTGCTACAATTGCCATTTCAAAAACAAAGTCCAAATCTCAATATAATGAACAACTGACCGAACTCAAACTATCCCCATAACCATTGGTCACCACATAACAGGTTCTCCAAGGAAACTAACCATCAAGCTGCTACCAAAAACTGATGGTGCTCCTAGTCCTTAATAACTAAACTTACAAGGGGACGCGCATAGGTCAATGAACCTTTCAATTCGCATCGAGTATCCTAGCTATGATGTGACCAATGTTTCTCAATAATCAATACACAAAATGCAATAACCATTAGTTTAGTCATTAATCAGTAATTAATAATTATCATACAAAAGCCCTTCAATCATGAATAACCACAACTCAATGTACGTTTACGTGATTTTTATTTCCCTATTAGTTACAATACTAAGTCATGAGATTAGTTCAAACTTTATTCAATTCCAACAAATCGGTATTAATTCATAAGAAGGCGCCAAAAACAGAACCTAATCAAAACTTGCATCAGAATACATTCTAAAGCATTAGCATAAGTCAACAAATAAATCAAAGGCAAATAAGTCAACATGTGTCATAGAGTTTAGCAAATCAGTCCGTCAACCATTTTTCTCTGTGATCTGTCAATCGTCATAGGACAGAAACCCTCACCTAACCCAGATTAGCATCAGCATGTGGGACTTCATGCAAAACAATTTAGAACAAGAATTTAGAAAACATCTAGTTAAGAAAAAAATATTTAGACAGCGCAGTTGGTACCTAGAAAGAAAAGGCACAAAAAGATAATTCAGTCACATTGTCATATCTACCTATCCTCAGTATGGACCAGCAACAAAGTCAGTTTTCGTCCTCAGGTCATCAGTCAATCAGCATCACTTCAGACTCTCCTCCAGAGAGTATGAGCCCAATGACAGAATCTCAAACCACCTCTACGATCTCGCAGTCTCAATCCCCTAACATCTGCACCCAATTCTCCTGAATCTCATCTACTCTCTCTTCCCCCTGTCACGTTGTTATATCAAAGTCACCCAGACTATCCCCCATTTCTTAATTGGTCACTTAATCATAAGATTTTTCCCTAACCAATACATTTTGTATATCAAATCTATGAATTCTAATATTTCACAGTTCACACGTCATTGATTGGTTCACATTACGGTGTCCTCATCATCCGGCCCATCAGGTATCGAAAATGTTGCATCTTCTTCTCCAGTCAGTGTCTTCATTGTTCGAGTCCTGGGAAAGTACACTCAGTGCGCTTTACACACCAATAGTTACATTTCTAGTTCCATCATCTCCTGTCCGTTTGTTCACATAGAGGTTTCAGCTAAGCAAATTTCACTAAACAATGAGCAGTTCACGATTAATTCATCTTGTCAGTATTTTTTCATTAAACGCTAAAAAATACAGCTTCTACATGAGGCCTGGCAAGACTAGGCCAAGACACTCGCTAAGTTAAGGTCCACAATTAATGCAAAGCACAGGTTATGTCTCTCAATATGACACATTATTACATTAATCTAATACATTTTCAATATTTCATATACATTAATTACTCTTTTAATATAGTTTGTGAATGCTGGTGGCCACTCTCCGTGGTCACAATTTCAAACGTGCACATTATCTTTCTCTGTTAATCATTTTCTACAAATTTCGTTACTCAAAATACATAAACATCCATTAATAATTTCTAATTAAGATATTTACGTTAACAGGTGTTTTTGTTTCAGAAGGTTACAAGACTTACAGTCTGCAGGGTCATGTGGCTAATGAAGTTCATAGTAGAGAGATGTTAGGGATCTCCCCCAACAAAAAGACACTCCTTACTTAATGTATTGGTTTGCCTGATTGTGGTAGTTACGTGTCCAATAATGAGCCAGGAGACTGTCGTAGTTTGAAGACCTTTACTCTGGTATATCACAACCCCTGGCAGCATCAGGAAACTGCCAGTCATTGGAGCTTTCATGAACAGCATTTAACAACATTCCACATTCTTAATAGAATGATTGATATGTCATAGTATGACGTATCAAGACATCACCACAATATCTCCTCTCTTTGCATTAAATACTAATGGGTAGACAAAATTTACTAATATAACAGATTATTTCCACAAAACAATAGGTCTACCAAAACAATGCTAGCAAACTAAGATGAATACAATGCAAAAATACAATATGGACTATATTATGCATTTCTTCAACAAAAATCATTACCTTTCACAGGTTAGATACATACAGACATTATTTATCCTTGTATTGCAAAGGCTCCTTAATGTGTCTGGTACTTCTTGGTCTAACACCAATACGTTCATGGTCCTTAACAACAAACTGTTTCATAACAATCTGCTTTGATGGGGGAACATCACACTTATGACGTTTTACGTTTACCACTCTCTCAATGTTCCATCATTCATTCCCATTGACACAGATTGCATTTCCAGAAACAGCCTCTACCTGAACAGGTGTCCTGAACTTTGACATTCCTGTCACAACATGTGTGGGATCTTTTATATATACCCAATCCCCTATATTTATCCTGGAAGTAACATATGTAACCTTGTGTTTGTCATCAAACCAATTTTTCATTTTAAATTGGAACAATTCTATTTTGGGTCGTACAATTCCATCAATTTCTTCCTCATGGTTGGTTTTACATTGATACTTACGCAATCATCCAAGACACATTAAAGACATTGGTAAACACCCTCTCATGATCTCAAAAAGGCTCATGCCAGTAGTACCATTCCGGGGTGAACAATGAGGCTGTTGAAGCAGATATGCTAATTGGAAATTATTAATGAACGTTTATATCTTTTGATTAACAAAAAGTTCATAGAGAAAAATTAACGTGCACACAGAGAGTGACAGCCAGCTTACACAAACTTGTACTAAAATGATAAAAAATGTGAGAAATAATGAAAATATGTAATAATAATGTAGTAATTTGCCATATTAAGATGTATAACCTATTTTCTGCATTATATTGTAGAGTTAACTTAGCCGAAGTTGTGGCCTAGTTACAAGGTCTCATGCAGAAGCTGGATTATTAGAGCATGCTGGAGGGAAGCAACTGTGTTAAACTAACCTTGACCACTTGTGTTAACAAAATCTGCTTTGCTAGAGTTTTCCGCAATGTACCGATGAACATGAGATGATGGAACTGAAAATGTAACTAAATGTGGTGTAAGGCAGACTCAATGTACTTTCCCAGGATTTGAACAATAGAGACACTGACTGGAGAAGAAGATGCAACATTTTCGATACTGGATGAGCCAGATGATGAAGACATTGTACAGTGAACCAATCAATAAACTGAGAAGGGCGAAATATTAGAATTCATAGATTTGCAAAAATAACATTACTGGATGGAGTCATAACTGGTGATTAATTGGCCAATTTGGAATCAAGGGGATGGACTGAAAAACTCTAATACAAAGTCTTGACATGGGGCTAAAACTTCAGATTAGATGCAAGAGATGTGAGGGGAGAATTGATGACGTCAGGAGACGCGATTTGAGATTCTGTAATTGGGCTTATGCGCTGAGAGCCTGATGCGTTGCTCATCAATCAGTGACTTGAAGACGAAGACTGACTTTGTTGCTGAAACCATTCCGTGGATAGGTAGCTATGACAATGTGACTGATTAACTTTGTGACCTTTCCTCTAGGTACCAACTGCGCTGTTTTTATAGTTATTCTTCTAGCTAGATGTTTTCCAAATTCACGTTTCTAAATTGTTTTCGCATGAAGTCCCACATGCTAAATGCTAATCTGGGTTAGGTAAGGACCCTTTGGGTGACATTGACAGTGACAAATGATTGACAAAATGAATGCTGAACTCTGCTATTGATGTTGACATATCCTTCTTTGTTAACTTATGCTGAAGCATTAGAGCATATGTTTTCTCAAGTTCTGATTAGATTATGTTATTGGTGGTCACTAATAAACTAATTCTGAGCTGATTGAATAAAGTTTGAGTCAACCTTATGCGCTAGAATTGTAATTAATAGGGTAATAAAATTGTTAAAATGTATATTGAGTTGTGGTTATTCAAGGAAATGTTGATATAATTGTCTAATAATTGATGATTCTCTTAGTGGTTATTGATTGGTTATTTTGAATATTGATCACATTGGTCACTACATGGCTAGGATACTCCATGCGATCCAAAAGGTTAATCGCGTATACAAGTCCCCCTGTAAGTTTACTTATTAAGGACCAGGCGCACAAGCAGTTTTTGGTAGCAGCTTGATGGTTAGTTTCCTTTGAGGACTAGTTATGTGGTGATTAATGGTTATGGTGGTAGTTTAAGTTAGGGTTAGGGTTAATTGTTCATTTTATGAGGTTTGAATTTTTGTTTTTCGTAATGGCAATTGTAGAAAAGATGATGTCCCCTTAAGCCCAGAAATGACTTTCCCAGGTCCTGGATCCCGCAGGTAAAGTTGGGTATGTTCATGGTGACATTGTAATAGTGTAAAAGTGGTAGGTTGTGCTTGCGAAGGCTTAGGCAGACCCCAGGTGATTTGTAATGTATGAGAGGTAAAGTAGGGAGTTGCGTACTCCAGTTGAGGTTTAGTAGGAGTGTGCATACTCTGCAGTATTAGAGAGGGGGGAAGTCGTCGAACTTCATAAGTGTGTGGCGCTTTGTGCTAAAAAATTGTCCACGTGGTTGTTGGTGCTGTACGGACCGTGTGTGGTCTTAGACTCCGGAGTATATTGACAAGTGTAGAAAACACTTGGGTGGTCATTACAACCCTGGCGGTCGGTGTTAAAGCGGCAATAAGACCGCCAACAGGCCGGCGGTAAAAATTTTGCAATTACAACCGTGGCGGAAACCGCCAACAAAGACAGCCACTTTAACACTCCGACCGTCACGGCGGTACAAACAAAGAGCGCGGCGGTCACCGACAACAGACAGGCAGAGGACAATGTACCGCCCACAGTATCACAACAGGCCAATCCGCCACCTTTTCTGGGACGGATTCACTGCAGATAAAAACACAGCGGAAACAGGATTCCGAAAGGAAAACGCTCACCTCTACACACCCCATGAGGAACTAGGACACCATGGACCTGGAACTCCAAATTCTCCCTGCGATAGTCTTCCTGCTCCTCTACCAGGAGCACGAACGCCAGTGGCGAAAGACCACAGTGAGTACTGCACCTACAACACAGGGGAGGCGGGAGGGAAAAAACAGGGACATGCACCACGCAACATGCAACACCCCCACCCCCCACCCTCACCCACGACAACACACACACTAATACATATTGATGCATCACAGCTACACCCCCCCAACCCCCCTGGAAGAATGAAAAAACAATAGAAAATGAGTGTAACCATTGTAATATATTAAAATCAAGTAGGCAAATATATATATATATACACCATTAACAAAATATACACCAAGCATAGTAGTCCAGGTACTGCTCCAATTAAGTCTGTGGAACACTGGGCCCACACGGTATGGGGGAGGCCCACACAAGATCCCCGACCATGACGGAGAGAACACTGCAGGGGCATCAGAGTGCAAGAAAACAGGCACCTCAGGGGGAGGGAAACAGGGGCACCTCAGCCGGTTGAGTGCACGACGCCAAATCCACGAGAGGGCCACATGCCCACTGTTACATCCTGGGGAGTGCAAAGCCACAGTCTCTCAAGTCTCACAAGTGGGTGGTCTGCCCACTGCCATATCCTGGGGAGTGCAAAGCCACAGTCTCTCAAGTCTTTCCAGTGGGTGGGTTGCCCACTGCCATATACTGGGGAGTGCAAAGCCACAGTCTCTCAAGTCTCTACAGTGGGTGGGTTGCCCACTGTTCCATCCTGGGGAGTGCAAAGCCACAGTCTCTCAAGTGGATAACAGTCTCCACTGGTTCTGGAGGGGGCATGGTGCCCAGGGTGCTTCATCCTTTTAAGGACAGAGGTAGTGGATGGATCTCTCCACTCGTTCTGGAGGGGGCATGGTGCCCAGAGTGCTTCATCCTGCTAAGGACAGAGGTAGTGGATGGATCTCTCCACTGGTTCTGGAGGGGGCATGGTGCCCAGAGTGCTTCATACTGCCCGTGACGGACTCAGTAGCATCAGTGCCCTTGGCGCTCATGGGCCAGCGGTGCTTGAGACGGCGGTGCCCTGTTCAGCGGTGCATGGAATGGTGGGCTCCTTTGCAGTGGCTCAGCTGCTGGCGGTCCTTCTTGGCCCAGCGGGGCTTATGCTGGAGGTCCTCTCTAGCTCAGCGGGGCTTGTGCTGGCGGTTCTCTCTGTCCCAGCGGGGCTTGTGCTGACGGTCCTCTCTAGCCCAGCGGGGCTTGTGCTGGCGGTCCTCTCTGTCCCAGCGGGGCTTGTGCTGGCGGTCCTCTCTGTCCCAGCGGGGCTTGTGCTGGCGGTCTTCTCTAGCCCAGCGGGGCTTGTGCTAGCGGTCCTCTCTGTCCCAGCGGGGATGACGGCTGTGGCCTCCTGGGCAGATGGGCTGAATCTGGCGGTGGCCTCCTGGGCAGCTGGGCTGGTGCTGGCGGTGGCCTCCTGGGCAGCTGGGCTGGTGCTGGCGGTGGCCTCCTGGGCAGCTGGGCTGGTGCTGGCGGTGGCCTCCTGGGCAGCAGGGCTGGCAGTGGCCTCCTGGGCAGCTAGGCTGATGCAGGTGGTGGCCTCCTGGGCAGCTGGGCTGGTGCTGGAGGAGGCCTCCTGGGCTGCAGGGCTGGTGGCGGTCTTCTCCGCTGTGCTGCTCTTCCCAGACTTGCCGGGTTTCTTGTGGCCTTTCCCCACCTTGGAAGGTGTCGCAGCTGAATCCACACTCCCACCTGTACCCCTGGGAGCGGGTTTGGTGGCTGGAGTCTTCCCCCTCTCCCGCCGGGCACTGGCCAACTTCTGATGCTTGACAGGTGGGGGACTGTCTGTGCTGTGGCTCCGTGCCACACTGGCTGCCCTGGTGGCCGGTGCACTCCATATTCCGGTGACTACAGGCACCACTGGTCCTGGAGATGTTGTGGCTGAGGTGCTAGTTCGGGACCTAGGAGACGGACGGGGTGGGGGAGGTGTGGGAAAGAGGTCAAGGTTGGACAGGAAAAGTTTTTGGGAGACACTTGGACGGGTAGCTGGAGGGGGGTTTGGGAGTGGAGGAAGAGGTTGTGGTTGTAGGAGGTGTTCGTTTACTGACTTTGGGTGAAGGTGCATGCGCTGGGGGCTGTCGTGAGGTCGATGGCTGTTGGGTGGGTGTGTGCCTGTGTTTGTGTATCTTGGGAGGGGGCGTCACAGACACACTGGGAGAGGACACACGGGACGTGTGAATGGTAGTGGGGGTGGTGACTGCACGTGAGCGGGGTGTGGTGGTGGGTGTGCTGGTGATGGCAGTAGTGGCTGTAGAGGTAGTGCATGCAGGTGTGAGTGTAGACGAGACTGGGAGGGAGGAGGAAGACGAAGAGGAGGGGGACACAGTGGAGGAAGTGGATGTTGCTGTGTCTGCATGGGTATGATGCTTGCATGAGTGCCTGTGGGATGTGTGGTGCTTATGTTTGCCTGATCTTCCCTTGTGTGTTGACGTGTGTGCATGCTGGTCTAGAGGTGTGCTTGGGATAGGCTGGGGTACAGGGGATTGGGTCTGGGTGGAGGAAGTTGTAGGGGGGAGGCTAGACACAGGGACAATGGCTGCCATCAGTGCTGAGGCCAGAGTCTGAAAAGCTCGGTGAAGGGCCGCCTGACCAGAATGAATGCCCTCCAGGAATGCATTGGTTTGTTGCAACTGCCGTTCTACACCCTGGATGGCATTCAAAATGGTAGACTGCCCAACAGTGAGGGACCTGAGGAGGTCAATGGCCTCCTCACTGAGGGCAGCAGGGGTGACTGGGGCAGGGCCTTAGGTGCCTGGCGCGAAGGTGATGCCCACACTCCCGGGTGAGCGGGCATGGGGCAAAGGCTGAGGGGCTGCTGGGAGGGCAGTGCTGGAAGTGGGGGTGGCAGCTGTACCTGTAGATGGGGGTGGCACAGATGTTGCCACCACCACAAGGGAGCTCCCATCAGAGAACGAGTCCGTGTCACTGGTCTAAGCTCCTGTCCCCGCCGTGGAGCTCCCCTTGCCCTCCGTCCCACTGGTGAAGTCCAATTCCGTTGTGTAGCCCTCCATGGCCATGTGGGATGCAGCCCCCTCGTGCTCCCGTGCCACTGCTCCTCCGCCTGATGATGCTAATGCACACAAGTACAGGGAGACCACAAAAAGGGGGGGGACGACAGAAGAAAGACATGTTGAGTGCATGCATTACCGCTACCGTTGGCGGACACGACAGACACAGAAGCCCCCTGCACTAAGCCGCGCTCTTGGGCTCTACAGCGCAATTCCTGCGAAATGGCCTACTAGGCTATGGACGACATCTGCACCCATGGATGACACAGGGGCATGACCAGGTGTGGTTGGCACTCTACAGAGGTGCGGTGGGGTGACACATGGCCTGCCTTACGGAGGGACCTTGCCTACGGAACTCGCCCTGGCCTAGGGAAACCCACAGCCCACCTCCCCCACCCAGACCCCTCCACTGCTCGCTAAATCAGCAGAATGAGAGTGTACTCACCCCCTTGAGGCTGCTGTGATGCCCTCAAGCGCCCATCCAACTCCGGGTACGCCACCACCATGATCCTGAACATCAATGGGGTCATGGTGCGACGGGCACCCCTCCCACGTTGGGAGGCCATCCCCAGCTGAGCCTCCGCTGTCTTCTTGCTCCAGCGGCGAATGTCCTCCCATCTTTTCCGGCAGTGGGTGCTCCGTCTGTGGTAGACTCCCAGGGTCCGGATGTCCTTGGTGATGGCACTCCAAATATCTTTTTTCTGGTGAGTGCTGACCTACATGAGTTGTAGAGGGGGAAGAGAAACTTTTTACCAACTGCACCATCAAAGTGATTGGCCCCCATCCCTACCCTTGCCATGTGGCACATGCACTCACTGTCGTTTCATGCATGCCGCACTCTCCCCCCTTCCTTCTTACATCCATCCCTCTCCACACAGGCATAGCCCATACAGCATGCTCCCAGTGTACTTACCTGTTTGTCTGGAGGACCGTAGACTAGCGTGTACTGGGGGAGGACCCCATCCACGAGTTTCTCCAACTCCTTCGATGTGAAGGCAGGGGCCCTTTCCCCAGACACTCGAGCCATTGTCTTTTCCAGACCGAGGTCACAGCAGCACTTGCAGTGTAGGTCCTCTCCTGTCGAAGATCAGGTATTGAGTGATTGAACAGATAGAAAATGGCAGTCACGTCCACGGCGGTCTGTACCGTCACCGCCGGCGTACATCGTCATTGGCTCCTGGGACCCATAGGGTCCAATGTTAACCAATGAAGCATTGCGCCGTGGTCTTCGACCGCCTACCGCGACAGTGTACAATGCCAGCGCAGTTACCTCACATGCCATTGTCCCACTTTACAGGTCAGGCAGCCGCCATTTCAGGGGCCCACATGGCTTCCTTTTCAACTGCGTCACCATACCTGGGCCTAGACTCAACACACATACAGGTCACTTTTTAGATTATGATTGGTCTTCTGTGTAAGCTGTGGGTACGTACCTCTGAGTTGTTTGACTCTGTGGCGGCATCCTCCGGTGTACCGACCGTTGGTGGACCTGTCAACAATGGAGGAAAGACATGTGATAATCACATACAGGCTTGACCGTGCTACAATCCAGGAACTGTGTACCCAGTTAAAGCCAGACCTGATGTCAGCTATCCGCCATCCCACAGGAATCCCCCCTCAAGTGCAGGTGCAGTCAGAACTCCATTTCCTTGCAAGCGGGTCATTTCAAACAACAGTGGCCATAGCATCAGGGTTGTCCCAGCCCATGTTTTCCAACGTGTTGTCCAGAGTGTTGTCTGCCCTGCTGAAACACATGCGGAGCTACATCGTTTTCCCTCAGGTGGAGGATTAGCCTACAGTGAAAGGTGATTTCTATGCCCTGGGACATATCCCCAACATCATAGGTGCCATTGATGGGACACATGTGGCTTTGGTACCCCCCCACAGGAGTGAACAGGTGTACAGAAACCGGAAGAGTTATAATTCGATGAATGTACAGATGGTATGTTTGGCCGACCAGTACATCTCCCATGTGAATGCCAAGTTCCCTGGCTCAGTGCATGACGCCTACATCCTGCGAAATAGCAGCATCCCTTATGTGATGGGTCAACTCCAGAGGCACCGTGTGTGGCTAGTAGGTGCGCACCTGGAAGCACCTGGAAGCTAGTCAGTGGGAATGGTTGTCTGGGTCTGGTGATATCCCTCCAGGTTAGTGTGTCTAACAGTTGTCCCTCGCCATTTGCAGGTGACTCTGGTTACCCCAACCTGTCATGGCTACTGACCCCAGTGAGGAATCCCAGGACAAGGGCAGAGGAACGCTACAATGAGGCCCATGGGCGAACTAGGCGGGTGATCGAGAGGACCTTCGGCCTCCTGAAGGCCAGGTTCCGCTGCCTCCATATGACAGGTGGATCCCTATTCTACTCACCAAAGAAGGTGTACCAGATCATCGTGGCCTGCTGTATGCTTCACAACTTGGCTTTGCGACGACAGGTGCCTTTTCTGCAGGAGGATGGTCCAGATGGCGGTGTTGTTGCAGCTGTAGAGCCTGTGGACAGTGAGGACGAGGAAGCAGAGGAAGAAGACATGGACAACAGGGACTCAGTGATCCTGCAATATTTCCAGTGAAACACAGGTAAGACTACAAATCTGCCTACTACATGTACTTAAACACTACTACCTCTCTACTATCTGTCGTTTTCAGCCAGTGTATGGTCACTGAGTTGTCACTTTCCCTTACGATTTCACAGATCTGGGTCCCACAGTGTGACATCTGCTTTGTTTCCTCATGGACTAGAGCTGTGTGACATAGTTATGTTGACATTACAAATGAAAGAGCTTTTTGCCACAGTAATTGCTAATACAGTATTCCGAAATCACAGACTGACTCCAGATTGTTTTGTGCTTTAAGGGTGTTTATTTTAGTGCTCAAAATTGGAGGGGGTAGCTAAATGGTGAGGGGTGATGGCGGAGGAATGTCCATGGCAGAGTCCAGTCTATTAGTCTCACAGGTGCATTGCCCAAATGGGCATAGGAAGTGGAGCTGGGGCAGTTTAAGGATGGACAGGGTGACAAAGTGGGACAGTAGGATGACAATCAGGGTGGTCTCATTTCTTGGCGGGGGTCTTGGCATCGTTCTCTGTCTTGTTCCTGGATCTCAGGGACTGTTTGTGAGGTGGTTCTCCCTCTGCAGGGGGTGGGGTGCTGGTGTGGTGGTCCTGTGGCGGTGCCTCCTCTCCACTAGCGCTGTCAGAGGTGGTGGCCAGTTCATCGTCCAGGCTAGTGTCAGGGGCCCCTTGTAGTGCCACAGTGTCCCTCCTGGTGTTGAGTACTTCCTTCAGCACCCCTACGATGGTGCCCAGGGTGGAATTGATGGTTCTGAGTTCCTCCCTGAAGCCCATATACTGTTCCTCCTGCAGGCGCTGGGTCTCCTAAAAGTTTGCCAGTACCGTTGCCATCGTCTCCTGGGAGTGGTGGTAGGCTCCCATGATGGAGGAGAGGGCCTCGTGGAGAGTGGGTTCCCTTGGCCTGTCCGACCCCTGTCGCACAGCAGCCCTCCCAGTTCCCCTGTGTTCCTGGGCCTCCGTCCCCTGGACCGTGTGCCCACTACCACTGCCCCAAGGTCCCTGTTGTTGTTGGGGTGGTGGGTTAGCCTGGGTTCCCTGTAGTGGTGGACACACTGCTGATTGACGTGTCCTGGGGACTGAGGTATGGGCCCGCTGGGTGGGTCCTGTGCTGGTTTTTCCAGAGGGGGGAAGCTCTGTGGTGGCCTGTGACTGGGTGTGGGGAACCGACTGTCCCGAGGTCCCCGATGGGCCGGGCTGGTCATCTAGATCCAGTTGGACAGAGGTGCTGTCATCACTGTGGGCCTCTTCGGTTGGTGGTGTGGACATGTGTGGACCCTCCTGTCCGGTAACGTTGGGTAGGGGTCCTGCAGGGGTATAAAAGGATGTTTATTACATCTGTGTGTGGCATGGTGTGCAATGGGTGGGTGACCGTGTACCCCAGTGCTTGCATTCCTGTGTGGGACCTTGTGTGATGATGGTTTAGGGGGGTGTATGGGTATGTGCAGTGGGCATGCTTTAGTGATGGGTGTCCGTGCTTTGTTGTTGCATGCAGGGCTTGGGGTTAGGATGTGTGGTTTGTGATGTTGGGACATTTGTGAGGAGTTGGAGTGATGGGGTGAGGGTGAGGGTGGGGGTGTGTGATCGCATGCAGGTAGGGTGGGGGATGTAATAGTTAAGATTTGACTTACCAAAGGATGCAGAATCGCCAAGACCTGCTCCTCCTATGTTGTTAGTTGTGGTGGAGGAGGTGGGGATCCGCCGCCAGACCGCTGAACCGCCTGGTGGTGTCTTGAGACCACGGAACGCACCTTCCCCTGTAGGTCGTTCCACCGCTTCCTGATGTCCTCCCGATTTCTTGGGTGCTGTCCCACTGCGTTGACCCTGTCCACTATTCTTCGACATAGCTCCATCTTCCTTGCAATGGAGGTGTGCTGCACCTGTGATTCGAATAGCTGTGGCTCAACCCGGACGATTTCCTCCACCATGACTCTGAGCTCCTTCTCCGAGAACCTAGGGTGTCTTTGCCGTGCCATGGGGTGGTGTAGGTGATGTGTGGGGTGGTGTGTGGGGTGATAAGTGTGCTGATATGTAGTGGTGTATAGTGTGAGGTGCGTGGAAGTTATGTGGGTAATGGTGTTGTGTGCCTGTGGATTCTAGTATTGTTGATGGTGGTGTCTCTCTCTGGCCTTCGTTCGTGATTTTTGGTCATAGGGTTTTGTGGGTGGTGTGGGTGTGTGTTATATATTGTATTGGGTGTGTGGGAGTGGTGTGTGTATGTGTATCAGGTGTGTGTATTTGGAATTGTCCAATGTGGCTGTGTTTTGTAAAAGTGTGTGTATTTTGAGTGCGACGGTGTGTACCGCCAATGGAATACCGCGGTTGAAAGACCGCCGCGTGGATTCGTGTGTCGTGATAGTGTGGGTGTGTTTCTGTTGGCGTGACGGTAGAGGATTTGTTTTCGCCAGTTTATCACTGACCTTTGGTGTGGCGGACTTGTGTGGGTGTCTGAATTTTGGCAGATTCCGTGCTGTGGGTCATAATGGCTGCGGCGGTTTTCCGCGGCCGCGGCGGTGTGTTGGCAGTCTTCTGCACGGCGGTATGCGGCTTTCACCACCAATGTTGTAATGACCACCTTTGTTATATGTTGTAATCTGTCTGGTTTAGTGGGTTGATCGGGCGTGGTCAACAAGTCGGTGTGTAAGTGAAGTGAGTAAGAGGAATTTTTCGACTGAGATTTGGCGAGTCCTATGTGCACCAGGACAGACCCATTGATCAGTTGACAGTGAAATTCACAGATCAAATTTTTCTTGCAGATGTGGGAGACTGAGAATAGCTGCATGAGCGAAAGGCCCTTCAGTGAAAATCCGTAAGGTTTCTGAAGCGATTGTGTACCTTCCTGTAGTAAACCAGCTGATTTGTTTTGGTTATTGGGTTTTGGTCAGTGCGTGCAATAAAGTTTTGCATTAGTTTTGTGTGAATCAGAGTTTAGGAGGACTAGCCACAAGACTTTGTCAGCCGCAGTGTGTGTGTGTGTGACGTCAGAGTGAGCAGCGCTGGGATTGGTTGGTTAGTGAAAAGATTCACGAGTGGATTGGCAGCTATCAGTAAGAGGCCAATGGTTGAGTAAGTAGGTGAAAGGAATCTTGGGAGTAAAAGTAATTTCCTCATTGAATCAAAAATACAAAAGAACGCAAACTTGACGTTTTTCAAGGTGTTCAGAAGTGCCGTGAAGGGTGATTCTTACATAAAGGCGACAGTTGGGGAGCCCGTCGCCACCGGAAAATTCTCCGACATTTATTGTGATAGAGGAGCGAGGTGTTGCCCCATGTCATTGGTTAAAGCAGTGCTGCAAATTGACAGAGAAACAGGGAGCTTTGGCGTTTCCAGAGCATAGAATGTTCAATTTGAGAATTTTGGATCAGTTGCGAATGATATTATATGAGATGAAGCCACTTCTGAGACCAGCACAGTTTGAGGCTTTAGCAATTTGGGAGCTCATAGCCAGACAGCAGCAAGAGATGAAATTCCAGAGGAGAATAAGGAAGGTAGAGAAGTTCTCAGCAGAAGCAAGATGGGAATGGGAACAGAAGAAGTGGAGAATGGCAATGTTACAGGGTGTTCAAATCAAATCAAATCAAATCAAAAACATTTATAAAGCGCACTACTCACCCATGAGAGTCTCAAGGCGCTAGGAGGAGGGGGTTACTGCTGCTCGAAGAGCCAGGTTTTGAGCTGCCTCCGGAATGCAGGGTGGTCCTGGGTGGTCCTGAGGTTGGCGGGGAGGGAGTTCCATGTCTTGGCTGCCAGGTAGGAGAATGATTTCCCACCTCCTGTGGTGTGGCGGATGCGAGGGACGGCGGCGAGTGTGAGGTTGGCGGAGCGAAGTTGACGGGTGGGCGTGTAGAAACTGAGGCGACGGTTGAGGTATTCGGGTCCCTTGTTGTGGAAGGCTTTGTGTGCGTGGGTGAGGAGCCGGAAGGTGATCCTTTTGTTGACGGGAAGCCAGTGCAGGTGTCTCAGGTGGGCGGAGATGTGGCTGTTGCGGGGTATGTCGAAGACGAGGCGGGCGGAGGTGTTTTGTATTCGCTGCAGACGTTTCTGGAGTTTAGCAGTGGTTCCTGCGTATAGGGTGTTTCCGTAGTCCAGGCGGCTTGTGACGAGGGCGTGGGTCTCAGTTTTTCTGGTGTCGGCGGGGATCCAGCAGAAGATCTTTCGGAGCATGCGGAGAGTGAGGAAGCAGGAAGATGATACGGCGTTGACTTGTTTGGTCATGGTGAGAAGCGGGTCCAGGATGAATCCGAGGATGCGTGCGTGGTCTGAGGGGGTTGGTGCGGTGCCTAGGGCCGTGGGCCACCAAGAGTCGTCCCAGGCGGACGGGGTGTTTCCGAGGATGAGGACTTCTGTTTTTTCTGAGTTCAGTTTCAGACGGCTGAGTTTCATCCATTCTGCGACGTCTTTCATTCCATCTTGCAGGTTGGTCTTGGCGCCAGTGGGGTCCTTGGTGAGGGAAAGTATCAGCTGAGTGTCGTCGGCGTAGGAGGTGATGATGATGTTGTGTTTGCGTACGATGTCGGCGAGGGGGCTCATGTAGACATTGAAGAGAGTCGGGCTGAGCAAGGAGCCTTGTGGGACTCCGCAGATGATCTTGATGGGGTCTGAGCGGAAAGGAGGGAAGTAGACTCTTTGGGAGCGGTTGGAGAGGAAAGAGGTGATCCAGTCCAGGGCCAGTCCTTGGATACCGGTGGAGCGCAGGCGGGATGTTAGGATTCGGTGGCAGACGGTGTCGAAGGCGGCCGAGAGGTCGAGGAGGATGAGGGCGACTGTTTCCCCGTTGTCCATCAGAGTTCTGATGTCGTCTGTGACTGAGATGAGGGCTGTTTCTGTGCTGTGATTGGCTCGGAATCCGGAATGAGAGGGGTCGAGTAGGTTGTTGTCTTCAAGGAAGTTGATCAGTTGCTTCTTGACGGTCTTCTCGATGACTTTGTCAGGGAAGGGGAGGAGCGAGATGGGGCGGAAGTTCTTCAGATCGCTGGGGTCCGCCGTAGGTTTCTTCAGTAGGGCGTTGACTTCCGCGTGTTTCCAGCTCTCGGGGAAAGTGGCAGAAGCAAACAAGGTGTTGATGATGGTCTGGAGATGCGGGACGATTATGTCGTTGGCTTTGTTGAAGATGAAGTGTGGGCAGGGGTCCGAGGGGGCACCGGAGTGGAAGGAGTTCATGGTAGTTTTGGTCTCCTCCGCGCTGATGTGAGTCCAGGCGTTGAGGGTGATGGCTGGGGTTGTAGGTTCTGTGGTGGTTGGCTGGGTCTGGTGTCCGAAGCTGTCATCTAGGTCGGTGATCTTACGATGGAAGAAGGTAGCGAGGGAGTTGCAGAGGTCTTGTGATGGTGTGATGGAGTTGGAGTTGGCGTTAGGATTGGAGAGCTCTTTGACAATGTTGAAGAGTTCTTTGCTGTTGTGAGTGTTCTTGTCCAGTCTGTCTGTGAAGGAAGTTCTTTTGGTGGCACGGATCAGCTGATGGAGTTTGCGGGTGGCGTTTTTGAGGGCAGACATGTTTTCTGCGGTGTGGTTCTTGCGCCAGGCTTTCTCGAGGTTACGGCAGTTTTTTTTGGATTCCTTGAGGGTGTCTGTGAACCATTGAGGTTTCCTGGTGCTGGTCTGTCTTGGGAGGCGTCTGAGGGGTGCTGGGTTGTCCGCGCAGTTGGTGATCCAATGAGTGAGGCTGAGGGCTGCGTCGTTGGGGTCGGTGGAGAAGGTGGGTTGGTTGTCGCTGAGAGTGGAGAGAAGCTGTTCCGTTGGGATTTTGTTCCAGTGTCTGCGTGGGATGAGTTGAGTGCGGAGGTGGAGAGTCTTGCGTCTGAAGGTGAAGTGGACACATCTGTGGTCGGTCCAGTGTATTACGGAGGAGTGGCTGAAGGATACGTGGTTGCTGGCGGAGAAGATGGGGTCGAGCGTGTGTCCGGCGATGTGGGTGGGGGTGTTCACCAGTTGCTTGAGACCGAGGTTGGCGAGGTTGGCGAGCAGGGTGGTGGTGTTGGGGTCGTTGTTCTGCTCCAGGTGGAAGTTGAGGTCACCGAGGAGGATGTAGTCCCACGAGTCAAGGGCGTGCGGGGAGATGAAGTCAGCAATGGATTCGCTGAAGAGGGTGCGTGGTCCAGGGGGTCTGTAGATGAGAGTTCCTCTGAGGGTGGTCCTGGGGTCGGTGTGGATCTGGAAGTGCATGTGTTCGGCGGCGAGGGGGGTGTCTTCGGTGGAGGTGGTGACGTTGATGGAGTCCTTGAAAACGATGGCGATTCCTCCACCAGCTTGGTTGGTGCGGTCTCTCCTGGTGATCTTGTAGCCGTCGGGGATGGCTATGGCGATGTCGGGGGCTGATGAGGCGTTCATCCAGGTCTCAGTGATGAAGGCGACGTCCGGTGTGGTGGAGTCCAGGAGGTCCCATAGTTCAATGGTGTGCTTGTGGACGGAGCGTGCGTTGATGAGGATGCATTTGAGGTGGTTATTGGCGCGTGGGCTGGCGGGCGGGGTGCAGTCGCGGTGGAAGGTGCGTTTGCAGGTGAGGCATGCGAAGGATCCATTGGAGCGTTTAGGGTTGGCTTGGAAGCAGGTTCTGGAGCGTCCCGGGTTGAGAGCGTGGAGGGAAGTGGGGTCGTAGCGGTGCTGCAGGGTTTCGGAGTGCTGGGGGCCAGGGGTCGTGGCACTGGGCGCGGTCCAGGCGCCGACGGGCGCAGACGGGCTTGCCTTTGGTGCGCCTCTGGCGCACCAGCGGCGCGGCCGTGCAGCGGCCGCCATAAGAGGGAGGAGGGGGGGAGGAGGGGTCAGCTGGGGGTGGGAGGTGGGAGCAGGGGGGGCGGGGCCGAGCGGGAGGAGGCGGGGGGAAAGCAGAGGGCGGGGGGTCAGGTAGAGGGGAAGGGAAAAGAAGAAGATAGGGAAGGGGGGATTAGAGAGGATGAGAGGAGTCAGGAAGATGAAGAGAGGAGTAGAAGAGGAAGGAGAGAAGAGTCAAGAAGACGAGGAGAGACCAGAGAAGAGAAGGAGAGAAGAGAAGAGAAGAAGAGGAGAGACCAGAGAAGAGGAGGAGAGAAGAGTCAGGAAGATGAAGAGAGGAGTAGAAGAGGAGGAGAGGAGAGTCAAGAAGAAGAGGAGAAGGCCACAGAAGAAAAAAAGGAACACGCAGAGAAGAGTACAGAAGAAGAAAAGAACACGCAGGACGGGGTGCAGAGGAGAAATGAAGAACACAGATGAAGAGCAAAGCAGGAGGAGAACGCGGTGAGGAAGAGGAGAAATGAAGAACACAGATGAAGAGCAAAGCAGGAAGAGAACGCGGTGAGGAAGAGGGGAAATGAAGAACACAGATGAAGAGCAAAGCAGGAAGAGAACGCGTTGAGGAAGAGGAGAAATGAAGAACACAGATGAAGAGCAAAGCAGGAAGAGAACGCGGTGAGGAAGAGGAGAAATGAAGAGCACAGATGAAGAGCAAAGCAGGAAGAGAACGCGGTGAGGAAGAGGAGAAATGAAGAACACTGATGAAGAGCAAAGCAGGAGGAGAACGCGGTTAGGAAGAGGAGAAATGAAGAACACAGATGAAGAGCAAAGCAGGAGGAGAACGCGGTGAGGAAAAGGAGAAATGAAGAACACAGATGAAGAGCAAAGCAGGAAGAGAACGCGGTGAGGAAGAGGAGAAATGAAGAACACAGATGAAGAGCAAAGCAGGAAGAGAACGCGGTGAGGAAGAGGATCGGGGCACAGAGGAAGAGCAGAACACGCAGCAAGTGGGCTGCAGAAGAGGAGCAGAGAGCGGAGGAAGATGGCTACCAGAAGGAGAAGCAGAAAGCGAAGAAAAATGGACAGCAGAGGTGAGGACAAAGGTTGGAGGAGAGAGCGGAAGGCAGAAGACAGAAGTTCAGGGAAAGAGAGGTGAGTAGCGCGGGGCTGGGCGAGGGGCTGGGCGAGGGGCTGGGCGAGGGGCTGGGTGGGGTGAGTACTTACGGTTTTAGCTGGTCTTGCTGGGAGGTGTCAGGAGCCTGGGCAGGTGGATCTGCAGCGGCAGGGGAAGCGACCTACCCTAGGGTCAAGGGTCGCTAACTCCGCCGCGCAGCGGCCGCCATAAGAGGGAGTAGGGGGGTGAGGGGTCAGCTGGGGGCGGGAGGGGGGGTGACGAATGGGAGCGGGGGGCGGGGCCGAGCGGGAGGAGGCGGCGGCGGGAAAGCAGAGGGCGGGGAGGTCAGGTAGAGGGGAAGGGAAAAGAAGAAGATAGGGAAGGGGGATTAGAGAGGATGAGAGGAGTCAGGAAGATGAAGAGAGGAGAAGAAGAGGAAGGAGACAAGAGTCAAGAAGATGAGGAGAGACCAGAGAAGAGAAGGAGAGAAGAGTAAAGAAGAAGAGGAGAGACCAGAGAAGAGGAGGAGAGAAGAGTCAGGAAGATGAAGAGAGGAGTAGAAGAGGAGGAGAGGAGAGTCAAGAAGAAGAGGAGAAGGCCACAGAAGAAGAAAAGGAACACGCAGAGAAGAGTACAGAAGAAGAAAAGAACACGCAGGACGGGGTGCAGAGGAAAAATGAAGAACACAGATGAAGAGCAAAGCAGGAGGAGAATGCGGTGAGGAAGAGGATAAATGAAGAAAACAGATGAAGAGCAAAGCAGGAAGAGAACGCGGTGAGGAAGAGGAGAAATGAAGAACACAGATGAAGAGCAAAGCAGGAAGAAAACGCGGTGAGAAAGAGGAGAAATGAAGAACACAGATGAAGAGCAAAGCAGGAGGAGAAAGCGGTGAGGAAGATGAGAAATGAAGAACACAGATGAAGAGCAAAGCAGGAGGAGAACGCGGTGAGGAAGAGGAGAAATGAAGAACACAGATGAAGAGCAAAGCAGGAGGAGAACGCGGTGAGGAAGAGGAGAAATGAAGAACACAGATTAAGAGCAAAGCAGGAGGAGAACGCCGTGAGGAAGAGGAGAAATGAAGAACACAGATGAAGAGCAAAGCAGGAGGAGAGCGCAGTGAGGAAGAGGAGAAATGAAGAACACAGATGAAGAGCAAAGCAGGAAGAGAACGCGGTGAGGAAGAGGAGAAATGAAGAACACAGATGAAGAGCAAAGCAGGAGGAGAACGCGGTGAGGAAGAGGAGCGGGCACAGAGGAAGAGCAGAACACGCAGCAAGTGGGCTGCAGAAGAGGAGCAGAGAGCGGAGGAAGATGGCTACCAGAAGGAGAAGCAGAAAGCGAAGGGAAATGGACAGCAGGGGTGCTGAGAAAGGTTGGAGGAGAGAGCGGAAGGCAGAAGACAGAAGTTCAGGGAAAGAGAGGTGAGTAGCGCGGGGCTGGGCGAGGGGCTGGGCGGGGGGAATACTTACGGTTTTAGCTGGTCTTGCTGAGAGGTGTCAGGAGCCTGGGCAGGTGGATCTGCAGCGGCAGGGGAAGGGACCTACCCTAGGGTGTTAGGTTGTTTCCTGCTATTGCAGAGGAAGATGAGTTAGAAAAGAAAGAGGATGCTGACAAGAGTGATAAGAGTTCAGGGGATAAGAAAAAGAAAAAGACTTATGTAGAAGAAGAAGATTCAGATGTTGAGGATCTTATCACACAGATATTGAGGGATCGACCTCTGCCATATGCGGTGCATGAAGAAGGTCCAAGTACTAGTTCTGTTCCGACTGCCCCAGCTCAAGTGACAGGAACAGTGGGACCAGTGAAGGCAGATAATGGAGAGGTACAAGGGGTAGTGCAGAGTACTCCTAATGCAGTGAATACTTTGGTGGTCCAAGCGCAGATGCACACACCATTGATACAGAGAATTCATCCAGAAGTACCAATTCTTGAGACAACTTCGAACTTAGTAGTGCCGAGGCCAATGCTAGTTCAGACTGAGCCGTCTCCAATGTTGTTGCCTCAGGCACAGCCACAGGGCTTGCTGAAGTTCACACCAATGACAGAGACACAGTCAGATGTGACACCAGTGATGAATCAGAGTATGGGAGTAGCCCTTCCACAAAATGCGAGTGTCAGAACAGCACCAGATGCAATATCGCTGCCGATTACTGTAGGTCCAGTGGTACCATCATTTGCGTAAAAGAAGCCAACTGCAGGAGAACAGGGTGAAATGTCACAGAGCCTCATGAGGAGGGGAGTGAGAGCTCTTGTACAGGTGATATCGTCTATGGGTCGGACCTTTGATGGATCTAGACCGCTAATGGATCTTAGTCCACTTGTTGCACTTCCAGATGTGGTAAATGGCCAGAGTGCAAGTCAGAGCCTGAAGCTTTTGACGCCACAGACTCCAGGTGCAGTGGTACAACAGGTGCCAATGCAGAATGCGAGTAACATCTCATTACAGGGATTGACAGCACAGCAATTGAATGAGTGGTTGGATAGTCTGAATACTCCTCGAAAATGCGTCCAAGGGTGAAGTGCAGATAAATCGTGTAATACTGGCTACCACAATAACCAAGCTAGTTGAGGGAACAATGGGAGTGAATAGGTTAGAATCCTATCCAGAAGAAGAGATTAGGTACTTGTGTCCGAGGATTACAAGAGAAGTGGGCAAGATACATCAGAAATTGGCAGATCTAGCAGACAAACATGACATAGAGATTGAGAGAACAGAACACTTGAAGAGGAGTTACAGTTTAGATTTTGAGGCAAAAGACTTTGAACACATGAGGTCAGCAGGGATGAAAGCATATCTAAAAGACTTATTGCAGAGTGCTCAGATTTGGGGAGCATTTGAAAAGCAAAGAAGAAGTATAAATGGAAACGAGATTCAAAAGAAGGGTCTGAAGGTGTTCAGAAAGTAAAGGATCCAGTAAAAACTTTACCGATGAGGGAAATTCCAGGAGGGCAGTTTGTTCATATTCCATGGCACAGGAGTGATATTCTGTCATTCACAAATGATTACCCCAAACTGAGAGAGAAACTGTTTGAGTGGTATCAGCAGATAGATAGATTTGTGAAACATTTTAAATGTCTGTAGGAAGACTTGAATACTTTGTTGGAAATAGTGGTTCCAGCTGACTTATGGGTTGAGTGCAAGAGAGCAGTGGATTGGCAGACCTGTAAACCGGAAAAGGATAGAGTTACAGGTGCACCATCACCTGAAGTGATGAAACATTATTATAAGGTGATTGAGTTCCTGAAGACAAGAATCTCACCTAAAAATGTTGACTGGCAGAGGATTGACAGGACAGTGCAGGAATTAAAGGAGTCGATACATACCTACAATGAGAGATTGCTGAAAGCGTTGAAGGAGTACAGTGGTAAAGAAGCAATTGAGCCGAAAGACATGTTTCACTTTGTGTTCAGGGGATTGAGACCTGAAGTAGGGCAGATGATTAGGAGTCATTTGATCTGTTGGCAAGCAAAACTGATTGATGAGGTGCTGCAGTATACCAAATACTGTAGTGATGAGATTGAGATGAAGCAGAAAAAGTTAAAGGAGAAAGCGATGGTTATGCAAATTAAGGCAGCTCAGACAGGAGTGCAAGGAGCTTTATGCAACAGATACCGCAGCAGCAGGGAACTGTCCTGTTCCAACCTCGGGTGAGAGGTAGGGGTCGTGGAGTCAATATGAATCGTGGTCCAGATTTGAGTACTGTAGTGGTTCAGAATGATGTGCAAGGGATGGAAAAGATGTTGCTGTGTCATCTGTGCAGAAACGTGGGACAGAAGCGGGAGTGTCCGTTGTTGAACCAGGATGGTGTTGTTCAGATTAGTGGTGATGTCAATACATTTCAAACTGTGAAAGTCCCTAGATTAAGAGGACTTAACCCGAATCTTCAGAATCAAGTGCAGAATTTTCAACCCATGTAGCAGGTGCAAGTGCTGCGTGCACAAGTGACACAATTACAACCAATGCAGCAGCAGGTTCCCATGGTACCTAGACAGCAAATGCAGATACCTCAAGCCCAGATGGAACAGCAACAGATGATGCTTACTCAGCAGGTCACAGGTCAGAGACAAGACAGAAGTAATGACAAAGTGCACCAATTCCCATTACATAGTGAGAATTAAACAAACAATGAATGGATGAGTATTAGTTCGGATGAAGAGCCATGTATGCTTGCAGCGTCCTTAGAGGTAGATCAGAGAGGACCTTTTGTGAAAGGAAAGGTGATGGGTCACAGAGTCTCATTCTTAGTGGACACGGGAGCTACACGCTCTACAGTAAGAAGTGCAGAAGTGCCGAACTTACCTCTTTCAGGCAGAACAATTCAGGTTGTGGGGGTAGCAAACAGACAGTTGACAAATCCGATTACAGATCCAGTACAGGTTGAGATTGGCAACTTCCAGGGATTACATAAATTTGTAGTTTGCGACTCAAGTCCAGTATCTCTACTGGTAAGGGACTTGTTGTGCAAAACCAAATGTTCCATTAGTTGTTCGACTGCAGGAATAGAGGTTCAGACTAATAGTGATGATGAGGAAGAACAGACACCTGAAACTGAGAAGAAAAACATTAACGAAGAGTACCCGTTGATTGAGTTTTTCCCGATGTTTACTGTACAGGAATGAATTGCATGCAGACTTGCAGGGAACAGTACAGGAGAACGTGTGGGACCTGACAGGTAAAGAAGTGGGCTTGATCAAGGGAGTAGAACCGATTAAGATTACTCTGAAGCCGAATGTAGTTTTTCCGCAGCTTCCACAGTATAACATGGCATAAGATGTTCTGATGAAAGTGGCGCAGATAATTGGAGATTTTCTGAAACAAGGGGTTTTGAAAGAAGTGTTGAGCAGTCCATGTAATTCACCGATAGTGGGTTTGAAGAAGCCGTATGGGAAAGTGCGCATTGTGCAGGACTTGCGAAAAGTGAATGACATGGTGGTCGAGTGTTGTCCTGTAGTGCTGAACCCAGCAGTGATACTGTTTCAGATTCCATGCGATGCAGAGTAGTTCACAGTGGTTGACTTGTCACAAGCTTTCTTTTCTGTGCCTCTTCATGAGGATAGTCAGTTTCTTTCTAGTTTCAAATTCCTAGACAGAGTCTACAGCTTTGAAATTGCAGTACTGTCAGAAGTCAGTGAAATACTTGGGACACCAGATTGAGAAAGGGTTGAGAAGAATTTCCAGAGAGAGGATTACAATGATATTGCAGAGAAGTCCTCCGACTTCACAGAGAGATGTCAGAATGTTTCTGGGAATGGTAGGTTATTGTCATCAATGGATTCCAAATTTTGCTGGGATTGCCAAACCATTGCAGCAGCTGACGCATAAGGAGGTTACTGAACCTATAACTTTAGATGAGGATCAGATGCAAGCGTTCACTGAGTTGAGAGAGAGTGTGTGCAGAGCTCCAGCGTTGGGAATGCCTGATTGCACGAAGCTATTCACATTGTTTTGTCATGAACGTGATGCTTGTTCTTTGTCTGTTTTGACACAGGTCCATGGAGGTGCTTATCACCCAGAAGCCTATTTTTCAGCAGTTGCAGCAGCTTTACCAAGTTGTCTGTGTGCAGTTGCCGCAGTTGGTCAAAGCCTTTCACAATGTGAGGGAGTAGTGATGGGATACCCTTTGACGGTAATGTTACCTCATTCTGTTGAGATTTTACTGACAAGGACGAAAACACAGTATTTGACTGGTGCAAGACTGACAAGGTATGAGATGAGCATACTAGGTGCTCCAAATGTAACATTGAAAAGAAGTACAGTGCTGAATCCAGCAACATTGCTTCCAAGTGATACTGTCGAAACTGAAAAAGAGGAAGACATTGAGCATGATTGTCTTGAGGTAACTGAATTGTGCACAAAAGCAAGAACTGACATCAGAGATACCCGATTGGAAGAGAATGACCAAATTGTCTTTGTTGATGGTTCATGTCTCAGAGATGGTACAGGGACATTGAGAGCAGGATATGCTGTATGCACAATCCCAGGTACATTAGAAGCTTCCTGACTTTGAGGTATATATTCTGCACAAGTAGCAGAATTGGTAGCTCTTAATGTAGCATGCCATGTTTCTGCGAGGCTGAGAGTCACAATCTATACGGATAGTCAATATGGATTTGGAATTGTTCATGAATTTGGTCAATTGTGGTCGCAAAGAGGTTTCCTGACCTCTACTGGTACACCAGTAGGAAATGGCAACAAGATAAAGGAATTGTTGTATGCAATACAGTTGCCTGAAGAAATTGCCATTGTAAAATGCAGTGCACATCAAAAGGCATAGGATTACATCTCACTGGGAAATGGATATGTGAATCAAGGCGCAAGGTTTTGCGCAGTTAACTGTATATCGTTCAAGGACAAGTGGGAATTGACGTCAGAAGAAGATAACACATGTACAAGTTTTGCATTGAAAGTGATCGATACTCTGGTAGAGTTGAAAACATTGCAAAGTAATGTTGACAAGGAAGAGAAACGTCTCTGGGCCAAATTGAAATGTGTCCAACGTCCTGATGAGATTTGGGTGTCTGAGGAGGGTCAGATGGTCCTGCCTAATAGTTTATTGTCACAAATAACCCGTTACTACCATTGTCAGGTACACATTGGAAGGGATGCCATGGTTAGATTGTTCAAAATCGACTGGTTTAACCCTAAGTTTAGGCAGGCAGCAGAGGCAGTATGTCATCACTGTATAATTTGTCAACTAAACGTGTGAAAAGGGACAGTGGTGAATTTGAGCCACATTGGAAGAGCAGGACATCCATTCAGCAGAATGCGATTGGATTTGATTGAAATGCCTGCGTGTGGAGGTTTGAAGTACGTGTTGGTGATAGTGTGTGCTTTTAGTCACTGGATTGAAGCATACCCTACAAGGAAGAATGACAGTCTCACAGTAGCAAAATTGTTGCTTAGGGAGTTGATACCACGTTTTGGGTTTCTGAACTCTTTAAAATCAGATAGGGGAACTCACATCAACAACAAGGTGATTAAACTCTTCTGTGCAGCACTAAACATCGAGCAAAGGTTGCATTGTAGCCCTGAAGCATCAGGACTGGTGGAACAGATGAATGGTACTTTGAAATCAAGAATTGCAGAGATGTGTGCAGCTACAAATCTGAAATGACCAGATACATCTCCTTTGGTGTTGATGTCGATGAGAAACACACCTGACAGGAAAACAGGGCTGTCGCCCCATGAGATCCTTATGGGTAGAGCAATGAGATTACCAGCAGTTCCAGCCAATGCACTTGTAAACATTACAGATGATATGGTGTTGGACTACTGCAAGGGTCTGGCTGATGTGGTTCGCTCTTTCTCTCAGCAGGTGCAAGCCCCTACCCTGCCACCCATTCATGAGCACAACCTGAGAGCCGGTGACTGGGTTGTTGTCAGAAAGCATGTTCGCAAGACCTGTTTGGAGCCGCGTTGGAGGGGTCCTTATCAGGTGGTGTTAACAACTACGACAGCTATGAAGTGTGCACGACTCCCGAACTGGATGCATGGGAGC
This sequence comes from Pleurodeles waltl, assembly GCF_031143425.1. Taxonomy (NCBI): domain Eukaryota; kingdom Metazoa; phylum Chordata; class Amphibia; order Caudata; family Salamandridae; genus Pleurodeles; species Pleurodeles waltl. Next base: position 626,406,652 of record NC_090447.1, on the reverse strand, counting down.
CATACAAAGAGAGTGATATGTCCACCAGATCATGAAGAAGCGTTGTTGAATGTACCAACAACAGGGAAACAGTCGCCGCACCTGAACCAGAAAAAGAGCCAATAGAGCCTGAAGCCGAACCAGAGCTTGTGTAAGATGGTTCTATTACCCGTGTAAGAGACGAGCGTGAAGAATTACAGGAGGGAGCGGAAGAATCTATCTCAACAAATACAGCAGGAGAGCCTAGGGCAGCAGAGGTTCTCCCAGAAGCAAACAGTGCTGAAAAGCAGACAGAGCAAGTGCCAGACCAAGAGGGGGAAAGAGTTGAGACGGATCAAAGCCAAAGTGATCCGACTCCTCCTGAGCCTTTTGCAGGTCCATCAAGGGAAAACACCTCAGAGAAAGAGAAGGAGAAGAGTCCAATCCTGAGAAGAATATTAACAGAAGGAAGAAGAAAAGGAGATAATTGTCCTGAATCGCAGATAGGGAAGAAAAAGAAATTGATCATAAATGAAACGATAGAGGAAGAAGTGGATACTACGAGAAAAGAAGAATTGAGTGATGGATAACTAAGTGGTTCGAAAGTTGAAAAGAAAGAGACTAGCAAGTCGACGTTACACAGGTCCTGAAAGGGCGTATGCAGTATGAGTTTATTTCTTTTTGTTTTGATAGAGAAGTTCCGAGTTAGTACGTTGATGTAGCCTGAAGGTGATCAAGGAGCTGAATTGTTGAGCTAATCTGAAAAAATCTATGTTGAAAATAACTTGAAAGAGACATTGATAACCTGATTTGGGACTGAAAACCAGACAAGCTGCTAATCGATTTTGACAAAGGAAAAGGGTTTCTGGATGTGAAACTTAACTGTGAGAGAAGAATTTTTTCATTTTCGATTTTTATTGCACTCTATATAAGAGTTACATCTGTTTTCTGATTCTTTTCAAGATCATGGCTGAGCTAAATAATCAAGATAGAATTGCTAGCCGCTGTAGATACAAGAGTGTTGGATTGGCAGTTATGTGTGGATTCTTGTTTATAGTAATGATTGTGGGAATGTCTGTTCATGATATGAAAAGAGCTACTTTTACTTCTGCTCCTGAAACTACTACACTAACAGCTTTAGAGAGGTTTAAATTAGATGAGAAGTATTTGCATGATTATACTAATGCACAAGGAGAGCTTTCTTCTAATGTCTTCTATCGTTTATTGAGTGACTATGTTGAAACGATGGATGCAAAGAATTGTCTTGTGTGCACGCAAATTCCTTCGTCAGTAGAGGAAGGAGTTACGTACCATAGCTTACCTTCAACCTATGGAATAAGCTGTAGCTTGCTACTAACAAGGTTCTATAATCAAGAGTGCATACAGTATTTTTATTCAAACCACGACGTTGTGTTTTCATTTGTTCCTATTATTAGATACCTGTGTAAAATAGCTAGAGAGTATGATATAGTACTAGTTAGAGGTTTCTTTGAGCCAACACTAACATTTGTGACAGCCTATACGCATCGGACCAAATTAACTTCCTTGCTTACACCTTGAGAAGAGCTTCATAGGGCATACCGATGACAGGAGAAAAGCATTAAAAGAGAAATTAGAAAAAGGTTTAGAGAAAAGGACTTACAAGAATGATTATGCTTACACTGCTATTAAAAGGGAAATTGGCATTAGATGCATTGCATGTAGGGAAGCTTTGCATATATAGGCCAAAATCACGCACTGATACTTTATTTGTGGGAACGAGTGAATGTAAGCATGTGTTTTTGTTTCATAGTAAGTAAACTTTTATGTTGAATGATCAGGACCATGCGATTCCTGGAATTTATTATACTTGAGGACTGAATGCTTACTACCGTCTTCCAAGAGCATGGTATGGGACATGTTATTTGGGGATAGTTTTCTCTAAAATATACCAGATAGATGACTTAAAGAAGTTTCTGAAATTGACTGAATTACATCATAAGCGACAGAGGAGGGAAACTATTCTGCAATTGTGGAAGACATCCTTGGTGCAGTAATTCCTTCAGTGGGAGTCATTCTGAATTCGATCAAGATACAAAAGTTGTCTACTATTGTGGATAACGTGCTGATAAACTTTACAGGGGCAATACTCCTGATAGATACTGAATTAGCTGCGGATAGAGCTATGACACTTCAAAATAGGCCTGCTTTAGACATTCTTTTAGGGAAAGATGGCGGACTTTGTAAGATGATTAATGCTAGGCATTGTTGTTCTTATATTCCGGACAACGATAGGGAGATAAGAGACTTACTCACTAATCTGACTAACTCAAGTAAGGATTTGAATGAATTGAAGGAACCAGGTGTTTGGGAAAAGGTTGGAAAAGGATTTGCTTCAGTGGGAAATTGACTTAGTCAAATTAAGAATGGGGTATTATTAAAAATCATACAGGGCATATTATTTGTGATTGCTTGCATATTAGGAATATGAGGTTCATGTAAATTATGTCAAAAGATAAAATTGAAAAGATCTAAAAATAATCAGAGGAGGTGTCAGAGTCACCAGATCCTTGGGGTCTGTGCACGTTCCCAACACGTCCACCACTGAACAGCTCCAAGACTCTGATAGATAAATCACAGAGACTGAGAGAGTTCAAGAGGGGAATAGGGGATTAGGAAGGGAACAGCTGAGAAGGAGACCTGTAGTAAGAAAAAGGTTAGAACACACAATATGAAAATTATATCTCCTGAAATCAATACTAGACTATGATTCTAAGCCTAGTCACTCTGAAAACATGAACAATCTAAGAGTTAAATTTAAAATGACTAAGTTTCAAGATGGCCGGATACCTGTAAGGGAATCAAGATGAATTAAATGAAAACTTTCTTATTCAAGTACTTTCCTTTACATGAGAATCAGAAAAAAACATTCTAACTACATTTTAAACCAGTCAAATAAATCCTGTTTTGAGAATGTATACTAGGACCATACAATATTGCATCTAGAAACTCTGGCCTTCTGTGTACTCTTAAAATGTTTCAACACAAATTGCGCATATTGCAGATATATATATATATAGTAAACACCATAAAAGGATTGAGCACCATGAATAACACAATATGGATTCAGGAAACAAATCACATAACTTGTCAACTCGAATATTACATAATAAATATCTTAGAATAGTGGCATACAATAAACAACATGAAATAAACTCGAGGAGAGAATCGTGCGTCTTGCCGATTCGAGTGTCACCATGTAAAATACCAAGAAATGATAGCACGCAATGAATATCAAAATCAAATCATCATTAATCGAATCGCGCGTCTTGCCGATTCGTAAAACACGATGTAAATGTCAAGAAATAACAGCTCACAATAAACAACAAGATCAAAGTACAATGAAATGAATCGCGCTTCTTTAGCCGATTCTTAAGCCACCATGTAAATGTCAAGAAATGGTAGCGCGCAATGAACAACAAAGTTAAATCCTCACGAAACGAGTTGCACGTCTTGCCAATTCGTAAAACATCATGTAAATGTCAAGAAATAGTAGCGCGCAATGGACAACAATGTTTAAACACCATAAAACGAATCGGTCGTCTTGCCGATTCTTAAGCCACCATGCCAATGTCAAGAAATGGTAGCGCGCAAGTAATCTGTTACTCATTTAAGAATTAAACCAAGAATATGAAAATTCTCAATAACGGTGTCAGAACAGTCCAACCACCGTCTTACCGCCTGGAACAATGATCACCAATGAAGGATGAAGGGCAGAAGACTGGAAGATCCAAATAGGCCGCCGGGACAGGAGCTCAGGAAGAAGCTGCTGCTCTGCACCGGGACCTCTGAATAGTGAGCACTGGGAGTTGGGCTGGCTCTCTTGGCCCAGCCCAGAACCACGCCCAGGCATGTTGCAGGGAAAGTCTCTGGAAGGCCCTGGAAAGGGGCCAAACCCTAACACACTCTGAAAACCTGCAGCAATACATTGCAAAGGAACAGTATTTGTAAGCATATTAAAAATACGTTTTCAGGATTGAACTCTGCAATGCAAAAGGTTAAACCACAACAAATCAGCACAATGCATAAATTACGTTGTTTTGAGAGTGCTGTGTTTTTGCATTTTTGTCGCCAATAGAGCGCGTACTGCTCTTGTGTTGACAGGAGGGAAGAACGAAACAGAGAAAGAATTTATAGGGAAGATTTGAGAAGGAGACAAAATACAGCAGAAACTGAATTATGAAATGATGGTGAAAAGAAAGGTGTGATGACATATTTAGTCATCAGAGGAGGGACTGTTGAAGCAGATATGCTAATTAGGAATTATTAATGAATGTTTGTATGTTATGATTAACAAAAAAATCATAGAGAAATTAATTGTAGAAGAATTAATGTGCACATGGAGAGTGATAGCCAGCTTCTCAGAACTTGTACTAAAATTATTAAAAATGCATGAAATAATGAAAATATGTAATAATAATGTAGTAATGTGCCATATTAAGGTGTATAACCTATGTTTTGCATTATATTGTAGAGTTAACTTAGCCGAAGTTGTGGCCTAATTACCAGGCCACATGCAGAAGCTGAATTATTAGAGCATGCTGGAGGAAAGCAACCCTGTTAAACTAACCTTGAGAACTTGTGTTAATAAAATCTGCTTTGCTGGAGTTTTCTGCAATGTACCAACGAACAGGAGATGGTGGAACTGAAAATGTAACTAAATGTGGTGTAAGGCAGATTCAATGTACTTTCCAAGGACTCGAACAATAGAGACACTGACTGGAGAAGAAGATGCATCATTTCGATACCTGATGAGCTAGATGATGAGGACATAGTACAGGGAACCAATCAATAAACTGATAACGGAAAAATATTAGAATTCATAGATTTGCAAAAATAATGTTACTGGATAGAGTCATAACTGGTGATTAATTGACCAATTAGGAATTAGGGGGATGGACTGAAAAACTCTAATGAAAAGTCATGACAAGGGGCTAAAACTTCAGATGAGATGGGAGAGATGTGAGGGGAGAATTGATGACATCAGGAGACACGATTTGAAATTCTGTCATTGGGCTTATGCGCTGAGAGCCTGATACGTTGCTCATCAATCAGTGACCTGAAGACAAAGACAGATTTTTTTGCTGATCCATTCCGTGGATAGGTAGCTATGACAATGTGACTGATTAACTTTGTGCCTTTTCTTCTAGGTACCAACTGCGCTGTTTTTATAGTTATTCTTCTAGCTAGATGTTTTCCAAATTCACGTTTCTAAATTGTTTTCGCATGAAGTCCCACATGCTAAATGCTAATCTGGGTTAGGTAAAGACCCTTTAACAAAAGATTGATGAACTGATTGCTGAACTCTGCTATTGATGTTGACATGTCCTTCTTTGTTAGGTTATGCTGAAGCATTAGAGCATATGTTTTCTCAAGTTCTCATTAGATTATGCTATTGGTGGTCGTTAATAAACTAATTCTGAGCTGATTGAATAAAGTCTAGGTCAACCTTATGCGCTAGAATTGTAATTAATAGGGTAATAAAATTGTTAAAGCGTATATTGAGTTGTGGTTATTCATGAAATGTTGATGTAATTGTCTAATAATTAGTGATTCTCTTAGTGGTTATTAATTGGTTATATTGACTATTGATAACATTGGTCACTACATGGCTAGGATGCTCCATGCGATCCAAAAGGTTCATCAGCCAAAACGCGTCCCCTTGTAAGTTTACTTACTAAGGACCAGGTGCGCTAGCAAGGCCTTAGCATTCTACTCACCACTTCTGTCACATCAATTTAGTTCTGGATAGATTATTGGACACAGTCCATAAGTGTATGGTTCATTTTTTCCACAAGTCTGTTGGCTTGTGAGTGGTATAGGACGATGATCCTCCTAAGCTTGACAACATTTTCCTCTAAAAATGATTTCATGGGCTTTGACACAAATTGGACACCATTGCCTGTCACCATTTCTTTTGGACAAACTTCTCTTAAGATTAATGTCTTTAAAAAAATTATCACCCCATTGGTATTAGGTTCTTCCATGCATCCAACTTCCCACCATTTGTTATAATATTGAACAACAGTCATGACAAATCCTAATTTCCTTGGAAGAGTATTGAAAGGACAGATAAAATCCATAGCTACCTTAGATCAAGGACCTTCAGGTATTTCAGTAGGTTGGGAAGGAATAGGATTACTTTCCAAATGTTGCCACTAGTAGCACAAATAACACACTGTTCGACCAAATCAGTCCCCTCCCTATCCATGCTTGTCAATCAATAATTCGCTCTGATCTTCCTTTTAGTAATAGTTTGGCCTAAATTCCCTTCATGAGCACTCATCATTATCCTTTCTCTCACACCACACGGGGGGTCTACTTTTTTTTCCTCGCATCAACATACTTTCATTTTTGATGAATAGCTCATCTGCTATTTTGTTGAATGGTTGTACATTTGTGGGTAGTTGTTTTTCTTTTGGCCACCCTTCAGTTATATACTTAGACACCTCCTTTAAAGTATCATCTTCATGAAAGGCTGCATTCCAGTACTTTTCTGTAAAGCTGGACATATTACATACATCTACAGTGGCTATTAAACATTCTTCATTTTGATCGTTAATCTCAGTGTCTTCGCACACAGGTGAACGTGACAAATAATAAGCCTGTATATTTTTTCCACCAGAAACATGCTCAATATGAAAGTTATACTGTAACAATTTTGATCTCAATCTCATTGTTCTGGGAGTGTGATCTTTTATGACATATACATTCAAAATATTGGCCAAAGGCTTATGATCCATTTTGAGAGTGGATTTCCTTCCCCACACATAGCACTTGAAATGTCCAATTGCCCAACAGCAGGCCCCATACTTTATTTCTAGTACCACATTTTTTTTCTCATTTTCCTACAAAGCTATGGATGCAAACCTAAGTTTGTTCTGTAACCTCCCTACATTGAGAAAGAGTGGTACACAAACCTTCATTACTAGCATCTACAGTAATGGTACATTCTTTAGAAGGATCAAACGATGATAACACCTCAGCTGACACAAAGTTATTTTTTAACATTTCAAATTCATTTTGGTACTTCTCGTCCTATACAAATGTTTTCCCTTTCTTTAGCAACTTCTGTAGGATTGATGTTTTTACTGCAAACATTTTGATGAATCTGAAAGCTACAATCCCTGCATCTTGTAACTTTTCCAAAACTGATTTCATTATTTCATGTTCATCTGCATTCCTTCCTGCAATTAGAATGGCATTCTGAAAGATAACCACTAATGGTAGCAGCAGTCACTGTGCCACTCATTAAAGTAGCCTTTTAAAAGTGTCTTAAGACTTCAACTGCAGCCTTTAGTGCAGGTTTAAACTGCTAGTTCAACCTGCCAAAATAAACATCTTGCCAGGTCCACACTTTCTTATTTTAATATTTATGAGACATGACTAAGAAATCCCTACAGGCTTATAGGGTAGGAAGTATTATGTTTAAAAAGTAGGAAATGTGTACTTAAGTTGTACATGTTCTGGCAATGAAAAACTCCCAAAGTCGGTTTTCTCTGTTGTGAGTCCTATCTCTCTCATGGACTACCAATGAGTTACCTTACTACATTTAATAAGTGCTAATTTCAGATTGGGAGCAGGTAGACATATTCTGTTTACACTCGATTTTAAGTTACAATTCTTAAAATGCCTGGGTCACAAGACTGTGAATGGCTCTGCAGTTGGGTTGGGTTAGAAATGGGGTCTCTAGTTGGCAGTATTTTACACCCTGTTCAAGTGGGGACCCTCACTTGAGTCAGGGTAAGGGAGTCACACTCCTAAAATAATCCCTGCTCACCCCCTTGGTAGCTTGGCACGAGCAGTCAGGCTTATCTTGGAGACAATGCGTTAAGTATTTGTACCCACACCCAGTAACACAGTGAAATCACTACAAATGGATACCACACCAGTTTAGAGAAATAGCTAATATTTATCAAAGTAAAACAAGACCAAAACGACAAAAATCCAACATACACAAGCAAAGATACAAATTTGCTTAGAAACACAACAGCTCCAACTGGTGCTATCACAGCATAATGACGGAGTGGGTCCCAACAGTCCAACGCCACTCGCGAGGGAGTGCGGTGCCAGTCACGGAGTCGCACGGACCCTAGATACAGTACCTTGGAAACAAGGCAGAGTCAAAGATGTGGCATGGAGTCGGGGAGGTGAGGCGTTGCTGGAGCCGGTGCAGCCTTGGTTCCTTACTGCTAATGAGGAGGTGAGGCGTTGTTTCCTTACTGCGAGGCACGGGAGGTGAGGCATTGGTTCCTTGCAGTTGCAGAGGAGGTGATGCGGAGTCGGTGGCGATGCGTCAGTTCCTAGCGATGTGGCAGGGTCGATGAATTCAGCATGTCAAGACATGTGGCGTCAACTTTGCTGTGTTGCGATCACACCACAGGGCCACAAGTGCTGTGGCAGAGTTCGAGTCAGGTGTCCCGGATGCTGTGGCAGGACTTCGGAGGTGGTGCAGCCGCACTGGGCCTGCGGTGTCAGTCATGGTCATTGCACTCAATGGGGACCACAGCTCTGGTGCAGGCAGTGGTGCGGAGTCGGACAGTGGCATCAGTTCCAAAGTCACTCAAGAGTGGATGCACTTGGTTTCTTCTTGGTTTGACCAGAACTTACTTGCAAGGCCCAAGAACTGGAGTTGGCCCCATTTGGCTAGTCAGTACTCTCAGCAAGAAAGCCTAGGTGCTGGCAGATAAAGTCTTTGGTGTCCCTGAGACTTCTAACAGGATGTAAGCTCAGTTGAAGCCCCTGGTGAACCGTGGAAAACAGGATGTAGAAAGCAAAGTCCAGTCCTTTCACTTCCAGGAAAGAAGAAGGAAACAGCAGGCCAGCACAGCAAAGCAACAGGCGAAATGTCAGTCCTTCCTACGGCATCTAGCTTTTCTTCCTGGCAGAATGTCCTCACTCCAGAAGTGTTCTGAAAGTCTGGGGTTTTAGGTCCAATACTTACACTCATTTCTGCCTTTGAAGTAGGTAAACTTCAAAGGAAAGACTTTGTAGTGCACAAGACCCTGCCTTTCGTGCCTTGGTCCCAGACATACTCTAGGGGTTTGGAGACTGCATTGTGTGAGGGCAGGCACAGCCCTATTCAGGTGCAAGTGTCAGCTCCTCCCACCACTCTAGCCCAGGAAGACCCATCAGGATTTGCAGGGCACATCTCAGCTCCCTTTGTGTGACTGTCTAGAGTGAATTCACAAACAGCCCAACCAATATCCTGGCCAATACATGTAGTCCACAGGCAGATAGAGGCATAGAATGGTTAAGCAATAAAATGGCCACTTTCTAAAAGTGGCATTTTCCAACTTTCATTCTAAAAAACAACTTTACCAAAAGATGGATTTTTAAATTGTGAGTTCAGATACCCCAAACTCCATATCTCTATCTGCTCCCAATGGTAAGCTACATTTAAAAGATATCTCAAGGCAATCCCCATGCTATCTAATGGGAGAGATAGGCTTTGCAATAGTGAAAAAATCGAATTTAGCAATATTTCACTATCAGGACATGTAAAACACACCAGTGCATGCCCTACCTTTTAAATACACTGCACCCTGCCCATGTGACTGCCCTGGACCTACATTTGGGGTGACTTATATGTAGTAAAAGGGAAGGCTTGGGCCTGGCAAGTGGGTATACTTGCCAGGTTGAGCTGGCAGTACAAAACTGCACACACAGACACTGCAGTGGCAGGTCTGAGACATTTTTGCAGGGCTACCAGTGTGCGTGGCACAAACAGTGCTGCAGGCTCACTAGTAGTATATGATTTACATGCCCTGGGCACACATAGTGCACTTTACTAAGAACTTACTAGCAAATCAAATGTGCCGATCATGGAGAAACCAATCACCAATACAGTTCTAGACAGAGCATTTGCACTTTAGCACTGATCAGCAGTGGTAAAGTGCCCGTAATTCTAAAACCAGCAAAAACTAAATTTAGCACAGAATCAAAAGCAGGACATCAGAAGCAAAAAGGTACAGGGGAAACCACGCTGAGAGCTGACAGATCTAACACATTGTGCATATTGCTTCCAGACAGTGAGACAAAGTGAGTATAGGTGAGGACAGGCTAGGCTGCCTTGGTAGGATGGCTGGGAAGGGGCTTTGCTCAGCCTCACTTATACTTCAAAATGCTTTGAATACAGCACGCAAAAATGAACATGACACCAGGCCTTTCATGCCTTTTTGTCACCCCAGACAGTTTAAATCCTGAAAAAGGGGAAAAACTGCCTCGGTCAGTTTTGAGGGTAGGTTAGGGAATTCTCCCACACAACAGTTGGCAATAGGTATCAAAATAGGACCTTCAGACCACTCATCAGAACATTCCTGGACCTGTGCAAAATTCAGAGGAAGGGCTGCCTTGCTGGCAGAAGGACTGACTTGTTGTCTGTAGAAGGATGTTTGGAACTGCTTGCCTTGATCCCAGACTAACTAGAGTGACTCCAAGGGTCAGTTGGCTGACATCCCGTGTGAACTACAGGCACACAACAAGATTCCAGAGACTTCCCTGCACCTGCCCAGATGACCAGCTGTAACTAGACCTGGCTACACCAGGCTGAGCCCTGCTACTGGCTTCTTCTAGAGTGAATCCTGATTTTCTGATGTGCCCCTCAAAGTCCTGAACCACTGGGTGGCATCAGTGAGAACTCCTCCATAAAAAAAAAGGCCCGCACTTCATCGCAGTGACTTTCCCTAGGTCTAACACGACCAAATAGCCGCGAGTGGCACTTTCTGTTTCTTGCCACTATTCTCACTATAAACATTAGAATTCAATATCTTCGATTCTACTGATTGGATTTTTTTCATCTTGCTATCTTTTCATATATTGAAATGTACTCTATTTTTCAGAATTGGTTTGGTATTTTTCTTGTGTTGTGTTTTCACTTTTTAACAGTTTGTGGGCTGCATAGATACCTTCCACATTGTCTCTAAGTTAAGCCTCACTGATTTTATACCAAGCTACTCCAGGGTTAAGCACAGAACAATTTATTGACTTTTGTGGTTCATCCTGACGAGGATTGTGATTGCTGTTTGAGTTGCTCCACCCCACTCAATCTATAACCTAATTTCTTCCAGATGTATTTAGTATTTTACACCAAATTTCATGGCAGAAGTGGAGAATACATGCCTGAGTTTGGATCTTAATAACAGAACTCATTGTCATTATTTGCAAAGGTATTTTCTTGCTAGTTTTTCATTTATAACTGTTACACATTTGGGATAAGCAGAAGAATTGCTTATCTGACAGTAGGTAACATGATCGACAGGTTAGGGTTGTTAATATTTTTGTGTATGGTATAAATTTAACTGAATGGATGGGGAAATGTATTAACAGTTCTATCCATCATCCAAATATTGCTTCTATTTAGGGTTGGAAAGTTATGTTGGTTAAACAACATTAGCAATTGATACTGGGACTCAAGGGTATTACATATGAGGAAAGGATTGTTAGTAAAGGTTACTTTAAAGTGTTCTGCTAGGTTAATTTCAGAGTAAGTTTTAGGCTGGGGTGGGAGATCAATACTCACTAGTCTTCCACAATTAATTATTCTTCTTAGATTGAGTTAATAGTTTGCAAGTGTTTTGAAAAATTAAAAATGCCTTTTCTATGAAAAGTATGGCTTTACCATAACTAAACAGTGGTAATTTCCACTGTGTAATATATTTGTATGTGTATGTATGTCACACTGGTGTTGTACAGATCGCTCTAGCTGTGTAATCCATTGTTCCCATCTCAGGAATCTGCCAAGTGAGTTTTTACTAAGCTATGGAAGAAATGACCATAGGACCCAGAAGAAAATGTCTTTTCAGTGGCAAATATGTGCCCGTTAAATTCTTTACATAAAATTGCAGGTAATCCTATCGAGGTGGATAGAAAATTGCCACAAGTATAACAAGTTAAATTATAGTCCACAAACCCTATTGGACGATGTTGCAATGATTGTATAATGTAATTAGTGTTGTCCTCTATGATGTCATCTGTGATGCCATTAATAATGTTACTTAACATGTGATGGGTGTTGTAATATGTGAGATCTCAAGCAGTACATGGCAGCAGCACAAGATATAGTTAGCTCAGAAAACAATAACAGGTGCATTTCAGTGCCTTTTTGTTTTTTAAATGTCAGTTTATGTCTTATTTTAGCACCTTACTATAACATCATTTTAACCTTTGCTTTTCTCAATGCATCTCTAGTTTTTTTTAAAGCTAAGATCTTATTTCCATACCTAACCATAATGTAATTTTAATCTTTAATTTTTCTCAGTGAATTCCGGAGGTTTTTGTTCATATTTATCCAACTCCAGAGCAATACACAGACCCTGGCCATCTGCTGTGTGCTCAGAACTCTCTCAGGCTGGGTTCAGGTGTAGGCCCAAGGTGAAAGGAGCCTTTTGTGCTCCTGAGGCTCTGAAAAGGGGCCCAGCACACTAGCCATTTGTGATCACTCTGTTGGTCTTGGGTTCAAGTTGCACGTCCAGTTCTTCTTCTCCAGGTAAGAGGGCAGCAGAGCAGAAAGACAGCAATTCAGCAAGGCAGCAGCAGGTCAGCAGTCCAGCAGAGAGCTGCAGTTCTTTCAGTAGCACAGCAGTTCTTCCTGGCAGAATATCCACAGTTTCAGAAGTATACTGAAGAGTTGGTGTCTGAGTTCCACTTTTTATACTCTGATGCCCTCTTTCTGAAATGTGGGAGAAGATTCTAGTCTGTGCCTTTTAAGTGCATTGAATCACCTGATTCCCCTGCCCTGGCTCCAAGCTGGCTTCAGGGACAATAGGGAGGTGATAGGTCCAGAGCACCCCCTATTCAGTTGCAAGTGGGGCTGAGCTTAGCTCCATTTGCTCACCCTGCCAGCAGATATCCCATTAAGGCACACCTAATCCCTCTATTGTATGACTGTCGGGCAGAGAGTCACAAGGTCTGTCAGTTGCACCCAGTCATGTGGCCCAGGACAGGCTATAGACACAAGGGGCTAAGGGCAAAACAATGTAAACTTTCTAAAAGTGGAATTTTCAAAATTGTAATCAAAAGTCTAACTTTACCATTAAATAGGGGTTTCGATTATAAACCCAAAGACACCAAACATGAGCTAGCTACCTGACTCCAAATATAAATTACAGATTATTAAGTGTAATAAGGAGAGTACGTCTCACAAGTAAAAAATGTTAGGAGGTTTTTACTACCAGGCTATGTAACAACTAAAAGTACATGTCCAGCCTTTAATTACAGAGCACCCTGCTCTATGGGCTAGCTAAGGCCTGCCTTAGGGGTAATAAAAATAAAGCTTAAGGCTTGGCAAGGGGGTTTTAATGCCAAGTAGACATGGCAGTTTAAAACTGGATTCAGACTGCAATGGCAGAACTGGGACTGTTTTAAGGAGCAACTTAAGTGGGTGGTAAAATAAATTCTGCAGGTCCACTGGCAGCATTTAATTCACAAGCCCTGGGTATATGGTTTACCACTGTGCAAGGAACTTGCAAGTACATTATGGGGGTCATTCCAACATTGGCGGTAAAAGGTGCATACCGCTGTCAGAAGACCGCCAACATACCGCCGTGGCCGTGGTAAACCGCCACGGTCATTCTGACCCACAACACGCAACCCGCCAAAATACAGACACCCACAAAAGTCCACCACACCAAAGGCCAGCGAGAAACTGGCGATAACCATACCGACACCGTCACGCCAACAGAAATACGCCCACACTATCACGACAGACGAATCCATGCGGCGGTCTTTCAAACGCGGTATTCCATTGGCGGTACACAACGCCGCGCTCAAAATACACACACACACATACAAAACACAGCCACATTGGACAATTCCAAATACACACCTGATACACATACGCACACCACTCCCACACACCCAATTAAATATAAAACACACACCCACATCACCCACAAACCCCCACTCCTAAAAAATCAGGACCACGCACAGAGAAATAGAGAACCGAGCACCCAGACGCGCATATTACCATCACCCAGCAATATTACCACGCATTTCACACAACACACCAATACACATCACCACACTTAGCACCACACAATCCACCCCACACATCACCTACACCACCCCATGGCACCGCAAAGACATCCCAGGTTTTCTGAGGATGAACTCAGGGTCATGGTGGAGGAAATCGTACGGGTAGAGCCACAGCTATTCGGAACACAGGTGCAGCAGACGTCCATTGCAAGGAAGATGGAGCTATGGAGCAGAATAGTCGACAGGGTCAACGCTGTGGGACAGCACCCAAGAAATAGGGATGACATCAGGAAGCGGTGGAACGACCTACGGGGGAAGGTGCGTTCCGTGGTATCCAGACACTGCCTTGCAGTGCAGAGGACTGGCGGCGGACCCCCACCTCCTCCCCCAGAATTTACAACATGGGAGGAGCAGGTCTTGGCGATCCTGCATCCTGAGGGCCTCGGCGGAGTATCTGGAGGAATGGACTCTGGTAAGTCTCATCTTCACTACTTCATCCCCTCCACACCACCAGCATGCCAACTCATACCCCCACCCTCACCCTCACCCCCATCACTCCTACTCCTTGCAAATGTCTCACCATCACAACCCACCCATCCCAACACCAAGCCCTGCATGCGACCACAAAGCATGGACACCCATCACCAAAGCATGGCCACTGCACATACCCATCCTCCCCCCAAACCACCGTCACAAAAGCCCCCACACAGGAATGCAAGCACTGGGGTACACGGGCACCCACCCATTGCACACCATGGCACACACAGATGCAATAATCATGGTTTTATACCCCTGCAGGACCCGAACTCCATGTCACCGCGCAGGAGGGTCCACAAATGTCCACTCCACCCCCAGAAGAGGCCCACAGTGATGACAGCAGCTCTGTCGACCTGGATCTAGATGACCAGCCCGGCCCATCGGGGACCTCGGGACAGTCGGTTCCCCTCAGACAGCCACAGGCCACAGCAGACCTTCCCCCCTCTGGGAACACCAGCACAGCACCCACCCAGCGGGCACATACCTCTGTCCCCAGGACACCTCAATCAGCGGTGTGTCCACCACTACAGGCCACCCAGGTTAACCCACCACCCCAACAACAACAGGGACCTGGGGGCAGTAGCAGTGGGCACACAGTCCAGGGGACAGAGGCCCAGGGAAACAGGGGAACTGGGAGGGCTGCTGTGCGACAGGGGGGGGCAGGCCCAGGGAACCCACTCTCCATGAGGCCCTCTCCAACATCAAGGGAGCGTACCATCATTCCCAGGAGACGATGGCGACGGTACTGGCCGGGTTATAGGAGACCCAGCTCCTGCAGGAGGAGCAGTATTTGGGGTTCAGGGAGGACCTACGAACCATCAGTTCCACCCTGGGCACCATCGTAGGGGTTCTGAATCTGGTAGTCACCACATTTCGGGACACTGTGGCACCACAAAGGGCCCCTGACACTAGCATGGACCAAGAACTGCCTACCACCTCCGCCGGCGCTAGTGGACAGGAGGCCCCGCCACAGGACCAACAGGCCACCAGCACCCCACCCCCTGCAGAAGGAGAACCACCCCGCAAGCGGTCCCTGAGATCCAGGAAGAAGACAGAGTAAGATGCCAAGACCCCCGCCAGGAAAGGATACCTCCCTGATTGTCATCCCACTGTCCCACATTGTCACCCTGTCCATCCTTAAACTGCCCCAGCTCCACTTTCCACAGGCATTTGGACAATGCACCTGTGATACTAATAGTCTGGACTCTGCCATGGACATTCCTCCACCATCACCCCTCACCAATTTGCAACCACCCACCAATATAGAGCACTGTAATAAACACAGTTATTGCACAAAACAATCAGGAGTCTGGCTGTGATTTTGAACAAATGTATTAGACATTACCGTGCCAAAATGCTTATTTACATTGTGATGCCAACATACCAATGTCACACAGCTGTAGTTCATGGGGAAACAAAGCAGATGTCACACAGTGGGGCCCACATCTCTGAAATCGGAAGGGAAAGTCACAACTCAGTTACCATACACTGGGTGAAAAGGACAGACAGTAGAGAGGTAGTAGTGTTTAAGTACATGTAGTATGCCGGTGTGTATTCTTACCTGTGTGTCATTGGAAATATTGCTGTATTACTGTGTTCCTGTTGTCTATGTCGTCTTCTTCGGCTTCCTCGTCTTCACTCTCCACAGGCTCCACAGCTGCTACAACACCACCATCTGGACCATCCTCCTGCAGAAAAGGCACCTGTCGTCGCAAAGCCAGGTTGTGAAGCATACAGCAGGCCACGATGATCTGGCACACCTTCTTTGGTGAGTAGAATAGGGATCCACCTGTCATATGGAGGCAGCGGAACCTGGCCTTCAGGAGGCCGAAGGTCCGCTCGATCACCCTCCTAGTTCGCCCATGGGCCTCATTGTAGCGTTCCTCTGCCCTTGTCCTGGGATTCCTCACTGGGGTCAGTAGCCATGACAGGTTGGGGTAACCAGAGTCACCAATTAGCCACACACGGTGCCTCTGGAGTTGCCCCATCACGTAAGGGATGCTGCTATTCCGCATGATGTACGCGTCATGCACTGAGCCAGGGAACTTGGCATTAACATGGGAGATGTACTGGTCTGCCAAACATACCATCTGGACATTCATGGAATGATAACTCTTCCTGTTTCTGTACACCTGTTCACTCCTGTGGGGGGGGACCAAAGCCACATGGGTCCCATCAATGGCACCTATGATGTTGGGGATATGTCCAAGGGCATAGAAATCACCCTTCACTGTAGGCAAATACCCCACCTCAGGGAAAACGATGTAGCGCCACATGTGTTTCAGCAGGGCAGACAACACTCTGGACAACACCTTGGAAAACATAGGCTGGGACATCCCTGATGATATGGCCACTGTTGTTTGAAATGACCCACTTGCTAGGAAATGGAGCACTGACAGCACCTGCACTTGAGGGGGGATTCCTGTGGGTTGGCGGATAGCTGACATCAGGTCTGGCTCCAGCTGGGCACACAGTTCCTGAATAGTGGCACGGTCAAGCCTGTATGTCAGTATGACATGTCTCTCCTCCATTGTCGACAGGTCCACCAGCGGTCTCTACACCAGAGGATGCCTCCATCTCCTCGCATGTCCCAGCGGACGGTGCCTATGAGGGACAACAGCGAGCACAGAGTCAATCAACCCACAGGTACGTAACCACAGCTTGCACAGAACACGATTCTTAATCCATAGAATGGCTTGTATGAGTGTTGATGCAAGGCCTAGGTATGTGTGACGCAGTAAAAAGTAAGCCATGTGGGCCCCTGAAATGGCGGCTGCCTGACCTGTAAAGTGCGACAATGGGATGTGAGGTAACTGCGCTGGCGTTGCACACCGTGGCGGTAGGCGGTTGAAGACCGCGGCGCAATGCAGCATTTGTTAACATTGAACCCTATGGGTCTCAGGAGCCAATGACGATGAGCGCCGGCGGTCGCAGTACGCACGCCGCGGCCGTGACCGCCATTTTCTATCTGCTTAATCACTCGATACCTGATCTTCGACAGGAGAGGACCTACACTGCAAGTGCTGCTGTGACCTCGGTCTGGAAGAGACAATGGCTCATGCGACTGGGGAAAGGGCCCCTGCCTTCACTGCGGAGGAGTTGGATAAACTTGTGGATAGAGTCCTCCCCCGGTACGCGCTACTCTACGGTCCTCCAGACAAACAGGTAAATACACTGGGAGCATGCTTTATGGGCTATGCCTGTGGCGAGTGGGGTGGATGAAAGATGGGGGGGAGGGGAGCGATTGAGGCATGCATCAAACGACGGGGAGAGCATGAGCCACATGGTAAGGGTAGGGATGGGGGGCCACTCACATTGAGGGTGCAGAAGGTAATGACTATTCTTCTCCCCCTGTGCATTTCATATAGGTCAGCGCCCACCAGAAGATCGATATTTGGCGTGCCATCGCCAAGGACGTCCGGACCCGGGGCGTCCACCACAGACGGGGCACCCACTGCCGGAAGAGATGGGAGGACATCCGCCGCTGGAGCAGGAAGACGGCGGAGGCTCAGCTGGTGATGGCCTCCCAACGTGGGAGGGGTGCCAGTCGGACTTTGACACCCCTGATGTCCCGGATCCTGGCGGTGGCCTACCCCGATTTGGATGGGCGCGTGAGGGCATCACAGCAGACACAAGGCGGTGAGTACACTCTCATTCTGCTGACTTTGCGCGCAGTGGAGGTGTCTGGGTGGGGGAGGAGGGCTGTGGGTATCCCTAGGCCAGGCCGATTTCTGTAGGCTAGGCCCCTCCGTAAGGCATGGCTCTGTGCCCCCGCCCCCCACCTCTGTAGGGTGCCAAGTACAGCTATTCATGGCCCTGTGTCATCTATGTGTGCAGATGTCGTCCATAGGCTTGTAGGCCATGTCCCAGGGATTGAGTAGTCGACCCCAAGTGCGCGGCGTAGTGCAGGGGGCTTCTGTGTCTGTCCTGTCCGCCAACGGTGTCGCCAATGCATGCACTCAACATGTCTATATTCTGTTCCCGCCCCCTTTTTTGTGGTCTTCCTGTTCATGTGTGCATTAGCATCATCAGGCGGAGGAGAAGTGGCATCGGAGCACGACGGAGCTGCATCCCACATGGCCATGGAGGGCCACGCAACGGACTCCGAATTCACCAGTGGGACGGAGGGCGAGGGGAGCTCCACAGCGGGGACTCGGGCAGACATCAGTGACACCGACTCGTCCTCTGAAGGGAACTCCCTTGTGGTGGCGGCAACATCTGTGCCCCCCGCAACAACAGGTACAGCCGCCACCCACCGCACCAGCACCACCCTCCCAGCAGCCCCTCAGCGTTTGGCCCGTGCCCGCTCATCCAGGAAGGTGGGCATCTCCTTTGCCCCAGGCACCTCAGGCCCTGCCCCAGTCACCCCTGCTGCCCTCAGTGTGGAGGTCATTGACCTCCTGAGGACGCTCACTGTTGGGCAGTCTACCATTTTGAATGCCATCCAGGGTGTAGAAAGGGAGGTGCACCAGAGTAATGCATACCTGGAGGGCATTCATTCTGGTCAGGTGGCCCTTCAGCGATCGTTCCAGACTCTGGCCTCGGCACTGATGACATCCATTGTCCCTGTCTCTAGCCTCCCCCTCCAACTTCCTCCACCCATACCCTATCACCTGTACCTCTACCTATCCCAGACACACCATCAGACCAGCCTGCACACACCTCAACACCCAAGGGAAGCTCAGCCAGACATAAGCACCACACATCCCACAGGCAGTCAGACAAGCAACATCCACATACAGACATACCAACACCCACTGCCTCCACTGTGTCCCCCTCCTCCACGTCTCCCTCCTCCCTCCCTGTCACCTCTCCCTTCACACCTGCATGCACAACATCTTCAGCCACTACGTCCCTCAGCAGCACACACACCAGAACCCCCCCCACACGTGCAGTCACCACCCCCACTGACATTTACATGTCCCCTGTGTCCTCTCCCAGTGTGTCTGTGACCCCCTCTTCCAAGATACACAAACGCAGGCAGCCACCCACCCAACAGCCATCCACCTCACGACAGCCTCCAGCCCAAGCACCTGCACCCAAAGCCACCAGACTTACAACTCCTACAACCACAACCTCTTCCTCCACTCCCATACCCACTACACCTACCTGTCCCACTGCTCCAAAAAAGTTTTTCCTGTCTAAACTCAACCTCTTTCCACCAACTCCCCCACCCCGTCCATGTCATAGGACTACAGTCAGCACCTCAGCCACGACAAAACCGGCCCCTGTCATCACAGTCTGCCATGGACAGTGGAGTGCCCCACCCACCAGGGCAGCTAGTTTGGTGCGAAGCCAAGGCACGGGCAGCCCACCCCCGGAGAAACATCCCAAGATAGGCAGTGGCCGGCGGGAGAGGGTGAAAACACCAGGGACTAAAACCCCTACCAGGGCTCTGGCCGGGAGTGTGGAGACAGCTGGCACACCTCCCAAGGTGGGGAAGGGCCACAGGTGATCAGGGAAGGCTGGGAAGGGCAACACGCCCAACAACACCGCCATCAGCCCAGCTGGCCAGGAGGGCCCCATCAGCCCCATCCCAGGTGGGCAGGAGGCCACCAACAGGCCCGGCACAGCTGCCCAGGAGGGCCCCGCCAGCCACAGGACAGATGGGCAGGAGGGCCCCGCCAGCCAAAGGACAGATGGGCAGGAGGGCCCCGCCAGCCACAGGACAGGTGGCAAATGACCTCCCCGCCATGGCCGGAACCACTGAACTGGGCACCGCCGTCTCAAGCACCGCTGAACTGGGCCCTTTATCTCAAGCACCGCTACACTGGGCACCGCCGTCTCAAGCACCGCTGAACTGGGCCCTTCATCTCAAGCACCGCTGAACTGGGCCCTTCATCTCAAGCACCGCTACACTGGGCACCGCCGTCTCAAGCACCGCTGAACTGGGCCCTTCATCTCAAGCACCGCTGAACTGGGCCCTTCATCTCAAGCACTGCTACACTGGGCACCGCCGTCTCAAGCACAGCTGAACTGGGCCCTTCATCTCAAGCACCGCTACACTGGGCACCGCCGTCTCAAGCACCGCTGAACTGGGCATCGCCGTCTCAAGCACAGCTACACTGGGCCCTTCATCTCAAGCACCGCTACACTGTGCACCGCCGTCTCAAGCACCGCCGAACTGGGCACCGCCGTCTCAAGCACCGCTGAACTGGGCCCTTCATCTCAAGCACCGCTACACTGGGCACCGCCGTCTCAAGCACCGCTGAACTGGGCCCTTCATCACAAGCACCGCTACACTGGGCATTGTCGTCTCAAGCACCGCTGAACTGGGCCCTTCATCTCAAGCACCGCTACACTGGGCCCTTCATCTCAAGCACCGCTACACTGGGCACCGCCGTCTCAAGCACTGCTGAACTGGGCCCTTCATCTCAAGCACCGCTACACTGGGCCCTTCATCTCAAGCACCGCTACACTGGGCACCGCCGTCTCAAGCACCGCTGAACTGGGCCCTTCATCTCAAGCACCGCTACACTGGGCCCTTCATCTCAAGCACCGCTACACTAGGCACCGCCGTCTCAAGCACCGCTGAACTGGGCCCTTCATCTCAAGCACCGCTACACTGGGCCCTTCATCTCAAACACCGCTACACTGGGCACCGCCGTCTCAAGCACGGCTGAACTGGGCCCTTCATCTCAAGCACCGCTACACTAGGCACCGCCGTCTCAAGCACCGCTGAACTGGGCCCTTCATCTCAAGCACTGCTACACTGGGCACCGGCGTCTCAAGCACCGCTGAACTGGGCCCTTCATCTCAAGCCCTGCTACACTGGGCACCGCCGTCTCAATCACCGCTGAACTGGGCCCTTCATCTCAAGCACCGCTACACTGGGCCCTTCATCTCAAGCACCGCTACACTGGGCACCGCCGTCTCAAGCACCGCTGAACTGGGCCCTTCATCTCAAGCACCGCTACACTGGGCACCGCCGTCTCAAGCACCGCTGAATTGGGCACCACCGTCTCAAGCACCGCTGAACTGGGCCCTTCATCTCAAGCACCGCTACACTGGGCACCGCCGTCTTAAGCACCGCTGAACTGGGCACTTCATCTCAAGCACCGCTACACTGGGCCCTTCATCTCAAGCACCGCTACACTGGGCACCGCCGTCTCAAGCACCGCTGAACTGGGCCCTTCATCTCAAGCACCGCTACACTGGGCACCGCCGTCTCAAGCACCGCTGAACTGGGCCCTTCATCTCAAGCACCGCTACACTGGGCACCGCCTTCTCAAGGACCGCTGAACTGGGCCCTTCATCTCAAGCACCGCTACACTGGGCCCTTCATCTCAAGCACCGCTGAACTGGGCCCTTCATCTCAAGCACCACTACACTGGGCCCTTCATCTCAAGCACCGCTACACTGGGCACCGCCGTCTCAAGCACCGCTGAACTGGGCCCTTCATCTCAAGCACCGCTACACTGGGCACCACCGTCTCAAGCACCGCTGAACTGGGCCCTTCATCTCAATCACCACTACACTGGGCACCGCCGTCTCAAGCACAGCTGAACTGGGCCCTTCATCTCAAGCACCACTACACTGGACCCTTCATCTCAAGCACCGCTACACTGGGCACCGCCGTCTCAGGCACCGCTGAACTGGGCCCTTCATCTCAAGCACCTCTACACTGGGCCCTTCATCTCAAGCTCGCTACACTGGGCACCACCGTCTCAAGCACCGCTGAACTGGGCCCTTCATCTCAAGCACCGCTACACTGTGCACCGCCGTCTCAAGCACCGCCGAACTGGGCACCGCCGTCTCAAGCACCGCTGAACTGGGCCCTTCATCTCAAGCACCGCTACACTGGGCACCGCCGTCTCAAGCACCGCTGAACTGGGCCCTTCATCACAAGCACCGCTACACTGGGCATTGTCGTCTCAAGCACCGCTGAACTGGGCCCTTCATCTCAAGCACCGCTACACTGGGCCCTTCATCTCAAGCACCGCTACACTGGGCACCGCCGTCTCAAGCACTGCTGAACTGGGCCCTTCATCTCAAGCACCGCTACACTGGGCCCTTCATCTCAAGCACCGCTACACTGGGCACCGCCGTCTCAAGCACCGCTGAACTGGGCCCTTCATCTCAAGCACCGCTACACTGGGCCCTTCATCTCAAGCACCGCTACACTAGGCACCGCCGTCTCAAGCACCGCTGAACTGGGCCCTTCATCTCAAGCACCGCTACACTGGGCCCTTCATCTCAAACACCGCTACACTGGGCACCGCCGTCTCAAGCACCGCTGAACTGGGCCCTTCATCTCAAGCACCGCTACACTAGGCACCGCCGTCTCAAGCACCGCTGAACTGGGCCCTTCATCTCAAGCACTGCTACACTGGGCACCGGCGTCTCAAGCACCGCTGAACTGGGCCCTTCATCTCAAGCCCTGCTACACTGGGCACCGCCGTCTCAATCACCGCTGAACTGGGCCCTTCATCTCAAGCACCGCTACACTGGGCCCTTCATCTCAAGCACCGCTACACTGGGCACCGCCGTCTCAAGCACCGCTGAACTGGGCCCTTCATCTCAAGCACCGCTACACTGGGCACCGCCGTCTCAAGCACCGCTGAATTGGGCACCACCGTCTCAAGCACCGCTGAACTGGGCCCTTCATCTCAAGCACCGCTACACTGGGCACCGCCGTCTTAAGCACCGCTGAACTGGGCACTTCATCTCAAGCACCGCTACACTGGGCCCTTCATCTCAAGCACCGCTACACTGGGCACCGCCGTCTCAAGCACCGCTGAACTGGGCCCTTCATCTCAAGCACCGCTACACTGGGCACCGCCGTCTCAAGCACCGCTGAACTGGGCCCTTCATCTCAAGCACCGCTACACTGGGCACCGCCGTCTCAAGCACCGCTGAACTGGTCACCGCCGTCTCAAGCACCGCTGAACTGGGCCCTTCATCTCAAGCACCACTGAACTGGGCCCTTCATCTCAAGCACCGCTACACTGGGCACCGCCATCTCAAGCACCGCTGAACTGGGCACCGCCATCTCAAGCACCGCTGAACTGGGCCCTTCATCTCAAGCACCGCTGAACTGGGCCCTTCATCTCAAGCACCGCTACACTGGGCACCGCTGTCTCAAGCACCGCTGAACAGGGCACCGCCGTCTCAAGCACTGCTGCACTGGCCACTCCATTGCAGGCACCGCTGGCCCGTGAGCGGCAGGGGCTGGGCCGCATCTGTGTCGGGCAGGGCTGCACGAGGCACTCTGGGCACCAGGCCCCCTCCAGAACCAGTGGAGACTGTTATCCACTTGTGAGACTGTGGCTTTGCACTCCCCAGGATTGAGCAGTGGGCAGCCCACCCACTGTATAGACTTGTGAGACTGTGGCTTTGCACTCCCCAGGTTTGAGCAGTGGGCAGCCCACCCACTGTATAGACTTGTGAGACTGTGGCTTTGCACTCCCCAGGATTGAGCAGTGGGCAGCCCACCCACTGTCTGGACTTGTGAGACTGTGGCTTTGCACTCCACAGGATTGAACAGTGGGCATGAAGGCCCCTCGTGGATCTGGCGTCGTGCACTCATCTGGCTGAGGTGCCCCCCTTCCCTTCCCCCTGAGGTGCCTGTAGTTTTGCTATCTGATGCCCCTGCAGTGTTCTCTCCATTAGAGTCAGGTATCCTGTGTGGGCTTTGCCCATGTGATTTGGGCCCAGTGGTCCACGGACAATGTCTGCTACAATGCTCGGACTTTTACATTTCTGTATATAAGAGTTTTTGATGTGTATATATATTTTTTTGGCAGTATTGCAATATATTTCAATGTTTAGAATCATTTCCTTTTGTCTTTGCATTCTTCCGGGGGGTTTGGGGGGTGTAACTGTGATGTATTGCTATGCATTGATGTGTGTGTTGTAGTGGGTGAGGGTGGGGGTGGGTGTGTTGCGTATGTGTGTCCCCGTAATTTTTTCCCTCCCCCTCCCCTGTGTCGTAGGTGCAGTACTCACCGTTGTCTTCTGCGCCGGCGTTCGTGCTCCTGGTAGAGGAGCAGGAAGACTATCGCTGGGAGTATGTGGAGTTCGGGTTCCATGCTGTCCTGATTCCACGTGGGGTGTATGGAGGTGAGCGTTTTCCCTTCGAAATGGCTGTTTCCGCCGTGTTTTTATCGGCGGGGCTACCGCCCCAGAAAAGGTGGCGGATTGGTAGGTTGTGATACTGTGGGCAGTACATTGACTCCCGCCTGTCTGTTGGCGGGGACCACCACGCTGTTTGTTTGTACCGCCGTGGCGGGCGGTGTGTTAATGTGGCGGTCTCTGTTGGCGGTTACCGCATCGGTCGGAATTTCATTTTTTTTACCGCCAGCCTGTTGACGGTTTTGCCGCTGCTTTAACACCGACCGCCAGGGTTGTAATGATCACCTATATATGCCAGTTGGTATAAGCCTATTGAATTATTTTTTAGATGTGTAATCACAAGCACCTTAACACTGGTTAGCAGTGTCAAAGCTTTCTGACGGGCCTGTGTCCAGATCACTTTCTTGGGCTCCTTCTAAGTCCTAAGGACAAAAAACATAAGTTCAGCACAATGGAAGAGGAGAGGTCAAATGTTTTGGGGGAGTGGCTATCTTAATGCTGACAGTTCTAACACCCATATGCAACATATATATCTTGTTTTACTTCCTTCTTTTTGGATACCACTGTACCCCTGCAGTACTGACCACTCAAGCTTCCCATATCTTGTTATTGTACTGCGCAAGCTTCCGCATGGAAGCTTGCCCGGCACGGCAGTTCCAAGCTTAAGCAGGGGCTCCAGCAGGAATACTACATTATCTCATGGGCTACGGTAACTGCAACATGAACAAAACATTTTTTAAAAGTGGTATCAGAAGGCCCTCTGTTTCCCAAACCTCAATTACCATGGGGTCAGATTGTTTCTACCTTGCCCCTTATGCTTTATTTTTTAAACTTTTCAGGTCACAGAGACCAAACCCCAGGACCAGACCCATGGTGTAGAAATGACTGACAGAAGAAAAAGCTCCCCTGGTGACCCAATTTTTTTAATTTTCGGTACCACAATACCCCTTCAACACCAGCCCGAGCATCTCTTTAAACGTGAATTTCTTGAAAACAGCAATACACAAAATCACAATAGACATGCTTTCTGAGTACGGTTCCATCTTTTAGTCAAATTTGGTGTGATTTTGTTCAGCTATTCACCTTATCACCTGCCCACAGGCAGGCAATACCCTGCTGCACATGGTTTGTTCTGAGTTTGTCCACAGGGCCTAGCCTTAAGCCTTTAACCAGGCCTTATGCCCAAACCCCGTGGGCGGCCAAACCCCGCAGTCAGGCAATTCCACAATATCCCACATTACGTTTTTTTTTTGCTTTTGGTCCCGTGGTACTCCCACTGGAGTTTACGGTGGCCACACTCATTCCCACAGGAGTCACGTGGGCTTTGATGACCTGGCAGATTTTTTCTTTAAATTTTATCCCCACAGACGTTCCCTTTGCCAAACCTCCACAATAACGGCTGGGTGGGATCAAGTTATCCCTATCCTGCCCCCATATATGTTTTCTTTTTTTTTTAGAACTTTGGACTCCTGGTGGTAGCAACATTTCTCTTCATGTTGCCGCTCGCCAGTCACAGCTCTCAGTCCTGTAGGACTAGTCTCAGTTCCTCAGGTGAGTCATTGAGAATACTTTATTTTGCAATGTTTTTACTGGCATCTCATGATTTTATATATATATATATATATATATATATATATATATATATATATACAATATTTCCTTATCCCATTTGAAGGAAAAGTCAAGACACCTTCAATAGTTGCAAAAATATATTGGCAATAACACAAAAAGACTTCCTCCCAACGCGTTTCAGCCGTAGCCTTGTTCACGGACTTTTCCTTCAAATGGGATAAGGAAATATTGGATGTATTTAATGGGATTCCCGATCCTGTGTCAAGACCGCTGCATAGAGCCTCGGTATTTCGGTAATAATCTTTGCTGAATATATATATATATATACATATATATATCACTATTTTATTAACCTCAATGTTTCAAAAACTGCTAAACAGGTTTAAACAAAATCACAAAAAGCATGCTTTCTTTGTAAAGATCTAGCTTAGTGCCAAACCTGGTGTAATTCTGTTCAGTTGTTTTTTCTGTATTGTTATCTAATCTTCCCAATCAAATTTGTGTTTTAAGATCACCCCTTTTTCTCAACCCCACTTGGTGGATCACCCCAATAAGTTCTAGGAAAGAGCTAGGTGGATGAAATGCTTTTTTCTTTTACATTTTTGTGAAGATTTGTCAAACAGTGTCAGAGATATTAGCATAACAAAAACACTCTTTCTATGGCAACTCTAACTTATGTATAACTACACAGTGGTTACCACAAATGTTTACCCTAGGAATTATTTTTTTAGTTTGCTGATAACTATGTTGCTGTTAAAGAAATCTCCATTTTCCATTTCATTATGTCTTGATGTACATTGAGCACAATCAACAAGGACACTTTCCTTTTCGTGGTCTTTCTTTGAAGGATTTACCAAGATCAGTGAAAATCAAATCTATTAATTTTGCAGACTGACATGGACATTGTAAAATACTGACTGGCTACAGAAAGCAGATTATTTTACTACCTCAGTGGTACTCAATCTTTCTACTTCTTTGGACCCCAACTGCATCACTATTGGAGGCCTAAACAGTTTCTAAGATTTGAACCTGCAAGCAATTCACAAAAATACAGAAACAAATATTCATCAAACACATTTACAAAGTATGAAATGTTATTTAATTCACAAACAATAAATATACAAAAGTCAGTAAGATTGAAGCTTTTCAAAATTAGATTTTATTTTTAAAAGACTAAGGGGCAGATTTAAAGAAAGAGGCGGTGCAAGCTGTGAAGCGCCACTTTCCCTTAACGCCCCCCTACTGCCACCATGTGTGCACTGTCTCTAAGCTACGGCGTACCATGGCACAGGGTAGGGGGCAATAGCGTCAACATTTTTTATGCTATTGATGTACTGTTCAGGGTTAGCACCCAAATTTTGGCGCTAACCCGGAACAGTACATAGGGTAAACAATGGTGTGCCCCCTTTTAACGCCTGCAATGAGCAGGCGTTAAAAGGGCCTAAAAAAATTATGCGAACAAAGCTCTTAGATTTCTTTGCATCATTTTGTCGGCTCTCCCTTAAACTTATATTTTATATATATATATATATATATATATATATATATATATTTTTTTTTTGCATATATACTTTATTAATCTACTAATACTGTTTCATTTTCTAAATAGGAACATACCCTTAAGTAGGATATGCAGACCACATATTAAGAACTCCTGATCCAACTTGCATGTTAGTTAAGAATTGCATGACTGTATGCAATAAATTTATCAATGAAGCCCACCTCCCTATCTACATTGACTTGGTCACATAATGACTGTGGCTCTCTTTTTTAAAGTTAGTTTTTATTTCCTTTAATGGCTGAAAATATTTAATCAAAGTGACACAATCCCCATTTTGTGCAAATGATTTCATTTATGTCAAATCTTCCATCTTTATGGCACTTATTTTTTTTATAAACAAAATGTTATTGTTTTGAAAAAGAAAAGGGAAAGGGAAAACAAGTGGAGAAATAAAGCTCAAAAACACCTTGCACAGGTAAATGTGGTGAGCCCCAGACCACTGTACTTTGACATTAAACCAAACCATGCGACAGACTTCTGGTCCAATTCAAGCATCATAAAGGGAGCAATGACCCCCAGCGGTCTACAGGAACATTCCCAGCCACCTTTCCCGTACCTTCTCATGCTTCTGGGGACAGCCCCTTGACTCATAGACCAGTTTTTCCTGGTTAGCGCACCAGTCCACCCCATGTCTCCATTTTTGAAGAGACGGGCACGTAGATGAGTACCAGGTTGCTACAATGTCTCTCTTGGCGACCAACAGGGCGCGTGCTCGCGTGGCCCTCAGTTCCTCCATCACACCTAATAATACTAGTTTAGCAGACATCTGCTGCTCCTACCCCAGTATCACATTCAATTTGCGTGTTATTTTACCCCTGTAAACCTGCAGCACTGGGCAGGAGCACACCATTTGAAAAAAATCAGCCGGTTCCCCTGCAGATCGAGGGCACTGAGCCGTAAGGGGCAAAGACCCATCCGGTGTAGCCTGTCGGGCACCAGATATGCCATATGTAAGTAGTAAAATTTCACTGCGCGAAGCCTCGATGACACCGCCAGCATCCCAGGTGCCATTAGCGCCTCTGCCCAATCAGTTTCTTCAAACTCTCCCACCCATGCCTCACATTTACTTCTGTTTGATTCCAAACTGCCCGGAGCATTGTTAACAAACGTTTTATAAATCTGGGAAACACCTTTCCCCCCTAAATTGCTCATAAGCAACTTGGCTTCAAGTGGATTGAATTCCGGTATGGGGTCTGTAGGAGCCAAGTGGGTACCCAGGGCGTGCCGGAGCTGGAAGTACTTGTCAAATTGTGTCCGGGACAGCTGAAAATCAGCCTGTAGCTCCTAGAATGATTTCATTGCATCACCTTTCCATACATCACCCACTAGTGATATACCCAGTAGGTCCGATTCAGCAAACCCCTCCAGTGCCGCTGCCTCACTCAGCCACCTCCCATGCCACAGCGGGGTCTGTCCGGTGACAACAGCATTCCACTGGGCATGCCGCAGCGCCGCACGCAACGCCAGGAATACCACTTTAGTTACCGGCTCCATGTCTCCGTGGAGTGGACTGGCATAGAGCAAATCAAGGATACGGGGGAAATCCAACATCTCCAATTCAACCAGGTAGGCTGGATCTGCCCACCCCCCAGTAAACCAGTCATGTACAACCAGGAGCTGAGTCGTCAGATAATATAAATAGGGGTCCGCCATGCCCAACCCCCGTCATACACCCACCATGCCCTGAACCATGGACATGGGATCGGGAGTGAAAAGTGTTGGAAGACATATAAAAGTTGCTGTAATACCATCATCTTATATAGGGCTAGCACGTTCAATGGCAATGTCTGCCACCTCAGCAAGTCTGCCTTAGTGCGGGTTAGGAGTGGGGCCAAGTTCCTGGACTGTGTAAGTTCAGGAAGAAGGGTTATCCAAACACCAAGATAGTTAAAACTGAGCCTGCGCAGGGGTATCTCATTTTGCCAATCAAAGCAGTCTTGCGAACTGGCCAAAGGCACCCTGCGTGATATACTCTGTTGAAACCCTTACGGGCTAGAAAAGGACACTGGTCCCCCAGGAGGTGTGTCTCCTGCAGCAGAAGGACACCAGGCTGGTGTCGGTGTATGAAGACAAACACTGCAGTGCGCTTAATTTTGTCTAGGAGGCCATTAACATTCCACAAGATAATCTGCGTCGGACCCATCCTGTAGGTACCATGCGTTCAGACGCCACATAGGACTGGGGACTGGACAGATCCCATTATGAATCGAAGAGGCGCATGGTCGGAGATTCCACGTGCTAAGATTTCTATATGGGCAAGGTGGCTACAGTCTGTGCTCAGCAAAAGCACAAGGTCAGTCCTAGATTTCGTGCCAGGGTATGTGTAAATTGCTGAAGCTGTGGGTGCCATGCTCTCCATGCATCGCATAATCCTGCAGAGGTCAACCACCCAGTAAGCCCCGCTGCCATGGCCTGTCTGTGGGCTGAGGGTGGTCCGGTCGCATCCGTCACAGGGTCTAGGACTGCATTATAATCCCCTCCCAGTATGGTAAGTCCCGGGGGTAGGTCCAGGAGCAGTTTAGTTAGGTAATTGAGAGTCCCACGCACCACAGTTGGCGGGCGTAAATACTAACTATGTTGATCGTGATGCCCTCGACCTTCCCAGTAATAGCCACATAACGCCCTTGTCGGTCCCTCCAACCCTCAAGTACTGGTATGGGAAATGAGCAGTGCAACAGTATCGCCACCACCGTGACCTCATGTGAACCCTGCATGATATACTCTGTCGAAACCCTTACGGGCTAGAAAAGAACACTGGTCCCCCAGGAGGTGTGTCTCCTGCAGCAGAAGGACATCAGGCTGGTGTCGGTGTATGAAGGCAAACACTGTGGTGCGCTTAATTCTGTCTTGGAAGCCATTAACATTCCACAAGATAATCTATGTCGGACCCAATCGTGTGAATAATTCTGTGCATCATGACATTGTTTCTGAATCCCACCCCAACACCCCAAGGGTCTCCTCTCCTGTCCCACCCGGCCATCACTCCAGTGAGCGGTGAGCGCTCTGTCTGTTAGCATCCCAGACCCCACCCCGTGCAACTGCAAGTAAGAACACATCAAAAATTACATCAATTAACAACAACAAACACCTTAATGCAAGGTCTGAACCCCCATACTCCCCAACTCCCTCCCCACCACCCACTTCCCCCAGAAGCATCTGTCACCCTTATATGCCATCTCACTCCCGAACATAGTGAGTTGGAAACACCAATTGGTTGAGCAGTGGTGGACCCCTCCATATTGCCGGATCAAAAGTGTTAAATAACAAGCAGCCTTATTGTATTGTTTTGTATTGTATTGTATTGTAATCGTATTTAAATATCGCTTGCTACCCCTGATGAGGCGTCGAAGCGCTTTTCGGTGAGTAGCATGCTACTCTGGAACCCAACAAGAATTAGTGATGGATTAGTATTGGGAAATAATGAGTACAGTTTTAGTATTATTATGATTTAATTTGAGCCGCGGATATGAGAGTTTGTTAGTTAGACTGGAGTAATGGTGGGGTGGAGGAGGAAAGAAATCCAGAAGTGTTACTTGGGAGTATATCCCTAATTTACTCAACCCAAAGGCTTGGGATGAGTAAAGGGGGATGGAGGAGGGAAGAGTATGTGGAAGGGTTAGGGAGAGCGTAGTAGTAGGGTGAGATAAATGCGGGAGAATTTAGTAGGGTTGTGTGGGAGGTCACGGTAGTAGAGTGAGGTTTGGTGAGTTAGATGTGGAAGCAGAGGGAAGAGTTTAAGCAGAGTTATTTAGGAGATGAAAGTGGTAGAAAGGATTTGGGATGCGTCAGAGTGAGAATGGAGGATAGTTTGATAGAGACATGACATATGATGATGGGTATAAGTGTGATAAGATGAGAGCAGGAATTTAGAGATATCTAGTATAACAACCCACCCAGGAGCCATGCAATAATCCACGAACATGCCAAGCACAGAAACAACTTATATACATACATACATACATATATATATATATATACATACACACACACATGAATACACACATATGCACATACAATACATAATTAGAACCATGGGTAAAATATACTTAGTCAAACAGGTTTAAAGAGTGTGTGTGTATTTTATTGTTATGACATAGTAGCGATACATATTTTCTAAAGAAACTATACATAATTAGAAAAATACACATAATCTGAAAAAATATTTTATCAACATAGGCATATGCAGTTCATAGTTTTTTTAATATGGTGGTTATGAAGGAAAGAGCCAACTCTTGAGTAGTTTTATGAAGACAAGAAAGTTATCTGTGGCTCTTATAGTTGAGGGTAATGAATTCCATAGTTTGGCTGCTTGAACGGAGAAGGATGTACCACCTATAGACTTTTTCTTGTATGGTGGTGTTCTAAGGCGGGGTGCCAATCTTGAGCGGAGGTTTCTTTGTTGGATGTATTTGGTTATTTTGTTTCTGATAAAAAGCGGTCCTGTTCCATGTATAGCTTTGTGGGTGATACAAAGCAGCTTGAAAGTGCATCTTCTGGCAACGGGTAACCAGTGTAGTGCTCTCAAGGCAGGGGAGATGTGGGCTTGCGGCTTTACATGTAATAGTAGCCTGGCAGCGGAATTCTGGATACGTTGTAGTTTTTTCATAACAGATAGAGATGATCCATGGTAGAGGCCATTGGCATAATCCAGTTTGGATAGTACAAGCAAGATAGTAGCTTGCACCTTGTGTGGAAATCCGAGGTAGGGGAAGATGCGTTGTAAAGTCTTCAAGGTGATGAAGCTTGTTCGTGCTAATTTGTCCACTTGGGCATTTATAGTTAACTTGGAATCCATGGTGATTCCTAGGTTTTTAACTTCCTTGGATAATTGAGGCGGTGGTCCGAGATCGTCAGGCCAGACACACAGAGGGTCATAAATTTTCCAGTCACCCCATATGAGTATTTCTGTTTTGGAGGTATTTAGTTTGAGATGGCTCCAGGTCATCCACTGATCAACGGCTCTGAGGCAACTGAAGATTTGTGAGTTTTCAATGTTTTCGGGGCATTCTAATTTAAGTCGTATTTGTGTGTCATCTGCATAGTTGTAGCATGTGAGATGGAAATCATTGATCAGTTCTGGTAAAGATATCATGTAGATGTTGAAAAGCAAAGGTGAGATGATTGACCCTTGGGGGACCCCTGCTTTTGTGAGGTAGGGTTTGGACGAGAAGGGGGGCGAGTGGATGATATTCGATCTTTTTCGAAGATAGGAAGTAATCCAGTCAACCGTATCAAAGGCAGCTGAGAGGTCCAAGAGAAATAGTGGAGCAACTCCATTTCGGTCGACTGTGTTTTTAAGATCATCCCAGATTGCTATGAGTGCTGATTCAGTGCTTCTTACTGGGCGGAATCCAGTTTGGAAGTCTGAAAGTATAGAATTTTCTTCAATGAATTGTGACATCTGGGCAAATGCTGCTCTTTCTATCAATTTGCCCAGGAAAGGTCCTGCGTGATGGGGCAATGCAATCTGTCTGTGGTCAGTTTGTGATGCATGAGTTGGATGCCTTTGTAGAATATGTGTTTTCATGGTGAGGGATGTGTAGGGGCTGGAACCATTCTTGGTCCACTGAGAATTGGGAAGCATTTCTGGCCCTAGACCCTAGTCCCTACCTGTCCCGAACAGATCCAAACAGGCAGCTGCCCTTGTCCTCTCCACCCTTTGCCTCGACGCCCGGGCTGAGACGCCCTGAATCCTAGCCTTTGATAGCCCTATTGGCCAATAAGAAGCTGGTTCTAACCCTAGCCAATCCTATTTCAAGCCCTTATTCAAACAACTAATGGGAGACCCAGCCCTAATCACCAATCATAGCCCTATTCCTGACCACCAATCACAGCCCCAGCCCTAAAACCAGCAACCAATCAGAATCCCAGCCCTATCCACCAATCACAGCCCTAGAACCAACAGCCAATCATCCACCAATCACAGCCCTAGAAGCAACAGCCAACCAGATTCTCAGCCCTATCCACCAATCACAGCCCTAGAACCAACAGCCAATCGGATTCTCAGCCCTATCCACCAATCACAGCCCTAGAACCAGCAACCCATCAGATTCTCACAGCCCTAGAACCAGCAACCAATCAGATTCTCAGCCCTATCCACCAATCACAGCCCTAGAACCAACAGCCAATCAGAATCTCAACCCTATCCACCAATCACAGCCCTAGAACCAACAGCCAATCAGATTCTCAGCCCTATCCACCAATCACAGCCCTAGAACCAACAGCCAATCAGATTCTCAGCCCTATCCACCAATCACAGCCCTAGAACCAACAGCCAATCCGAATCTCAACCCTATCCACCAATCACAGCCCTAGAACCAACAGCCAATCTGAATCTCAACCCTATCCACCAATCACAGCCCTAGAACCAACAGCCAATCAGATTCTCAGCCCTATCCACCAATCACAGCCCTAGAACCAACAGCCAATCAGATTCTCAACCCTATCCACCAATCACAGCCCTAGAACCAACAGCCAATCAGATTCTTAACCCTATCCACCAATCACAGCCCTAGAACCAACATCCAATCAGATTCTCAGCCCTGGAACCAACAGTCAATCAGATTCCCAGCCCTATCCACCAATCATAACCCCAGCCCTGGAGCTGGCAACCAATGAAAGACCATCTCCCAACAACCTATCACAACAACATATGCAACAGCCAATAGGAACTTATATAAGGAGCAAGTTAACTGAAGTCCAGTCCCTGTGGTCAAGGGGAAAGGCAACTGCTGCTCTATTCAGAATTTCCTTGGATACAGACAGGCTGAATCCACACTTCCAAGCTAGCAGAGTCTACTTTCAACACTGGAATACTGCTGGGCGCGCACTCTGAAATTGGGCTTTTTTAAAGGCAAAAATACAGGGGGGGAAGACAGTTTTTAAGCACAATTTAATTCACAGGGGGTGGGAGGTGTGCCACAAACTAGCAAGGCAATTCAAACAGTCACGGCAAAAACGAATAAAAAAAAAACACCACTTTAAAAGTGGTAAAGTTTCAATCAGCGCGGGTGACACCCGTCCCGTTATCTCTTCCTTACTTGCTAAGTCAGAGCGTCGGGCTGCAGGGCAGATCGGAGTCCTCCATTGTCTCTACGGGAGCATGTGCCGATCCCTGCAGCCCCAGGTCTCCCTCGCCACCCCTTTGACTTGCCTTCATCTGTTGTCCTGATAGTTCCTCAGATGGGGTTACCCTGGGGGAGCCTGAGCGAGAGTCCCAGCGTGCCCTACGTCTCCTCGAACGCGTCCGTTGGCAAAGGCCAGATGGCCGATTCTGCTGGTTGCTCGTCGGCATTCCGTCTTGGGCTAGCCGCTGTCTCTCACCGGGAGGGCCAAGGGGTACCTTTTCTGTCAACCAAGTCCATGCTGCAGCTGGTTGCTCAAAGAAGTGAGTCTTGTTTCTGTGCACCACTTGGAGTTTCGCTGGGACTAGAAGGCGGTACAATATGTCCATCACTCTCAGTTTCAGCCTTGCTTCAGCAAAGGAGCGACGTTGCAATTGCACATCCCTTCTATAGTCTGGAAAAAGAAGGACCTTTGCCCCGTTGCAAAATAAATCCCCTTTAGAGCACGCTTCCTACAGCACAGCGTCCCTATCCTTAAAATTGAAGAGATGGAGTATCACCGGTCTGGGTGGAGAGTCCGGTGGAAGCCTGGACTGCAGAGCCCTAGGGGCCCATTCGATCGCAAACCACGGTTTGAGGCGGTCCTCCAGCATCCAGGAGCGGAACCAGTCCTCCAGGAAGGAGGCCAGGGATGATGTCACAGTGTTCTCCGGAAGGCCCACCATAGGCAGATTGTTAAGCCTTGACCTATTTTCAGCATCTTCAACTCTCCGGTGTAGTTCTGACGTGTGGGACGATAACGCAGATACTTGCATCTTTAGGGCAGTCAGGTCGTCTTCCACTGTGGATATTGTTGTTTCCGCTTCCGTAATTCAAGCTGTTGTGTTGCGAAGATCCTGACGTACCAGGGCCCCATCCACTCTTACCTCCCCGAACTTGGCCTCTACTGCCGACTGAGACGCCTGAATAGCTTGAAGGATTGCTGTCGGATCACTGGAACCGCTGGTGGACCGTCACCGCTGCTCAGAGATCGGTCTTCAGCGCGGGTCCCACCAGAGCCCGTGGTAAATGGGTCTATGCGCGTCTGCGCCGTGGGCAGTCAAGTTGACTTGTCCTTTCCCATTGTCGCCTTCCAAGACCAATGTGTAGTTTAAGACACCCTGATCAACGTACACTAAGAAAGTCCTGCTAGCTTTCCATGCAGGGTCACAAGGTCACCAAAGCTGTCCGCCACTGCTCATATGCACAGCTTAATCTTCACCTCAGGACAGCAGGGCCCTTGCAAGGATCATTAGGTAGTCATTCAGTCGTTCGGCCACATTCATGTCTTACTGTGGTGACTGGGCCTTGGAACTCAGGAGACCATATTCCAAAAGTCAAATAACCCAGATCACCCCCGCTCAGCTGGCTCCCCCCTGCACTTCTCCTTATTTCCGGTGGGCCTCCCAGTCCTCGTCAGGACCCACCAAAACCACCATGGGGAGGAGGGGGGAAAGAGGTATATTTGCGCCCGCCGCAAGTTCTTAGCCTTTCTCTGAAAGTCACTCTCCTCACCTTTGACCCCTCCAATCTGGTCACTCTGGCAGGAGGGGTGGGGGTCCAGGACACCGCGCCCCTTAGCGCCAAGGCGAAGGGTGCCCATCTCCTTCACTGTGCAGACCGTCCTTTGGTCCGCTCACAGCACCGTCACCTGCAGCACGCCAGTCGGCTGGGCCACGGCCCCGCAGCCCACAGCCTTCCCGGTCTCCGGGCATGTCTCTGTCGTCCAGTCCCAAGTTTGACCTTGTGCCGCTTTCCGCAGCGCTCACGTTGGCCAGTGGATCCACCCGTTGCCTCCGCACCACTACGTCCCTCCGGCGGTCGCCCGTCTCTCTCCCGTGCAACTGGTAGCCGGGGACAGACACTGGAATGCTCTCCGTCGCCGGCCCCTCCTCAGTTGCAGTTGTCGCTAGCTGGGTGAGTCCGCCATTTTGAGTGCGGACCGCTCCAGGCCAACAGTGCTGCACAGCCGAATCGCGGGGCCCGGAGACTCCCCTGGTTCGGCCAGGGAGGTCAGGATAATCCCGGGAGCGGGTGTTGCCGCAGATGGAGGCGGATTATGGGTGCAGCTTGAGGTGGATACCAGAGGGGTCCAAAGCACTGCGAGAGTGCGACCGCTATCTTGACACCTTGGCCACACCCCTTCGGATTTATGGCACTTCTTTTATAATGTAAAACATGTCTTCTGGGTGTTCACCTTTATTATCAGTTTTTGAGATGAGTAGATGACAGCAGACTTCAGGATAATTATATTCCTGGATTTATCCATTGCATTTGAGAATATTTATCAGAAACATTTTATGTTGTCTCAAATCTCTACAGAGTGAGGCTAACCAATACTTCTGATTGGAAACCTTAATCTCTGATAGGTGCCAACAAGCCCAGTTAGACAATTTCTGTCCTGCCTTTTAACTCCTACACTAGGCAATACCCAGCGTTCTGCCTTTCCTCATTAAGGGGCATATTTACTAGAGGTGATGCAGCACACATAGAAAGAGCATACAAACAAAGAGAAATGAAAGCATTGCTCCTCATTGCGCCATGCTAACGCCGCCCGAGGCAATTGTGTGGGAACTTGGTAGACTACTGTTTAACAAAGGTCACCATTTGTACTTAGATAACTTCTGAACTGGAGTGCAGTTGTTCAAGGAATTGTTTAGAGTGGACACTGTTGCTTGTGGCACAATCCGTTCTAACCGGAAAGGCTATCCAAGGGAGCTTGTCTGTGAAAAAACTTGAGAGGGGACAGTGCGGTGCCTTGCGGAATGAGGAGCTGCTAGCTCTAAAATTTACTGACAGGAGAGATGTCAACATGCCAAGCTGACTACCATCCATGATGAGAGTACTTCCCCTGTGACTGTTTGGGGGTCAGGTTTCCGAAGTGCGCAAAATTATGTGCATTTTAGATTATAATAAGCACATGCGAGGTGTAGATAGAGTTGATCAGAGGTTGGAACCGTATACTGCTGTTCGTAAGTCTTACATTTGGTATAAGAAGTTAGCGATTCACCCTGGGCGAGAGCTCGACAAGTCACCCCATTCAGAATTCCCCTAGGTGCCTACTTTTAAGAAATGTCCAGGTTTGCAAGGTTTTCCTAGGTGCCGGCTGAGCTAGAGACCAAAATCCAAAGCTAGCCACTGTGCAAAAAACAGGCCAGTTTTCTTTAGGAAAATGTGATGTGTTCATGTTGTGTTTTGGGGCATTTCCTGTCGTGGGCACTAGGCCTACCCACACAAGTGAGGTACAATTTTTATCTAGAGAATTGGGGAAACGCTGGGTGGAACGAATTTTGTGGCTCCTCTTAGATTCCAGAACTTTCCGTCACCAAAATGTGAGAAAAAGTGTAAATGTTTTTGCCAAATTTTGAGGTTTGCAAAGGATTCTGGGTGACAGAACCTGGTGAGAGCCCCACAAGTCACTCCATTCTAAATTCCCCTAGGTGTCTAGTTTTCAGAAATGTCCAGGTTTACTAGGTTTTTCTAGGTGCCGGCTGAGCTAGAGCCCAAAATTCACAGCTAGGCACTTTGCAAAAAACAGGCCAGTTTTCTTTGGGAAAATGTGATGTGTCCATGTTGTGTTATAAGGCATTTCCTGTTGCGGGCACTATGCCTACCCACACAAGTGAGGTACCATTTTTATTGGAAGACTTTGGGGAATGCTGAGTGGAAGGAAATGTGTGGTTCCTCTCAGATTACAGAACTTTCTGTCACCGAAATGTGAGGGAAAAGTTTTTGTTCGCCAAATATTTGAGGTTTACAAAGGATTCTGAGTAACAGAACCTGGTGATAGCCCCACAAGTCACCCCATCCTGGATTACCCTAGGTGTCTATTTTTTAAAAATGCACAGGTTTGGTAAGTTTCCCTAGGTGCCGGCTGAGCACAGGCCAAAATCCACATCTAGGCACTTTCCAAAAAACATGTCTGATTTCAATGTAAAAATGTGATGTGTCCATGTTGCGTTTCCTGTCGCGGGCATTAGGCCTACCCACACAAGCGAGGTATCATTTTTATCGGGTGATCTGGGGGAACACAGAATAGAAGAACAAGTGTTATTACCCTTTGTCTTTCTCTACATTTTTTCCTTCCAAACATAAGACAGTGTGTAAAAAACACGTCGGTTTGAGAAATGCCCTGTAATTCACATGCTAGTATGGGGACCCCGGAATTCAGAGATGTGCAAATAACCACTACTTCTCAACAACTTATCTTATGCCCATTTTAGAAATGCAAAGGTTTCCTTGATACCTATTTTTGCCTCTATATTTTACCAAATAAATAGCTGTATACCCAATATGCAATGCACCCCATTTATTGGCTCTAGGTACCTAGGGTTCTTAATGAACCTACAAGCCCTATCTGTCCCCGCAACCAGAAGAGTCCAGCAGACATAATGGTATATTGCTTTTGAAAATCTGACACTGCAGGAAAAATTTACTGAGTAAAACGCGGAGAGAAATGGCTGTTTTGTTCACTTCAATTTCATTATTTCTTTTAATTTCAGCAGTTGTTTTCTGTAGGAGAACCTTGTAGGATTCACACAAATGACCCCTTGCGGGATTCAGAATTTTGCCTATTTTTCATAAATGTTTAGCTGTCTTGTATCCAGCATTGGTTTCATACCCATTTCTGTCAGTAACTGGAAGGAGGCTAAAAGCACATAAAATAATAAAAATGGGCTATGTCCCAGTCAAATGCCAAAATTGTGTTGAAAAATTTGGTTTTCTGTTTCAAGTCTGCCTGTTTCTGATAGCTGGGAAGATGGTGATTTTAGCAACGAAAAACCCTTTGTTGATGCCATTTTCAGGGAAAAAATCACAAGCCTTCTTCTACAGCCCTTTTTTCCTTTTTTTTTTTAAAAAAAACACAAACTTGTTGCTGTATTTTGGCTAATTTCTTGGTGTCCTCTCGGGGGACCCACTACCTCTGGGTACCTCTAGAATCCCTATGTTGTTAGGAAAAATGGGTAGCTTATGTGGAAAAAAATTATGAGGGCCTAAGCGTGTACTGCCCCAAATAGCCAAAAAAAGGCTCGACACAGGAGGGAAAAGGCCTTGTAGCGAAGGGGGCAAGGGGCCATATTTAGAAGGTGGCACACACAAAAAGTGAAGCTCCAGTGGCACTAGAGGCTTGTAAATATGCCCCTTTAAGGTATAGAACTTTTGCTGTACAAGAGCACAGCATAGCAATGTCTCAAAAATAGTCTGATTACCATATGCTCATGCCAGTGTAAAAGGGTAATTCAACACTTTCATTTTATGCAGCGCTAGAGTTCATCCATTAGCCAAGTCTCGGTCCCGCTGGTTTGCTCACTATGAAATCGTGGGTCTCTTCCCAGCTATAAACTGCAGTTGACCATAGGCATCCATTTTATGTTTAGGGGCAAGAGTGTCACATAGCCAACATATTGGTATGAAACACAGATTGATCCCTCTGCAGGAACCAGTTTGATGGATCACATCTCATTGTCAATGAAGCACAGCAACTCTTTGACTGCTGCTGTAAGGAATTCAGACCACCTCTCGCATGAAGGACTCAGTCAATGTGCCAACCCAAATCAGAAAAACAGTCCTACTGCAACCAGACCACAGCCCACTGAGCAATATTTGAGTGAGACTTCTATCAAGTAGCAATCAATCCCATGAGACAATACAGGGGGAGTTAGTAGAATCATAAGCCCTCTTTCACTGAGGCATAACACACTTGAGAAAATTATAACACAAGGGATACATTTTAAAGATGTATTTTAAAATCCAAACCCTAATGTAGTTTACACAATATGAACTGTAACTACAATAAAGACAAAATGGCAACCCCATTTACCAAAAGCATGAATAAAAGGAAATACTCCATCTTTCCTGTTATACATTTTTTGCACACCTTCCCTCATTCCTTTGCTTCTATGTGCTAAGCTGATTCTTGCACGGGAGAACATAACAACCTATTTTGAGCTTCAGAGATGGTGCACACACCCATACCTCTTCGTACAATAGGTTTTGTGTTCAATATATTAGTAAGGACTTCTATTCTAGTTGCATGAGGCCAGGTGCACTGCTTAGTTGAGCCAGTGAAGAGGCGAAGGCTAAGTTCCTCTGCAGTAGCCTTTAGTTGGTATCATTGATATGATTCTGCATGGTATATCCCGCTGTGGCCAGGTGTGAAAGTCTCCTCTCTAAACCCTCACTGTTTGTGTTTGGCTTTTATAACCATATTTCACTTGTTGTTAAAGCTCTCATAATAAACAATTAACAGAGCGATGGGATGGTCTTTCACCGATTTTCAGTCTTTGAGACTGTCTTATTTTGAACTCTTCAGAATTCAATTAAAAGTAATGTGAAATAGAACAGTCAACACTTAGAGTGAATACCACAAATATATTCAAGAGATACTTGATTATTATGTTGCAGGGCATAGTAATGTATATTAAATGTGCATTCTTTAAAAACACTGTTTCACTCTTGATTGAATCAATAGCACATGTAACTCAAGAAGAGAAATACCCAGAAGGAAAAAAGACCTAATATTTTTACCACAGTTTCATTTTACTGAAAGTAAGAAATTGAAGCAGCAGTGGAATCCTATGAACATTCTGCCTTCTCTCAGGGATCAGCACCATACATTTGCAGTCCTGAGTTAGGTAGTATATTCATAGAATATTTTGTGTGGCTTCAGCATCTTACTTTCAGAGAAAGCTGAATCCAAGCTGCCTTTGTCCTGAAGCTGTGTGACTTTGCTCACCTCACAAAGCCACAGAGTGGGGATGAGGCATTGGCTCTGGGTGGTGTCACAAGTCCCAGCTTATGGATTTGCCCTCATTTGGGTTGCCTAATCCTTATTTGGTGTGACATCTGACTTCCTCTCTCATTCAGCAGGTTGCCACTGTTAACACGCCTGACCTTAATAAGTAAACTTACAAGGTGACACGAATGGGTCGATGAACCTTTTGATTCACAATTAAGATGTTCTTACTATAGCTTCAGTACAAATCAATAATCAATACACCATAATCAATAATCATTAGTAATCAATAAAATCAATAATCAATGGAGTTAGTAATTATCACGCACCATGACCTTTCAGTCATGAATACCCACACCTTTAGTAAAAGTTTAGAATATTTAATTCCCCATATTAACAATGCTAAGGTCATGTAGATTAATCTCAAAATCAAATGGAACACATACAAAAACATCACTGCTTGTCCAAAGCGGCGGAAGAACGGAACCTAATCAAAGCTTGAACTACAACACATTCTATGGTTATGGTGCAAATCAATAGCAAAGTCAACTGCGTCAACGTAATAACGTACATGGAATTCAGCAGAAAAATTCATCAAGCATTAGTCTCTGTTATGATAATCTATTAGTGAGAATCCTTAGCTAATGTTAGATTAGTATCAGCATGTTGGGCTTCATGCAAAACAATTTAGCTACACAAATTCAGAAAACATCTATGATAGAGCCATAGACAAAACAGCGCAGTTGGTACTTGGAAAGAAAAAGGAAATATGCACAATAATCACAGTCTGGATATACCTATCCTGAGGTGGATCAGCAAAGTAGAATCAGTCTTCGTCCTCAGTATATCAGTCGATCAGCAAAGCATCAGGCTTTGGCATCAGAATTTTAAAAGTCATTAAGCATTATAGTTAAGCACATCTCTAATAAAGACGCATAAGAAAGTAGTAATCTCTCGGTCAGGAA
The DNA here is from genome assembly GCF_031143425.1 of Pleurodeles waltl. Lineage (NCBI taxonomy): Eukaryota > Metazoa > Chordata > Amphibia > Caudata > Salamandridae > Pleurodeles > Pleurodeles waltl. The sequence goes on along the minus strand of NC_090447.1, from coordinate 626,364,133 downwards.
AAATATGGGCAAAAATTACTGCATGAAGGCAAGGGCAGAATGTCTGTCTTCTCACTGTGCGGTGTTGTTAAGTCAAAATTGTTAAAACTATCCCCTAATTCCTTATTGGTCAGTAAATCACATGTTCACACTCTGTCCAATAAAACTAAAATCCCAAATCTATGAATTCTAATATTTCTCCATTCTCATATTGTTGATTGGTTTGTCTTGCAATGTCCTCTTCATCTGGCTTGTCAGGTAACAATATTGTTGCAGCTTCTACTCTAGTCAGTATCTTCATTGTTCTTGTCCTGGGAAAGTCAGTCTCACAAACATTACACATAAAATGCTGCATTAGCAAGAACATCATCTTCTAGCAGTCGGTTCTCACGAAAAGATTCCGTTATGAGCACATTTAAACAATACAATAGACATTTCACAGTTTAATTAACTTGGTCAGCATTTTTATTAACCACTATCAAAATACAGCTTTTACATGAGGCCTGGCAAGTACGCCAAGACACTCGCTAAGTTAAGGCCTACAATTAATAAGCATAATTAATAACCCTTAATATGACATATTACTGCATTATTCTAACATATATTCAAAATTTCATAATATTTAATCATTGATTAGTACACTTCGTTAACATTGGGGGCCATTCTTCGTGATCTCATTTTCAAATGAGTGCATTATTTTTCTACGTTATTACATTTTCTACATAAACTTATTATTCAAAATACATAAACACTCAATAATAATTTTTAGTAAAACACCTGCGCTAGCACCACTCACTGAGCCTTCTTGTCATCTAATAGCCACATCTGCACCATTTCTCTGTGCATTATCCTTGCAGAACTTATATGATTTTCTGAAGAGCATTGGGGATGGAAAGCAGGTTGTACTGGCCCTACTTCTTGCTGAAGAAGGATGTTGAGAATGATGTTCGGGAAGGCTGTGGGGGGTTATAGTATGGAGAGGCCCTGGAGGAGTGACTGTTCATGGGGGTGGTTGTGGCATTCTTAGGGAGATGACTGCAAGTCATGGGGGGCTTTTCTAAAGTAAAACCAGACGTAGCCCTTACCTAGATCGCTCCCTTTTTCCATCTCTATTCAAGTTGACTCCCGCTCGGTCTATTTGTTTTGCTCTCCTTTTAAACCTCTTCACTGCAATGGTCCACAGAGCTCATCACTTAGCCCTTTTCTTTTCAGTTTCTATAACACCGCTCTGCCTTACCTTGTACAACTTTTAGAAGCTCTTTATTGTTAAATGCAGATGACACTGGAATTGCATAATCCAATCTGTGTTTCTGAGTTGTGGCAGTCACCACAAGGAAATATCTAGCTTGCTAAAACTAAAATGTGTACATTTGTTTGTCAGCTTAATGTCTGGTCTTCATTATAGTGCACTCCAGATTGAAGTTCTACACCCACTCCATTATTTGTTGTAATGATCAGCTCTCTACGAAAGACATCGTCTTCATCATGACCTCCAACCACTCCAGATCTCCTGCGGACCATTGCCCACACCGCTTCTTCAACCTAGGAGGAGAAGTAATCAAAGCCTCCCTCACAGAAATCCTCAACACCTCCATCACCACAGCCACCATCCCCTAGACCTGGAAGTACACTGAGGTCAAGCCCGTCCTGAAGAATCCCTCAGCTGACTCCAACAAGCTCAAAAACCACCGCCCCATCTCACTACTCCCTTTCCGTGCCAAAGTCCTGGAAAAGACCATCAACCGCCAGCTCAATGACTACCTCGAATATAACAACATTCTCGACCCATACCATTCCAGCTTCTGGCCTAACCACAGCACTGAGACTGCCTCGATCATAGCAACTAATGACATCAGACACCTCCTCGACCTAGGGGAAACCGTGACCCTCATCGTCCTTGATTTATAGGCAGCTTTCAACACCATCTCCCACCACACTCTCATCACCAGACTCCACAGCATTGGCATCTAAGACAACACACTCGACTGGATCTCCTCCTTCCTCTCTGGCCGAACACAGAGGATCCTCCTTCCTTCATATCCGTACCCAAATAAATTATCTGTGGTGTTCCCCAGGGCTCCTCCCTCAGCTACACCCTCTTCAACACCTACATGACTCCACTGGCAGACATTGCACGCACCCACTGACTCAACATCATCTTGTACACCAACGACACATAGCTCATCCTATCCCTCACAGATGATGCTGCCACCACTTGAACCAGCTTCCAAAACACCATGACCGACATCACCACCTGGATGAGGACCAACTGCCTCAAGCTAAACTCAGAGACAAAACGGAGATCCTCATCTTCAGGAACAAGCTCTCCCCTTGGGATGATTTGTGATAGCCCACCCCTCTTGGTCCCCCACCCACACCCACCAAGCATGTATGCAACTTTGGGATTATCCTTGATACCCAAATAACCATTAAGTAACAGATCAATGCCCTCTCATCTGCCTGCTCCCACATCCACTGCATGCTCAGCAAGATCTTCCAGTGTATCCCCATCTCTACCCGTAAAACAGTCATCTAGGCCCTCATCGCCAGCCAACTTGACAATGGTGGAACCACGAAACAGCTCATGAACCTCCTCCAGACAATCCAGAACATGGCAGCAAGACTGGTCCTCGACCTCCCCAGAAGAACCAGCATCATTCCCCACCTTAGAGGCTCCACTAGCTTCCTGTCCAGCAAGGATGCCTCTTCAAGCTCCTCATGCATGCATACAAGGCCCTCCACAACTCTAGACCCGCCTACACCAACAACTGCCTCACATTACACTGACAGACCAGAGAACTCTGCTCATCCTCCCTCTCCCTCTCCCTCTCCCAGACCCATGTACCCCACATCTGCCATGAACGCTTCAGAGGTCGCTCTTTCTCCCACCTTGCTGCCAGGTTCTGGAACAACCTTCTCCCCCACCTGCGCACCTCCCCTTCTCTGAAGGATTTCAGAAAACAGCTCAAGACTAGTCTCTTCTACCGCCATCATCAGACAGATTAGGCCCACAGCATCACTCTAGGACCTGGAGACCCCAAAGGGTGACAGGTGTGTGCTCTACAAGTCCCCCTTGATTGACTGATTGATTCTTGGATTTATTTCTGGTGAATCCTTAACCTTTTGGATCATATCTCCAAACTCTCATCTTTCTGTTTCTTTTGCATCAAAATGCTATGTAAAATCACCATGTCTTCCATTAGATTGGCAAACATCAGCCATACAGAAAACGGTTTGTCATACTTTCTATACAGAAATTCCCTATATTTTGTACTCCCTGCCTACATTATCCACCAGATGCACCTTATTCAGAATGCCAAGCCACACCTTATTTTAGTCCTTCGTACGCAGCCCTCAATTTCAGTCTGTTTCAAGCTGCTTTACTATCTTCTTATAGCCAAACACTCACCCTTGTGCCTCTCTAAATCTCTCACCGAGTGCTACAGCACTTAGGTCCCACATATTTTCAGCAATGCCTCGGTGTAACATCCCCACATGAAACCTATGCTCCTCTTCTGCCTTTCAAAAATTTCCACTGTCACAAAGGCTGATATTGTTTCCCCATGTTTCTCTTATTTGGCTGCCAAGCACTGGAACACCCTTCGCCCTTGAGAACTCTTACCAGTCATCTCTTATTGTGGAAACAAAACAAAACGCCTTTGCTTTTGCATCCTACTGACTGCTATGGTGTTATTTACCTGGCGATCCCTCACGGTAACTGAGCACTATAAAAATGTTTTTTTTTCATTCATTCACGGAGTAGTAAAAATAAGCCTGTACTCCTTTGCCCCCAGGAGTACAATGACAGCACAGTTTTAACTCTTGTTTTAACGATTAGTATTCCTATAATGATTTTTTATATTTTTAATATTTTGTATGTCGATGGATTTTGTTTGATCCGGTATAAATTGACTTGACAGGAACAACTGCCTCTAAGACAAACTAGAGACAAAATGATGACTCTTTCAGACATGTTACACTTTTTTCTATTTCAGAATACTTTTGATCAGCCAAATGAAGAGTCAAAGGACATTTTCCATGTCTCACGTTAATAGTAAATAGGTCCAATTTTTTTGCCATTTTGGACTTGTAGTCTTGTATTTACAAAGGTAAGAACAAAAAATGCAAATGATAAAATGAGGACTTGATGAGCTTCAATATGTATCAGGAGGAAAGGGTGGCACTGCATAATTGCCCTCCGACACCCATCATATGGTGATTTGATATAGCCCTGAGGAAAATTGTTGAACCTAGTCCGTGACTGAAGGTCTCTTCAGATTTTGATTATCATTTTTTAAATCCAGCCGTGCTGAATGCATGAAGCAAAACAGAATACCTTCCTAGTCTTTAAGGCATTTATTCCCACATGTCAATGAATGTTTAGGCGGCGGACTCCCGATTTCTAAAGCACCAAATATTTTTAGTTTAGCTTTCTCCTGCCTGAAATCTGCCCTACTTCAATGCGCGTCAATGGAAAAAACTACTCCCCCCCGAATATTTTTTTAAATCTACCTCTTTCTGCTGCCTCAGTGTTGGCATGTATAATGATTTGCTGTTCACGCTGTCCTGTAGAAGCAAAACTCCAGTGAAAATGTGAAAATACAGAACATTTACCAAGACTCTTCTTTCAAAACTGTGCCACGATTTTTTTAAATGGAAAATTCGGCTTTGATGAAGCATCAATGGGCATATTTATACCCCGTTTGCGCTGAATTAGCGTCATTTATTTTTACACTAATTCAGTGCAAACTTAACTCCATATTTATATTTTGGTGCTGGACATGTCTAGCGCCAAAATATTGGAGTTAAAGTAAATTTTTGCCTGCGGAAAACTACCTTGCGTCAATGAGATGCAAGGTAGGTGTTTCCGGGCTAAAAATTACTCAAAGGCCCTGGTGCCACATTTATCCTCCTGTGCAAAAATGGTGCACGGGAGGGAGGTGGGCCTAAATAATGGCACTAAGCTTCCTTAGTGCCATTATTTAATGCCTGGGTCGGGGCAGGCGTTAGGGGACCTGTGGGCTCATTCCCATGGTGGTACATGCTCCAGGGACATCCCCACCCACACCAAAGGGACAGCAGAGGATGGTGGACCCCATCGTAGGTAAGTACAGGTACGTTTTTACCTCTTGTTTTAAAGTGCCATGAGGGGGCCTAACTTGGGCCCCTCTACATGGCACTGAGCCCAGTGGTCATGCCCAGGGGACCCAAGTCCCCTCGGCATTCGCCATTGGGCTGGGGGGCATGAGCCCTGTCTTACTTATACAGGAGTCATGTTCATGGGGATTGTGCTTCTCACAATGGCGCTAGTCAGGTTAGAGTCATCATTTTTACTCTAACCTGACTAGCGCCATTCTTTTACACACAACCTCCAGTTTTCCCTACGCCTCCTCCACCCGGTTAGCGTCATGTATTTTTACGCTAACCAGGCCTTAGCACTGGGTTGCGCCATTCCTTAAATATGGTGGCCATCTGGTGCTCTGGAATGACACTAGCCGGCGCTATACTTTTTGAGGCAAACCTGAGCTAACGAGTAACTAACTCCGAGCCCAATTGAGACTAAGGGATTCGAGGCTGTTTCTCTGTATAAGCTTAATCTTACAAAAATGCATATAATACTTAACTTCCAAACAGAAACGCCAACTTCTGGGATCATGTGTGTGACTACCTAACTCAGGGTCATGGTCAGCATTAGAGTGGATGATATCTTGCAATTGATTGATGAGCCCCTCCAACAGTCTTTGATAGTTAAGATGCAATCCTGGAATCATCTCCCAATAAGCATAAACTGTTGGTGCAATATAGTTAAAATGAACATTCTAAAGTGCATCATGCAGGATCAAACAAAATGGCCGTTAGCTAACGACCTACCGGATACCATGAGGTAACTGGTCAGCAGAGGAGGAGAGAATCAGCAGCTGACGATTAACAAATCAGCGGCAAAGGCATGCGAATCAGTGGGAGTGACGCAGCAAGTTTGTTTCTTCATAACTCTACCTTTAAAATGAGTTTAATTGCTTTCACCCACTGCTCCTGTCTCTACAAGATTACGGGACGCCATTTTGGATCCTTTTCAGCCCGTTTCCGCTTCAGCACATCTCCTCTGCAGCAAATCCCTTCAAAGCATTAAAATATAACATAAATGGGGAACTCCTGGTACCATCCACAATTATGGTGACTTGCATTGTTTTAAGCACTAATATCATCAAAATCCCCCCTGCTTTAATATAAATATGCTTTTACTCTGTTTATCCTCTCACGGTGGCCTTCATAATTTTGGGATATACTAATTGTTCGAAATGGGGTCTTTGGTTGGCAGTGAGGTTACCCCCTGTTCAAGCAAGGACCCTCACTCTAGTCAGGGTAAAGGAGAATCACACTTAGTTAACCCCCACTCACCCCTTTGGTAGCTTGGCACAAGCAGGTAGGCTCAACTTCAGAGCCGAGGTCTAAAGTATTTGTACTAACACATACCGTAATATAGTAAAAACATCACAAAATGATTCAACACATGTTTAGAAAAATAGCCAATATTTATCTAAACAAAACAAGACAAAAACAAAAAAAATCTGAAATACACAAGTCAAGGTATGAATTTTTAAAGATTAAACTCAAAAACAGCGCTTAGAAACACAAAATGCTTCAATGAGGTGATAACATGGCGTCATGACGGAGTCGTTCCCAACAATCCGAAACCAATGGCGCCGTGTACAGAGTAACGCAGACCCCCAGGTACAGTGCCTTAGTAAACTGTGAGAACAAGTCGGTATGTGAAGTCGGGGACTGCAGTGTTGCTGGGTGAGAGGTGGCATTGGTTCCGGTGCTGCAGGTAAAAGAGCAGAGGCGTCACGAAGAGACATAAGGTCCTTCCTGCGGAGCGGTGAAGGTGAGGCAGCGTCAGTGCGAAGTGTTGAATCCGCGCACTTCGGGTGGCATCGGTCACAACGTGGTGCGGTGACTTTCACGAAGTCGTGGACTTCAACGGGGCTGCAGCGGTTTCGGGGCTGAGAGGGTCATCGCACTCCAGCGAGGACCACAGAGTCGGTTGCAGGTGGTGTCACGGGATTTGGCAGCGGCAGCGGTGCGGAGTCATCCGAAGTCGTTTTTCTTGGATTTTCACCAGTTTCTCCTTTCAAGAGCCCAGGGACTGGATAGGGCACCATTTGTCAGAGACTTCAGAACAGGTGGCAATCCGAGTCCAAGCCCTTGGAGATTCTTCTCAAGCAGGAATATACCACAAAGTCCAGACTTTGTCCCCTTTCCCAGGCAGAAGCAGCAACTGCAGGATAGCTCCACAAAGCACAGTCACAGGCAGGGCAGCACTTCTCCTCAGCTCTTCTCCTTGGCAAAGGTTCCTCTTGATTCCAGAAGTGATCTAATTTTTAGGAGTTTTGGGTACTCTTCTTCTACCCCTTTCTGTCTTTGAAGTAGGCCTACTTCAAAGGAAAGTCTTCCTTGTTTGTGAGATCCTGCCTTGCCCAGGCGAGGCCCCAGATACACATCAGGGGGTTGGAGAATGCATTGTGTGAGGGCAGGCACAGACCTTTCAGGTGTGAGTGATCACTTTTCCCCTCACTCCCAGCACACATGGCTTATCAGGATATGCAGGCTACACCCCAGCTCCCTTTGTGTCACTGTCTAGAAAGAGTTGCAAACAGCCCAACTGTTAATCTGACCCAGTCAGGGAATCCACAAACAGGCAGAGTCACAGAATGGTTTAAGCAAGAAAATGCCTACTTTCTAAAAGTGGCATTTTCAAACACACAATCTAAAAACCAACTTCACAAAAAAATGTATTTTTAAAGTGTGAGCTCAGAGACCCTAAACTCCATATTTCCATCTGCTCCCAAAGGAAATCTACACTTTAATAATATTTAAAAACATCCCCCATGTTAACCTATGAGAGAGATAGGCCTTGTAACAGTGAAAAACAAATTTGACAGTATTTCACTGTTGGGACATGTAAAACACATAAGTACATGTCCCACCTTTTATATACACTGAACTCTGCCCATGGGGCTACTTAGGGCCTACCTTAGAGGTGCCTTACATATAGGAAAAGGATAAGTTTAGGCCTGGCAAGTGGGTACACTTGCCAAGTCGAATTAGCAGTTTAAACCTGCACACACAGACACTGCAGTGTCAGGTCTGAGCCATGCTTACAGGGCTACTAATGTGGGTTGCACAACCAGTGCTGCAGGCCCACCAGTAGCATTTGATTTACAGGCCCTGGGCACCTCTAGTGTACTTTACTAGGGACTTACTAGTAAATCAAATATGCCAATCATGGAAAGCCAATTTACACATACATTTTACATAGGAACACTAGCACTTTAGCACTGGATAACGGTAGTAAAGTGCCCAGAGGGACAAAAACAGCAAAAATAGACTTCAGCACACATCAACAACCTGGAAACAGAGGCAAAAGGTTAGGGGAGACCACGCCAAGGATGCCAAGTCTAACATGTGTCCCCCTCAGCTGGAAGTGGGGAGCAGCTATCCAACCTCATAGGAGTTCTCATCACTAAGGTGGAAGAATCTGAACAGAACATCAGCAGTGGCGTGTTCTGTTCCAGGGCGGTGTTCCACCGTAAAGTCTATCCCCAGTAAGGAAATGGACCACCTCAACAGTTTTGGATTCTCACCCCTCATCTGCATTAACCATCTGACAGGCCTGTGGTTGGTCTGAACCCGGAAGTGAGTCCCATACAAGTAAGGCTTATCTTCTTCAGCGCCCAAACCACAGCAAAAGCTTCCTGCTCAATTGCACTCCACCCATGTTCCCTGGAAAGTAACCTCCTGCTAATGAAGGCTACAGGTTGATCTAGGCCCTCTTCATTAAGCTGTGAGAGTACTGCTCCTATACCATGCTCTGAGGTGTCTGTTTGCACAACAAACTCCCTGGAGTAGTCAGGTGCCTTCAGCACAGGTGCTGTGCACATAGCAGCCTTCAGGGCATCAAAAGCGGTCTGGCAAGCCTCTGCCCAGATCACCTTCTTGGGTTGCTTCTTGGAAGTCAACTCATTCAAGGGGGAAACAATGGTGCCATATCCCTGGACAAACCTCCTCTAATAGCCAGTGAGGCCTAAAAAGGCCCTCACCTCAGTCTGCTTCTTGGGAGGCCACCAAGCCAGAATGGTGTCAATCTTTGGCTGTAGGCGTGCCACCTGGGCACTCCCTACCTGGTGTCCCAAATACACCACTGAACCCAGCCCTATTTGGCACTTGCTTGCCTTAATAGTGAGGCCTGCCTTTTACAGGGCCTCCAACACTCTGCAGAGGTGCTGCAAGTGTTCCTCCCAAGTGGAACTGAACACTGCAATGTCATCGGGTATGCTGCGTTAAAGTAATCCAACCCAGTCAACAACTGGTTGACCAACCTCTGGAATGTGGCAGGGGCATTCTTCATCCCAAACGGCAGCACTTTAAACTGAAAGTGTCCATCTGGGGTAAAAAATGCGGACCTCCTCTTGGCCCCCTCAGTTAAGGCAATCTGCCAATACCCAGACATCAAATCAAACGTTTTGAGGTATTTGGCAGCTCCCATCCGGTCTATGAACTCATCAGCCCAGGGGATGGGGTGCACATTTGTTTTCATGACCACATTGATACCCCAGTAGTCCACACAGAACCGGAGTTCTGGGGTGGCACCAGGAGCAGCAGCCTTTGGGACCAAGACCACAGGGCTGGCCCAAGGACTGCTAGAAAACTCAATCACCCCTAGGGCTAACATCTTAGACACCTCATCTTTAATGCTGGGCCTGACTTTATCAGTCACCCTGTAAACCTTCTGTTTAGTGGGTGGACTGTCCCCAGTGTCCACAACATGTGTACACAAGTGTGTGACCCCTGGTATCAAGGAGAACAGGGAGACAAACTGACCTAATACCTGGCAACAGTCCCTCTGCTGTTCGGAGGTCAGGGAGGGGGAGAGAGGTCAGGGAGGGGGAGAGGTTCACTCCCCCCACAGACCTATCTTTCTCTCCAGCAGACAGGAGGTCAGGAAAAGGCTTGCTGTCTTCCTCCAGCCCATCATCTGTTGCTAGGAGCATGGACAATTCAGTTCACTCAAAGTGGGGTTTGACACAGTTCACGTGCAGGACCCTTAAAGGGTTGCTGGGAGTCAGCAAGTCCACCAGGTAGGTGACTTCACTCTTCTGCTCCACCACCTCCAATGGCTCAGTCCACTTGTCCTGGAGCGCCCTGGGCTACACTGGCGCAATCACCCACCCTTTTTGCCCAAGCTGAAACTCGACCAGAGTGACATTCTAGTCATACCACAGTTTCATATCTGCCTGGCTTACTTCCATGTTCTCTTGCGCGAGAGCTCTGAAGCGGGCAGTCTAGTTTCGGAAAACCAGCATGTAGCTAAATACATCCTGGGGAGATTTACTAGGGGCTTTCTCTAAGCCCTCCTTCACCAGACCCCAGGGTCCACTAAAGCCAAGACCTTTTTGAGGCACCTCCCTGTAAGCAAACAGAGGCAGGGCAAGAGGACGTCCCACTTCCGGCTCAAGGGCTCTGACAGGCCCATGATCATGCCTTTTAAGGTACGGTTGAATCTCTCAACCAGACCATTGCTTTGGGGGTGGTAAGGAGTGGTGAACTTATAAGTTACCCCACACTCCTGCCACAGACATTTCATGTACGTGGATATGAAATTGGCACCCCTATCAGATACCACTTCCTTGGGGAACCACATGCAGGTGAAAACCCCCATCAATGCACGACTCACCACAGAGGAAGTGATTGATCTCAGCGGAATGGATTCCGGTACCGGGTGGCATGGTCCACCAAGACCAGGATGACCCTGTTGCCCATGGCTGTCTTGGGATCCAGAAGCCCCGCAATGTCAATACCGACCATTTCAAAGGCGGTACTAACCACAGGAAAAGGTTGGAGGAGAGCCTTACATTTGCCCCCACTCTTGCCACTTGCCTGACAAGTTTGGCAAGACCTACAATGAGCATCTGAGTGCCTACGCATTAGGGGCCAGTAAAAGTGGGTGACAAGCTGTTCAAAGGTCTTGTCCTGCCCCAAATGTCCAGCTACAGGCATGCCATGGGTCAGGCCCAGTAGGAAGGCTCTGAAACACTGCAGTACCACCAGCACACAGGCTGACCCAGGCTCAGCAACCTTAGGCTTACTATACAGGAGGCCATCCTCCCAATAGATCAGGTGAGATCCTGGCTCCTTGCCCTTCCTAATTTTGGCGGTCCACTGGGCCACTGTTTCAGGCTGCAGGGGCTCTTGACCACCATGAGGGGCTGCCATTGACCTGGTGGATATGCATACCCACCCAGGCAGACCCAACATCTCCAAGTGAGACCAGTGTTCCACCATCTTCCAAGGGGAATCCTCCAGGTCATTGCCAAGCAAACAATCCAGAGGCATGGATGGACTCACAGCTACCTTCAAGGAACCTGAGACCCCTCCCCATTCAAAGGAAACCTGTGCCATTCTGCACAGGCGCTCTCAGTTCTCCACTGCAACTACTTGGGGAAGTACCTGGGGATCTATCTGCTCCTTATACACCAGGTGACTCCTCACTGTAGTCACACTGGCCCCTGTGTCTCTCAGAGCCTCCACCCTCTGCCCATTAATGGTCACTCACTGCCTGTACTTTTTAATGTTCTCAGGTACAAGGGTTTTCTGGACCATCTCACTGCCCCCTAGCGAAACAAGGGTCATCTCAGCTGGCTCCCACTACCTGAAACCAACTCCTCCCCAAGCGTTACACTAGCCAACCCCTCGGACTGTGCACCAGTGTGTGCCAGTGTACTCTTGGGGCATTTGGGGTTCCCCCTCACATGACCCACTTGGTGGGGCACCTCCTTCCACAGGTCTTCCCTTGGAGAACCATGGCTTCTTTTCACGGGGGGCTGGGAATCCTGACCCTGGGAACTAGGTTGGGGCCCTTTAGAGAACTCCCCCTGTTTACCCTTACCCCCCCTTTCTTCTGAGAGAGACCCTGCCCACCGTTGGTGTAGTTTCCCCATACCTATTGTGGACGCTGGTGCTCTTCCAGCTTCCTGCGCAAGCTTCCTAGGGTCAGTCAGCTTGCTGTCAATCAGGTGTTGGCGCTGCTCTGCAAAACATACACTGAACAAGTGCTCCCAAGCAATTAAATTGTAAAGCCCCTCATTCGTTGCTACCTTACTACCCTTCACCCAACCATCCAGTGACCTACAAAAGGAATCGACACACTTCAACCAGGTCTGAGACTCCTTCTTTTTGTAGGACCTAAACTTGTCCTTATACTGCTCACGGGTCAGAACATATCTTGTGAGTAGGGCATCTTTCATTATGGTGTAGGTGAGTCCCCGAGAATCCCCTAAGGATGTCAAGGTGTCTCTCCCCTTTACCTCAAAGTGCTTCCACAGACCTGCCCAATGTGCATCAGTGACCAGATTCACATGGAGAGCGGACTCATAACCCTTGAACCACAATAATATGTCATCCTCCATTTTGTAGTCTTTCACTAAGTCTTTTGGAATGTGCACCCTTCTCTCTGGCTGCACTGTGCTGTTGCTGCCACCATCCATACTAGACTGGCTCCTCTGATCCAGCTCCCTCAAGCTGAGCTCATGAGCCAACAATAACTTTTTCTCTTCTATGGCCATCCTCATTTTCTCCAACTCCAACTGGTGAGCCCTCTCTGCCTGTCTGTCCTGCAACTCTTCAGGTGTCAGACCCTTGGATGACACACTGCTACCTGCCCTGGAGACCCTCCCTCTGGACATAACAGGCCATCCCACTATACCTTTGTGAATACTATGTGCCTCCTCCTCACCCTCATCCTCATCCTCTGTGTGCCCCTCAGCTTCCTTGGCTGTCCCCCAGGCCCTCATTGCCTTTTGCAGTTCCTCCTTCCTGGCGGTGCTGTTAATGGGACAGGCAAGATCCTTAGAGAACTGTTTCTGTTGGGCAACTATGTAACTCTCCAGTTTTCCCTAAATCAAAAGCAGCTTCAGCTGATGCATCTCCAGATTGAGACATGATGAATAGTAAAAAGTGCAAAGTTCCAAAGGCAGAAAACAAGTTCTCAAATAGAGTTCAAAAGCCAGTAAAGGATTACAACCAAATGGAAGCAGGGAAAAATCCAAAAAAGAGAAAAAAGCAAAATCACAAAGACAAGTAGTATGTGGTCATGTAATGGTCTGCAATGAAAACAGTAGTGTACACTTAATCACTGTATGTCAAGTACAAATACAAGTCCAAAAACAACTGCTGATCACCAATGTTAGAAATGGGGTCTTTGGCAGTCAGGTTACCCCCTGTCCAAGCAAGAACTCTCACTCTGGTCAGGGTAAAGGAGAATCACACTCAGTTGATCCCCGCTCACCCCATTGGTAGCTTGGCATGAGCAGGTAGGCCTAACTTCAGAGACCAGGTGTAAAGTATTTGTGCCAACAAAAACAGTAATATAGTAAAAACACCACAAAATTACTCAACACAGGTTTAGACAAATAGCCAATATTTATCTAAACAGAACAAGACCAAAATGACAAACATCTGACATACACATGTCAGGTTATGAATTTTTAAAGACTAAACTAAAAAATAGCGCTTAGAAACACAAAGGGGGTCATTCCTACCCTGGTGGTCCGAGACTGCCAGGGTAGGGGACGGAGGAAGCACCGAAAACAGGCTGGCAGTGCTTTTGGGGCAATTCTGACCGCGGCGGTAAAGCCGCGGTCAGAAAAGGGAAACCGGCGATTTCCCGCCGGTTTCCCGCTGCCCCAGGGAATCCTCCACGGCGGCGCTGCAAGCAGCGCCGCCATGGGGATTCCGACCCCCTTCCCGCCATCCTGTTTCTGGCGGTTTTCACCACCAGAAACAGGATGGCGGGAACGGGTGTCGTGGGGCCCCTGGGGGCCCCTGCAGTGCCCATGCCACTGGCATGGGCACTGCAGGGGCCCCCTAACAGGGCCCCATTGAGATTTTCAGTGTCTGCTTGGCAGACACTGAAAATCGCGACGGGTGCAACTGCACCCAGCAACTCCGTCGGCTCCATTCGGAGCCGGCTTCCTCGTTGCTGGTGCTTTCCCGCTGGGCGGGCGGGCGGCCTTTTGGCGGTCGCCCGCCAGCCCAGCGGGAAAGTCAGAATGACCGCCGCGGTCTTTTGACCGCGGTACGGTCTTCTGGCGGTTCCCGCCAGGCGGGCGGCTTCCGCCGCCGGCGGGGGTCAGAATGACCCCCAAAATGCTTCAATGAGGTGAGAACACTGCATTGTGACGGAGTCGTTCCCAACAATCCTACGCCAATGGCGCCCGGTACGGAGTCACGCAAACCCCCGGGTACAGTACCTTAGTAAACTGTGAGAACAAGTTGGTGCACGAAGTCGGGGATAGCAGCGCCGCTGGATCTGAGGCAGCGTCGGTTCCGGTGCTGTGAGATGAAAGAGTTGAGGCGTCACAAAGAGGCGTCGGGTCCTTGCTGTGGAGCGGTAGAGGTGAGGCGGTGTCGGTGAGAAAACACGTAAGTACTTGTCCCACCTTTTACATACACTGAACCCTGCCCATGGGGCTACCTAGGGCCTACCTTAGGGGTGCCTTACATATAACAAAAGGATAGGCTTAGGCCTGGCAAGTGGGTACACTCGCCAAGTTGAATTGGCAGTTTAAAACTGCACACACAGATACTGCAGTGGCAGATCTGAACCATGTTTACAGGGCTACTACTGTGGGTGGCACAACCAGTGCTACTGGCCCACTAGTAGCATTTGATTTACAGGCCCGGGGCACCTCTAGTGTACTTTACTAGGGACTTACTAGTAAATGAAATGTGCCAATCATGAAAAGCCAATTTACACATACATTTTACATAGGAGCACTTGCACTTTAGCACTGGATAGCAGTGGTAAAGTGCCCAGAGTGGAGTGACAAAAACAGAAAAAACAGAGTCCAGCACACATCACCAGCCTGGGAAACAGAAGCAAAGAGTTAGGGGAGACCACGCCAAGGGTGACAAGTCTAACACTAATATAGAACTCTGACTGGATACCTATCTATTATTTTTTAAGACAATATGCCAGGCTAAATCACACTAGTGTATCAGTTATTATTAGTCTTTTAAAAGTGGAGGTCCTGCATGCTTCAAAAGTCCTAATTTCCTCCTCTTCCACCATTATTGCTAATGGCTGTAATTATTCTAGGGGAAATGGCAACAAGAGAGTCAAAAAAGACCCACCCTCCTCGCCAAGTCTCCCTTACCTTTAACACTGAATGATATTATGGATGAACTCAGGTTTATAAAACCTTTTGTGTTGGAGACACATGCAGTACTACAAAGAATTGAGGAGAAATGGTCTTCTCTGGGTTCAAAACTCACTGAGGTGGAACAAAGTGCTAGTGATGCTTAAGATGTCATTACCAAAGTCGAAGGCCTGACCAAGGAAGTTACTCTGCTTAAGAAACAGACAGAAAATTTAGAAAATCATACTAGAAACAGCAACCTTCACATGTATGGTAGTCCAGACGTTTCTGAAGGTCAGGACAGGCAGCAAGCTCAGCATGCTGGTCCATCACAACCATCTACTTCATCCAAACCAAGAGGGATTATTGCCCTCTTTTTACAGTATGCAGACTTGTTAACAGTTCTTGCAGTTGCCAAACAATGTAAGCAAATGCTATAGTCTAGCAAACATATTTCTTCCATTCAAAATGTATCCAAGGTGACGGCCAACAGAAGGAAGGAAATCAGAGACAGAACAACTATTTAGATAACCCGTCGGATTTGAAACAATTTATATATAATCACAAAGGAGAAGCTATGGAACTCAGCAAAACTTGATTTGATTTGTGTGGGTCCGCTAACCTTACTTTTTTTTCACAGGTACCAAGTTTCTCAATGGATCATTGGGACGAGAGGACATTTTGCTCCAAATGTGTCCATGTTCTCGTGTGCATGTTGTGTCAACAATACACTGTTGATTTCTGCGTTGGTAAGTCCAAAGATCAGTCGTTAGCTTCCCGAATATATCTGTATTCTATATTCCTTCCTCTCTTTCATTATATATTAATTCACTTTCATCTGGGGTTCGCTGTTGGTTGGCTTCTGACTTTCTTGCTCCTCCCCTTCTTCCAACAAAAATACACCCATTTCTTTCTGTGACAATTATGGCTAAAGCCCTTTGGCGTTTTGTCATCTTCTTTTTCTTCTATCACTGGGGAGTTAGTTATACCTCCTAAATTCACTTTTCCTTCTCATCATTTTTTTTCTTCTACATCTTGTCTGTACCTTCTCACTTTCCTTCTCATGTTATAATTTAATATTGTTATCGACATGCAACCACATACAGTTATATGTTCATAAATTATCATTCTATTGAATTTTACAAGTTCTATACTGTCATAGTTTTACTTATGTTATTGCTGTCTAAATGTATCCTACAGTTTCACAAATAACCAGTCTGTGTATTATTTCATGAAACGTTAAAGGTTTACGAAATCTGGTTAAATAAACAGGGAGTGCTTACTCATTTCTCAAAACTTAAATGTCAAATTGCTCTCCTACAACAAACATACCTTAAAGAGCAGGATTTAAGTTGCTTGCGCAGGAGTTGGGTTGAGCATGTTTTTGGTTCTCTTTCAGTTATCAGGAAAATTGGTTGTTTAATCTTGTTTCACAAATCCCAGGTCATAAAAGAGGATAGAGATGAAGCAGGGAGATGGACTATATTGACCGTTAAGATTAATGGCACACTGTTTTCTATATGTAATGTCTGTGTCCTACGTGAATTGAACCTCAATTTTGGGTTATCTTTTCTTCTCTCTTATCAATTTGAATTTCTGATAATATTGAGGTGGGGGAAGATTGTAATCAGCTAATAGACCCCTTTGTTGACTGTCATTCTCAGACTCAATACACTCCTACTAAAATGCAGAAAGCTTTCTGTAAGTCAATTCCCTCCACAGGTTTGGTAAATGTAGGGAGAATCACACATCCAGATGTCTTAGGATTTACATTTTATTCTCCGGTTCATCACTCACATTCCAGAATAGTTTACATATTCCTTACACAAAATATCCTGCAATCCATTTTACATGCATAGATAGGATCCCCCCTTATATCTGATCATGCCCCAGTTATGTTTGACTTAGATGTAGGAAACAAATCCCCCTGCTCAAATCGCTTGAGGTTTAAGAATATCCTATTACAAGATAAGTTATTAATTGAACAATTTAGGTGTTTGCTGAAGAATTTTTCACAAATAATCAAATAATTTTGAAAGCCACAGCTAGAGGTTTTATAGTGGACAATGTTGCAACTAAAAAGAAGAAAATCTTAAGGAATCCTCTCAATCGCTCCCAAAGATTAAAACTCTTGAACATTAATATGTTTCCTCCAATAGAACAGATACTTTATCCAGATTAATTGAAGCTAAACTACAGTACAACAAACCTTTTTACCTGGGTAAGAATAAGGAAGGCAGATTACTGGCAAATGATTTAAAAATTAAAAAACTAAAATCTAAGTTTACTGTCATCATGGATGAATATGGAAGTAGACACACCAAGGATTACAAAATCTTGGAATGTTTTATTGACTATTATACCACATTGTATAACCCAGAAAACACTCCTAACATGAATGACTTAGATACTTTCTTGCAATCTATCCCTAAATCTGTTGAACACAAATTTGGCCTACCTTCTTTGGATTTTGAGATATCTGAGGCACAAATCAAAAACACCATCACCAAACTTCCAAATGATAATGCCCCTGGCCCAGATGGTTTCTCAGTTGAGTTTTACTCTAAATTTTCATCTATTTCAATTGTTCAACACTTATTACTTATTTAATATTTTCTTACACAAGATTGAGCAAAGGGTATGTTTTCAGAAGCTATGTTGTGCTTAACTCCATCCAGAAAAGTACAAAGATTTATCCAAATGTGGAAACTATAGACCTATGTCTCTTATAAACACTGACTGTACATTTTTGGAAACTACTTGCTCTACACATCAATCAATTCATCCCAGACTTAATAGACAAGCATCACTCAGGTTTTGTAAAGGGACAATACATAGTGGATAGCTCTAAAACCGTTCTTAACATTATCCACCCATCTCATTATGAGATGGGCGTTCAGACTGCCAGACTGCCATGTTGGCGGTCCTAAAAAGACCCTTGTTGGCAGTATTTCAGACTGCCCTATTACAACTGAAATAGACCGGACCGCCAACCGACCTCCACTCACAGGAGGCTTTGTTACTGTCACTCCAAACATCAGTCCTGCGTTCTCTTCTCCAAATACCCTTCCTTGGTAACTCACAAATGAAGTGTGCTCACCTGGGGGGAATAACATTTATCAAGTGCGTGAAGTAAAGGGAGTGACATGACTGCTAAGGCCAGTAGGCACTGTTTCAGTAACTCCAAACACCAGCACAGTGTTCCCTTGTCCAAAGACCCCTGTTTGTAAATTCAAAAATTAAGTTTACTCGCCGAGGGGAATACAATTTGTCAGCTATTGGGGAGTAGTGAGAGTGACCTGACTGCAACTCCCAGGAGGCACTGTTTCACTAACTCCAAACAACAGTCCATTGTCCAGTCCTCCAAATACCCTTCTTTGTGAGCTTACAAATGAAGTGTACTCACCTGTGGGGATGACCGTTATCAAGTGTATGAAGTAGGGGGAGTAACATGAAAGCTAAGGCCAGGAGACTCTTTATCTCCAACTCAAAACACAAGCCCAGTGTTCCCATGCCAACATACTCCTTTGTATCAATTCTCAATTGAAGTTCATTCACCTGGGAGAATACTATCTGTCAAGTGTGTGTGTAGTATGGAGAGTGACATGACTACAACTCCCAGGAAGCACTGTTTCAGTAACTCCAAACACCAGAACAGTAGTCAATTGTCCAAATACCCTTGCCTGCTAACTCTCAATTGAAGTTTACTCACCTTTGAGGGACCAAGATATGGTTCATGCTCAACTCTGAGATATGTATGGCTACCTAGCTCTAGCTTGACCTGCTAACCCAAGATGAAACTATTGAGGACAAGAATGACACCTTATCTAGTGTGCAATACAATGATCCAAAAGGCCTCAAGATACATCACCAGAATGGCATTGGCAGCATACACATTCACAATGCACTGACTATATAACTTCAATTACATCTACAACTATGTCCTAGGTCTGCCTCCATAGCAAACAATTAGGCCTCAAAATGGCTATAGACATATCTTTCCCAGTCACTGTTTTGCCTGCACTGGCGGCAAGATGGCATTTTCAAGCCATCCTCCGAAGAGCTAATGATGTGCACATTTCAGCAGCTACTTGACTTAAATGGGATAGGCATGCTTCACAAATGTCAGTTCAATACAACCAATACAATGGGTATCTGTCACAATAGGATAACCTGCAAATCAACTATGTACAAAGTCTTTGCAAAATGTCACTGTAAACATTTGGAGGTAGATGTCACAATACAACCAGTAACAATGTATGTTTCACATCAACAGGTCGAGCTGCCACTGGCCACAGAAAGCCCACTGAAGAGACTGCCACTGTCACTGCCACTGTCACCATGGATGAAGCCCTCAGTGATGATGATACTCCTGGACATCTGGACATGGAGTGTGGTTCTGGCCCATCTGGGAAACCTGGTCAGACACCAACAGTGAGTCTCACAGTGGCCACTACATAACCTCAAAGCCGGGTTGCCTCCACATCACAGGCAGTCCTTTGCCCCCCAACCTGTGTCCCTATGACTGTGGCAACCATCTTGTGCTCCCCAGTCCAGAATCCTGAGTCACAGCACAACACCTCTGACAGTAATGGTCCTGAAACCAGTGGGATGGAGCACCATGTGGCAAGGGCACAGGGCCCTGGGGAGTTGGCTGTGTGGGAGGGATGCTGTCAGCCAGTGGGGTGAGGCCACAGGGGATGCTCCTGGCCAAGACACTATCAGGCACGTTTTGTGGGTCTATCAGGAGTCCCAAGGTGTGATGGGCCAGGTACTTTGTGAACTCCAGGAAATGAAGCAGCTACAAAGGGACTTTCATTGTGAAATGTGTGAACAGTGGAGGCTCACAATAGCAACAGGGCCTCCCTAACAGGGGTGCTGAGGGACAATAACACCCTCAGGGATCAGCAACAGACTACCCCTTCCTTTGGTACATCTACATTATGCCTT
Organism: Pleurodeles waltl; assembly: GCF_031143425.1. NCBI lineage: Eukaryota > Metazoa > Chordata > Amphibia > Caudata > Salamandridae > Pleurodeles > Pleurodeles waltl. The sequence continues at coordinate 626,344,007 of NC_090447.1, read as the reverse complement.
TCATTGGTGCCAGCCACTGAAAGGGAGGCTGTGTCAGGGGATGAACCTGCCCTAGACACCCCTGCCTCTGTAGCAGCAGACCCCCCTTCCATGCAAGCGGGGGAGTCCAGCAAAGAATCCAGGAGGTGCGGATGGAAATACTCCCACCACTGCCAGCAAGTGACATCTTCCAAAATGACCTTCTTTGTGTGGCACACATTCAGTTTGTTGACTGTTCTGCAACCACCTTCCATTTCCAGTGGGAGGTGTACACTGGACTTTGGACTTCCAGTGGTATGGCATCTGCTCCAATGATTTCATCCACCATGACTGAACCCTTCACTTTTCTCTTCCATCATGCTCTAATTTTATTTTATGCCACATTTTCAATAAATCCACATATCATAAAGTCATTGTCTGCTTGATTCTGTTCCACATTTTGCTATGTAGCAATCTAAGACCATGTGAAGCAAATGAGGAAGACACAAGATACTAATGCAAGGAGGGATATGTTACAGGTACAGTGTCCTGCTAAGGATTACTACCAACACACAAAAACATATTGCAACAAGTGTCTGGTCACAAAAAACAGTTTACAGCACTGTACAGCACATGGGCTGTTGAAATGTCCAGACTGTCATAGCCAAGAATGGCTGACTCATATTGAGTCAAGGTACACATACCAAGGTACAGCACCCCAGACCACGGAAGGAAGGGCCCTGTCAGACACTGACCTATAGAATAGGCAAACAGAAAAGTGGATGGTGTCACCAGCTTCAGCCTTATCACATACCACATCAGAGTAATCCACCATCACATAAACCAAGGTACAGACAGAGGGCAGTACAATATTCCCTGACCACACGCCCATCATAATCCAGTGGCCATGCATCTGATGGTATGGTACAAATATCTGACAGTGTTGCGGCACAGACACTGTGGCCTGCTATAATGAAATACATCTACAGCTAAGTACAGGTCATACAAGAATAGTGTTTAGCCAATGTGAAAGGTGAGTGTCTTGCTCGCAGTTGATTACTAAAAATGTCATGGCCGCATTCTGGCACACATAATGCAGTTGCCCAACACAGTACACTAAACAAGTACAATGTGTACTTCAGACCCTCCACTCAAATACTGTTCAAGCTGACTTGGCACAGGTCTCATACACACCAAATTGGTGACCTACGTTACCTGGAACAATCCATGTCCACTTCCTATGTCAGAACAGCATCAGATACCTACCAATGTCACAATTCTGAAATTCCCAAATGAGGATGTCAAGGTGAAGGTACCTGTACAAAGACACAACAAGGAGTATGGACTTGAAAGCATACTTATTACACAAATCGCATTGTGAGCATCAGGAATTGGAATAACATTGCAATGAGACTGTCACAAACAAAGCACCATCATCAAGGTGGGGATATGTCAAAGGGTAACTCACCAAGCACCCTTTGGCTGAATATTGCAGAGTATCAGCTCCCTAGTTGTTGCCTAACATGCAACTCCACACATTCTCAGGCCTCCAGTACATTGTACAGTCACTGGCATGACACAACATATTTATACACATGAAAAGTAGCTGTTAATGAGATCTTCTTGCAAGTCAGCTCCTTCTTCTTCATCACTGTCATCCTCAGTTGGCATTTCAGGAGTCTCACCCGGCGGCACTACAGGCTGCCCCTCCTCTGAGATGTATGGGCTGTTCCTCAACTGGACGATGTTTCGTAGCATGCAGCTTGCCACAGGGATCTGACACACTTTTCCGGTTGAGTAGAGGAGGACTCCACCAGTCCGGTCACAATAGCAGATTCTTGCCTTCAGGAGCCAAAAAGCCCACCCCACTACCTGCCGTGTTCTTCCATGGGCCTCATTGAAGTGGATTTCCCCTGGTGTAGTTGGATTCCTTATTGGTGTTAACAACCAAGGACGGTTTGGATATGCGGACTCTCCTGTTAAGGCATGGGACATATACGTGCAACACTGAGTCACTCACTTCATGACTGTAGCACCAGACATTGAACACACACACTCAGGACAGCCAGGCCCTCTCTGGGTACAGTTGTGACATCAGCTGGGGTATGGTGCTGTTCTGCATTATGAAGGAATGATGGCCTGAACCCGCATAATGGGCACAGACCTGGGAATGTAGCAATCCGTCAAACTTACAACTTGCACATTGATGGAATGGAAGTTCTTTCTGTTGCGGTATACTTGTTCATTGGCCTTTCTGTAGGACCAAGCCAACAGGTGTGCCATCAATGGCCCCCACCACATGTGGGATGTGTACAAAACCATAAAAGTCAGCCTTCACATGGGCTAAATCCTCACGTCAGGGATACTGGATATAGCTGTCCAGGTTTTTCAACACTGCTGAGAAGACATTATTTAACACCGGACTGAACATAGGTTGGGACATGCCATCTGATAGGACCACTGTATGTCGGAAGGACCTTGTGGTCAGGAAGTGCAATATTGACACGACTTGCACAATATGTGTTATGCCGGTTGGATAACTAATAACTGGCATCAAATCTGGCTCCAACTGATGACATACATCCACTATTGTTTGCCTATTCAGACGGTAAAGAAGGATAATGTGGCATTCTTCCATGGTCTGAAGGTCTAGAAATGGACGGTAGACAGGAGTTTGCTGTACCCTCCCTCTCCCTGGGTACCGATGTATGACAAGACATGAGTTCTAGCATTAGTCAGCGTGTCCACAGCAACCTACAATAGGCAATTCAATGATATCATGTGACAAGGCATTTCTGACTGGGTAGACATGGAAACCAGTACACATCACAGCTGCAAATAACACAAGAGTCACATGTGACCCCATGATTTTCCACACATCTTCACAATATGTATATGGACCAAACTCAAAGATGTGCAACACAATTGCCCCTCGGAATGTGTCTCTATATCCCTACCGCCAAAATGATTGTCAGCAGTGGTGAACTGTGCCCCACTGTTAAATGCCATCTGTGCCCTGCAACATACTACAATGTTGTTTGGGTAATTGGACCCACATGAAAATACAGGATAAACATGTCTGTGTAGTCAAAAATATATTTTTGTATGTGTGATGCAGTTTATAAAGCACATACAACATTTCAGCCCACCAAAATGGTGGCTGCCTGACCTACTCCACTGGACATTAGGAACCACCTGCAACCGCAGGCTGAAGTCGTCATGGCGGTTGGGGGTTGCAACTGCTGTGGACACAGCCATAGACTAACATTGTTGTCAGTGGCGTTCACAGGCCAATGGCTGTGTCTGCCAGTGGTGACGACCGCGTATGTGGCGGACATGACCACCATATTCTGCAGATTCATTCACTTGATTCCTGACACTGCTGCCAGCAAAAACTCTATGACCTGAGCTGCTGTGTACCTCCTCTGGGAGCAATCATACCATGTCCATCAGGTATTAGGGCCCGCATTCTCTCCAGCAGAGCTGGAGAGGCTAGTGACTGAGGTCCTATCCCTGTATGAACAGCTCTATGGTTCACCAGAGGAGCAGGTTAGTATCTCATCTGCATAATTTTCTCTGTAGTTAACCATCCTTTCCCTCCTCATCGACTAGACTGTGGCCATGTGTACCAGTTTGACTACTCATGTGGATGTTGTTGCAGTCTGTGTGACATCAATTGGAAGGACAATGTGCAGGTATTGGTAGCCAGTGCCATATGATCATTTCAGTCATATTGTGTTGTGTGAGGTTTTGGGCTCCTAGATCCTCCTTGTGTTGGATGCACATGACGAGGTGAGGAGACATTACTGCCATCCACTGTCATCTCTTACCTCGTGATTATTTTAAATGTCCGACAATATGTATGTGCATGACAGCATGAGCTGAGTATGCATGCTGTGTGAGTCAGATGACAGTAATGTGAACAATGTGTATGGTGCCACAGATTTCTGTACACATCTGACTTTGCTGAACTGTTTTGTGGAAGGCAAATCATGACTCACTTGGCTCTTCAGGTTGCACACACACCACATGCCAAATTACTAATGGACACATGATGTACTGTAATGCATGGAAGGGATGGAAATGAAGTGTCATCTAGGTTCTGTCTGCTCAGCCTGCAGAGACCGTCACATGTATCTTCCAGTATGGGACCTAGTCTAGGTTGTGGTAGAGTCACTGTGGCTATGCAACTGTGGCACTGTGCCGACTCCCTGTCCCCTGTCAGATCCTGTCAGGTGGCAAATATGAGGCCCTGGTGGCCAATCCTGACCAGAATGTCTCATTCCTTTGAGTAGATTAGGAATGGCTACAGAGGTAAGTCATTAATCTAAGCAATATGTGCACTTAGCATCATTGTCAATGTATGTCTCTGATTCATGACAGGTCACTGACTCCCACCGCTCTGTTGTCACCTTCCCACAGGTTATACTTGTCCTGTACAGGCTTACTGCACAGATGACAGTTCCACAGTGCAAACAGCGTGTTGATGCCTGGGAAACCATGGTATGTGACTTATTAGCTTGGTCACATAGCAGTAACTGTATAATGCATGCCTTTGTTAGCTGGATGCCATCTCTGTAGGATGGACACATATGTCCAAAGGAGTATTCTGCGGCACAGGTACATGGCACAGAACCCCAACCCCTGAAGTAGATTGAGTCTGCATATGTTATTCCTCATGTCCACACATGGACAGGGAGGACACTTTTTGTACACAACATGCCTGTCCCTTCATTGTAATTCATGTGTAATGTTTAAGTTTGCACTCTGGCAGTTGCCTTTAGGGACTGCATGCAGTTGTTCATTCTCACAGAGTGTGAATGTGTTGGTCCATTCATGCCTAAGCAGTTTACTTCCTTCAGAAGCCACATATGTGTGATGTGTTTCATTGTGTCTCACATCACCGTACAGGTTGCTACAGCATGGGCTACCTGATGTCAGTAAGCTTGCTTAGTCATTCTAGGCCCTGACAGGGTAGTGGGTTAGTATGCAGATGGAAAACTTCAAGTCTGTAGTCATGTACCTATGCCCATTGGCTTCATGTGTCACACTTGGGGATTATTGACAAATAGGTCCTAGCTTGATGTCACTGACGTATGTGACTCAACCAATTGATGAAACTTGTGAACATGATCTGTTGATTTGTCTTTTGCATCCATCCAGGTCACCACCCATCAAAAGAAGGGATTATGGGGAGCCATCGCCAAGAAGGTGTGGACCCTGCGGGTCCACAGCCAGCAGAGCGTCCACTGCAGGAAAAGGTGGGCAGACCTGAAACACTGGTCCTGGAAGATCGCAGAGGCCCAGCTGGGATGACCTCCCAACGTGGGTGTGGTGCCGATTGGGCCATGACCCCCTAATGGCCCACATTGTGGGGGTGGCCTATCTAGAACTTGAGAGGCATTTGAGGGCAGCACAGCAGCCACAAGGGGGTGAGTACAGGTATTTTCCTGCCTGCCACATTGCCAAGTGAATGAGTTAGGTTCCAACAGCTCCCCCTTTCAATTAGGGGTGAGCCATGTGTCACACAGTAGATGAGTGATTGTTTTTGTAGACATGTCATGTGGTGCATACTTGTGTGCCTTGCCTATTGGCCCAGGGACATAGGACACAACTGAGTAGACTCCACAAACCACCTGCTCTCCAGGGACTACAGTGATCTTTCAAGTGCTGTTTGTTGTAGTATGTGTATATTCTATGCAAAAGACCACTACTCCTCAGTGTTACAAGCCAAGGGTAAGTAAGTGATGGATCATTGTACTCAGCCATGTGTCTGGATAAGTGAGTATATTAGCACCTGCTACCTAGAGGCTAGTTGTCTTCAGTGCATTATGGGTGCTGATGCTTCACAGCAGTCTGTAATGTAAAGATGACCATCACATATGTGACAGAGTCTACATTGTACTTTGGGTGCAGCTACCAATCAATAGTTTCCCTTGGTAAGTGGGAATGTCCATTGACAATATTTATGTGCCATCACTGTAGCCAGCATTCCTTGTTCCTACATGTCTGCATGTGTCCCTTGCTCTTTAGAGAAATATTTGTATGCTGCTGTTTCATGCATGGTCTACCTGTGTTGATGTCTGTAATCTCTCACATATATGTATGGCAAACTGTGTGCGGACTGAACTATTTACAATGGGGGTGCATTTCATGTTGTGCCACATACAGGAGTGTGTCACCATTGTTTATTGGCTGACACATTCCCTCGTGTATTATAGCATGTCATTTGGCATGTACAACTGCAGTAGCAATGAGGGACATGACAGGTAGGCCTAGAGTTTTGAGACACATGTGCATTTCTATGCCCTTGATGTGGCAGCATGTAGCAAAGCACATTTGTAATAGTTAAGGTTTGTGACCTGACTGTTGGCCAGCATCATGTAGTGACGTACAGTTTTGTTGAAATCACATGTTTGGAAACATGCATTCATCCACAGACAGACATCTGAGTCTACATGACCATAATGGAGACAATGATGTTGCATCCAATTGGGCAACATGTTGACGGCCTTCTATGAGTATTTGCAAATCTCTGGGCCTTACTAACATCCAAGGGACTAATGATGTCAATTGGTGCACTCTGAGAATGTCATTGTAAGGGGTGCCAGACATTAATGATGATTACCCTGGGGCTTGCTGATTCATTGTGTTGTGGATTTTGGTGGCATCTCTCCCTGCCTTATTGCACATGATGTCTAAAGTGTCCATATCCATGTCACATATGTGACCTATCTGAGTAACATTAACACTACCTCCATGACTCTATTGGGACAAATATTACTTGGTAAAGTGTACACTGTTGAACTGCTTCCAGTGTGACATGAATGTTTCCATGTCACCTTCTCCAGGCTATTGTACTTTTTTTGGCAACATGGCAGGATTTTGAAACATAGGCCCTCATTCTGACCCTGGCGGTCTTTGACCGCCAGGGCGGAGGACCGCGGGAGCACCGCCGACAAGCCGGCGGTGCTTCAATGGGGATTCCGACCGCGGCGGTAAAGCCGCGGTCGGACCGGCACCACTGGCGGGGTCCCGCCAGTGTACCGCGGCCCCATTGAATCCTCCGCGGCGGCGCAGCTTGCTGCACCGCCGCGGGGATTCTGACCCCCCCTACCGCCATCCAGATCCCGGCGGTCGGACCGCCGAGATCCGGATGGCGGTAGGGGGGGTCGCGGGGCCCCTGGGGGCCCCTGCAGTGCCCATGCCACTGGCATGGGCATTGCAGGGGCCCCCGTAAGAGGGCCCCTACATGTATTTCACTGTCTGCTGCGCAGACAGTGAAATACGCGACGGGTGCAACTGCACCCGTCGCACAGCTTCCACTCCGCCGGCTCGATTCCGAGCCGGCTTCATCGTGGAAGCGTCTTTCCCGCTGGGCTGGCTGGCGGTCTGAACGAGACCGCCCGCCAGCCCAGCGGGAAAGTCAGAATTACCGCCGCGGTCTTTCGACCGCGGAACGGTAACCTGACGGCGGGACTTTGGCGGGCGGCCTCCGCCGCCCGCCAAGGTCAGAATGAGGGCCATAATTTCTTATTGTTGGGTCATTATGTATTTGACAACTAGATGTGTGTATGCCCTGGTGTGGGATCTGTGGAAATGCATTTGGCATTGGCCTACTATTATATGACAACAGGTAACAGAGGTATGCTTCATGGTGCAAAGCTTTAAGGGTGATGGGGTCTCCTACTTGATGAATGGTTTTTGTGATTGCACAACTTCAGCAAAGCAATTGTAGTTGTGTGAGGCCCTGATTTTCCTGTGGGCAACTGTTGACAGTTCAGATGGCATGCGTGCATATGGTATGACACATGTATGGGCCACTTAGGTGGAGTTTGTTGCTGGGGCCTACTTGATATCATAGTAATGTTTATGAATCATAGCTGTTGTTCAAGTGTGATCATGGCCTATTTCTATTTGTATTTGCAGCATCAGCACTTATAAGTGAAGAAGATGGGGCACAGCCGATTGTGGAAGCATCTGTCCTTGGGACCTCGAGCCAAGACACAGCCAATGCAGAGGGACCCAGTGGCCTGGAGTGCAAGGGGAGTGCCACAGGGAGAACAGAAGATCATCTTCATTATCAGATTCTTCTTCTAGTGGCCACTCCCTAGTGGTGGTGGTCCCATTGGGCATCCCCTATTTCCACCTTTGTCTGTCACCCCTTGTTCTATCACCACTCTCTCTGTTGCTACCAACCTAGTTGGCCATGCCCGCTCGCCCAAGAGGGTGGGCATCTCCTTTGCCGCAATCACTTCCGCCCCAGCCCCTGTTACCCCTTTTGCTCTCAGTGAGGAGGCTATCGACCTCCTGAGAAGTATCTATGTGGGTCAGTCAGACATTGTGAATGCCATCCAGGGATTGGCAACCCAACTCCAACAGATAAATCCATTCCTTGAGGGTATTCATGGTGCAATGGCTGGCCTACAGAGATTTTTTCAGGCTCTGGCCTCCTCTCTGATGGCAGCCAGTCACCCTCTACCTTCTGTTCCCCCTCCTCCTCCCTCTTCCCACTTCAAATCCCCCCTTCCTCTACCTACCCAAAGCACACAGACAGATCCGTACACATCTACATCAACACAAAAGTGCAGCACACACTGACACAAGCACCACAAAACACACCGGCATGTAAGCAAACAATAGACAACCACAGACACAATAATAGTCTCTACTTCCCCAGACACCCACTCCACCCCAGCATTACACACACAACATCTAGCATACCCACAGGCACCACCACAACAGTCAGTGACACACTCATCACACCCAGCATTCCTGCAGACACCACCCCAACAGACACTGAGACAGCTACCACAAGCGCCATACCCGTAGCTACCACTCAAAGACACACATACATCCACCACATCCGGCATAACCACAGTCACCACCCCAACGGACACACACACATTCACCACTCCATCCCACAGCACTTCCATCTTCCAGACCCCCAAGACACACAAACGCACCCACTCACCCATCCAACAGACTCCTACCAAACACAAGTATACCTTCCAGAAGCACACACCCACGACATCAATACCTTCTCAGCAGATAACCACTCCCTTAACCTCCGAGTCCACACCTCCTTTTGCTGACCATTCCTGTGTCCCTAAGAAAGTGTTTATGTTTGACCTTAACCCTTACCCTGTTCCCTCCACCTCGTCCCAAACCCAACAGACCCCCACCTATCTCCCAGCCCCTCCGTTCCACCTCCAAGGCCTCGCCTGCCACCCTGAAAGCACACCTACCTCTCCCCCCAAGAAGAAGCCCACCCCTCCCAAAAAGAAGACCACCCCTCCCAAACCCAAGACCAAACCCCACAGATGATCCCTGAGGTGCCTGCCTGCCCACTTGATGCCCCTTCCTGTGAAGATTCCCTGGAAGTTAGGAGTCAAGTGAGGCACAATGATGTGCCTGTGCACCTAACTATGGACTGGCCTTTTGGCCTTGGACTTTGACAATTTTCAAAATAATAAACCTAAAGGGTTGTGTTTTGGGTCTACATTGTCCTGCAATTCCCTTTCTACCTTTATTGTTCCTGAGTGACTTGTGTTGTGTGCCTACAGTTGTGTGTGTTCAGCCTGCTTGCTGATCCATTTGCTGTTGTTTGCCATATCTGACTTTGTGGGCAGTGTTGGTGGCCCCCAAGACACAGGTACATGTTGAGTTTATAAATATGTGGGTGTAAATGAATTGGTGGTTTCACTGCATTATGTACTGTTTGATATGGTAAGTATTTCATCCTGTGTTGTCCAATGTGAGCATGCATGGTGTTAGACGTGTCTCCCTGATATGAATTATGTATTAATCTAATGTGTGGCAGCTTGAGTTTTGTTAGTGCAGACATGGAGTGTGTTGAATTGTACTACCTTTGTTTGCATTTGCCTGTGCATGCGTCCATTAAGCTGTGTGTACCTTGCAGCTAGTTCATGTATATGTATGTCCCATGGAGTTGGAGTGCTTTGTAGGTGCTTTGTTGGCTTGCACTTCCATGTTGTGCATAAAGGCATTTCATTTAGGTCTAGTTTTGTTTGTGCCAGAGATAACTGAAGGGCCAGTTCCCAGAGATGCTTGAAGGGTCAGTTCCTGTGCAATAGTTGCTTTATGGGCAGTTGCAGGGTGATATGTGTTTCACTGCTTCCTCCTTCCCTGGGTTTTCCTGCCTCCCCCATCCATATTGTGCAGGTAGTGTTTGCATAATGATATTTGTACATTTGTGTCTCTGACTATTGTGCATCCCATTGTCCTTCCATTGTGTGCAATGTTTGAGATGTGTGTGTCTATTACAAGGCTGTTTAATGGTATTTATGTTACAAGCAACATCCAATCATATGTGTGTTGAATTTGACAAGAGTTGATGGCATGTGAAGGATGTGAGTGTGTGAGTTGTAATTGTAGCTGTGATGTTGGTATGTTGTTTGAGACAATGTTGTGTACACTTTACTGCCCCTCTGCCTGAGATGAGCAGACATATGTTTTTGTGTAGTGATGTGGTGTAGTGAGTGACCTGGCCAAAGGGGGTGTATTGTGACTGTGGATGTGTCCTTCTTTGTGTATAATTCCAACCAGGAACACAATGAGACGTGTACTTGGTGCCCCATAACTTGACTCGCATCTCATGTGGACGACAACGCAATGACCTGTTGGTGTAGCTGATAACACAGGTAGGTGTGTTTGTACTTACGGTCAGCTGCGCTCACCGAGACGTTGACTTTGTGCACCTTTGATGATCATCAGCAGTGGCAGGACATGCATGAAAGGCTCCATGGTGGCATCAGATGCGTAAGGCTGCCTGCAGGTGAGTGTCTCCCTTTATAGTCTTTCTAGCCACCTTCTGAGATGTTGTGGTTGGACCGTCAGAGTCACAGCGGTGATGTGCAACATCATAATGTATACAGCCGAAACATTGTCTCCGCTGGCCTGTTTGTGCAGCCTTGTGACTATGGCGGTCAGTGCTGCCTGGTGGGGCCGGCGGGACCACGGTGGTCTTTGCTCTACTGGCCAACATGACTCGCAATCTGGCGGTCCGACTGCCAACTGGACTGCGGTCCTACCGCCAATGCCACCACGGCTATCCATGGAATGCCAAACTCATAATGAGGCCCTAAGTGTACTGATCCCATAGCTGCTAAATTTTTGGCTGTGGAAAAGCTTTTGATCAAATTAGATAGGACTTCATGTTCAGGGCACTAAAATGGCATGGTTTCAGTCAGCATATTCTTAAAGTTATCTGCCTATTATACTCTTCACCCTCTACCTCTAGTTTTGTTAATGGCAAGCATTCTCAATATTTGCCCTTACATAGAGGTACTAGACAGGGATGTCTACTGTCACCTATTTTATTTAAATTACCCCAGAACCCTTTTCAGAAAAAATATGTAGATCATTTAATGTTTTCGGTTTCAAACATAATGATTTAGTGATTAAGTTCACAGCAAATGTTGATGAAATTTTGCTTTTCGTCTCAAATCTCCAAAATATTACCCTCAAATTCTTTAATCTATTTCAAGAATATTCCGATGTCCTGTAACCTCAATGTAGATGAATCAGAGTTTATGCCATTAAACACTTATTGCTTGTTTTACACGTTTAAAGATACCGGTTTTACTTGAAATCCTAAAAGTATCTAAAGTTTAGGCCGTTTATACTCAAAATCCATTAAAGACAATATCCAAATTTATTTCAATCACATTAAGTAAAAAAAAAAAAAATATCCAACAGATGGTACCCCTTATACTTATCCTGGTGGGGAAGACTAGTCACAATCAAAATTATAATGTTTCCCATAGTACATTTTATTTGTCCATGCTTACAGTTACACTACCTCGTGTTTTTTTTCCAAGCTATCAATTCATTATTCACCAAATGTTTATGGAACAAAACTAAATCATTTATTTAATTAACCAAACTACAAAAATCTAGTGATAATTGAGGAATCATTTTTCCAAACCTTAAGCAATATCATTTTGCTTTCACTTTAAAACAAAGTTGGACTTCCCTTTTGTCCACCTGTCAGGACTACACCACCTTATGGAGCCAATTAGAACACTCACAAAGCACACCCTTTTCATTTAGGGTTGCAATTTATCTTATGAAATTCCATAAATCCTTCCTTTCATCAATATTTACTCACTGTGCCTCTGTTGCCATTCCCCTATTCATCTGTTTCAAATCCCCATAAGAGGTTTTCAAACAAACTCCTAAATGGTACAATAAAGATATCGTATTAAATAATCAAGGACCAGATGTATCAAGCTCCCGGTTTGCATTTCTTAAATAGCGATTTTTAAGAAATCGCTATTTAAGAAATGCAAAATGGGATGTATGAAAATTGCGAGTCATTAAAGACAATATCCAAATTTATTTCAATGACATTAAGTCAAAAAATTTTTAAATATCCAACAAATGGTACCCCTTATACTTATCCTTGTGGGGAATACTAGTCACAATCAAAATTATAATGTTTCCCATAGTACATTTTATTTGTCCATGCTTACAGTTACACTACCTCGTGTTTTTTTCTAAGCTATCAATACATTATTCACAAAATTTTTATGGAACAAAACTAAATCATTTATTTAATTAACCAAACTACAAAAATCTAGTGATAATTGAGGAATCATTTTTCCAAACCTTAAGCAATATCATTTTCCTTTCACTTGAAAACAAAGTTGGACTTCCCTTTCGGCCACCTGTCAGGACTACACCACCTTATGGAGCCAATTAGAACACTCACAAAGCACACCCTTTTCATTTAGGGTTGCAATTTATCTTATGAAATTCCCTAAATCCTTCCTTTCATCAATATTTATTCACTGTGCCTCTATTGCCATTCCCCTATTCATCTGTTTCAAATCCCCACAAGAGGTTTTCAAACAAACTCCTAAATGGTACAATAAAGATATCATATTAAATAATCAAGGGCCAGGTGTATCAAGCTCCCGGTTTGCATTTCTTAAATAGCGATTTTGAAGAAATTGCTATATAAGAAATGCAAAATGGGATGTATGAAAATTGCGAGTCAATAATAGCGATTTCTTAAAAATCTCAATCAGTATTACCGAATCGCAATTAGGGAATGGGACTCCATTCATACCTATGGGCCTGTAGGAATTCGCAAATTAGGTAATGCAAATGCAAACCCCAGGATGCTGGGGTCCTAAGGACCCCTTTGATGCACCCCAAAAAAATATTTGCACAGATGTGAAGCACACACACGCCCTAGGGGCATGTATGCCCTACATGTCATTTTTAAAAATGCATTTATAATGCATTTTTGAAAAATGCACATGCTTACCACCAAATCGGATTTGGTGGTAATTGCATTTCCTAAATGCCCAATTCACATTTAGGAAATGCTTGATACATGTGCTTTGGAAATCGCAAATAGGTATTCCCACTCTATTCAGGGTAAAGGAGAATCACCCTCAGTTAACCCCCGCTCACCCCCTTGGTAGCTTAGCACGAGCAGGCAGGCTTAGCTTCAGAAGCAATGTGTAAAGTATTTGTACCAACATACACAGTAACTCAGTGAAAACACTACAAAATGATAAAAAACAGGTTTAGAAAAATAGTTAATATTTATTTAAACAAAACAAGACCAAAACAACAAAAATCCAACATACCCAAGTGAAGATATGACTTTTTAAAAAGATTAAAAGAATAAGGGGGTCATTACGACCCCAGTGGTCGGTGTAATAGTGGCGGTATTACAGCCAACAGGCTGGAGGCACATACCACCACTATTATAACATTGGCAGTTTGGCCAAAGCCAAACTGCCAATTTAACACACCGACCGCCATGGCGGTAACAACTGCCGAGCTGGAGACTACAGTCTTCAGCCCGGCGGCTGTCACTAGACCGCCCATGGCATTATGACCCTGCCCACTGCCATGGTTTCTGTGGCTTCTGTGCCGCCACGAAAACCATGGCGGTAGGCACTATCAGTGCCAGGGAATTCCTTCCCCTGCACTGATAGGGGTCTCACCCCCTCCCCCTCCCCAGGGTGCTCCCCCACCCTTCCCCTACCAACCCCCGACAGACACACACTTACACGCACATACATACACACTCATACATACATGCATACCCACATTCACCCACGCATGCATACATTCATAAACACACAGCAACACTCACACACATACATACCAGCACACACGTAATCACACAATACAACATACACGTACACTCACACCCATTCATGCACACACGCTTTCCACACGCCTCACACCCGCACACAAACACAGTCACACACCCCCACACACACACAAATACACACAACACCCCCACCCCCCTCCTCTGTTGGAGAACCTGACTTACCTGCTTGCAGGGGGTCCTCCGGCAGGAGATGGGATGCGGCGCTGCTGCCAGCAGCAGCGTCCACCAGCCGAACACCGCCAGGCCATATCATGGCTCATGATACAGTCGGCGGTGTTTTGCGGGCGTGGCGCTGCTGCTGGTAGCAGCCTCACCTTATGGCCGTCTGCTGCCATGACCTTAGCTGGAAGTACCGCCAGCCTTCTGGTGGAATTCTGGCTACGGTCATATTTTGGTGGACGGTTGGTAGCCACGGCGATGGTATGTTGGCGGCCGTCGCCGTGGCAATAGACAGCATTTGCCGCCAACCTTATAATGAGAGCCTAAGAGTCTAAGGGCCAGATGTAAGAAGGCTATTGCGCCTCGCAAATGGCGAAAAACACAGTTTGCGTGACGCAAAAGCCCTTACGCGATCCTGGAACACATTTTGCGAGTCGGTACCAACTCGCAAAATGTGTTTCAGACTCGCAAATAGGAAGGGGTGTTCCCTACCTATTTGCGAGTCGCACCGCGATATAGAGTTGGTTTGTGACCGCAAAAGCGGTCGCAAATCAACTCGTAGTTACCATCCACTTGAAGTGGAAGGTAACTCATTCGCAAACGGGAAGGGGTCCCCATGGGACCCCTTCCTCTTTGTGAATGCTCACAATAATATTTTTTCAGAGCAGGCAGTGGCCCTATGGACCACTGCCTACTCTGAAAAAAACCGAAACAAAAAGGTTTCGGTATTTTTTCTATTTGCAGCTTGTTTTCCTTTAAGGAAAACGGGCTGCAAAGAGAAAAAAAAATGCTTTATTGAAAAGCAGTCACGGACATGGAGGTCTGCTGTCTCCAGCAGGGCACCATCCCCGTGAGTGCCTAGACTTGCTATGGGGTCGCAAACTGCGACCCACCTCATAAATATTTATGAGGTGGGTCTTTGCGACCCCATAGCGAGTCGCAGAAGGTGTCTGAGACACCTTTCTGCATAACATTTTGCGAGGTGCAAATTGCGAGTCGCTGGGACTCGCAATTTGCACCTCGCAAAACGTTTTCTACCTACATCTGGCCCTTAATCCTTAGGAAACAGTGAAAACGCTCTTAGTGCACAAAAGTACCTGGATAGTGTCAAAATAAAGCCGCACAGGCGAATGTGCGTTGAAAAAAGCTAGCATTGCGTTGATTTCTCACCCGCAAGCGAGAACGCGCATCATTCCTCCTGTGGTTGGGTCCACGTGCATAGTTTCTTCTCTTCCGCAAGAGAGCGATGTGTCGATGAGGATGGGCAACTTGGGTCCGGCCAGGCTTTGCATTGATTTTCTGCACCCAGTGAATTTGTGTTGAAATCCGGCTGCACGGTGTCAAAAAAACCACACTGCTGGGGGTGTTTTGTGCATCGTTTCTACAGCCGCGTTGCGTAGATCTTCCAGCCGCGATGCAGGTGGTAGGTCGATTTTAGACGTGAGGCCGGCGGCGCATCGTTTAGCAGCCACAAGGCGGGTGGTGTGTTGAAAGTTTCCCAGCACTGCGGTCTTTGTGTGTATTTTTAGTTCTTAGTTACCAGCTTCACCTTTCAAGGGCCCAGGGACTGGATAGGGCACCACTTGGCAGGGCAGGAGTCTCAGCAGAGAGTTCAGGTGTTGGCAGGGGAAGTCTTTGATGTCCCTGAGACTTCAACAACAAGAGGCAAGCTCAGTACAAGCCCTTGGAGAATCTTCTCAAGCAGGAATGCACGACAAATTCCAGTCTTTATCCCCTTTCACAGGCAGATGCAGCAACTGCAGGATAGCCCAAAAAAGCACATTCTCAGGCACAGGCAGCACTTCTCCTCAGTTCTTCAGCTCTTCTCCTTGGCAGAGGTTCCTCTTCATTCCAGAAGTGATCTAATTTTCAGGGGTTTTTGGAGCTCTTCCTATACCCCTTTCTGCCTTTGAAGTAGGCTTACTTCAAAGGGAAGTCTCAGTTGTTTTCAAGATCCCGCCTTGCCTAGGCCAGGTCCCAGGCACACACCAGGGGGTTGGAGACTGCATTGTGTGAGGGCAGCCACACCCCTTTCTGGTGTAAGTGATCACTCCTCCCCTCCCCTCAGCCCAGATGGCTCATCAGGATATGCAGGCTACATCACAGCTCCCTTTGTGTCACTGTCTAGAGGAGAGGGGCAAACAGCCCAACTGTCAAACTGAACCAGACAGGGATTCCACAAACAAGCAGAGTCACAGAATCGTTTAAGCAAGAAAATGTCTACTTTCTAAAAGTGGCATTTTCAAACACACAATCTAAAAACCAGCTTCACTAAAAGATGTATTTTTAAATTGTGAGTTTAGAGACCCTAAACTCCTATTTCTATCTGCTCCCAAAGGGAATCTGGGCTTTAATAATATTTGAGCGTGTGTTGGACTTGGCCGTTTCTGCACATTCATCCCCAATCTTTTTGCCTCCTTCATCCTATTTTTTCTGACCTGTTTTTGCTGGTTTTAGGACTCTAAGCACTTTCCCACTGCTAATCAGTGCTAAAGCGCATATGCTCTCTCCCTTAAACATGGTAACATTGGTTCTTACTCAATTGGCATATTTGGTCTATGGTAAGTCCCTGGTAAAGTGCATACATGTGCCCATGGCCTATAGATTGAATGCTACTATGGGCCTGCAGCACTGGTTGTGCCACCCACATACGTAACCATGTCTCAGGGCTGCCATTGCAAGGCCTGTGTGCAGTTTCACTATCACTTCGACTTGGCATTTAAAAGTACTTGCCAAACCTTAATCTCCCCTTTTTCTACATAAAGTCACCCCAAAGGTAGGCCCAGGTAACCAATAGGGCAGGATGCTGTGTAGGTAAAAGCCAGGACACATACCTGTGTGTTTTAAAGGTCCTGGTGGTGGAAAACTCCTAAATGCGTTTTCCACTACTGCAAGACCTGCTCCTTTTATAGGCTAACATTAGGGCTACCCTCATACCCTGTTTGAGTGGTAGACTCTGATCAAAAAGGGGTAAAAAGGTCATGTTTAGTATGGCCAGGATGGTAATATAAAATCTTGCTTGTTGGTGAGGTTTTCTCTGCACTTAAAATCCATTTGTGTCTTACAGCCTGTCTCCAATCCACGTCTGGCTGGGCTGGTTGACAGTTCCCTTGTACACTTCACCCAGACAACCACAAACACAGGATGCTCAGTCACACCTGCACTCATCTGCATACTGGATGTGTCTTCCTGTGCTGAAAGAGTGGAGGGCCTGACACTAACATTTCAAAGGCTAGTGGCCTGCCCTCACACAATGGACTGCCAAACCCCCTACTGGGACACTGGCAGACAGACCTGTACTGAAAGGGGACCTTGTGCACTTCAAAACCAGTCTTTGAAGTCTCCACCACTTTAAAGGCATTTTTGGGTGTATAAACCGGGTCCCTGACACCATCAAATCAGACACTTCCTGGGCAGACACTTCTGGACCAGATTCTGCAACCTGTCAAGAGGAGCTGCCTGGCTGCCCAAAGGACTCACCTGGACTGTTTTGCTGTGAAGCACTGGTGCCTTGCTCTTGCCCTGCTGCCTTGCTGCCCTCTGACTTTGCAGAGGAGGGCTCACCAAGGGCTTGGATTGAGCTTGCCTCCTGTTTCTGAAGTCTCAGTGCCAAAAAGACTTCCTCTCTTCAAGAAAACTTCTTGTGCGACAAAAATCAACGCATAGCCTACCGGAAACGATGCACATCCTGCCGAACGACGAGAAAATTGCTGCATTGCCGAACCGGAATGACGCAGCCCGGCTCCCTGAGTGGAGATTGATGCAGCGCCTGCGTTGCGACCGAAACGTCGACGCACAGCTGTACTGGATCAATGCACAGCCGAGCTGGAACGACGCAGCCCTACTTCCTGAGTGAAGAATCCATGCAGCACCTGCCATGCAAAAGAAACTCCAACGCATTGCCCACCAGATCGATGCAGCGCCTGTGATTTTGTCCCACACACTTCTAGGATTTCCATGCATCATCCATGGGTGTCAAAAGACCCTACATCGCAGTGAGGATCCAAGACTGCAGGGAAGAAATCGATGCAAAGCTCTTGCAGCATGGGAAGAAACAATGCATCATCTGTGCAGCATCAGGAAACCCGACACACACCTTCTTTTTTCCACGCATCTCCTCCTCTGCGGTCTCCATGCGTGTCATTTTGACGCAAACCAGGTACTTTGTGCACACGAAAGACAATTGTTGATTTTTAAAGACTTCTGCCTTCTAAGTTAAGCCTGACTGCTCAGTGCCAAGCTACCAGAGGGTGGGCACAGGATAATTTTGATTGTGTGTTACTTACCCTGACTAGGATTGTGGTCCCTACTTGGACAAGGGTGTCTACCTATGCCAACTACAGACCCTATTTCAACACATACCTACTCTTGTCACTCATTAAAGACATGTGTTGATGAGTATGGATACCAACTGAAGATCATGTATGTCCATGTGAAATCCAATGATTTCGCACTATAAAAATGCCTTGAAAACCTGTTGCTCAGATGCTCACCTATCACAACTACTTCTGTTTGCAGCACAACTGTAACGTACCTACATTGACTGACATACCTACAGTAGACATCTTTGATCCCATGGCTAACACACCCATCTAGTCCATAGCAAACTGTACAGGACATGTACTATGTCACTCACCCTCTTGTGGCTGCTGCCTCAAGCGTCCATCCATCTCCGGTTAGGCCACCGCCAGTATGAGGGCCATCAGGGGGGTCAGGGTCTGACGGGCATTCCTTCCTTGTTGGGTGGCTGTCCCCAACTGGGCCTCTGCAGTCTTCTGAGCCCAGCGTCTCAGATCCTCACACCGCTTCCTGCAGTGGGTGCTCCGCTGGATATGGACAGGGTCCACACTTCATTGGCAATGGCTTTCCGTAAACCCTTCTTCTGATAGGCGCTGACCTGCATGGGAGACACAGAAGAAAAGACATGTTACTGAACCAACAACCTAGGACATTCATAGGCCTAACAACAGACACAAATCATCATCATACATGACTTCACACTTCCACAACATTCCTAGCAGTAATATCCGTAGGTACACCCTCCACTGTAACTGTAGGAGGCTGGCCTGGCTTCAAGAGGGTACCTGATGGTACTTAAACCATGTGCCAGGTCCAGTTATCCTTTATTAGTAGATTAGTAGTGTTCTAGCAACTTAGGCTAATAGAGGTAGTTATAGCAGAGAAGCTTAAGCTAAACTAAGAGACATGGAAAGCTCCTACTATACCACTTATATCATATAGGTACTATATCATAAGAAAGCCAATATTCAGAGTTACTAAAAATAAAGGTACTTAATTTTAGTGACAATGTGCAAAAAAAACCTCAGTGGATATACTCCCTTAGGAGGTAAGTAAAATACACAAAATATACACACTAACCAAAATCAGGTAAGTAAAACAGTCAGAAAGTAGTGCAAACACTGTATAATACAATAGGATGCAATAGGCCTAGGGGCAACACAAACCATATACTAAGAGAGTGGAATGCGAACCACGAATGGACCCCTAGGCTAGTGTAGTGTGTAGAGTGTCGCTGGGAGTGTAAGAAAACACTAAGGATGTCCAAGATAACTAACCCCAAGACCCTGGAAAGTAGAAGTAAAGTACTGCTATTTCCCCAGAAACACACTAAATATGTGATAGAGGATTTTGCAAAGACCACAATAGACTGCAAAGCACTGAAGATGGATTTCTGGACCTGAGGACCTGCAAAGGAAGGGGACCAAGTCCAAGAGTCATGAAAATGTCCGGGGGGGGGCAGGAGCCCACTAAACCCAGGATGAAGGTGCCAAATGGCTGCCTCTGGATGGAAGAAGCTGAAGATTCTGCAACAACAAAAGGTGCTAGGAACTTCTCCTTCATGCAGAAGATGTTGCACGGAGTGCTGGAGGATGCAGAGTTGTTTTTTTGGCAAAAAAACACAAACAAGCCTTGCTAGCTGCAAGAGTCACAGTTGAAGATAAAGGGTGCTATCCGGGCCCAGAAAGGACCAGGATGTCACCACTTGGGAGAGGAGACAGAGGGGGCCCTCAGCAATGTAGAGAGCCCATTCACAAGAAGGTAGCACCCACAGAAGCACTTGAACATGGGTTCAAGAAGTCAGAACACAGCAGTCATCTCAGCACTGCAAAAGAGGGTCCCACGAAGCCGGAGATCAACTCAGGGAGCTGAGCATTGCAGGACAGAGTGCTGGGGACCTAGGCTTGGCTATGCATGAAGGATTTCATGGAAATGTGAACAGAAGCCCTTGTAACTGCAGTTCATGTGGTACACAGGATTACTGTCTGGAGAGGGGAGGCATGGACTTACCTCCTCCAAATTTGGACAGTTCGACCACTGGATAGTCTGGGTAACTTGGGTCCACCACCTGTGTTCCAGGGGCCACGCTCCTCAGGCTGAGCGGGGTCCCAGAGTACCAGTGACATTGAAGTTTGGTGTCTGCTGGAGCAGGGGGAAGATTCAGTCAACCCACGGGAGATTTCTTTGTGGCTTCCAGTGCAGGATGAAGGCAGGCAGCCCCCAAAGCATGCACCACCATGAAAGAGTCAAGAAAGCCGGCAGGATTAGGCGCTACAATGTCGCTGGTAGTCTTCTTGCTACTTTGTTGCAGTTTTGAAGGCGTCCTGGAGCAGTCAGTGGTCTATCCTTGGTAGAAGTTGAAGAGAGAGGTGCAGAGGAACTCTGGTGAATTCTCGCAAGTCGTTCTCTTAGGAAAAGGCCACTGGAGAGACCCTAAATAGCCCTCAGAGGAGGATTGGCCACCTAGTCAGGTAAGCACCTATCAGGGAGGGTCTCTGACATCACCTGCTGGCATTGGCCACTCAGAGGCCTCCAGAGTGCCCTCACACCTCTGGATCCAAGATGGCAAAGGTCTGGGACACACTGGAGGAGCTCTGGGCACCACCCCTGGGGTGGTGATGGACAGGGGAGTGGTCACTCCCCTTTCCTTTGTCCAGTTTCGCGCCAGAGCAGGGACTTGGGGTTCCCTAAACCGGTGGAGACTAGCTTATGCAAGGAGGGCACCATATATGCCCTTCAAATCACTTCCAGAGGCTGGGAGAGGCTACCCCTTCCCACCCTTTAACACCTATTTCCACAGGGAGAGGGTGTAACACCCTCTCTCAGAGGAAATTCTTTGTTCTGCCTTCCTGGGACTGGGCTGCCCAGACCCCAGGAAGGCAGAACCATGTCTATGGGGTGGTAGCAGCGGTAGCTGCAGAGAAAACCCCTGAGAGCTGGTTTGGCAGTACCCGGGGCCCATAGTGGAGCCCCAGGGATGCATGGGATTGGCACCCTAATACCAGATTTTGGCATGGGGGGACAATTCCATGATCTTAGACCTGTTACATGGCCATATTCGGAGTTACCATTGTGAAGCTACATATAGGTATTGACCTACATGTAGTGCAAGCGTGTAATGGCGTCTCCGCACTTACAAAGTACGGGGAAATGGCCCTGAACTATGTGGGGGCACCTTTGCTAGTGCAAGGATGCCCTCACACTTAGTAATTTTGCACCTAACCTTCAGCAAGTGAAGATTAGACATATTGGTGACTTATAAGTTACTTAAGTACAGTGAAAATGGCTGTGAAATAACGTGTGCGTTATGTCACTCAGGCTCCAGTGACAGTCCTGTGTAAAGGTTTGTCTGAGCTCCCTATGGGTGGCAAAAGAAATGCTGCAGCCCATAGGGATCTCCTGGAACCCCAAAACTCTGGGTTTTACTAGGGAATTATAAGGGTGTTCCAGTGTGCCAATTGAAATTGGTAAAAGTGGTCACTAGCCTATAGTGACAAATTTAAAGGCAGAGAGAGCATAAGCACTGAGGTTCTGGTTAGCAGAGCCTCAGTGACACAGTTAGTCACTACACAGGTATACACATTCAAGCCACAAACTATGAGCAATGGGGTCCTGGCTAGCAGGATCTCAGTGAGACAGGCAAAAGCAAACTGACATATATGTAAAAATGGGGGTAACATGCCAGGCAAGATGGTACTTTCCTACAGTAACATCCTACAGACACGTACTATTACACACTTACATACCCATGTAGGAACATACATAAACATAATGCGACCTACCTGATGTTCCGGAGCCCCATACAGCTTTGTGTACAGGGGTAGGACCTCATCCACAAGTTTCTCCAGTTCTTCCGAGGTGAAAGCGGGGGCCCTATCCCCTGTATGATGCGCCACCGTAGCTCCCAAGAACAAAACACAGCAGGGCACTCAGTGGAGGTCTTGATGGCTGGAGAGTCAAATGAGATACACTGTACAAAATGTTGGTCTCACCACAGAAGGTATGTCAGATTCTGGTGATCTGAAGCATGCTCCACAATCTGGTACTAAGGAGGAGCATCCCATTGCTGGAGGATGTAGGAGTGGGGGATAATTCGGTGGCAGAGGAGGGAGAAAACATGAGTGACGAAGATGGAGATGAGGAAGATGTAGGCACAAGGACAGATCTCATCCAGCAGGACTTCAGCTAAGCTTCTTGTAGGTAATTCACTATGTTTGACATGTCACATATTGGTGTACTGATTTGGTGTACTTCATTATCCACCCGTAATATCAGTAGGTGTTGACCCAATTTGTGTTTCAGATAAGTTTATTTTGGAATGTTCTGACAAGTAGGTCTACAGTGCCACTGTGATGTTAGCTAGTCCATCTGGCTGGGTTTTATATATAGTTCTGACCTCTTATCTACTTCTTCATACTTTTGGACTTCTCCATTCTGGAATCACATTTTCATTGGAATAGTTTGCTGCTTCTCATGGCTTTAAGTGCTGTCAATACTTGGCATCCAACGGTGTGAGCTCTGTGGTACAACTACAATGAGTGTCATTACTGTTGGATGCAACAGTTAACTTGTCTCATTGTACCTGAATAGGGTTGTGCTCATGTGTGCCATTGCATTGGATTGTCTATCAGTGTGTGGACCTAATGGTGAATCTCTTAATCATCATGATGTGCAGGTACATACTGTTGGCAACAGTGAAAATAATGTGTGATGAACATTCTGTGCTATCATTTTCAGATGTACTATGGATGATGTTTTACCACTCTTCCCAGTCTGCTACCTGAGGATCCAGGGTTGTGTGGACACTGACATTGCTGCAGAAAGGTGGATGACAGCATGATACATACATATCATCACTGTCTTTTAAGACTCAATTTATGTGACATGTCATACATTGTTGCACTTTTACAATGAGTAAACACATTACACCAAAACTTGTATGTAAGTGCATTTATTGTGTATATCAACTGGTGGGTAGGGTGCACAGCAGTGGGACCATGGTGATCGATTCCATCAGTCTGTCAGGCCCAGCAGTTGGTGGCACAAGTCCACTATCCATGTGGTATTTGCAAATGGGACTATGGCAGTGGGAAGTCAACAAGGTGTCTCGGTGGCACACAAGGTAGACAGTTCTTGGGAGGCTCATTTCCTGGCAGTGGGGTAGGTCTTGTCTTCTGTCCCAGCAGGATGTCTGAGTCTGGAACCACGTTTCCTCAGCAACATGGGGTGGCTCAGTGGTGGCTTGCGAGTCTTCGGGCATGACCATCATCCCACTAGCTACAGCAGATGTTGAGGACTGGTCAGTAGTGTGGCTAGCAGAAGGGGCATGGTGGTGGGTGGAGGACTCATGCAGGACTGTGATGAGCTCCTGCATCAAGCCTTTCATGGAGGCCATGGTGGCACTGAAGGCATGCCACTCCTACATGTCTTCCTGGTGGTACTCCCTCTGCTGGCTCAGGTTTTTCCAAACAGGTCTAATAACTGGCCCATCTTATCCTGGGTTTGGGTTTATGCTCCTAAGCCTTGTGCTATTGCCTCATGGGCAGGTGGCTCCCTGGGTTGCCCCGCCCTATGACCACTAGGTGCACTCCCACTGGCCCTAGACCCCTGTACCTGTGTATCCGGCACATTGTGCCAATCCCACTTACACCAGGACCTTTATTATCTTGTGTGGTGCGTGTTTACTCAGGTCCCTGTACATTAGGGCACACTATGGATTGACATGGCCTTTGGACACTGGTGTGGGGGCGTTGGACGAAAGGTGTTGTGGTGACAGAGGTTGTGGGGCGCTCCATGGTGTCCTGGGTGGGGTTGCTGGAGGTGGACTGCTCAGCAAGCTTGGATCCTGTGTCGCTGTCATCACTGGGGACTTTATCAGGTCGGGTACTGGCTGTAAGTGGCACAGGTTGTCTGACGACATTCTCAGTGTCACCTGTGGATGACAGGGATTGTTATTCACATCTATCTGATATACTTTAGAGCAGCTGCGAGGTGAGTGCTATGTGTCATGCTATAATATCAAAATAAGTGCACTGTTCCACCACAGAGAGAAAACAAGAAAGAGATCAGAGGTGGCGAATCTATACTGAGTATACTTAGGAGAGCCCTCAAGCACCCTTTTGGGTGACAGGTATCATCATCGGGCTTACTCCTCGCCAGACTGGTGCTGCAATGCCTGGCGGGCCGCCCAGCATTCTGGGTGGCACTCAACCATAATAAAATTGCTAACAACGGTGGTCTGGGAAAAGAATTGAATCAAAGATGGAGAGTGTAGAACAAAAGACAAGACTCTAAAATTAGCTCTGAACCTAAGCCACTGTTTTAATGCGATAGAAATTGGGTTCAGGCCAATATTAAAAACAAAAATATATCAGAGTGTTACTAGGAATAATGTACAGTTACACTCTATAATCAGGGAAGGTAGTTCACCTAATCCTGCATGGTCAACATGTTTCGCGTCTATGTTTGGTCACAAAGTGATCCAGTGACGCTTCTTCAGGACCCACAAAAAAAGCCTGTGATTATAAAACTACTTCTCCTATATATCAGTAATATTATCAAGTGCACGTACAGTCACTTACAGAGTGGAAGACAGAATATGCCTAAGTCAACCGGTCAGTATAGTCGCCCTGCATGTAATCAGAAAGACACAAAACAATTAGTGCCAAAAATCAACACCGAAAAAACATACAATTAAAAAACAATTATAGTGACAATCACCCATAATCAGTGTATAGTACTTAAAGGTGAAAAAGTTTCTGCGATGCTTACCATCCCATATTAGAGATTGGGCTCCCTAGGTCTGCACTAGCATCAACCAAGGAAAACGAACTGAATAAAAATATTAATAAAAAATGATCATAGCACCGCATAGTAATACATGGAGACCTAGTGTCGGACAAATCTGAGTATTTTTGTCTAGGTTATGTCAATATATTCCACATTGGACACACTTGTGCATACAGATGTGTACATATTCATTTAAAGGAGCAATTGTGTAGAGAAAAGTATGTTTTAATATATTATAAAACATTAGATAACAATGCCTCTGACCTTGATTTTTTTGTCTGATTAAGCTACACAGTCTTCTCAAAGATCGGTTACCCTAAAAATATTCAGGGGTCATAGTGCCAAAAAACATGTGTTACAAATGCTCCTCTATTCGGTCATTTAATGTACACTCTTGAAAATATTTTGTGCTATAATTTCCAAGAGAGGCTAATGTACAATGCTAAACGTCTGTATGGAAGGTCATAATAGCAAAAAATCCTGATATCTCCTGATCTTATTAGCTCGTGGCATTTGTCCGGTAAAAATGGGAATAGAACCACCATGTAACCAGTAAAACAAACCAAGTGGCCTTAGTATGGTCTATTAAGCCTGCAAAGCGCGACAAAGCTCGCTTCTAGATATTTGCTTACTGTATCACGTCCTTGGTGTGTCCGGGAACCTGCCCTCTGCTGCGCGCCTGTAGACGGCATCTGGATGGAGCGGGAGGTTATTTAAACTCGCGCTGTATAGCGCGAGTAACCCGGAACACCAGCCGGTGTTCCGGGTACTAAAAACAAAGAAAGGACTACCGTCTCGGCGGCCATCTTGGAAGGTCCGGAGACAATGGATGGTTGTTGAATGTCACTATTCGAGTACAGACGCCCCAGAAAAATGAAAGGGAAGGTTGATGCTTTAGGGGCCATGTTTCATTTAGACAGAGTTTTTGAAACAGAGATGTTAAAAAAGAGTTGGTAAAAGACGGGGGTTTTTTGATGGGGGTGATGGAACTGTGAAGACAAAATATCCAAAGGCACCCATTCTTTTTGTGAAAACAATTTACATATATAGTAGTAATTCCACAATTCAAAGGTTATCAATTCAGTATTGAAAGAATATTCTTGCCAAGATAAAAGAAAAAAAGAAAAAAGAAAAAAAGGTTGATCATCCATATTCATGAACAAATATATATATATATATATATATATGCATATATTGCCCAATCTGTTTTAGTTGCATTTCAATTGATTTCGGAAAACGAGGGGGTAAGTAACTACTAAAAATAATAATCTATCGGAGTTGAACGTAGTTTGACTGGAATAAAATGACCCTTATTATTTCAAAAAATTAATTCAAAAATGTTTTTAACGAGTCAATAAATTCCAAGGTATGTCGTCATTCAGTCCCTCTTTATGGGTTTTCAATCGGAAGACCCATTTCTGTTCGATCTTAAATAGATAGTTAGGGTTATTGCTGTTGTATCTAGGTACTTGTAGTACTATCCACCACATATCATCAGGACCGTGTTTAGCATCCAGAAAGTGTGCACTCAGTTTTGTGGTAATGCGGGAGCACCTGATATTGCTCCGGTGTTCATTAATACGTAATTTCACTGGGCGAGTAGTCATGCCAATGTATTTTAAGTTGCAAGGACAGGAAATTAGGTATATACACTGACGTGTGTTACAATTAGTGTGTTTTTTAAGATACCAAATACCAAAGTAGTCAAGGTCAATGCTGTCTAAGCGTTTGGTGAGGGGACAGACATTGCATGTGCCACATGGATAGTGACCCATCACTGGAGGTAAATTCCATAATGTAGTTTGTTTCTGTGTCTCATTGGGCAGGCGAGGGCGAGTATGGACAAGTAAATCCAGGATATTTGTTGATCTTTTGAAGGAAAAAAGAGGTTTTGGAATTACCGTTCCGCCACTCCGTAGTATATTCCATCGTTTATTGATTAGTTTTTTGATGGTATTGGACAATGGAGTGAAAGTAGAGACACATGTCAAACGTGATTCCGGTACTTTGGGTGTCGAACTTAACAGTGCTTCCCTATGGTTGTTGCGAGCTCTTTTATAAGCTGAATTGATGATTTTATTAGGATAGTATCGATCCTGTAATTTGTCTTTCAAATCGCGGGATTGAGTCTCAAAGGTTTGGATAGTGCTGCAGTTCCGTCGCAACCTCAAAAATTGCCCGAATGGAAGATTATCCCGCAAAGCTTTTGGGTGATGGCTATTGTACATGAGTAGACTGTTCCGATCAGTACTCTTATGAAAAGTGGTGGTGGTAAGTATGCCATTGTCAATTTTGATCACCAGATCCAGGAATGATACTTGTGTGAGAGATGAGTGAGCTGTAAATCTCAGGAATGGGTCCAGAGAATTGATCCAAATGGTGAATTCGTCAATTTCATCATAAGGACCATTCCAGATGATAAGAATGTCATCAATATACCTCTTCCATAAAGAGATCTTATTATGGAATGGATTGGATGCTTGTAATATAAAAAGTTTCTCAAAATTATACATATACAAGCATGCCAGACTAGGGGCAAAAGTGCTCCCCATTGAGGTCCCTTGAATTTGGTGAAATAGAGAATCTTCAAATTGGAAGAAATTGTTTTTCATTGCTAGAGTGGCGCACTGCATAATAAAATGGACAGGAGTGGTCGATGTCCAAGTGCTAGTAAGTAGAGCAGATTCCACTACTTGTAAGGTTGAATCTTGTGGAATGTTCGTGTATAGAGCTTCCACGTCCAGTGTAATGAGGGCTTTCGCTTCATTAGATTCGTTAATGCTCTTGATCAAATTAAGAACATGATTCGTGTCCTTCAAAAAAGTGCTTGATTCTTTTACCAGTGGTTGAAAGAAAAAATCGCAGAAAACGGAGAGAGGTTCTAGAACGGATCCAATGCCTGATACAATGGGTCACCCAGGAGGTGGGAGAGTCCCTTTATGTATTTTTGGCAGGCAATAGAAGTAAGGAGTCCTAGGATGTGTCGTATCTAGGAACTCGGCTTCCTTAGGGGAAATCCATGCATTGTTCCTAGCCTCTTCTATCATACTTCTGATAGTTTTCTGTAGATCTGTAGTAGGATCATGAGTCAAGTGGGCATAGTGAACTCTGTCGCTTAAAAGTCGTTGACACTCCTGTCTATAATCTTCAGTGTTCATAATCACAATCGCCCCCCCCTTGTCGGCTGGTTTGATAGTGATTGTTTGATCAGAGGCTAGGTCTTTTAGAGCCTTCCTCTCAGTGGCGGGTAAGTTCATGAATGGTCTGTTGGGATTGATAGTGTCTAAATCTGCCAAGACAGCTTTTTCGACAGTCAATACCTCAACAGGGAGGGAATGTATTGGGGGAATAAAGGTCGATGGTTTCTTGAGACCTGTGTCATTATTCTCAGAGAGAGCCGGCCTATCCAAGAAGAAAAAATGGAGGCGTATTTTCCTGAAAAATTGTGCCAATTCACAGTTTAGACGGAAAGAGTCTTCAGATGGAGTAGGGACGAAACCCAAGCCTTTGTTCAAGGCTGAAAGTTCGTCAATAGACAGGTTTTTTTTGGAAAGATTGACCACTAAACTCTCGGTGGAGGGGGGGTTTTGCCCTGGCTTCGGGTAACCATTTGGGGTTCTTCTCTGTTCCAATGGACCCGTCTGCCTCTGCCTCTCCTTCTTCCTCTTCCTCTGCCCTGGCCGCGGCCTAAAAAAGGTACGTAGGGTGGCATAGGGCGAGGTTGGAAGAAGGGGTAAGGAGGTTGCCAAAATAGGGGTTGGTTGGGAGGGTATGGTGGTTGGTTATATATGGGTGGATGGTTGAATATAGGTGGTTGCATCCCGTCATCAGTGCTCCATAAATCGGATGAAGAACTGTTGCTATAATTGCGAGTTTTTCTGATGGAAGTTGTGGAATCATCGGATGAACGAGACTGTGTATCTGCATCGTAGTCCTCCTTAATATAAGGATAGACTTTTTCACGATCAAATCTTCTGATGTCTTTCTGTAGTTTAGTTATTTTCTGCTGAGTTAAAAACTCCCTCATCTCATTTAGTTCTGTGTTAATCTCCAGAAGGCAGCTTTTAAAAGAAGACAGCGTTATTGTAGTTTTGATGGTGCTTTCAATACAGGTGATCTGTATCATAATTGATTCAGCTAGCCGCTTTGAAGCATTGATAATTAGTACTAGCCAATCTCTGGTGCATTTCCACGCGATCTGTGCCCAGTCTCTTCTGAAAGCCAGATCGTGTAGAAAAATCCTGGGTATATTGGCAACCAAGAGACCGCTCGGAGCAATATTTGCTCTCAGATATTCTGTCATTATTGTGCCGTGCATGACAGTTTTTATTAGGTCACGTTTGAGAGAGGAAAGTTTATCCCAGTCTTCTTTTAGACTACCTGCGGCATTGGCCCCGTCATTATCAAGTATTGAGGGGGCTTGTAAGAATGCAGAAACTGCCTCGTCATCGAAACTCAGGCCTTGGAAATTATCCATGGTCAATAGTAAAGAAGGCAAAGATTGAAAAAGGAAGGTCTACTTTTTTTTTTTTTTTTTTTTAAGACCCGTATATAAGTCCCACAGCGAAGCTGCTGTGCTAAACTCTATAAACAAAAGTGGGGACTGGGAGATTACTGGTCCAGTGCACAGTCTCCCGACCTGAACCTATAATATCAAAATAAGTGCACTGTTCCACGACAGAGAGAAAACAAGAAAGAGATCAGAGGTGGCGAATCTATACTGAGTATACTTAGGAGAGCCCTCAAGCACCCTTTTGGGTGACAGGTATCATCATCGGGCTTACTCCTCGCCAGACTGGTGCTGCAATGCCTGGCGGGCCGCCCAGCATTCTGGGTGGCACTCAACCATAATAAAATTGCTAACAACGGTGGTCTGGGAAAAGAATTGAATCAAAGATGGAGAGTGTAGAACAAAAGACAAGACTCTAAAATTAGCTCTGAACCTAAGCCACTGTTTTAATGCGATAGAAATTGGGTTCAGGCCAATGTTAAAAACAAAAATATATCAGAGTGTTACTAGGAATAATGTACCGTTACACTCTATAATCAGGGAAGGTAGTTCACCTAATCCTGCATGGTCAACATGTTTTGCGTCTATGTTTGGTCACAAAGTGATCCAGTGACGCTTCTTCAGGACCCACAAAAAAAGCCTGTGATTATAAAACTACTTCTCCTATATATCAGTAATATTATCAAGTGCACGTACAGTCACTTACAGAATGGAAGACAGAATATGCCTAAGTCAATCGGTCAGTATAGTCGCCCTGCATGTAATCAGAAAGACACAAAACAATTAGTGCCAATAATCAACACCGAAAAAACATACAATTAAAAAACAATTATAGTGACAATCACCCATAATCAGTGTATAGTACTTAAAGGTGAAAAAGTTTCTGCGATGCTTACCATCCCATATTAGAGATTGGGCTCCCTAGGTCTGCGCTAGCATCAACCAAGGAAAACGAACTGAATAAAAATATTTATAAAAAATGATCATAGCACCGCATAGTAATACATGGAGACCTAGTGTCGGACAAATCTGAGTATTTTTGTCTAGGTTATGTCAATATATTCCACATTGGACACACTTGTGCATACAGATGTGTACATATTCATTTAAAGGAGCAATTGTGTAGAGAAAAGTATGTTTTAATATATTATAAAACATTAGATAACAATGCCTCTGACCTTGATTTTTTTGTCTGATTAAGCTACACAGTCTTCTCAAAGATCGGTTACCCTAAAAATATTCAGGGGTCATAGTGCCAAAAAACATGTGTTACAAATGCTCCTCTATTCGGTCATTTAATGTACACTCTTGAAAATATTTTGTGCTATAATTTCCAAGAGAGGCTAATGTACAATGCTAAACGTCTGTATGGAAGGTCATAATAGCAAAAAATCCTGATATCTCCTGATCTTATTAGCTCGTGGCATTTGTCCGGTAAAAATGGGAATAGAACCACCATGTAACCAGTAAAACAAACCAAGTGGCCGTAGTATGGTCTATTAAGCCTGCAAAGCGCGACAAATCTCGCTTCTAGATATTTGCTTACTGTATCACGTCCTTGGTGTGTCCGGGAACCTGCCCTCTGCTGCGCGCCTGTAGACGGCGTCTGGATGGAGCGGGAGGTTATTTAAACTCGCGCTGTATAGCGCGAGTAACCCGGAACACCAGCCGGTGTTCCGGGTACTAAAAACAAAGAAAGGACTACCGTCTCGGCGGCCATCTTGGAAGGTCCGGAGACAATGGATGGTTGTTGAATGTCACTATTCGAGTACAGACGCCCCAGAAAAATGAAAGGGAAGGTTGATGCTTTAGGGGCCATGTTTCATTTAGACAGAGTTGTTGAAACAGAGATGTTAAAAAAGAGTTGGTAAAAGACGGGGGTTTTTTGATGGGGGTGATGGAACTGTGAAGACAAAATATCCAAAGGCACCCATTCTTTTTGTGAAAACAATTTACATATATAGTAGTAATTCCACAATTCAAAGGTTATCAATTCAGTATTGAAAGAATACTCTTGCCAAGATAAAAGAAAAAAAGAAAAAAGAAAAAAAGGTTGATCATCCATATTCATGAACAAATATATATATATATATATATATATGCATATATTGCCCAATCTGTTTTAGTTGCATTTCAATTGATTTCGGAAAACGAGGGGGTAAGTAACTACTAAAAATAATAATCTAGCGGAGTTGAACGTAGTGTGACTGGAATAAAATGACCCTTATTATTTCAAAAAATTAATTCAAAAATGTTTTTAACGAGTCAATAAATTCCAAGGTATGTCGTCATTCAGTCCCTCTTTATGGGTTTTCAATCGGAAGACCCATTTCTGTTCGATCTTAAATAGATAGGTAGGGTTATTGCTGTC
This sequence comes from Pleurodeles waltl, assembly GCF_031143425.1. Taxonomy (NCBI): domain Eukaryota; kingdom Metazoa; phylum Chordata; class Amphibia; order Caudata; family Salamandridae; genus Pleurodeles; species Pleurodeles waltl. The sequence continues at coordinate 626,311,760 of NC_090447.1, read as the reverse complement.
GTATCTAGGTACTTGTAGTACTATCCACCACATATCATCAGGACCGTGTTTAGCATCCAGAAAGTGTGCACTCAGTTTTGTGGTAATGCGGGAGCACCTGATATTGCTCCGGTGTTCATTAATACGTAATTTCACTGGGCGAGTAGTCATGCCAATGTATTTTAAGTTGCAAGGACAGGAAATTAGGTATATACACTGACGTGTGTTACAATTAGTGTGTTTTTTAAGATACCAAATACCAAAGTAGTCAAGGTCAATGCTGTCTAAGCGTTTGGTGAGGGGACAGACATTGCATGTGCCACATGGATAGTGACCCATCACTGGAGGTAAATTCCATAATGTAGTTTGTTTCTGTGTCTCATTGGGCAGGCGAGGGCGAGTATGGACAAGTAAATCCAGGATATTTGTTGATCTTTTGAAGGAAAAAAGAGGTTTTGGAATTACCGTTCCGCCACTCCGTAGTATATTCCATCGTTTATTGATTAGTTTTTTGATGGTATTGGACAATGGAGTGAAAGTAGAGACACATGTCAAACGTGATTCCGGTACTTTGGGTGTCGAAGATAACAGTGCTTCCCTATGGTTGTTGCGAGCTCTTTTATAAGCTGAATTGATGATTTTATTAGGATAGTATCGATCCTGTAATTTGTCTTTCAAATCGCGGGATTGAGTCTCAAAGGTTTGGATAGTGCTGCAGTTCCGTCGCAACCTCAAAAATTGCCCGAATGCAAGATTATCCCGCAAAGCTTTTGGGTGATGGCTATTGTACATGAGTAGACTGTTCCGATCAGTACTCTTATGAAAAGTGGTGGTGGTAAGTATGCCATTGTCAATTTTGATCACCAGATCCAGGAATGATACTTGTGTGAGAGATGAGTGAGCTGTAAATCTCAGGAATGGGTCCAGAGAATTGATCCAAATGGTGAATTCGTCAATTTAATCATAAGGACCATTCTAGATGATAAGAATGTCATCAATATACCTCTTCCATAAAGAGATCTTATTATGGAATGGATTGGATGCTTGTAATATAAAAAGTTTCTCAAAATTATACATATACAAGCATGCCAGACTAGGGGCAAAAGTGCTCCCCATTGAGGTCCCTTGAATTTGGTGAAATAGAGAATCTTCAAATTGGAAGAAATTGTTTTTCATTGCTAGAGTGGCGCACTGCATAATAAAATGGACAGGAGTGGTCGATGTCCAAGTGCTAGTAAGTAGAGCAGATTCCACTACTTGTAAGGTTGAATCTTGTGGAATGTTCGTGTATAGAGCTTCCACGTCCAGTGTAATGAGGGCTTTCGCTTCATTAGATTCGTTAATGCTCTTGATCAAATTAAGAACAGGAGTCGTGTCCTTCAAAAAAGTGCTTGATTCTTTTACCAGTGGTTGAAGGAAAAAATCGCAGAAAACGGCTTGGGCACTCAGGTGTAGTTATGCGAGGGGATTGTGCTTTGTTAGGTGGTTACAAGGTGATACATTGTGGGAGTCGTAGTGCTTCATGCTGCACATGCATTGGGTGCATTTGGGAGAACTGTATGCTGTAATGTGAAAGTCACGTCATCTGTGATTTAAAAGCACCTGATTTGTGAGCATTTTGAAACCACCTACCTATGATTAAGCCATGTTGCCGAAATGCATCAGGATTTTGGTGGTGCTGCTGTTCAATTTGAATAAAATCTCTGAAACCAACTGGAACTGGGCCTCAGCATCCTGTTTTAGGTGTTGTTATATTACTGGGACACTCCACTCTTTGCCCTGCAGGGTCAGGGACCCCTGATGGAGGACTTTGAAAGATTTACATATATATGCTGCAACATTTTATAACTGCAGTGCCATAGTATATACTGCACATGTAGACATGTGTAAATTGCATCCTGTGTTTGAAATGGGATCCAATGGTTTAAAGATAGCAAATAAACAATTAGTTTGGGTAACATTGAGTAAAAGAATGCTGCTATAAAGAGAGGTAATCTGAGCACCAGCTTCAGAGCTGAATCATAAAAAATGCATAACCATATTGAAAAACAGGATAAGTGGAAAATAAATTAATTTACTTTTCAGTCCCATATCATTTCAACAATAGAAAATATCTTTGTGTATTCACCACCAAAGCCCTGGATGTTTTCATATGGATCTCTCCAGCCTGGTGCAGAATCTTTTTGCTCAAAAACTTCCTATATGTACATATTTGAAGAGTTGGTGAGATTTATGGTATTTCAAAGGACGATTACTGTACAGCTGAAAGTCGCCATGGATTCTTGGAAAGTTCGAAGTGACATTCCACTAAACTGAAAAATTAAGCACTCATAAAGGGTAGAGAAAATGAGTAGAAGGTGAAGACACTTAGTGGAAGCTGTAAAGCAAATTTAGGCACAAAGACATTTAAAGATGTTGTGCTTAATTCTAAAATGTGTCCATCGGATGTGAACACTTCAAGATACAAGCCTGCCTTAAAAGATGAAACTGGAAAAAAAAATTCAAGAGCAGTTTCTTTTACATTCTGTATTAAAAAAGATGTATTTCTCTATAGTTATATGTAACATACCATAATATGGGCTACATTATGAGTTTGGCGGTCTGAGGGCCAAACCCACGGTGGCGATGGTACCACCTCACACATGCATTACTGACCGCCGCATTACGAGCACATCCACAGCCATGATCATAGATCACAATGGATAGGCAGTGGTTGAAGTTGTGCTCAGCCACGGCGGTGCTTAAAGAAGCACTGCTGTGCTGATCACAACTTCATTTTCCCCCAGCCTTTCCATGGGGGGGTCCCTGCCATGGAAAGGCTGTCAGAAAGCCAGTGCTGGGGGCCACAGGGGGGCTCCCGCACTACCTTCGACCATGGCATCGTCAGTGCAGGGGCCTCCGTACTCACCTCCCTTGGAATGCACACTGTCTCCTACAGCAGAAAGTGTCTATTCCGAGGGTGCTGGGAGCTCCCTCTGTGTGACAGCATTTCCTTCCATTCCATGAGGAGCCGAGGGCAATTCTGCCACATGGTTTCCACTGGGCTGACCAGCAGAAACGTCCAATTTCAGAGGTTTCTGCAGGTCAGCCCAGTAGTAAACTTGTAATGGGGCCTGGGAGGAGCCCACCAGCCTCGCAGCAGTCTCCTCCCCATCGGTCTGGCGTTCCAGGTGTCGGACCGCCAGACTTGTAATGAAGCCCTATATTACTAATGTCGAGTTCACTGAATTACTGAGTAGATGATGATGGTTAGAGGGGAAAGTTATCTATAATAAAGGCTGTGATTATTTGCTAAGTTTCAGCTCAGTGAAAGAAGGCATAAAAGTCAAGTATGAAATGCTTTTTTCCATTACAGAAATACTTTCTTGCTATAAAGCAATAAGTTTCATTATTTGTTTAACCATGTATAAGCCTGCGTTTATAAGGTGAAATCCCCAGATGTTATTCTGACCTAGAGAAGCAAAAAAAAGAACACAGAGATAGCAGAAAAAACTAACAAAACCAACAATATGCAAGCAAGGTTTGACACTTAGGCCCTCATTATGACATTGGCGGTAAGTACCACTTACAACCATGCTGACTGCCGCCAACATACCGCCACCGCAGTGGATTACCGCTACCCATATTATGACCCACACATAGCAATCAGTCACTATACAGCCACACACACAAGTCCGCCAGCCTAAAAGTCAGTGAGAAACTGGTGGTAGCAATACCCACACCGTTATGCCAACAGAACTACGCCCACAGCATTATGACCCATGAATCACCGCAGCAGACATTCAATGGTGGTAAACCATTGGTGCTACATACCGCTGCGCTCAACATACACACACACATACAAAACAACACTACATTGGAAAATTTGAATAACACACACCAGACACCATACACACACCACACCCACACACCCACACCACTATAAAACCCACACCCACATTACTTACTACCCTTTATGACTAAAAACAATTACCACAGGGGGGAAAGCAAGACCACAGACAAGACCACAGTCACACACCACCATCACCTTTACACCATCCACGCACTTTACATCGCACACCCCAACACATCACCCACACACCCTCACCCACACCACTCATACTATACCCATGGCACCACAATGACACCCCAGGTTCTCAGAGGAGGAGCTAAGGGTCATGGTGGAAGAAATCATCCGGGTAGAGCCACAGCTATTCGGATTACAGCTGCAGCAGACATCCATTGCAAGGAAGATGGAGCTATGGCGGAGAATCATGGACAGGGTCAACACCGTGGGACAGCACTCCAGAACAAAGGATGACATCAGGAAGAGGTGAATCGACCTCTGGGGGAAGGTGCGTTCTACAGCAGCAAGACACCAAATAGCTGTACAGAGGACTGGCGGTAGACCCCCACCTCCTCCCCCACAACTAACAACACAGGAAGAGTAAGTCTTGGCAATCATGTATCCTGAGGGCCTGGCAGGAGTAGGAGGAGGACTGGACTCTGGTAAGTCAACTCTCTATAACTACCACCCCCCCTACCTGCATGTCATCACAAACCCCTAACCTTACTCTCACTCCCATCACTCCCACACGTCACACACACCCCACCATCACAACCCACCTCTCCCAATACCAAGCCCTGTATGTAACAACAATGTACGGACCCCCATCACAGACCTGCATGGACACCCATCACTAAAGCATGCACACTAGAGAGAATCACCTAGCCCACCAAATAACTACTCACACCAGGCAAAGCTGACAGGGCAATAACAACCATAGAGGGCAACACACCAATGCACAAGATGACACACACTGAAACAATAACACTGCATTTACATCCCCATAGGTCCCCCACCCAACGTCACCAGAGAGGAGGTGCCAGCAACATCCAGTCCCTCCCAGAAGAGGCCCACAGTGATGACAGCAGCTCTGAACGCCTGGGTCTGGATGACCAACCTGGCCCATCAGGGATCTCCAGACAGTTGGTAACCAAGGCACAGTCCCTAACTGTAGGAGGCTGTCCTGACTTATAGTGAGTACCTCGTGGTACTTACACCTTGTGCCAGGTCCACTTATCCCTTATTAGTAGAATAGAGGTGTTCTAGCAGCTTATGCTGATAGAGGTAGCTATAGCAGAGCAGCTTAGGCTGAACTAGGAGACATGCAAAGCTCCTACTATACCACTTACATCATATAGCAATATATCACAAGAAAACACAATACTCAGAGTTACTAAAAATAAAGGTACTTTATTTTAGTGACAATATGCCAAAAGTATCTCAGAGGATACCCTCACTTAGGAGGTAAGTAATATACACAAATGATATGTACACAAACCAAAAACAGGTAAGTAACAGTTAGAAAAGTAGTGCAAACAATGTAGAATCACAATAGAATGCAATAGGTAGAAATAGGCCTAGGGCAACACAAACCATATACTCCAAAAGTGGAATGCGAATCACGAATGGACCCCAGGCCTATGGTAGGTTGTAGAGGGTTGCTGGGACTGTTAGAAAACACTAAGGGTGTCCAAGATACCCAACTCCAAGACCCTGAAAAGTAGGAGTAAAGTTACCCTACTACCCCAGAAAGACAGTAAAGTCGAGATAGGGCATTCTGCAAGAACAACAACTGCCAGCAAAACACTGAAGACGGATTCCTGGACCTGAGGACCTGTAAAGGAAGGGGACCAAGTCCAAGAGTCACGTAAGTGTCCAGGGGGGGCAGGAGACCACCAAACCCCGGATGAAGGTGCAAAAGGGCTGCCTCTGGGTGGAAGAAGCCAAAGATTCTGCAACAACGGAAGATGTAAGGAACTTCTCCTTTGGTCAAAAGATGTCCCACGGCGTGCTAGAGGATGCAGAGTTGTTTCCAAGCAGAAAGACTGCAAACAAGCCTAGCTACCTGCAAGAGTCACAGTTGAGGATTTAGGGTGCTGCTGGGGCCCAGGAAGGACCAGGACGTCGCCCCTTGGAGGAGGAGACAGAGGGGCGCTCAGCAACTCAGAGAGCCCCCTCAGAAGCAGGCAGCACCCGCAGAAGTACCGGAAGAGGCACTTAGAAGATCTGAGGACAGCAGTCGACTCAGAGCCACAAAGGAGGGTCCCACGACATCGGAGTCCAACTCAGAGAGTTGGGCAATGCAGGACGGAGTGCTGGGGACCTGGGTTAGGCTGTGCATGAAGGAAGTCTTGGAAAAGTGCACAGAAGCCCGAGCAGCTGTAGATCACGCAGTACACAGGATAACTGTCTGGCGTGGGGAGGCAAGGACTTACCTCCACCAAATTTGGACAGAAGGGCCACTGGACTGTGGGAGACACTTGGACCCAGCTCCTGTGTTCCAGGGACCACACTCGTCAGGATGAGAGGGGACCCAAAGGACCGGTGATGCAGAAGTTTGGTGCCTGCGTAAGCAGGGGGAAGATTCCGTCGACCCACAGGAGATTTTTCTTGGCTTCCAGTGAAGGGTGAAGGCAGACAGCCCTCAGAGCATGCTCCACCAGGAAACAGTCGAGAAAGCTGACAGGATGAGGCGCTACAATGTTGCTGGTAGTTGTCTTGCTATTTTGTTGCGGTTTTGCAGGCGTCCTTGAGCAGTCAGCGGTCGATCCTTGGCAGAAGTCAAAGAGGGAAGTGCAGAGGAACTCTGGTGAGCTCTTGCATTCGTTATCTGGTGAGATGCCCACAGGAGAGACCCTAAAAATCCCACAGAGGAGGATTGGCTACTGAGAAAGGTCAGCACCTATCAGGAGGGGTCTCTGACGTCACCTTCTGGCACTGGTCACTCAGAGCTGTCCATTGTGCCATCACACCTCTGCATCCAAGATGGCAGAGGTCTGGGACACACTAGAGGAGCTCTGGGCACCTCCCCTGGGAGGTGCTGGTCAGGGGAGTGGTCACTCCCCTTTCCTTTGTCCAGTTTCGTGCCAGAGCAGGGCTGTGGGATCCCTGAACCGGTGTAGACTGGTTTATGCATAGAAGGCAGCATCTTTGCCCTTCAAAGCATTTCCAGAGGCTAGGAGAGGCTACTCCTCCCAGGCCCTTAACACCTATTTCCAAAGGGAGAGGGTGTAACACCCTCTCTCAGAGGAAATCCTTTGTTCTGCCTTCCTGGGACCAGGCTGCCCAGGCCCCAGGGGGGCAGAACCTGTCTGAGGGGTTGACAGGAGCAGTAGCTGCAGTGGAGACCCCGGAAAGCTAGTTTGGCAGTACCCGGGCTCTGTGCTGGAGACCTGGGGATGCATGGAATTGTCACCCCAATACCAGAATAGTATTGGGGTGACATTTCCATGATCCTAGACATGTTACATGGCCATGTTCGGAGTTACCATGGTGACGCTACATATAGGTATTGACCTATATGTAGTGCACACGTGTAATGGTGTCCCCACACTCACAAAGTCCGGAGAATTTGCCCTGAACAATGTTGGGGCACCTTGGCTAGTGCCAGGGTGCCCACACACTCAGTAACTTTACACCTAACCTTCACTAAGTGAGGGTTAGACATATAGGTGACTTATAAGTTACTTAAGTGCAGTGTAAAATGGCTATGAAATAACGTGGACGTTATTTCACTCAGGCTGTAGTGGCAGTCCTGTGTAAGAATTGTCTGAGCTCCCTATGGGTGACAAAAGAAATGTTGCAGCCCATAGGGATCTCCTAGAACCCCAATACCCTGGGTTCCTAGGTACCATATACTAGGGAATTATAAGGGTGTTCCAGTGTGCCAATCAGAATTGGTAAAATTAGTCACTAGCCTGCAGTGACAATTTTAAAAGCAGAGAGAGAGAGAGAGCATAAACACTGAGGTTCTGGTTAGCAGAGCCTCAGTGATACAGTTAGGCACCACACAGGGAACACATATAGGCCTCAAACGTAGGAGCACTGGGGTCCTGGCTAGCAGGATCCCAGTGAGACAGCAAAAACACCCTGACATATACTCATAAACAGGCCAAAAGTGGGGGTAACAAGGCTAGAAAGAGGCTATCTTCCTACACATACCACCACAGATCCTCCCCTCTCAGGAAACACCAGCACAATACCCACCCAGTGGGCCCATACCTCTGTCCCCAGGACACATCAATCAGCAGTGTGTCCACCACTACAGGGACCCCAGACCACCCCACTAACACAGGATGACCAGGGACCTGGGGTCAGTGGCAGTGGGCACACGGTTCACAGGACAGAGGCACAGGTCAACAGGGAAACTGGGAGGACTGCTGTGCGACAGGGGGAGGACAGGCCCAGGGAACCGACTCTCCAGGAGGCACTCACCAACATCCTGGGAGCATACCACCATTCCCAGGAGACGATGGGCCAGATACTGGACAAGTTGCAGGAGACCCAGCGGCTGCAGGAGGGACAGTGCCTGGGGATCAGGGAGGACTTGAAAGACATCAACACCACCCTGGTCACCATTGCAAGGGTGCTGGCAGACATGGCCAACACCATGAGGGAGGCAGTGGCACACCACCGGGCCCCTGACATTAGCCAAACCGATGAACATCCTTCCACCTGCGCTGCCGCTAGTAGACAGGAGGCCCCGCCACAGGAACAACAGGCCACCAGTACCCCACCCCCTGCAGAAGGAGAACCACCCCTCAAACGGTCCCTGCGATCCAGTCAGAAACCAGAGACTATTGCTAAGACCCCTGCCAGGAAATAAGACTCTCCTGATTGTCTCCCTTGTGTCCCACCCTGTCACCCTGTCCACCTTGAACTGCCATTGCTCCACTTCCTATGCTCCCTTGGACAATGCATTTGTGATACAAATAGACTGGACTCTATCCTGGCCATTCCCCCACCATCACCCCAGCCCATTGCACATCCCCCTCTAATTATTAGCACTTAAATAAACACCATTTGAACAAATACAAGTATGGAGTCTGTCAAATGATTGAAATATGTATTTGTTTAACAAGCTTTAAACACTGCAATACTACTGTACAGTAATATATACATAGGAATGACCTGTAGTTGGCTGCAGTCAACACACCAGGAGCGCTAGTGGGGCACAAATATCTGCAATTAGAGATGCCAAAGGGTACAGTTAGTGGCAATGGAAGTGGGAAAATCATCCTGCCAGTGACAATGTCAAACACAAAACTGTCAATGTAAAGTGAAATGACAGTGTCTTACCTGTGTGTCATTGGAAGTATTGTCGTATTATAGCACTTCTGTTGTCCTCATCCTCTGCCTCCTCATCTTCACTGTCCGCAGGGTCCACTGCTGCCACACACCCATCTCCAGCCTCATCCTCCTGCAGAAAAGACACCTGGCGATGTAAGGCAAGGTTGTGCAACATACAGCATGCCACGATGATCTGGCAGACCTTCTTGGGTGAGTAGGTGAGTAGTACAGGGATCCACCTGTTAAATGGAGGCAATGAAACCTGGCCTTCAGGAGGCCGAATGTCCTTTCAATTATTATTCTTGTTCGACCATGTGCCTCATTCCTCTGCCCTTGTCCTGGGATTCCTCACAGGGATCAGTAGCCATGAGAGTTTGGGGTAACCAGAGTCAACTACAAATATCGAGGGACAACTTGTAGACACACACTAACCCTAAGGGCCCACACCATACCCATACACCAACACCTACTGGGTGGGAACCTGGGCTCACCTATTAGCCACACCCGGTGCCTCTGGTGTTGAGCCATCACATATGGTATGCTGCTATTCCTCAGGATAAAGGCATCATGCACAGACCCAGGATACTGTGCATTGACATAGAAGATTTACTGGTCCAGCTAGGCACACTATCTGAACATTCATTGAGTGAAAGCTCTTTCGATTTCTGAACACCTGTTCATTTCTCTGGGTGGGGGACAAATGCTATATGTGTACCATCTATTGCCCCAATTATGTTGGAGATATGTCTCATTGCATAGAACTCAGCTTTCACTGTGGCCAAATCCTCCACCTGGGGGAAAACGATGTAGCTGCACATGTGTTTAATCAGGGCAGACAACTCTCTGGTGAGCACTATTGAGAACATTGGCTGAGACATTCCTGCTGCCAAGCCCACTGCCACTTGGAAGGAGCCAGTCACCAGGAAATGGAGCACTGATAGCACTTGCACAAGAGGGGGAATCCTGGTGGGGTGACGGATAGCAGATATCAGGTCAGGCTCCAATTGGGCACACAGCTCTGTGATTGTGGCCCTGTCCAGTCTATAGGTGAGAATAATGTGCCTGTCCTCCATTGTTGCCAAGTCCACCAGATGCCTCCATCTCCTATCCATCCGCAGCGGTTGCAATCTAGGGGGCAAACAGTAAGCAGCTGGTCAGTATTCCATATTTCCAAACACTACACTGTATTGCATGTTGTGACTGTAACAGTATATTGTTATATAGGCCCAAATGGTGCCTATGTGTACTGTGACGCAGTTAGGTGCCATGGCCTGCCCCCCCCCTGAAATGGCGTCTGCCTGTCCTATGTGGAAGTGAGGTAGTTCAGCTGACATTGTGCGCCGTTGCTGGAGGCGGTCGAGAACTGCCATGTAACTCCTCATTGGATACCATTGGGCCCTATGGGTTACATTCGCCAATGGTGATGTACGCTGGCAGTGACGGTACGCACCGCCGCGGACGTGACCGCCATTTTCTATCTGTTCACTCACTTGCTACCTGGCCTTCAACAGGAGAGGACCTACACTGCAAGTGCTGCTGTGACCTGTGTCTGGAAACGACCAGGGCTCCTGTCACTGGGGAAAGGGCCCCTGCCTTCACCACTGCGGAGTTGGAGAGACTGGTGGATGGGGTCCTATCCCAGTACCGAATGCTGTATGGGCCTCCAGACCAACGGGTGAGTACATTCTGATAACGATGCATGGAGTGCTGTGTGTGAGCGCCTCATGTGGAGGGGGTTGGTAGAAGGGCCCTGGGCATCGTGCTGCATGCATGGTGGGCAATGTCTCTGCGTAAGGGGATGTGAGGGCTATGGTGGGCCATGAGTGTAATAGGCAGGACGGTCTGACTGATTCCTTTTCCTATGTGTATTTCTCTACAGGTCAGCGCCCATCAAAAAAAGGGTATATGACAATCCATTGCTAACGACGTGCGGACCCTGAGGTCTACGGCAGGCGGAGCACCCACTATCGCAAACGGTGGGAGGACCTGAGACGCTGGGCATGAAAGACGGCAGAGGCCCAGCTGGGGATGGCCTCCCAATGAGGAAGGGGTGCCCGTCGAACCCTGCCCCCCCTGATGGCCCGCATACTGGCGGTGGCCTATCCGGAGCTGGATTGGCGCTTGGAGGCATCACAGCAGCCAAAAGGGGTGAGTACAGTGCCCCAATATACTACTTGCCTGTTGTGGGGTGGCATCCGGGAGGGAAATGTGGGCCTGTGGGTGCCCCTAGGCCAAGCCGGACATTGCAGGGTAGGGCCCATGTTTTGCAGGGTCTGATGTACGCCTCCTCCAACCAAGCTAGTATGCATCCACTAATGGGCAGGTGTCTGTGGCCCTCAGGTTTGCTGCAATTGGCGTTAGGGATCCCTGTCCATGGGCTGGTGACTAGCATTGTGACTGTTAGTGCATTGCTTAGTGCGTAGGGCTGTTCCCTGTGTGTGTGTGTCGTGTACCCCAATGGTAGTGTTGTTGCCGCCATTGAAAAAGAGTATCCTACGCCTCTCCCTCCCTTTTTGTTTTGTCACCCTGTCCTTATGTGCATTAGCATCATCTGGCGGAGGAGCAGAGGCACCGGTGATGGCGAGAGCTGCATTCCACAGGGCCCAGGAGGACGAATCCACTGATGGTGAGGGCACCAGTGGTACGGAGGGTGAGGGGAGCACCACAGCAGAGACAGGAGGGGACAGTTCTAACAGTGATACCTCCTCCGATGGAAGATCCCTGAAGGTGGCGGACACCTCTGTGCCAACCCCAACTACAGGGACAGCCACCACCCCCATACCAGCACCACCCTACCAGCAGCCCCTCAGCGTGTTTCCCATGCCCGCTCACTCAGAAGGGTGGGCATCTCCTTGGCCCCAGGCACCTCAGGCCCTGCCCCAGTTAGCCCTGCTGCCCTGAGTGAGGAGTCTATTGACCTCCTGCAATCCATCTCTGTGGGGCAGTCAACCATTGTGAATGCCATCCAGGGGCTGGCAAGCCATTTGCAACAAACAGATGCATTCCTGGAGGGCATGCACTCTGTCATGCCGGCCCAACAGAGATCAATCCAGGCTCTGGCCTCTTCCCTGATGGCAGCCATTGTCCCTGTTTCTAGCTTCCCCCCTCCAACTTCCTCTGCCCAATCCCATTCCCCTCAACCCCAACCAATCCCAAGCACACAGGCAGATCAGCATGCATCCAGGACAACACACAAGAGTGGCACAGGCAAACGCAAGCACCACACATCATCCCACAGGCACTCACACAAACACCATCCAGATCCAGACATACCAACATCCACTATCTCCACTGTGCCCCCGTCCTCCTCATCCACCTCTCTCCCAGTAACATCTACACTCGCACCTGCATGCACTGCATCCTCATCCACTCCCACCATCACACCTATCACTAAACGCCCCTCACTGGCAGTCACCCCCCCCACATCCATGCACACGTCCCCTGTGTCCTCTCCCACTGTGTCTGTGCCCCCTCCTCCCAAAGTACACAAACGAAGCACTCAGACACCCAACAGCCATCCACCTCACAACAGCATCCAGCCCATGCACCTGCACCCAAACACAGCAGACAGACACCTCCTACAACCACTTCCTCTTCCTCCACTCCCAAACCTTCACCCTCTTCCAGCCCCATTGTCCCTAAGAAGCTTTTCCTCTCCACCGTTGACCTCTTCCCTACCACTCCCCCCATCCTTCATGTCGGGCCAGGGTGATCAGAACCCAGGTGAGCACCTCAGCCATCCAGTCCACGGCCACAGAAGTGTTGACAGCTACTGCAGGTGGGAGAAGATCAAGGGCACCATGCAGTAAAACTGACAGGGTGCCTGCATCAGATACATCAAGGAAGGACAAGGAAGCACCACCAGCAGCATCTAGGAAGGGCAAGGAGCCACCACCAGCAGTGTCTAGGAAGGGCAAGGAGGCCCCACCAGCTGCAGGAGGGAAGGGCAAGGGGCAATCCCCGGCTGCTGACAGGAAGGGCCAGGGGCCTGCACCAGCAGGCTGGAAGGACAGGAGGCCTCGTGCTGAGACTTATTCGGAGACCCCACCACCAACCATGGTGGTTCAGCTGTCTGAGGCTGCAGGGTAAGGGCTGGAGCCTCTCCCCACCACTGCCAGCACCACCACCAGCACCGCCACCAGTACCTCTGCCAGCAGTAGCTGCTCCAGTGGGCAGCAGTCTGAGGCAGCAGGTGATGGACTTGAGCCTCCCCCCACCACTGACAGCACCACCACCAGCCCTGCCACCAGCACTGCCACCAGCACCACTGCCAGCAGCAGCAGCCCCAGTGGGCAGCCATCTGAGGCTGGAGGGAATGGGCTGGAGCCTCCCCCCACCACTGGCAGCACCGCCACCAGCACCACTGCCAGCAGGAGCAGCCCCAGTGGGAAGCCATCCGAGGCTGCAGGGGATGGGCTGAGGCTCCCCCACCACTGGCAGCACCGCCACCAGCGCTGCCACCTGTACCATTGCCAGCAGCAGCAGCCCCAGTGGGCAGCCGTCTGAGACTGCAGGGGATGGGCTGGAGCCTCCCCCCACCACAGCCAGCCCCGACACCAGCACCGCCACTGCCACCACTGAGCAGCCATCACCGCCAGCGGACAGTGTGTAGTCCTGCGTCCATGGGCTATTGTGCGTCCTGGCCCCTGCAAATCCTGTGGGTCTGGCACCCAGGTGAGAGACTGTGACCTTGCCCTCCCCAAGATCTGCATCACAGGGCACAATGCCCCCTCCAGAACGAGTGGAGAAGCCATCCACTCACCCCATCCTTCCCAGGATGAAGCACACTGGGCACAATGCCCCCTCCAGAACTAGTGGAAGAAGCCATCCACCCACTCCATCCTTCCCAGGATAAAGCACACTAGGCACAATGCCCCCTCCAGAACCAGTGGAGAAGCCGTCCACTCACCCCATCCTTCCCAGGATGATGCACGCTGGGCACAATGCCCCCTCCAGAACCAGTGGAAGAAGCCGTCCACTCACCCCATCCATCCCAGGATGAAGCACACTGGGCACAATACCCCCTCCAGAACCAGTGGAGAAGCCGTCCACTCACCCCATCCTTCCCAGGATGAAGCACACTGGGCACAATGCCCCCTCCAGAACCAGTGGAAGAAGCCATCCACTCACCCTATCCTTCTCAGGATGAAGCACACTGGGCACAATGCCCCCTCCAGAACCAGTGGAGTAGCCATCCACTTGGGAGACTGTAGCCTTGCACTCCCCAGGACTAAGCAGTGGGCAAACCACCCACTTGAGAGACTGTGGCCTTGCACTCCCAAGCACCAAGCAGTGGGCAAACCACCCACTTGAGATACTGTGGCCTTGCACTCCCCAGGACCAAGCAGTGGGCATGTAGCCCCCTCCAGGACCAGTGGTGTTGTACCATCTTCTGGCTGAGGTGCCCTCATTCCACTTTCCCCTGAGGTGCCTGTGTATTTTTGACCAGGTGCCCTTGCAGTGTTCTCTCCGTGTTGTTGCAGGAGTGAGGTGAGGCCTTGGCCTATGTGATGTGGCCTTGTGGCCCACGGACATTGAGGACTCGGCAGTGTCCCTACATTTGTAAATATATATATATATTTGTATTTTGATGCACTTATTCATGTTATTTTATCGTGTTACACTCACTTTCTTCCAATCATTTTGTCCTTGCATTATTCCTGAGGGGTGGATATGTAATGTTTGTGCATCTGATTGTGTGCGTGTGTTGGGGGTGGGGGTGTTGCGTGTTGCGTGTGTGTGTCACTCTCTTTTTCCTCCCCCCTCCCTTGTGTGCTAGGCGGCAGTACTCACAGTGGGTGTCTTCGCCGATGTTGCTGCTCATAATGCAGGAAAAGGTAGACAAAATATGTGCAACTAGGGCTCCATGGCGTTGTGGTTGTTCCCTGAGTTTCCAGAGGAGAGTCCTTTGACTTCTATGTTCTGTTTCAGCTGTCATTGGTACCGCCCCGGAAAAGGTGGCAGATAGGCCTGTCGTAATACAGTGGGCGGTACATTGCCTTCCGCCTGGCTGTTGGCGGTTACCGCTGTGGTGCTTGTTGATACCACTGTGGTGGTCAGTGTGTTAAAGTGGCTGTCTGTCTGAGCTGTTTCCACCATGGTCATAATTCCATTTTTGTTACCGCCACTTTATCACCTACTGCCAGGGTTGTAATGAGGGCCTTAATGTTGTATGTAATGGTAGGTCTGCAACTAGATACATAAACCAGTGTATCTGCTTTCATATTTGATTAAATAATTGTTGGCTGTCTCTTGATCTCAAAGCTGCTTTTCCATTAGAGAGACATGGTAAAAAATCGTAATTTTTTTTTTAAATCGACCTGCAAAAGTATTGAGTACAAGATGTCGACTTGCCCAATATCGTTAAGATCAGCAAACAAGGGTTGGAGAGTGTAGGTTTATTGTGGAAGCTCCATGTATTCTTGCCTTGAAGATATTGTGCAAGTGGATACTTTGCAAACCGATACCTGAAGTAGACAGTGTGATACCACATTGAAAAGCACATTTCCAGCAGCCAGTCTTCCACTGGTATATGATGATTTGCAACTTCCTGATGAGAATATTTTGTACTGTCATACAATTTCACAGGATCCATACCTTTTTAACTCCCTGAAATCTGCAACTGAATGAGTCAACTTTGAAAAATTATGAGAACTATGGGTCAGACATATTAAGGGGCATATTTATACTCTGCGTTGAATTAGCATCATTTGTTTTATGCTAATTCAGCACCAACTTACCTCCATATTTATATTTTGCCGCTAGACAAAATATTAGAGCTAAAGTAATTTTTTGCTGTGGAAAACTACCTTGCGTCAATGAGATGCAAGGTAGGTGTTCCCAGGCAAAAAATGACTCAAGGGCCCTAGCACCTTATTTATCCTCCTGTGCAAAAATGGTCACGGAGGGAGGCGGGCCTAAACAATGGTGCTAAACTTGCTTTGCACCATTATTTAACGCCTGAGTCAGGGCAGGCATTAGGGGGCCTGTGGTCCTATTTCCATGGTGAAACACCTCAGAATAAGCCCACAGGTGCCCTCCCCAGGCCCCAGGGACACCAACAACAGAGGGACAGTAGAGGAAGGGGGACCCCATCCCAGGTAATTATAGTTAAGTACAGGTAAGTATTTTATTTTTTTATTTAAAAGTGCCATTGGGGGCCCTTAAATGGGCCCCCCTACATGGCACTAGGTGCAATGGCCATGCCCAGGGGACCCTGGTCCCCTGTTCTGGCCACTGGGGTGGTGGGCATGACTCCTGTCTCTTCTAAGACAGGAGCCATGTGGTATGGATGGTTTTGCATCAGAAAATGAAGCTAGGCTGGTTAGAGTCATTTTTTTTTGCTCTAACCTTACTAACGTCATTTTTTGGAGCAAAACCCCCTTCTCCCATACCTCCACCCCCACCAGGCTAACGTCATTGTTTTTACGCTAGACTACCATTTGTGTTGGCTTGCACCATTCCATAAATATGGTGTCCATGTGGCCCTCAAGAATGGTGCAAGCTGGTGCAAAACGTTTTGATGCAAAACTGCATTAGTGCAGTTTTGCACCAAAAAGTATAAATATGCTACTCAGTACTGTTCCTCATAATCCTATAGCCCCCTACATTACAGTTCATTTCCCAGAACAAACTTTTCAGTGTCTTCCTAGGTCTAAGTTGCAGTTCAGCATATAGAGACCACACCCCTTCACTTTTCATGGTCTCCTGCATCGACTCGTGCAATCTTGTGAAATTTTGCCACAGCACATTTTGGTGGCCATCTCTGGGATGTGAGTATAAATACTGTGCCTCAACACAAGAAACCTGCTTGGCTTTGTTTTCCCTAGGGTGTCAATGAAAGAAGCTCCCTCTTGAAGTTCAAGAACCCTCAACCAAGAACCCAGAGTCTCTTACCTAGCATCCCCAATGACGGTGTAGTTCGTGCCGGCGGCTACTGGAATCAATACCTGCAAGACAGAAGAAAACACCTTCAAGAGACCACCATGAGGTCAAAACCTATTTTAGCCCTAGGCGGTACTGCCAAGTTCATCACACTTACTTATCGTTTAATTGCTGCACAGAGAAATTACTTTGAACATTGCTTTAAAAAACTGTCATATCCAGTCTTGTAATGAAAAAAAAAAATTGTAAACTTATTTGTGAACAATTGTGAAATAGACTGAACACTAGATTGCTGCTCCCATTAGACCTGAATTTAAGAGATTATCATGTATCTCACTGGGATTCATCAGGTGGATCTTTCAAGAAGAGACATGTGTATTTTGTAGAGTCTGAGAAGATATCAGAAATAATTCTATAACAGTGAATGAGTGTGTTGATCCACTATGTCATGTTGAATGAGAGATAACCTAATGTTGATAGTACTTCAAGCCCTCTTGTCTTCATAGAACTATGTTGGCTTACTTTTGATGCAATCTAGAATTCAAGGAGAATTGCTTGAAGTAAGGTGATTCCAACCCTCCAGTGGGAAACCAGAACAGTCTCTCCACATATATCCCATTATCCCTTCCTCTTCTTGAGTTATTGCTGGCTCAAGTTAGGCTACTCAGCTGAGAGTTACGTAAGAGGGGAGAGCAAGGCATAAGTCCCAACAGAACACCTTGGAATTAGGGTGAGTGGCTTTGTATAACTTGACACTGTTGTTTGAGAAATGTTTTCTATTATGTTGTACATCTTCAGAGTGCAGTTTCTGAGAATGCAAGCAGAAGATTTGTCTTACCTTAAGAAATGGGTTGGTGTTAATTTGACTTAATTAATTACAAAGTTGATTGTGATTTGCCAATGTGACCTAACCATCATGATCATACCATGCTGAATTTGCAGATGTATTAATTGACATGCATACATTGTGCATAAAAACCCCTGGTTTTGATGAACCAGGGCAGGCTTGTTCTTTTCCTCCAGATACTCTATATGATTATTTTGAAACTTTCCTCACTTTGGCTCCTTTCAATACTCTTTATGAGTTTGACACTTAGAATCTGGAGAGATTCTACTGCTTAATTAGGGATTTTATTATGAATTGTGATTCTGAATGCTGTATCTGAACCTTCATGGCATGTGATGCATTTTCTCTGTACCATTATACAATGGATTCTTATTAAACCTTTTCAAACTAATTCTGATCCAGAACTCAGGCTTTGAGTGGCCCAGATTTTGTATACTGTGCTAAATTATTGCAAATGCTCGGCTAACCGTTGACATAAAGGAAAGTATAGTCTTTTGCAGCAAGTGCAATGAGAAAGACTTTGGAGCCGGACTGCCCAAGGTAAAATTGGAGTGGCCAAAATAATGGAGTTCAAGATATTATTGAGGTCTAGTTCCCACAACATGTGGTAGCAGAGGATGGCTTGAGTAAGAGCTGCTCCTCTTTAGAGGGTCCCTGAATATTTTTAGTTCTTTTTAGTGTTTTATGCCCAGACTGAATGAACACAGTTTTGTTTTAATTTGCCAATTTTCCTGTGTTGGATCCATTTGGGAAGTGACTGTATTGATTGTACATTCCTGATCGAATTTGGAGTGTAAGTATGAAATGGGAGCAACTGTGTTTGTAAATGTGTCCTGAAGTATGAGTGATGATGATGGATTTCTGTTTCTGTGTTGAATTGTTAGATATGTTATGAGGATTATGCTATGTTAATGTATTATTGACATTTGTAACCCCATTTGACGATTAATGGCTATTTGATCAAATTGAGTTGGTCATCAGGCTTGTCGTAAATCCTAGATATCGGGATATTGATTATTTGTCTGTATCGCAGTGTGTAGATTATGGCACCGCTTGCACATCTTTATGGATTGTAGAAGAGATTAATGTGCGTTACTGTACCTACCACAAGTGCACATGGTGAGGTGCATTGACTCAGAAGTGAATTTCTGGTGGTCAGAGTTTACCTAGTGAGAACTTCTAAAGGCTGTTGTAACTTGTTCTATTAACCGGTTCTGTGCCAGGGATGTAACGATTATGTCCTGTGGGACAGTGCTCCTGTGCCGAGGATGTAACCATTTCATCCTCGTACAGGAGCATGTGGGAGTGCTAGTGCTGTCCTTTGAGCCTTACCCCCCACACCCCCAAGACAGGGATGGAAGGAGAATTGCATCCCCTTCCACCCTCGCAAGTGACGCCTGATGACGTCAGTGCGCGATCGCATGCTGACATCATCAGAGGCCACCTTTCATGCTTCCAGCACGACCGAGGAGAAACAGATTAGTTTCTCCTCAGTATGGGGGCTGGGGAGGTCAGGGAGGCATGAAAAGGTCTCTCTGAGAATTCCTGCAGCACGATCGTAAAGACACCACTAGACACCAGGGATTTTTTATTTACTTGTATAAGGGGAGCAACCCCTTAGGCAAGGGTCGCTCCTCAGGGGGCAATATTTTAATTAGGCCGATCGGCCCCTGGGTGGGCAGAAACCACTAGACACCAGGGATTTTTTTGGTGCCAATTTCATGCAAGGGGAGCTACCCGTTAGGCAAGGTTTGCTCCCCTGGGGGCAAATTTATTTTAGACAATTTCTGCCCCTCTTGGTGGCAGATCGGCCTATTTCCGTAAGGCCCATCAGCCCCCAAGAGAGGCAGAAAGCCCACCAGAGACCAGGGAAGATTGTTTTTTTTTTTAAAAGAGGGTTGTGGTATGGCCATACCCCCACCCCAAATAACTGGGGACAAAGTTGTTCTGCCCACCGGTGAGAAGATTGGGCAATTACCCCTGATCCACTCCCCGGTGGGGGGGAGAAAGCCTACTAGATGCCAGGTGGTGGCTACCAATCAGTATTGCCACCGCACCTGATGAGAGTAACAGTCTTTCATCTCTCCCCCTGCACACTAAAACATCTTATCCCACTGCAATCAACAGGGCATTTGATTATTTTGGGTTTTGGTTTTACCTTTGGGCCATGAGAGCTTGTCTAACTCTCAAAATCGTCCCACTTGGAATGGTGAGGGCTGCACTTTTTGGACTTTGGGACGCTGCAGTGTAGAAAACTCGATGAGACCTAGACACATCTGAAAACTAAACACTTTGGTGAGTCCAGGGTGGTTTGCTTCACATACACCCTGCACCATTTTCTTACCCACAATGCCCTGCAAACTTCCAACCTTGCTTGAAATCACACATTTTCCCCACATTTTTGTGATGGAACCTTCCGGAATATGCAGGAATCCACGAAATTCCTACCACCAAGCATTGTCGCTTCTATAGAGATAACATTTCTGCCCTGCTTGTAAGCCTAAAAATGTTTTTTATCAATCTGCCCTTTTGGACCCGCTTTGGTTCCCTCTCATTTTCTACCTGTTTTTGGCTCTTCCCTGTCACAGGCACTTGGCCCACCTACACAAGTGAGGGGAATGTTGGGAGGTAGGAAATTTGTGCAGGTGCAGTGATCCAACACAGAAATGTGGGAAAAATTTGTTTTTTTAGCTACATTTGAGATTTGCTGGGGATTCTGGGTAAGAAAACACTTGGGGATCCATCCAAGTCACACCTCCCTGGACTCCCTTAGGAGTCTAGCTTTGAGAAATGTCTGGGTTTGGTAGGTTTTCCTAGATGGCTGCTGAGCCCAGAACCAAAAACGCAGGTGACCTCCGCAAAAACAGGTAGTTTTGTATTTGATCATTTTGATGTGTCCATGTAGTGTTTTGGGGCATTTCCTGTCACGAGCACTAGGCCTACCCACACAAGTGAGGAACCATTTTTATCGTGATACCGAGGGGAATGCTGGGGGGAAGGAAATTTGTGGCTCCTCTCAGACTCTAAAACGTTCTATCACTGAAATATAAAGAAAAAGTGTTTTTTTGCCACATTTTGAGGTTTGCAATGGATTCTGGGTAACAGAATCTGGGGAGAGTGCCACAAGTTACCTCATCCAGGGTTCCGCTAGGTGTCTAGTTTTCAGGAATGTCCAGGTTTGCTAGGTTTTCCTAGGTGCAGGATGAGCTAGAGGCCAAATTCCACAGCTAGGCACTTTGCAAAAAACAGGTCCGTTTTTTGGGGGAAAATGTGATGTGTCCACGTTGTGTTTTGGGGCATTTCCTGTTGCGGGCACTAGGCCTACCCACACAAGTAAGGTACCATTTGTATCAGGAGACTTATGGGGAATGCTGGGTGCAAGGAAATTTGTGGCTCCTCCTAGATTCCAGAACTTTCTATCCCCGAAATGTGAGGAATGCCAAATGTTGAGGTTTGCTAAGGATTCTGGGTAACAGACCCTAGGGGGAGTGCCACAAATTACCCCATGCTCGGTTCTCCTAGGTTTCTAGTTTGAAAAAATTTATAGGCTTGCTAGGTTTCCCTAGTTGCCGGCTGAGCTAGAGGCCAAAATCCACAGCGAAGCACTTTGCAAAAAATAGGTCTGTTTTCTTTGGGAAAATGTGATGGGTCCATGTTGTGTTTTGGGGCATTTCCTGTCGCCGGCACTAGGCCTACCCACACAAGTGCAGTATGATTTTTGTCTGGAGACTTGGGGGAATGTTGGGTGGAAGGAAATTTGTGGCTCTTCTCAGATTCCATAGCTTTCCATCACCGAAATTTGAGGAAAAGGTGTTTTTTTGCCAAATTTTTAGGTATGCAAAGGATTCTGAGTAACAGAACCTGGTGAGAGCCTTACAAGTCACCCCATCCTGAATTCCCCTAGGTGTCCAGTTTAAAAAAATGCATAGGTTTGCTAGGTTTCCCTAGGTGCCGGCTAAGCTAAAGGACAAAATCCACAGCTAGGGACTTTCCAAAAAACACGTCAGATTTCAATGTAAAAATGTGATGTGTCCATGTTGCATTTCCTGTTGCGGGCAGTAGGCCTATCCACCCGAGTGAGGTACCATTTTTATCAGGAGACTTGGGGGAACACAGAATAGAAGAACAATTTTATTGCCCCTTGTCTTTCTCTAAAAAAATGTCTTCCAAATGTAAGCCAGTGTGTAAAAAAGTTGTCTATTTGAGAAATGCCCTATAATTCACACGCTATTATGGGGACCCTGGAATTCAGAGATGTGCAAATAACCACAGGATCTTGGAAAAAATGGACGCAAATTTGGCGTGGATAGCTTATGTGGACAAAAAGTTAAGAGGGCCTAAGAGCGAACTGCCCCAAATAGCCAAAAAAGCTCGGGCACAGGAGTATTGGTTTCACACCCATTTCTGTAACTAATTGGAAGGAGGCAAAATGCACAAAAAATAGTAAAAATGGGTTATGTCCCAGTAAAATGCCATTATTATGTTGAAAATTGTGGTTTTCTGATTCAAGTCTGCCTGTTCCTGATGGTGATTTTAGCACCGCAACCCTTTGTTGATGCCATTTTCAGGGAAAAAAACACAAGCCTTCTTCTGCAGCCCTTTTTTCCATTAAAAAAAAAAAATGAAATGTTTGCTGTATTTTGTATAATTTCTTGGTCTCCTCCAGGGGAACCCACAAAATCTGGGTACCACTAGAATCCCGAGGATGTTGGAAAAAAAGGACGCAAATTTGGTATGGGTAGCTTATGTGGACAAAAAGTTAAGAGGGCCTAAGAGCGAACTGCCCCAAATAGCCAAAAAAGCTCGGGCACAGGAGCATTGGTTTCACACCCATTTCTATAACTAACTGGAAGAAGGCTAAAAGCACAAAAAATAGTAAAAATGGGTTATGTTCCAGTAAAATGCCAAAATTACGTTGAAAATTGTGGTTTTCTGATCCAAGTCTGCCTGTTCCTGATGGTGATTTTAGCACCGCAAACCCTTTGTTAATGCCATTTTCAGGGGAAAAAACACAAGCCTTCTTCTGCAGCCCTTTTGCTTCCATTTAAAAAAAAACTAATGAAATGTTTGCTGTATTTTGTATAATTTCTTGGTCTCCTCCAGGGGAACCCACAAAATCTGGGTACCTCTAGAATCCCTAGGATGTTGGAAAAAAAGAACGCAAATTTGGCGTGGGTAGCTGATATGGACAAAAAGTTAAGAGGGCCTAAGAGCGAGCTGCCCCAAATAGCCAAAAAAGCTCGGCACAGGAGGGGAAAAGGCCTGGCAGCGCAGGGGTTAATGTTTGTTTTGGATTTTATTTTCATTTTTTTCATATTTGAACTTCTATGTTTATATTTGAGTTGTGTACTTAAACACTGGCTTCTATTCCATTCTAGGATAAACAGTCAAAGGGTTTATTTAGTTTAGAATGGGTTGAAGTGGTTTTGTAATTATTTTCCTGGATTTGAAGAAGTTGCATTGTGATTGTTTGTTCATTCAGGTAGCGTCACCACAAAGCTGAGTTTCTGATTTGTTGACTGCTGCCATACTTGTGCTGTGATATGTTGAACTGTGACAGAGCTGCACTTTTATTGTTTTTTATTCACTAAGTTTGTTTATAATGTTTTATTGTGATTTTGGGCTTGTTTTGAGTTTTTTAAGGTGTAAATCATGGGAAATGTACTCACCAAGTCTAAGGATGATGTACCTAGAGAAGGTCAGAAACTGCTGAGTGGAGGAACTTAGCACATGAAGTGATGGTAGACTTTGGGTATTATACATGCACCTTGATCTCTGAATGGAGTAAATATTGAGCACATGTTGAGGTTTTACAATTTCAATTAGAAGGTACCTTTAATTTTAAAAAGCTAGATTTTTTAACACAAACCATGTATGATAGGAAATTAGTGCCTAGAACTACACAGTTTGAGGTGCTAAACAAATGGGATTGCATAGCGAGTGAAAAAAGAAAGGGAAAATAAAGATAAGACCATAAAGATGTCATTTAGGGGATTGGCTAGAGAGTGAATTAGACCTACAAGAGAAGGGTTGGAGGGAAGATATGATGAAATGTGTACAAAACATTTCTGCTTTAGTCATTAAGAAGATTGAATTGTATGTGTTCTATTGAGTTCTAGACCTCCTCTTTATGCTGATAGGTCGAGGGAGACAACCCAGATGGCTGTGGGGTTGATAGAGATGCAGGAGGAGATACAGGAGTAGTACAAGTTTCTACTGTAGTTGTACCACTTGACCAGAGAAATAACAATTGTGATGGCCATGCTTAGTTCAAGTAGGAGTGGGATACTAGAAGATCAAGCACAGGTTGCTTCTGCGAAAATGGTAGTGATAGAACCACCACCTAAAGAATTGTGTATTGGGATTTTGAAAATAGAATTTGAGAATTTAGTGAACTGTTGCAAGGAAATGTGGATTTCAACCAAATATTAAGCTACAATGTTCTTGATCTGAGACATTTCATGGAACAAACCTCTCAATGTGCTAATGAAGCACATGATGAATTGAAAAAAATTGTTCAGAAGTTGGAATTTGGCATTAGCTTAAGAAAATGAAAAATATAAAATGAAAGTATAAATGGATTCAACTCATGATGAGATCAAATAAATGGGCTTGATTACTTTAAGTGCTCATATTAAAGTTTTAATTGAGAAAACAAAACAGTGGAACGAGTTGCAGACATATCAAGTCAAATGGTGGAAAGGGGGAGTGAATAAAAGAAAAAATAAAAGGACTGAGTGAATTGCAAAATATATTGCAAGTGATTCAGAAGCTAAAGATGTGGAGGGAATTTGGTGCATGTGGAATGAACAAGGGCTGATTGGTATGCTTTTATGCATAATCTTTTCCAAAATTGCAAGAGGACCCAGCAAAGTGATATGAGGAAATACATTACTGGAGGGTCAGCAAAACAACTGGCTAGGCTTGGTCCTAATAATATGCCAGCAATGGAGATAGCATACAAATACAATGCTCTTATCTGAGCATTTGTAAAAGTGAGTTTCTGAAAAGGCTATACTTTGGGAAAAGAATTTGAGAAGGGCACAGGAACCTAAAGAATCAGTGCATTCCTATTATAAGACGTTGATGCATGTTTAAAAGATAATAGTGGAACAAGCAACATGGTTAAAGATAGAGCTAATGGTTTTTCTCTGTATTTGTAAATAGACTGAGGTCAGACATCGGTATTCATCTTCTATCAAGTGAATTGTGCTGACAGATGAAAAGCATTGATGAGATCCTGATGTCAACAAAAAATATTAGTGATTATTTTGAAACAAGACAAAAGAAGTTGAAGGAGAAGATAACAAATGCACCAACGAAACAGTCTGAGAAAGAGTCACAGAATAAAATAGGTTCAAATATATATTTTTTTAAAGAATAGAATGGATGGAATAAATCAAGGAATGCAAGGTAGAGGTGTTTGGTTAAATGGAAATATTGAAATGCTGAAATGGAATACAGCCTGTATCTATTGTGGAAGATTGGGCACTGGGAAAGAGAATGTAGGCAAAATTCTATCAGGATAGACGCAAATGTGCAACAAGTACTGCAAACCCTCAGACAAAAGATGATCAGCATCTAGATTTAAGATATACTGTAAAGGAAGAGGAATGGGAGTACACTGGCAAAGAAATTGGATTGATTAAAAGAGCAGAACCACAAGAATAAACATTAAACCAGATGCAAAATATCTTATGACTAGGTAGAAAAAAACTTACAAAAGAGGCAGAGAAAGGAACAAAGGAAGTGAATAAAAATATGATTGACCAGGAAATTCTCTAGACAGTGTTTTGTACTACTTGCCATTCTTGAGTGATTGGAATGAAAAAGTTGAATGGCAAATGGAGACTTGTGTAGTATTTCCGAAAAAATAAATTCAATTATAGTTCCATCTTGTCCGGTGGTTCCAAATTCAGAAGTACTATTGTTCCAAATACCATTGTAAACAGAATAATATACAGTTATAGAGTTATGCCAAGTGTTCTTTTCAGTTCCAAATACATGAGGACTCACAGTTCCTCTTTGCATTTTAATTTTTTAATAAAGTTCTTGTGTGGTGTTGTAGTTGGACTCTTGCTCTAGGCAAGACTGCTGGCTTAGGGATGACAGCACTTTTGTTTGCAGGTCACTAGGCCAATCCTACAACAAATTGCAACTGTTCGCCCAATCCTCCCGGCTCACAAGCAGTACCGCACCAAAAACCCAAATAGTGAAAGATGATTTGTGGCTTTACACATGAACTCAAGAGTGCGACATCTCAGGGGTGTCGTGGTTAAATGGAGATTGCCCTTTTCTCACATGAGCAACAAGTCTCAGTCACACACAGGCAATGAAGGAGATGCAATGAAGTTTTCAATAAGTTTTGTTAACAAGACCGCAATCTACTGTAAATTGCATGGGCTGCAATGACTAGGATAATGAACAATGCAAGAAACAGAATGGTAAAAATGAGAGTCATGAATACATAACCCCCACCATCATGCAATACCATAAGATGCCAAGCAGATGTGAAATAAACCCTAGTACACTAGCATGGTGAAACTAAGCTCTAACCTAAAGACAGCTAGGTGTGTTAAACCTAATCTACCAGTACCATGTCCATGAGAAGAGCCCCCCCAACCCTCATTACCTTGGAATGAGGTCTCTAAATGAGACTCCATGGGGACATGAATGCTGGGTCTGCATCAATGCGATGTGTAGCATAGATAGAGTTGATGGCATCTGGTAGGAATCCCTCTGTTAATCTTGTCTGCGTGAGATGTATTTATACAGATCTTGTAGGCCCCTGGCGCAAGTATGTTCCCAAACAATAGATAAGGCATGCTTGGGGCAGAAATTTTTTAAACAATTCCCTGAAAAGGTACATTATGTTACTGTCACACGAAAGTGGGAAAGATGTGAATACTTATGTATCTCATTTATCTTTGATGCTGATAGTGACACCTTTACAGAGTGGCACTGATAACTAAAACATCTTCCTAACTATAAACATGGCAGCCATGTTGGAAGAAATAATTAAATAAACGTGCTAAAACCGAGAAAGCTAAGTTGGTTAAAAGCCACTCGGTGATGGGGCACAGGCCTGCAAGCCAGAAGGCTAAGCTAAACTCCTGAGTCCCATTAAAACTACATAGGATCTACTAAAGTGGTGTAGAATCCCACAAAGGTATACATAAAATCCTACAATTTTCTCCCAAATACTTTAGAAAGAATTAGAAAGTCAGAAGTTACCAAGTAACTCAGTCCTGGTTCAGTACATTGATGACTTGTTAATAGCAACCAAGATGAAAAAAGACTGTAAACTGGATATCACTGCCTTGCTAAATCATCCAGCTGAGAATGGACATAGTGTCTCTCCATCTTAAATGCAGTATTGTGAAAAAGAAGTAAATTATCTCAGACACCAAGTTGAAAAGAGTGTGAGGAAGTTGTCTAATGAAGAATCTCCAATAATAAACTTTCTCCAATTCTAAAATTGAGCCCACTGACCACCCAGAGGGAGGTTTGGATATTTCTTGGAATTGTTGAGTACTCTCATCAGTGGATGCCAAACCTTTCCTTGATTATGAAACTTTTAGTAAGTTTAACGTGCAATGATGTGTAAGATCAAATACCATCTGATGATGAGTGTTTTGATGCATTTAAGAAATAGAAAGTTTATGTCTTGTGCCCGCACTCCAGATGCCTGATTGCAACATTATGTTTTCCCTATTTTGTCATGAGAAATATGAAAGCACATTTTCAATCCTTTCACAGAGACATAGAGAACTTATGCATATCGTTTAGGTGTATTGGATTCAGTAGCTGTGGGTCTTCAATGATGTTTGAAATCGGTTGCAGCAGCAAGGAACTGAACACAGTGAAGGATTTGTGATGGATCATACTTTGGCTAGTTCCCTCACTTAGTGGAGATCCTTTTAGCAAGGACAAGAACACAACACAGAACAAATGGTAGGTGACTCGCTATGAGCAAACTATTCCTGCAGCTAAAAATGGAATGTCCTGAATCCAACAACACGGCTTCCAATTTCAGATCAGATTTGTAATGACAGGGAGGATAAAAATGATTTTGGGTCTGGAGAGTAAACTGCATAGAAGTGACAGAATTATGCACAAAACCAAGACCAGATATAAGTGACATTCCATTGGAATTGTTAAATTCGACATTATTTGTTGATGGTTCTTGTCTGAAAGACCAATAAGGTGGACTAAGAACTGCATATACAGTATGCTCAATCAGGGAGACTATTGAAGCATCCTCCTTACCAAATATGACATCAGTGAAAGTGGCAGAAATGGTAGCTTTAAGGGGCTTTAAGGGGAGCTTGCTAGATGTCAGAAAACTTGAGTGTGACAGTCTATACAGATAGCCCTTATGGTTTTGGTGTTGTTCATGATTATGGACAGCTATGGTCACAAAGATGACTCATGACATCTCGAGCAGCTCCAATCAAAAATAGTATGTACATTTTGAATTTGTAGGGGGCAATTCAGAAACCAGTAGAAGTGGAAGTTGTTAAGCGGATAGGTCATAAGACTGGCAATAAAATGGTCTCATTAGGAAATAGACATGTGGACCAGATGGCCAGATATTGTGCCTTTTCAGAAAAGACAGTTGTTCAAGGAAATTAAAATTAGGATTTCATAAATGATACTGTGCAAAGTTCAAATAATGTAAATACCTCCTTTCTGGATTTGATGCAAACATCTTTTGATGACTTAAGAGATTTTCCAGAGGATGCTCAGGAAAATAAGAAAAGGAAATGGGGGAAATTGGGCTATGAAAAGAATTATTGGGGTTTGTATGTAAATCCAGAACAGAAATGTGTCCTGCCAGAGTCAATGTTGCAGCCCAAGTATTAATATTTGCATAATCAAACTCATGCAGGAAGAGATAGTGTGGTAGGAGTTTTAGGAAGCATTAGGAAAGAAAAAGGATTTCAATATGTTGGACATTGTGTAGTCCTTGCCTAAAATGCCACTTAAATAATTAGGGCAAGAACACTGTTGTGGTTATTAATCATAACGATAAATCGCAACATCCATTTATAAGGTTGCAAGCAGATTTTATTGCGGTGACGCAGTGTAAACTCTTGAAGAATTCCTTTGCAATAGTCTGCCTCTTCCGTTATTGGTTTTAAGCATTTCCCATGAGAGGAGCAGATATCCTGACACTTCCCAAATTATTGTTAAGGGAGTTGGTCCTGAGATTCAGCCTCTCAACTTTTATTGAGACAGATCGTGGCACACATTTAAAAAAAGAAGTGTTGAAAATATTCTGCACAGCTTTTGAGATCAAGCAGAAATTTCATTCTAGCTATCGACCACAATTTTCAGGTTTAGTGGAGAATACATATGACACTCTTCGAAATTAACTGACAAAGGTCTATGCTTCGACTGGTCTGAAATTGCCTGATGATTTTCCCCTGGTTCTGCTGAATATGAGAAGTACTCATGACAGAAAGACAGGACTATCTCCTATGAAGTAGTGATGGACAAGACAATGAGACTTGCATTTGTGAATCAGCTGCACTACTTTCAATAACTGATGACTTTATTTTTGATAATTGCAAAGGGGTGGCTGAAATGGCATCTGCAGCTTTGGGTTGGCTTCCCGACGCTTCTATATACACGGTGAAAGAAAGTGCACGGTAGAGGTTGGTCGACTGGCCAAAGACTAGGACCTGTGGTAAACTCTGTGCCTTGCATAGCTGAAGCCTGTGCACAGCCGTGGAGAGTTGGACAGAGGGCCTGGCCATCGATCAGGCCCTGGATCCAACCCCACGATGCGCACAGCCTTTGGCCATGTGTCACTGTTGGATAGCTTCAGGTATGGTAAAAAATAATACTTTACCTTACAAAAACCTACAAACTCACTGGAAAAACCAAAGGGTAAAATGACATCATAATTAGAAATTGTAATGATATCTTTATTTACATTTAAAAGAAACTTTAAACTTTGGTGAAAATATCAGTTAAAACATACTGTTTTAAACTAACAAAACCACTGAAATTCATCAGTTACAGTTAACTTAGCTGTAACTCGCACCAACGCCATGAACTGCTAATTACCCTATATATTACTTCACCTGTAACATCATCTATGACATCATTCATTGCATGATCAAATATCAATTCTCATAACATAGGGACTGATTTTGGTTTCGGCAGATGGGTTAATCCGTCACAACTGTGACGGACATCTAATCCGCCAAAATATAAATCCTGTTATTTCCTATGTCATTTATATTTCATCCGACAGGATGTCCGTCACCGTTGTGACAGAGCAACCCATCCGCCAAAATCTTAATCAGTCCCTTGGTTAGCTACTTTTAAAAAAATCAACATTAAAATAATTCAACCATTTGGGTATAAGAGAAATTAAAGGACAATTATTTTTTGTTTTTACCTGTATTTTTTTAATCACTTGTGAACATTTTTAATTTCCATTTCTAGGCAATAACAGTGATGGACAAATAGGCAATTAATATATCCCTGGTTGCTGATTACAGCGCATCCCTGTGTTTCCCCTGCACCGGTGCTAAATTAGCTGTCTAGCACCAACGCAGCCACCCTTGCGCCATGGTGCAAGGATTGCTGCGTTGTGGGGGGAGATTGTTTTTGTGCAGGAAGGGACACATTCCTGCACAAAAACAATCTTTAATGGTAATTTGCTCTTTCTGTGTGTGCTGCAAAATGCAGCACACATAGAAAGAGCAGAAAACAAGGAGAAATGGAAGCATTTCTGCTCGTTGCACAATGCTAATGCCACCCCTGGGGTGGTGTTAGATTTTGGCGCTGCCACAAATTTAGGATTTCTTGTAAAGCTGGGGCAGCTTCAAAATTAAATGGGTTTTGCTGTGGAAAGCCCACTGCACCAACCATTGCCCACCCCTTCCACACAAAGTGCTGAGTGTGAAGGGGCCATATTTACATATTTAACGCCGCCTTGTCAATACGGTGCAGTGCACAGCGCCACTGGAATGTCCCTTGGTATTTCATTTTTTTTTCTTCATAACTTCATCATATCCTAGGTACATCCTCTACTTCGAAAGTTGGTCACCAAATATCCTTAAACTTGCGACCTGCACCTATTAATTGTGCATATAGCTTTTCCTTAGTGCAAACCACCTTCATTTTTGCCTCCCAAGCTTAAAATGTAGGTGGAAGGGGTGATTTCAAAGGTTGTAAAATAAGAGATTTTGCAATCAAGGAAGCTATTAAAAGCAACTGCTTTGCCCGCAACCTTAAGTCAGGATGATCCGAAATTCCAAACAAAGCACCCAAAGTATCTGGAATAAGTACTCAGCGTAGCTTCATGCTAATCTACTGAAAGACTTTAACCCAAAAATCCATAAGCGTAGGACAGGTAAAGCACATATGCAGCTTGTCATATGCAGGATTGTCATTGCATCGCGGACAAGAACCTGAAATAGTCGCAAATGCTTTTTTAATTTGAGCTGGAGTGAGATATAGCATCCATTTTGTGAAAAAGCCATTCTTTTACAATTAGCCCCTCTAATTGCCTTAAGGGACATGCTATTGAGAGTTCTCCACATTTTCAACTCAATTTTACACCTGCTGGAGCTTTCGATCTTTGTTAAAAAACAGAAAAGTACTTGCGATGCTCCCTGGGGGTTAAGGATCTGATACCAATTACCTAACCCCTTCTGGTTCCTATAGAATGCCTGAAAGATAAGAGAGGAGGGTTGATCTACTAAGGGAGTATAAGGAAGTGAAAAAAATGCTGAATCTGAACATAAGAATAGTTGAAAAAGTCAGGGATAGGTGCCCCAGCCTGACATTGATCCCAGGTCTTGACTTGGTTGCCTACTAAAAAGATGAAAAAAATGGTAAACCCTGAGTTTAACCACTGATTTAGATGTGCAGGAATCAGTTTTAGGCCCATTATCCCTGACTGGGTCAATGATATTTTGGGATAAAACCCGGGAATTAGATATTTCTCTCAAAATTGAAGAAGTCTAGCGTAAATTACAGTAGGGACTTTATATCTAGTGCATTTGGTTTGCCGTGGAAACTTGAGAAAAGGTGCTAGCTGGCAACCATTCTCAACTAGCATAGTTTTAAAATAGAAGCTAGTGTTAGGGGATGTGGTTACTTTAGAGACCCATTCCATAAACGCAGAGTCATAATACTTCCTAAAGTTTGGAAAGGCCAGTCCTCCATCTTCGACTGAAATGAATAGAGTCTCCAACTGAGCCCTTGGTTTTTTATTGGCCCATACAAACTGTCGTAGTAACGCATCGAGTTCTTTAAAAAAATTGATGAATTTTGATAATCACACTAGAGAATATGAACAAAAGAAGAGGAAGAATCATCATTTTGAACAGAGCCACATGTCCAATAATTGATAGCGGAGAAGCTTGCCATTTCTGTAGGAGGTGATGCACCTTCTTAAAAGTAGGGATATAATTTAGGCCAAAAAGATCCGAAAAATCGTGGGTGACCTAGATACTCAGATATCTTATGGGGTGAAAAAGACGATACTGGACCCGCATGTCCAATGGAAGAACATTCTCGATGGTATTAAACTATTGGGCTTCTGATTTAGAGTGATTAATCCTATACCCCCCTAGCTCTGTAAAGACCATTATTTTGGCAAAAGCCATAGCAATATTCGAGGATTCTGCTGCAAGATAGAGAATCATGATGTCAGCAAACAGTTTGATTTTTGAGGAGGAAGAATAGAAGCATCTTGTCGCAGTGCAGCCACTAAGGGTTCCATAAACAGCGCGAAGAGCACAGGAGAAAGAGGGCTTCCTTGACGCATGCCCGCTGGACTTGAAGAGTTCCTGCTATGCGTGAATTGATAAGAAGGTTTGTTTGAGCTTTAGAAAACAGATTACGGAGAATATGAATAAATTGACTAGGAAACTTAAACTTTGCTAAGATCTGGAAAAGCACCTTCCATTGGACTAGATTGAAGGCTTTCTCTGCATCCAACATTATGATAGCCGCCGGTTTATCATTATTGCAATAGTAGTCTATCGCCTGAATTAAAAAGTTGGTATTTGTCTCTAGCAGCCTACCCAGAAGAAAGCCACACTGGTATTCATGAATTAGATCCTGCGCTACTGAAGTCAATCTTCGTGCCAATATCTTTGCTAAGAGCTTATAATCAAAATTTTATAAGCTGATCAGACGATGTGAATCCGATTTCTGAGATGGCCTATCTTTTTCCAAAAAAGTGATGGCTCTTGTAAAGGATGCAGGTATGTCTGACCCCTGAAGAATACTATTGAAAAGAACAAGAAGACACCCGGCAATTTGATCTACAACGGTTTTATAAAGTTCGGTCGGAATACCGTCCTCCCCACAAGCCTTCCCATTCGATGAGGCCATTATTGCCTCCTTTACCTCAACAAGTGAGATGGGAGATGTAGGAGGCTGGCCTGGTTTGTAGTGGGTACCTTGGGTACTTACACCTTACACCAGGTCCAGTTATCCCTTATTAGTGAAATGTACTAGTGTTCTAGCAGCTTAGGCTGATAGAGTTAGCTATGGCAGAGCAGTCGTGATTAGAGTTATTGCAATAACCAACCAAGTCTGCAAACAACAAATGTTGGATTCCTGGACCTGAAGACCTGCAAAGGAAGGAGACCAAGTCCAGAAGTCGAAAGAAGTTCCAGGAAGGACAGGACCCCTGCCAACCCAGAAGAGGGTGCAAAAGAAGAGTCCCCGGTTGGAAGAAGCCTGCAGAAATGCACCCTAGGAAGATGTCAGCGGGTTCCTGCATGATGCACTGGATGTCCCACGTCGTGAAGTTGGAAGCAGGCCAGTTTTGGTGCTGGATTCCTCCAACAAGCCTTGGGTCCGGCAAAGTCGCATTTTGTGTCAAGTAGGCGCTATCTGGACCCAGGAGGGACCTGGGGGCCTCAACTCTGTGTGAGGAGGAAGAGGGGGCTCTCAGCACTTCAGAGAGCCCTCAGAGCACTGGATAGCACAAAGTAGGTGCAAAATGCAGTTGGTGCAGCACTACAAAGGAAGGTCCCACACCGCCGGAGAACAACTCAGCTAGTTGAGCGTTGCAGGATAGAGTACTGGGGACCTTGGCCAGGATGTGCATGAAGGAATTTTGCAAATAGTGCACAGAGACCTCAGGAGGTGAAGAAGACGTGGTGCAGAGGGGTACTGCTGTTCAGGGGGAAGGCAAGGTCTTACCTCCTCCAAATTGGGACAGCAGGACCTCAAGACACCCTGTGTCGATGGGGTCCACCCTCTGTGTTCCAAGGAGCATGCTCGTTGCCAGGAGAGGAGTCCAAGAGAACTGGTCATCAACTTAGAAGGTGTCTGCGTAAGTAGGGGAGTGACTCCGTCACCCCACGGGCGATATCTTCAGTCCTTCTGGTGCAGGGTGAAGACAGTGAGTCCTCAGAGCGTGCACACCGTGGAAACTGTTGCAGTTGCTTGCTGGAGCTGAAGTTGCAGAGGAAAAGTATCCCTTCTGGATACTTTATTGTTGTTACAGCGGTTCCTGGAGCAGGCTGCGGTTGATCCCAGGTCAGAGGATGAAGTAGTAGTTGTAGAGGATTCCTGCTGGAAACTTGCAAGTAGAATCTGAAGAGAACCCACAGGAGAGACCCTAAATAGCCCTGAGAGGGGGATTGGCTACCTTATAAGGTAAGGACCTATCAGGATGGGTCTCTGACATCACCTGCTGGCACTGGCCACTCAGAGGCCTCTAGAGTGCCCCACACTTTGCAAAGTAAGATGGGTGAAGTCTGGGACACACTGGAGGAGCTCTGGGCACCACCCCTAGGGTGGTGATGGACAGGGGAGTGGTTACTCCCCTTTCCTTTGTCCAGTTTCGTGCCAGAGCAGGGACAAGGGGTCCCTGAACCGGTGTAGACTGCCTTATGCAAGGAGGGCACCATATGTGCCCTTCAATGCATTTCCAGAGGCTGGGGGAGGCTACCCCTCCCCAGCCTGTTATTTCTATTTCCAAAGGGATAGGGTGTAACACCCTCCTCCCAAAGGAAATGCTTTGTTCTGCCTACCTGGGACGGAGCTGCTCAGACCCCAAAATGGCAGAACGAACCCTGTCTGTGAGGTGGCAGCAGCTGTAGCTGCAGTGCAAGCCTCAGAGAGCTGGTTTGGCAGTACTGGGGGTCCATAGTGGAGCCCCTGGGATGCATGGAATTGGCTCCCCAATACCAGATTTGGAATGGGGGGACAATTCCATGATCTAAGACACCTTACATGGCCATATTCGGAGTTACCATTGTGCAGCTACATATAGGCATTGACCTATATGAAGTGCACGCATGTAATTGCGTCCCAGCACTCACAAAGTCTGGGAAATGTCCCTGAACTATTTGGGGGAAACTTTGCTAGTGCAAGGGTGCCCTCACACTTAGTAACTTTGCACCTAACCTTCAGCAAGTAAAGATTAGACATATAGGTGACTTATAAGTTACTTAAGTGCAGTGAAAATGGCTGTGAAATAGTGTGTGCACAATTTCACGCAGGCTGCAATGGCAGACCTGTGGAAGGGTTTGTCTGAGCTCCTAATGGGTGGCAAAAGAAATGCTGCAGCCCATAAGGATCTCTTGGAACCCCAATGCCCTGGGTACCTAGGTTGCATATACTAGGGACTTATATGAGGGGTCCAGTGAGCCAATTAAAATTGGTAAATGAAGTCACTACCCTACAGTGACAAATTTAAAATCAGAGAACATAAGCACTGAGGTTCTGATTAGCAGAGCCTCAGTGACACAGTCAAACACTATACACACCACACACATTAGGCCATAACTATGAACACTGGGGTCCTGACCAGCTGCATCCCAGTGAGACAGGCAAAAACATACTGACATACAGGTAAAAATGGGGATAACATGACAAAAAAGTTGGTACTTTCCTACAGGTGATATAAGGTTTGCCCTTGAAGATGCATCTAAACTGGGCAAAGTTACTGAATTCAGATACTGCTTAATCTGCTGGACATTAGTTGGAATGGAATAAGAATATATTTCTGAATAATGAGAAAGAAAAACCCTTTCAATATCTTCTGAATGACTTACCAGCATATCCGACCACTCAGCAAAAATAGATCTAATGGTGTCTTTTAAGACTTTTATTTTAATTACTGACCTGGCCAAGGATTTACTTACATGTTCACTTTCTTCGTACCATCTCTGCAAACTTGTATGTTGATTGACTATCTCACAAGAGGAAAAATTGTTGCTTAGCTTAGCTTGTGCCCTACTCAATCTTAAAAACACCTCTGGGTTTTGGTAAGTCAGAAGGGCACTTTGTGCTTGGTTAAGCTCTAGCTGGAGCTCATTGGCCTTTTGCTTGTTAGATTTTACCATGAAAGCCTTATAAGATATCGTTTCTCCTCTTATATGTGCTTTAAGTGCTTCCCAGATAAAAAATGGAGATGCTGAGTCTTTGTCAATCTCGAGGAAGCTGGTAATAGAAGTTTTAATAATCTGTACCCATCCTTCGTCTACCAACAAAGATTTGTCAAAGTTCCAATGTGGACAAACTCCCATCTCGCCAGATACATTGAAATTGACCTGAGGTGCTCAGTGGTCCAAAAAAGGATTGGCATTTATGTAAGAATTATTTCGTGGAAGAAGGAACGAAGTTAGAATGAAGGCTATTCTAGAAGTCGTATTATATTCTTTTGAAAAATACGTATAGTTGTGGTCCTGTGGAGGGTCAGTCCTCCCAGCGTCTACTAATGCTAGGTCCAAGATGATTTTACCCAACCACTGAGAGACTTTAGATTTATTTTGCTTCTTATTCTCATGAGAGGAATCCATCTGTAAATCTGGAATAACATTAAAATCTCTGCCAATGATTAGAAGGCCAGGGAGTAAGCTTAACACCTCGTAAAGACTCTGGAGGGCGGTAGGATCGTCCTCTAAGGGGCCATCAAAGCTTGCGAAATGAATGTGATTATTTGAAATAAGAGTACTAATTACAACCCAATGTGCCTTGGGGTCATGATAGATCTGATATACCTTCCCTGGGAATTCTTGAGACTCTAAAATAGCGACCCCTCGAACAGCGGCGTTGGCCGAAGCATAGTAGGCCTGAGCAATACTTTTGGGGAGATTTGGGAGCTTATTCTGGCGCTTTAAATGTGTTTCCTGCAAGAGAAAAATCTGTGATTGTGAAGTTCCTGGCCAATTAGGTAAAGCAGCAAACTTAACTAATGCTAGGTCCAAGATGATTTTACCCAACCATTGAGAGACTTTAGATTTATTTTGCTTCTTATTCTCATGAGAGGAATCCATCTGTAAATCTGGAATAACATTAAAATCTCTGCCAATGATTAGAAGGCCGGGGAGTAAGCTTAATACCTCGTAAAGACTCTGGAGGGCGGTTGGATCGTCCTCTAATGGGCCTCAAAATCTTGCGAAATGAATGTGATTATTTGAAATAAGAGTACTAAGTACAACCCAATGTGCCTTGGGGTCATGATAGATCTGATATACCTTCCCTGGGAATTCTTTAGACACTAAAATAGCGACCCCTCGAACAGCGGCGTTGGCCAAAGCATAGTAGGCCTGAGCAATACATTTGGGGAGATTTGGGAGCTTATTCTGGCACTTTAAATGTGTTTCCTGCAAGAGAAAAATCTGTGATTGTGAAGTCCTGGCCAATTAGGTGAAGCAGCAAACTTATCTAATGCTAGGTCCAAGATGATTTTACCCAACCACTGAGAGACTTTAGATTTATTCTGCTTCTTATTCTCATGAGAGGAATCCATCTGTAAATCTGGAATAACATTAAAATCTCTGCCAATGATTAGAAGGCCGGGGAGTAAGCTTAACACCTCGTAAAGACTCTGGAGGGCAGTAGGATCGCCTCTAATGGGCCATAAAAGCTTGCGAAATGAATGTGAGTATTTGAAATAAGAGTACTAATTACAACCCAATGTGCCTTGGGGTCATGATAGATCTGACATACCTTCCCTGGGAATTCTTTAGACACTAAAATAGCGACCCCTCGAACAGCGGCGTTGGCCGAAGCATAGTAGGCCTGAGCAATACATTTGGGGAGATTTGGGAGCTTATTCTGGCACTTTAAATGTGTTTCCTGCAGGAGAAAAATCTGTGATTGTGAAGTCCTGAGCCAATTAAGTAAAGCAGCAAACTTAACTTGGGTATTAGCGCCATTCATATTACAAGAAATAACTCTTAGTTCACCCCCTGCACCCCCTTTATCTGATGCATTCATCCTATACCAAACTCATAGGTGACATCCAAAGAAGTTCTCTGTACAAATAATTTTTTCAAATTATAGTCTGCTTTGTCATCTGCTTTGTCATCTTCTCTTTTCCCCCAACCAAGTGCCAACCCCCCTCAGCCTGCAGCTGGATCTCTCCTCCCTCTCTCCCGGCGGGTCCAACCTGACATGACCCCACCACGCTGTAAGCTGCCCCCCTCCCCTGCGCCCTTCCCCAAATACCCCCCAAAATAATGCGCTGACATGGCACTCCTATAGCCTTGATCTCAAGAAAGAGCAGCAAGGCGCAGGACAGATAACTTGCTTCTATAAAACGAACCTTATAATTACAAATATACCCAACAATTCGTTTTTCCTTTACCTTCGTTTTCCATCCCCCCTTCTTCCCTTGTTCCCCCCGCCAAGGTCTATTCTTGTCTAAAGATTAATCTCAGAGAAAATGGGAGTAGGGTAGAGAAAACAGCAAAGACAATAGGCGAACAGAATAAATCATATAGCGCCAGTACACCAATACGTAATAATCGAAAACGCTCCCAGAAAGCAGGATACCATGCTGCACAATATACTTTTTCTTCTCTCTTTTTTTCCTTTTTTCCCTCCCTTTCCTACCTTCTTCCCTCTTCATTTCCCCCGTTCCTCCCTCTGTCCCCTATTCCCTCGTCAAGAGCAACATCATTGTTTTTTTAGAAGCTCCAGAAAGTTCCTTGCATCCTGAACGCTCTGGAAAAGTTGTGCTTGACCTTTATGGAATACTTTAATAAGTTTGGCTAGTTGTACGATACCTGCCGGAGCCCCCAATCTCTTAAAATCATCTATTAATCCAACAAACTCAAGACGCTGGTGAGCCGCTGCAATTGACATGTCCGAAAACACGTGGAAGCTGAAGCTGTCGCCAGACTTAAAGTTCTTCAATTTTATAGCTTGAGAGAGAATTTGCTCCTTAATTCTGTAATCTCCAAAATTACCCAATACATAACGAGGAAACTTGGAGTTAGCAGGATGAGTGAATGGTACCCTATGAGCCCTCATGATTGAGAGATCATCTTGAGTTTTTGCCCTATCCGGAAGGAAAGATTTGTAGATGAGTTCCGAAGCTACTTGGGTCAAGGATGAGGCTGTTTTGATCTCTTCAGGGACCCCTAAAAATCTAAGGTTCGAACGCCGAGACCTATGTTCCATCTCATCCAATTTTAATTGGAGTTCCTCGAGTTCTGATTGGATCCGAGAAGATGATGACTCTGCTTGATCCTCCGCATCCTCTAGATCTAAGACTCCATTTGGGATACTCGCGTAGAGAGAAGGGTTAGGTGAATATTCAATTGGCTAAACTGGCCCTTAGTCTCCCTGCGAGTCTCCTCCTTAGAAACCTGCTCAAAGCTCCACTAGTATCTGCCCCCATCAGATCCTCCATTGTTGAAGTACCAGTTGCCTCGCATCCTAAGCTAACCAGAATGAGGGGGCAAGGGGAAGAACCAGGATTTTGAGACAGAATATTAGTATTAATATTAGCTGGTAAATCGGATGCCGCTGAACAAGAATCGCCAGCCACAGAGTTTGGCGCTGTGACGGAAGATACTCTGCTGCCCGTTCCAATTTCTTCGCTCCAAGAAGTTGCTCTCTCAAGCCCTGCCTCTTTCAGTAAAGCCCTTTCGATCGCTTTGAGTGGCCCTTTGATGTTACTGCTAACAGTTGAAAACAAGGGATAGGCAGGCTTCTCCTTATGTTGAGGGGATGTTGTAGAGCCGACAAAGGGTAGCTTGCCTAGTGAGACTGAAGTTGGCGATGGTGTAGAAGACTCACTGGTTGGGCAATTCAAAAGGGAGGTGGAGGATTGGGAGCATAGCTGAGAGCATAGGTCGGCGGGTTGCGACAAGCGTAATGCTGGTTGCTCAAGACCCTTTACCGTGCTAGGTTCCAGCATTGCAGAAAGATCTGAAGATGGAGGAAAAAGATCCTGAATCCTGGTGGATTCTCTTGAGGGCCCCCCTAGATCTTGTTGTTCAGAACTGTGTCTGTGCCTTCCTATAGCAGGAGTCAAAGTCTTAGATTTAGGACCTTTTAGAACTTTTCCCATTGTCTGTACTTTATACCCTGCATCTCGTGCCATGTGTTTCATTGTAAAATAGAGTCAAGATTTAGCACGCTGAAGAGGGGGTGGAGTAGGGAGAGAGCAATGAAGGCTGGAAGGGGTGCCAGGTAGTGCTACTAATTGTCAGGAACCCCAAAGGAGCCTCCTGCGTTATCTTTCAGCTTCCCCAAGGATTAGGGTTAAATCATATCTCTGTTCTTGGTTAAATCTTCATGTTTCTAAGTGAACATAATGTGCTGTGTTACACGATTGTTTTTATCAATGCTTGTTTTACCAATGCTTGTTTGCTAATGTGAATAGGTGTAGACATGTGCTTCTAATTGGGTGTGGTGTAGACTTGTGCTTCTAATGGGGTGTGGTGACTCATCCACATGTGGAAACTCAACTGCTTTCCTTATTGGCTATAAATAGCAGAGTGAAGCATGCCTCCCTGCTTGGCTTTGTTTTGCTTCCTGTTCTCAGCATCTGATTTGGCAGTCCAGCCCCTGCTGTCATCCTCGTATTCAGGACTTTTTAGGCAATTATTTTCTTTGTTCCTGTACCAGCTGACACCAGGCATTTCTCCAGCACTCCGGAAAAGACTGCAGCTAAGTAACTAGTATTCTCCAGGGAGTTTGTTATTTGAGCGCCACGCTTTCCTAGAACAGCTGGTGTATTTCAGACCTCGTATTTTGGCAGAGTGCTTATCTTGCAGAGACAAAGGCATTTCTGAACATTCTATATTATTATTGTAGTTACTTGCCTAAATGTGGTTCAGGAAATCTGCTTGAGCTCAAGTACTATAAAAAGTTACAGTGCAATTTTAAAAGAGCATTTACGTGACTTTTTTTTCTCTAATAGTATAACTCTTGGATTTAAATTGTGTCATTCATGCCTGTGTTTCAGGTACGAGGAATTTGCTTTTGAAGGGTTTTTCACACACCCAGTGAAACCAAACCAAGCTGTGCCACCCTAACTGTTTAAACCCAGAGTGGACATTTGTATTTCTTGGATTGTTTTTGTTCCTTTTAGTTTAATCCTATGCATGCAGGAAAGTTATATGTGATATAATTAATGCCCTTGTTTGTCTTTCTTGTCCATGATAAGTGCAACCACAGTTCTAATTGTAGTGTGCCACAGTGAATCTCCGTGAAGCCAGCCCTAGTGTTGCAGTACTTATTGTTATGGTACTCAGTTTGGGTTTTTGGTAATGCAATGTTAGTAATTGTGGCAACAGTTATTATTATCCAAGAAAAGTGCTGGAGCATCCTGGTGTTCTTCTACCGCTCCTGTGCCCATATCAGAAAGAGAGATTCAGTTTCAAGGAAGTTGAGTGCACTAACTCTACTATCACTCTGTCCACAACGACCTGCCCCCCGAAGACACAGGGTGCCTTGCTGGACCAGCAAGACGTGGCAGTGTTTTTTTTCTTTCTCTTCCACTCCCCTTTTCCTTTTGGGACACCTGCCGGGGTTTCTGTGTCCACCAGGAAGTGGGCAGAGGTGTTCCAGGAGGTCGGGGACATATCATCGCCCCTGCAGACATTCTGCTTTTCAGGTGAGTGGCCCCGCCCCGACACTAACGTACCAGTCCTAGATTAGGGAGACAGAAACAGAGGGTAGGGGGACAAGGGGGGGTAAGGGGGACAACAAGCCACATCCACAAACGTGTGAACCGCATCGTTGCGCCCCTATCCCCAAAGGTGAGCCTAAAACTACTGCTGTATTGGATTATTTAGACTCCCTTGGGTCATGACCCCCAGCAATAAAGGGGTCTTTCAGTTCAACAAAGTCTCGAAAAAAAATCTCCAAACAATACAGTGCCCCTGATAATGACCCCCTGTTTGGCAGAGCTAAATGCACCACTAGCGTTGCTTACATAAGGCAGTCCTGAAATCAGCAACCATTTATAGCCCATCTGCATGATATCTTCCCCCTTGGCAAAAAAAAGAGGCTCCTCCACTGTCTGTCCGGCCTCGTAATTCAAGCTGTCACAGTTACTTCTCTTTGGTTCTCCTCTTCCACATTTTCTTTCTTCATCTTCCTCCTTAAGTGCCTCTGCGCCAAGTCCCCCCGGGAGGGCACGTGTGGGTAGTGTCCAGGCAGGGGGGGCTAACATTAAAATGTAGAGACATGCAGCCCACCGATCAAGGTCACCTCAAGGAGTCACTCCGTATCGCTTCGCTTGTGCACCGGTAAGCCCCAGTGCGCTATGTCTTCTCCTACCTTCTCCTGCTGCTCCGTTGTCATCTCTGCAGGATCCACGTTGTCAATCAGTGTTATTTATGCGCAACGGGCCGTCTGACTGCTGGGGCTCTGAATCTGCAGATACGGCGATGAAACATCTAAACGGCTCCTTGGACAGAGCTAGTGGGAAAAACGAAGAAAGGCTGAAGCCGCTTACACATCAAAGCGGCTGCGTGACCGCCAGCGTGCTCGGCCCGGCCATCTTGCTGCTCTGTGCGGGCTTTCAGTCACAGAGCATGACAGCACCTCCACGTGACTCCAATCGATCAACCCCCATGGTATTTAATGTAAAACTCACATCTAACAATGTTTTTGCTCT
Source organism: Pleurodeles waltl (assembly GCF_031143425.1). NCBI lineage: Eukaryota > Metazoa > Chordata > Amphibia > Caudata > Salamandridae > Pleurodeles > Pleurodeles waltl. The sequence continues at coordinate 626,269,076 of NC_090447.1, read as the reverse complement.
CTCTTGTAGCCCCCTATTTCAAGACTCTAAAAATGGTGCCCTCCCTAGTGTGTACAGTGTGAGTCTAAGGTGAGAAAATCTTGATATAAGATGTCAAGGGGTAGGGGGTGTCAGAATCCCCATGGGGGCGGAGAGGATTCTCAAGGGCAGCGGGAAGTCGGCGGTACACCGCCGACTTTCCGTTTCTGGCCGCGGCTGAACCGCCGCGGTCAGAATGCCCAGCGGTGCACCGCCAGCCTGTTGGCGGTGCTACCGCCGACCTCCGCCATGGCGGTAATTACCGCCAGGGTCAGAATTACCCCTATTGTCTGTTGTAGTGGGTGTATGCTGGTCTGTAGGTGTACTTCGGACGGGTGTAGTGACAGGGGTTGTGGATTGGGATCAGGCAGCTGGAGGGGGGACGGAAGATGAAAGGACACTGGCTGCCGTCAACGAGGAGCCCAGAGCCTGAAACGATCTCTGTAGGCCAAACAAAGCACTGTGAATGCCTTCCAGGAATGCATTGGACTGCTGCGTCTGGGATGCCAGTCCCTGGATGGCATTCATGATGGTTTTCTGCCACACAGAGATGGACCTCAGGAGGTCAATAGCCTCCTCATTGATGGCAGCAGGACTGACTGGGGCAAGGGCAGAGGTGCCTGTGGCAAAAGAGACACCCACCCTCCTGGATGAGCGGGCACAGGCAACTGGGTGGGGTGCTACAGGGAGGGCAGTGCTGGTAAGGGGGGTGGGGACAAGGATGGTGCTGCGGTGGCCTCAGGTGGGTCCGCCACTGCCAGGGAACTGCCATTGGAGGAGGAATCTGTATCAGATGTGCTGACAGCTCCAGCCTCCCCCATGGTGCTCCCCTCACCCTCCATCCCACAGGTCCCCTCGGCTTCACTGGTGTCAGCCTCCTGGGGCCCTTGGGCTACTGCATCGCCACTCACAGGTGCCCTTCCTCCATCGCCAGGTGATGCTAATACACACATAGACAGAGGTGGAGAGAGGGAAGGAGGGTGGGAGAAACAGAAAGGGAGGAAATGATGATAGCCCACACATCCACTTCACATACAAACAATACAGATTACAGCCCCTGATGGGGAAACTAGAGACCATTTAGCAATCATTAACAATTGAGTCATGCAAACACACCTTAACACTGCAGCTTAAATACCTGACTGAAGACCAATAAATGCCTATCAACTGCCTAAATTACTTATCCAACAATCCAGCCCAGGAACATACCCAACCACATGTAATCCATTACGGGATGATAGAAATCTGAGCACAGAGGGACTGAGAACGCTAACTAACTGACAGGAATGTGTGGAGTGCATGTGGTACAGAGGTCCATTGATGTAGTTAGTGAAGCAATTGCAATGTTCTCATAACATGCCTGTCATTACCCATATACATTACCAATAAAACGACCTTGTACTACTACAGTACCTGCAGAGATGGAGGATGCAGCCAGTGACATGATAGCACACTTGAGCGACCCATACGTACAGGTGAACTTGTGTCACAGTACCTCCACTTCTTTTCCTGCATGGCTCCACATGGCTAACGTGACGGACTCCTACATGATGGGTGTTACAACCATGACTGTACATTCCCTAAATCACATCTGACCACGTAAACTCCAAGTCCAGTGAAGGTCACCATACACAACCATGCAGTAGTCACCTGACAGTCAACCCTTAGCCCCTTGTGGCTGCTGTACGGCCTTCAAGTGCCCATCTAACTCTGGGTAGGCCAACACCAGTATGTGGGCCATTAGGGGGGCAGAGACCGATGGGCACCACTCCCACATTGGGAGGCTGTCCCCAGCTTGGCCTCTGCAGTCTTCTGGGCCCAGCGTCTCAGGTCCTCCCACCGCATCATGCAGTGGGTGCTCTGCTGGCTATGGACCCCCAGGGTCCACTCTTCCTTGGTGATGGCTCTCCATAACCCTTTTTTCTGGTGGGCGCTGACCTGCATGGGAAACATTCAGAAAATGGGGGACATGATGTCAATAATACTAATACAGGAGTAACCTTTGCCGATACACAACAAACACGGACCATGCACACTGCCAATATCCCACACATATCATGTGCATGCTAAACACCTGATCAATCATGACATGTCAATGTGCACACACATACATCATCAAACATGTGGGACAAAGAACATTGTAATTACCTGTTGCCCTGGAGCACTGTACAACCGCTCACACTGGGGTAGGGCCCCTTCTACCAGTTTCTCAAGTTCCTCCATAGTGAAGACTGGGGTCCATTCCCCTGCAGTGCATGCCATCGTTGCTCCAAGATACAGGACACAGCAGAACATGAAGTTGAGGTCTGTCTTGCCCGAATGCCAGGAGTCAAGTGAGTTGGCCCATACAAAATGACGGTTACGACCGCAGTGGTCATGACCGTTACTGCCGGCGGTGATCGTCATTGGTCCCAGTCTCTCACAGACGTCAATGTTAACTAATGAGGAGTTTCACCGCGGTGCAGACCACCTTCCACCATGAAAACTTCAGCCGGCGGAATGAGGTCACTTCCAGCTGTCCAGTGCATGCAGGACAGGCGGATGCCATATTAGTCTATAACATGACTGTCCTGGGTTCACACTGCATAATTACCTGCATATCGTCACAAATAGATACCTTAGGTCACACATTGTGGATAACGACACATGTAGTGAGTGTCTGGTGACATCACCACACTTGTCAATACAGTTGTCAGTATATATGATCAGTATAGTGGAACACATGGAATATGTATGTGTACATGTCCTGTATACATCCATTGCCGCAGGGATCATGTGCCATTGTGTGACTAGGAATGGAGTGTGGAGTAATATGTCTTCCCACACAATATGTCAGCCAACTTGAATGAATGAAACTTCGTGACTATCAGATGTCATACTTGGTGTCCTACATTGTGAGAGGTTCCCAGATTGTTGTTTGTGTCCCCGCATAGATATTGCCACAATGGAGTGATGAGAAATGCAGCAGTTTACCGACCACTCGTAGATGTTGATACCATGGAAGAGTGCCACATCATCCTCACCTATCGACTGAACCATTTGTGCATCAGGGAACTGGTCGCCCAGTTGAAGCCAGACCTCCTGCCATGTTTGAGAAATCCCCATGCCAGTCCTCCAACAGTCCAGATGTTGTCAGTCCTGCATTTTCTGGCAAGTGGCACTTTTCAGGATACAGAGGGACTGGCTGCAGGGTTCTCACAGCCCCAGTTCAGTAAGGTGCTGCAGAATGTGCTGGATGCCCTTCTCAAGCATGTGCACAGGTACATTAGGTTCCAAAAACGTACAGAATTGCCCACTGTAAAAGCAGCCTTCTACAACATATCAAATGTCCCACATGTAATTAGGGCCGTTGATGGGACTCACATTGACAAGTTACCTCCAAGGACCAATGAACAGGTCTACAGGAACTGGAAGAGTACACATTAGCTCAATGTACAAGTGGTAAGTCTTGCAGACAAATGCATAACACATGTGAATGCTAAATTCCCAGGATCGGTACATGATTCCTACATCCTGAGGAACAGCAGTGTCCCTGAAATAATGTCACAGCTACATGGAGAAAGGGCCTGGCTCGTGGGTATGTGTACTGCTCTCCATGTCAGACGTTTGTACCCCTCATAACAGTCAGCACTCTGCCTAGCATTGTTATCAATAGTCATGTACCCTTTTCCATACAGGTGACTCCAGATACCCCAACCTGCCCTGGCTCCCGACACCTGTCAGACATCCGACTACAGGAGGGGAGAACAGGTACAATGAGGCACATGGCCGGATGAGGCGACCAATTGAGTGAACTTTCGGTCTCTTGAAAGCTAGATTTCGTTGTCTTCAAGTGTCTGGTGGTGCCCTACAGTACAGACCGGGGAAAGTCTGCAAGATCATTGTTGCATGCTGCATGCTCCATAATCTGGCCCTCAGAAGGCACATCCCACTGTTGGAGGAGGGGGACATTGATGCTGGAGCAGTGTTTGGGGCCAGTGACTCTGATGCTGAGGGGGAGGCAGACGAGGATTAGGCACATGACAACAGGACTGACATGATTCGTCACTACTTTCAATGATGTACAGGTATGTATGAATTGTATGTCATCTGTACATGGAAGATGTATTGCTAAAGCCAGTCTGTAGCCAGTATTTGCATGCATCATGTGGGGACTACAGCCTTCCATCCTGGTTTCCAACCTTGAAGTATAGGTGACTTACCATGAGGGGTAGTGGAAATGCACTGCTGATAAGTACATGTGTGGAATGCTGGTGCCATTGTGGTACAGCCTCATAGGTGTGCCAAAGGCTTAGGGGCCTCAGTCTACCTGTTTGGGATATGTTAGGGGGACTTATCAGCCTTGTCCTGCTGCGTAGGCATGTCATGCTGTATTGTCAGCTGTTGTGTGGCAAGTACCTGTTCCTGACTACTCAGGGAGGTGAACAACAGAGGATGTTACCTGTGTGACATCTGTCCTGTCGCACACATGCATGAGTGCCTATTGAGGCCCTTATATATGTGGTATCATAGCTGCTGGGCCAGTCATCCTGTGTATGTGTTCAAATGCTGTGGATGTGTGACTTGGTTCACATGTCTTACAACATTGTGCCTGAGTCCATTTCATTTTCCCTCTTCAGGTCACATGTCTTTCTGCAAGCTGATTACTGTTTTGTCAGTTGCCATCTTTGACACTGGATCTCATTACAATATGGATTTACTTACACACCTGCTGGGGTGTCCCACTACATATGTCACTTCAAAGTTATTGTGGTGCTGACATGTATATAGATTTGCTGCTTGGGAACAGGATTGCCACTACAATGAAAAGACGTGCACCCTGACTTGTGTGAATTTGTGTTTATTATGTGTATGACATCACAGTCCATAGGAGTGGGCTAATGGTCTGGGTGCTGATCAGAGTGGGTGGTACAGCTGTTTGTCTCACAGGTCCTGTATTCATTTGTCCTTGGTTTTGAACAGCCAACACGGAGTAACAGTGGCACACAATGGTGACAATTCTAGAGAGGGATCACTTCCTGGTGGGGGGATTGGTCTTGGCCTCAGGTCCTGCAGGATGTCTGGATGAGTGACCTTTTTGCGGGGAGGTCCCTAAGCGGCAGGGGTAAGTGTGCTGGTGGCCTGTGATTCCTCCTGCTGGACCTCAATTCCAGTAGCAAGTGACGATGTTGTTGGCAGTGGTGTTGCCTGACTACTGGATGGGGCCTGCTGTTAGGTTGAGGATGTCTGAAGGATATTGTTCAATTCCTTGAACTCCCCTAGTATGGAGACCATGGTGGCATTGAGTGCCTGCCACTGTTATATTGCCTCCTGGTGGTATTCCCCCTGCAGCCTTTGCGTGTCCTGCAAAGTGGTGAGTATCTGGCCCATCTTGTTGTGGGTTTGCTGGTACTCTCCCAGGACCTCCTAGCCAGTCGTGTCCTGTACCTACCTCGTCCCTTGGCCCATGATGCCCTCCCACTGGCACTTGCCCCCTGTGCCCCTGGTTCAGTGTGGCCCCTCCCACTGCCAGAAGGACCATCATTGTCTTCGGTTTGCACCGTTGACTCCAGCCCCTGTCCTGTGGGGCACACTGTTGTTTGATGTGACCTTGGGACACAAGAATAGGAAGGTGGGCTCTGCTGTGCATTGGCTACCACAGAGGAGGTGGTTTCAGTTGTGGGCAGGGTGAAGCTGCTGGTGGTGGACTGACCACTCATGTCTTATTGGCCAGGTTCGTCGTCCATATCCAGACTTCCAGGTGAGTCCTCCTCTATTGGACCTACTTTCAGGGCTGGGCTTTCTGTCTCTGAGCTCCTCTGCTGTGTGGCAATACTTTGGAGACCTGTGTAATGAGAGGTATTGTGTCAGATGATGATATTGTAGAAGTGACACACATGGTTGTGTGCCATCATTAATTGGATTTGTAGGGCAGTAATAGCATTGACAGTTACCTGTCCACTGCTTATGCTATCATCAGTAGAATGTTGCAATGGGCCTATATTGAAGGATAGTTAATGTTTGTCTTGCTACTGTCATTGCCATATACTGATGTGCATTCCTTATAATTATTGGTGATGGGGAGTGATATGGTTAACGTGCAATTGCATATATGTGATGTGGATGTAGCAGTCATGCAAGGGTGGGGAGTGTTGCATTGTGGTAGTTGTAGTACTTGCTGCAGTGTCAGTAGGGTGCTGTGGCAATCAAGGCTGGGTATTGGGTCCACGGTGCGTTTGTGTATGTTAGGGTGGTGGGAGGGGGTGAGAGGGTGGTGGGGGTTCAGGCTGTGAACGGGGACATGTTGGCTGGGAAGTACAGAAGACTTACCAGTGTCCAGTCCACTAGATATTCCTGTCAGCCCTTCTGGATAAAAAATTACCAGGGCCTTCTCCTCCCACAGTGAAATTTCTGGGGAAGCCGGTGGGGGGGGGCCACCACCAGTCCTCATTACAGCGATGTTGTGCCTGGCAGCCATGGCCAATACTTTCCCTTGTAGGTTGTTCCACCTCTTCCTATTGTCCTCCCTTGTGTGTGGATGGTTCCGCACTGAATTCACCCTGATGACTATCCTCTGCCATAAGTCGTTCTTCCGGGCTATCGATGTCTGCTGGATGTGTCCTCCAAACAGTCGCGGCTCCACTCTGACGATTTCGTCAACCATTACCCTCAGCTCCTCTTCTGTGAATCGTGTTGTTTTTGGTGGTGCCATGGTGGTTGTGGGTGGGGGTGTATGTTGTGCAGGGATTCTGGGTGTGCTGTTTGTTGATGTGAGTTTGTGTAGTGGTTTGTGCATGTGCTCTGCGGTGTTTGTGTGCAGTGGTGTGTTGTTTGATGCGTGTTCAGTGTGATGTTGCCTGTGGTATCTAGGTGCAGTGCCTAATTGCAGTGTGCTCTTGACTCACTCTGTCAGAGTTTCTGATTGCAAAAGTTCTGGGTATGTGTGGGGATGTGTTTTGTAGTACTGCAGACAAGTGTGTCTATGTGTCTCAGGTGTTGGGTAATGGTATTGTCCAATTTGGTGCAGTGTTCTGGTGGTGGTGCCTTTTTTTCCTGCAGCGGTTTGGACCGCCAATGGATTGCTGCTGTGTTGGGACCACGGTACTGGTTTGTGAATCGTTATTTGGCAGGTGGGATATTCTTGGCGTGGCGGTAGTGGTGGTGCAGCCACCTCCTTCACACCGTCGTCTCGGTCGAAGGTGTAGTTTTTTGGGTGTATTTTGGGTGGTGTTGTGTGGGTGACTCATAATGCGGCGGTCTTCACTCCGCCATCACTGGCGGTCTTTCGGCAGCACCTTGCACGGCAGTCTTCGGTAATGACGACCAAACTCAGAATGACCACCTTAATACTGATCTATAATTTAGTGCTTCAGTGGTCCCAGTTCTATTTTGAATTGTACTCTAATGCTAAATTATGGTGTTATTGACGTGGAAAGTAGTCTCTTGCCACTAGGTCAACAAGAGATTTTGGAGCCGAGCTGCACAAGGTAAATTTGGGGTGCACAAGATATTGAGCTTCAGAGAATTATCAGGGTTTGGATTATATTCAAATGATCATGCTCTTTTCTACCTGCCTCTTAAAAATGCAATAATGATACCACTTCATATGCACTGGAAAGGGATTTTACATGATGCTTGTTTTGGCGCGGTTGCTACTGTATGCTCTATATAGCTGTGTTATGTTGATTTGTGATACGGCCCCTACATGCTCTGACACATTCTAAAACTGTGTCTTCATGCAGAGACAGTCATTTTGCTTTTATTTGTATACCTTAGACTGATGTGAGCACGTACTTCTCTCATGTGCAAATTACATTTGCAAGTATATCACAATTCAGAGGCCTTTGGGCCCTTTGTTATACCCACCTTTCAATTTGACACATGGTTACTGTAGAGGAGAAAAATCAGACATTTGGCAACATGTCCTGCACTTGTGAGGATGAATGATTCAGCTTTATGAGTGTACCTGAAAAATATCACAATAGCAGATGTACTAACAGGTAGGTTGCAAATTATGGGTTCAAAATGCTCACAAATGTTTTGTGACCTGTCTTTTATTTTGCCATCTGACCTATGTTCCACTACGACATGCATAACTAAGAATCTAATTAATATTATTTAGGCAGGTTGTTATGTTTGTCACCCCATTATTGATTATGAAAAATGTATATATAGGTTGGCCTCGAAGGGATAAAAGAATGCTATCATTGGGTTCACTTTCCCAACAGGAAAACTTTTTAAAGCATTCCATTTTCATTAAAGGAACGGGAGATGCTTTAAAAAAAAAATGTCTCTCATTGCAAATGAGAAGCTGTCAACTGGGAACCGCTCCTCCTTAGTAAATGGGTTACCTCCTTCTATGAGGTGTAGGTTTGCAGTTGCAGCCACAAATCATGAATGTATCTCATTGTGAATCACAAATAGGAGGGAACTCTTTTTTCACCTCCCCGCCTTTCTACAACTCAGAATGATTTGCATCTCCTTTTGCAATATGTAAAGGCTATTCTGAATTGCAAAAGGGGTTTTGAACACTGTTAAGAAAATACTGCCACCCTTCTAGTCGTTTGGTTTAGCTTATCAGTTTCTGTTTTCACAAATGGACCATGCTCAGAAAGCAACAGATCATATAATAGTTTTTGCTTCCATCTGGGGACTGTGTATTCTCACTCTGGGTTATCAAGCTTGATCGTTTGGTAGTTTAAGAGCCAAGTATTCTCTACACTGGTAGTGAAACTGTTAAAGCCTCAGGGCCTCATTTTGAGTTTGGCGGATGGGAAAGCCTGTCCACCAAACTCAAGACAGAGTGGCGCCACCGTAGTGGTGACCACCCTGCTGACCCTATTAGGTGTTTCCCTCTAGGCTGACGGGCACAAACCTCAGTTTACTCCTGTCAGCCAAGCAGGAAACAGGTGGCAGCATTGTCTCTGGCCCGTAATCGAACCAGCGGCAATGCTGCCACCAAAGGGTGACTAGCACTTCCAAGTGCATTGGCAGTTCAGGGCCCTAACTGTGGCCCCCTGCACCTGTTCTCCACCAGCCTTTTCATGGCTGTAAAACCATCATGAAAAGGCTGGCAGAGAATGAGGTCCTAGTCAGCAGGGTGGGGCTGGATGCAGTGCTGCCCTTGCTGATTACGATCTCTGCAACTGCCAGGCCATTGGGATCGTGGATCCCAGGGGTGCTGGCGGTACCCTGGTGTTCTGACCACCAGGGTCTTAATGTGGCGGTCGACCGCCACCGCAGCAGTTGTCCTGACCGCCACCATGAGGCTGGTGGTCTTAAGACCGCCAGACTTGTAATGAGTCCCCAAGTCTGGTGTTCCTGGAAACCTGAGTTGAGTACTCCAGGGCTTTGTCCCATTAAATCAGTAATTTCCACTCCTAGATCCTGTGTCCACCTTGTCCTTAAGATGTTGTGGTTTTCCATCTAAGTCAGTGTGCGGAGCTCTGTATAGCTGTGTGATGGCTGTACAACCTCTATCCAACTCAAATATATTTAATGTGTGACTTTACTTCTGTTCCGTTGTGACTGTGGGGTCATATTTTTCATGTATTTTCTCTACTTTGATGCTCTACCAATTTTTTAAAATATTTTGATCATGCATCTCAGCCCCAATCCAATTTTTCTAGGAATATCAAGCCGGCGTCAGCATACCTGGATATTATGCGATCTTCTCTGATTATTATCAGTGCCATTGCCCCCCACTCAGAACCAGAATCGGGCAGCCAGTGGCTCCATACCAAGAGTAAACAGCAGAAGGGGCAGAGGACACTTCTGTCTTGTCCAACTTGTCCTACTTGTACTCATCTGATTAGGTCTGTCCCTTTCCCATCTTCTGCAGCACTCCCATGAGGTAACATCAACTGACTGTGTCAAATACTTTGAGCAATGTGTGATACATTGCTTATGCATGGTTGTCTGATCTTTTATGTCTACAATGTCCAGGCCCCAAAGCCCACTGGCCAATTCAAGGGCAGCCACTGCAGCCACTTCTCCTCCGTGATAGTGAGCTGTTTAAACTCTGTGGATCACGGTGGCTGCAATCTAGCACCAATTTTGCTTTGTGTGCCATTGATGCTATGGCATAGTTTTATCTTTTCATCCATTGTCCTGCTGCTATGTTTACAGGAGATAACTGGGTAGGCACAAACACCTAGCCCTGGTATTTAGTGACTTCTTGTGTGAATTCCCGCCTCCCGCTCCAAGAATATGGTGGTCATTACAACCCTGGCGGACGGTGTTAAAGCGGCGGTAAAACCGCCAACAGGCCGGCGGTAAAAAAATTGGAATTATGACCGTGGCGGGAACCTCCAACAAAGACAGCCACTTTAACACTCCCACCGCCACGGCGGTACAGACAAATAGCGCGGCGGTCACCGCCAACAGACAGGCGGGAGACAATGTACCGCCCACAGTATCACAACCTACCAATCCGCCACCTTTTCCGGGGTGGATTCACCTCGGATAAAAACACAGCGGAAACAGCCATTTCAAAGGGAAAACGCTCACCTCTACACACTCCACGAGGAAGAGGGACACCATGGAGCCGGAACTCCATATTCTGCCAGCGATAGTTTTCCTGCTCCCATACAAGGATCATCAACGCCGGCGGTGAAGAGCATGGTGAGTACTGCACCTACGACATAAGGGAGGGGGGAGGCAAAAAACAGGGACACACACAACCAACATCCCAACCCCCATCCCGACCCTCACCCACTACAACACACACACCAATGCATATCTATACATTACAGTAACACCCCCCAACCCCCCCAGAAGAATGCAAACACAAAAGGAAATTAGTTGAACCATTGTAATATATCAAAATACAGGAAGCAAATATATACATGTATACACTATCAACAAAATATACACCACGTTTAGTAGTGCAGGTGATGCACCATTCATTGTCCGTGGACCACTGGGTCCAAAATGCATGGGTGAGGCCCACACAAAATACCTGATCAAAACAGAGAGAACACTGCTGGGGCATCAGATAGAAATACAACAGGCACCTCAGGGGGAAGGGAAGTGGGGGCACCTCAGCCGGATGAGTGCACCACGCCAGATCCACGAGGGGGCTCCATGCCCATTGATGTCTCCTGGGGAGTGCAAACCACAGTCTCTCAAGTCTCTACAGTGGGTGGGATGCCCACTGTACCATCCTGGGGAGTGCAAAGCCACAGTCTCTCAAGTCTCTGTAGTGGGTGGGTTGCCCACTGTTTAATCCTGGGGAGTGCAAAGCCATAGTCTCTCAAGTCTCTGCAGTGGGTGGGTTGCCCACTGTACCATCCTGGGGAGTGCAAAGCCACAGTCTCTCAAGTCTCTACAGTGGGTGGGTTGCCCACTGTAACATCCTGGGGAGTGCAAAGCCATAGTCTCTCAAGTCTCTACAGTGGGTGGGTTGCCCACTATACCATCCTGGGGAGTACAAAGCCACAGTCTCTCAAGTCTCTACAGTGGGTGGTTTGCCCACTGCTATATCCTGGGGAGTGCAAAGCCACAGTCTCTCAAGTCTCTACAGTGGTTGGGTTGCTCACTGTTCAATCCTGGGGAGTGCAAAGTCACAGACTCACAAGTCTCTACAATGGGTGGTTTGCCCACTGCTATATCCTGGGGAGTGCAAATCCACAGTCTCTCAAATGGATAACAGTCTCCACTGGTTCTAGAGGGGGCATTGTGCCAAGAGTGCAGCACACACCCCGTGACGGTCCAAGTTGCGTCACTGCCCCTGCCGCAAATGGGCTAGCGGTGCATTCCATGGCGGTCTTTGCCCTGTTCAGCGGTCCCTGGCCTGTTCAGGGGTGCTTGCGTTGCCAGTGTCAGACCTGTTCAGCGGTGCATTCCATGGCGGTCTTTGCCCTGTTCAGCAGTCCCTGGCCTGTTCAGCGGTGCTTGTGTTGCCAGTGTCAGACCTGTTCAGCGGTGCATTCCATGGCGGTCTTTGCCCTGTTCAGCGGTTCCTGGCCTGTTCAGCGGTGCTTGCCAAGGCTGTCCTCCATTGCCCAGCAGGGCTGTGGCTGGCGGTCCTTCATGGGTCAGCTGGGCTGTGGCTTGTGGGGCCCTCCTGGCCAGCTGGGCTGTGGCTGGCGGTGGCCTCCTGGCCAGTGACTCTGGGGCTGGCGGTGGCCTCCTGGGCAGTGACTCTGGGGCTGGCGTTGGCGGTGGCCTCCTGGGCAGTGACGATGGGGCTGGCGGTGACGATGGGGCTGGCGGTGGCCTCCTGGGCAGTGACTCTGGCGGTGGCCTCCTGGGCAGTGACTCTGGCGGTGGCCTCCTGGGCAGTGACGATGGGGCTGGCGGTGGCATCCTGGCCAGTGACGATGGGGCTGGCGGTGGCCTCCTGGGCAGTGACGATGGGGCTGGTGGTGGCCTCCTGGCCAGTGACGATGGGGCTGGCGGTGGCCTCCTGGGCAGTGACTCTGGGGCTGGCGGTGGCCTCCTGGGCAGTGACTCTGGGGCTGCCGGTGGCCTCCTGGCCAGTGACGATGGGGCTGGCCTCCTGGGCAGTGACTCTGGGGCTGGCGGTGGCCTCCCGGGCAGCGACTCTGGGGCTGGCCTCCTGGCCAGTGACGATGATGCTGGCCTCCTGGGCAGTGACTCTGGCGGTGGCCTCCTGGCCAGTGACGATGCGGGTGGCCTCCTGGGCAGTGACTCTGGCGGTGGCCTCCTGGCCAGTGACGATGGGGCTGGCGGTGGCCTCCTAGGCAGCGGGGATGATGCCGGTCCTCTCCGCCGTGCTGCTCCTCCCAGACTTTGGAGATTTCTTCTGCCCCTTCCCCAGCTTGGGAGGAGTCACAGCTGAGTCGACACTTCCCCGGGACCCTTGTGAGCGGCTTTGCTTGCTGGAGTCTTCCTCCTCTCCCGCCGGGCACTGTCAAACTTCTGGTGCTTCACAGGGGGGGGACTGGCTGTGCTGTGGCTCCGTGCCACACTGGCTGTCCTGGTGGCCGGTGCACTCCACATACCTGTAACAACAGGCACCACTGGCCCCGGAGATTTTTTGGCATAGGTACTGGTACGGGACCTATGAGTTGGACAGAGGAGGGGGTGGGAAATAGGTTAAGGGGGGCCAGGAAAAGTTTTTGTGGGACACTGAGATAGGTAGATGGAGGGGGTTTGGGAATGGTGGAAGAGGTGGTGGTTGTAGGAGGTGTAAGTTTTGTGGATTTGGGTGCAGGTGCATGGGCTGGAGGCTGTCGTGAGGTGGATGGCTGTTGGGTGGGTGTGTTCCTGCATTTGTGTATCTTGGGAGGGGGCGTCACAGACACACTGGGAGAGGACACAGGGGACGTGTAAATGGGAGTGGGGGTGGTGAGTGCACGTGAGCGGGGTGTGGTGGTGGGTGTGCTGGTGCGGGACGTAGTGGCTGTAGTGGTAGTGCATGCAGGTGTGAGTGTAGACGAGACTGGGAGGGAGGAGGGAGACGAGGAGGGGGACACAGTGGAGGCAGTGGATGTTGGTGTGTCTGTATGTGTGTGATGCTTGCGTGAGTGCCTGTGGGATGTGTGGTGCTTATGTTTGCCTGAGCTTCCCTTGTGTGTTGACGTGTGTGCATGCTGGTCTGTAGGTGTGCTTGGGATAGGCTGAGGTACAGGGGATTGGTTCGGGGTGGAGGAAGTTGGAGGGGGGAGGCTAGACACAGGGACAATGGCTGCCATCAGTGCTGAGGCCAGAGTTTGCAGGGTTCGATGAAGGGCAGCCTGACCAGAATGAATGCCCTCCAGGAATGCATTTGTGTGTTGCAATTCCCTTTCTACACCCTCAATGGCATTCAAAATGGTAGACTGCCCAACAGTGAGGGACCTGATGAGGTCAATGGCCTCCTCACTGAGGGCAGCAGAGGTGACTGGGGCAGGGGCTGAGGTGCCTGGGGCGAAGGTGATGCCCACCCTCCTGGGTGAGCGGGCACGGGCGAAGGCTGAGGGGCTGCTGGGAGGGCGGTGCTGGTAGGGGGGGTGGCGGCTGTACCTGTAGAAGTGGGGGGCACAGATTTTGCCACCACCACAAGGGAGCTCCCATCGGAGGACGAGTCCGTGTCGCTGGTTGCAGATCCTGTGACCGCCGTGGTGCTCCCCTCCATCCCACTGGTGTATTCTGAGTCCGTGGTGTGGGCCTCCATGGCCATGTGTGATGCAGCTTCCTCATGCTCCAGTGCCACTGTACCTCCGCCTGATGATGCTGATGCACACAAGAACAGGGAGACCACAAAAAGGGGGGCGGGACGACAGAAAAAAAACAGGTTGAGTGCATGGCTTATCGCTACCGTTGGCGGACCATACAGACACAGCAGCCCCCTACACTATGTTGCGCTGTTGGCCTCTACAGATGCAATTCCTGCGATATGGCCTACATGGCTATGGTCGACATCTGCACACATAGATGACACAGGGGCATGAATACCTGTACTTGGCACTCTACAGAGGTGGGGTGGGGTGCCACATGGCCTGTATTATGGAGGGGCCTAGCCTACGGAACTTGCCCTGGCCTAGGGAAACCCACAGCCCTCCTCCCCCACCCAGACACCTTCACTGAACGCAAAGTCAGCTGAATGATAGTGTACTCACCCCCTTGTGTCTGCTGTGATGCCCTCAAGCGCCCATCCAACTCAGGGTAGGCCAACGCCAGGATCCTGAACATCAGGGGGGTCATGGTTCGACGGGCACCCCTCCCACGTTGGGAGGCCATCCCCAGCTGAGCCTCCGCCGTCTTCTTGCTCCAGCGGCGAATGTCCTCCCATCTTTTACGGCAGTGGGTGCTCCGTCTGTGGTGGACCCCCAGGGTCGGGACGTCCTTGGTGATAGCACGCCAAATATCCTTCTTCTGGTGGGCGTTGACCTACATGACATGTACAGGGGAAGAAGAGAAGTCATTAACAACTGCACCGTCTAAGTGATTGGCCCCCTTCCCTACCCTTGCCATGTGGCACATGCATTCACAGTCCTTCATGCACGCAGAACTGTGCCCCCTTCCTTCTTACAACCAGCCCTCTCCACACAGGCATAGCCCATGCAACATGCTCCCTGTGTTGTTACCTGTTGGTCTGGAGGACCGTAGAGAAGCGTGTTCTGGGGGAGGACCCCGTCCACGAGCTTCTCCAACTCCTCTGCAGTGAAGGCAGGGGCCCTTTCCCCACACGCACGAGCCATTGTCTCTTCCAGACCGAGGTCACAGCAGCACTTGCAGTGTAGGTCCTCTCCAGTCGAAGATCAGGTATCGAGTGATTGAACAGATAGAAAATGGCGGTCACGTCCACGGCGGTCACGTTCGCGGGGGTGCGTACCATCACCGCCGGCGTACATCGTCATTGGCTCCTGGGACCCATAGGGTCCAATGTTAACCAATGCAGCATTGCGCCGCGGTCTTCGACCGCCTACCGCGACGGTGTACAACGCCAGCGCAGTTACCTCACATCCCATTGTCCCACTTTAGAGGTCAGGCAGCCGCCATTTCAGGGGCCCACATGCCCTAATTACCAACTGCGTCACACAGACCTAGGCCTTGTCGCACAACACAAATACAGGCCACATTTTGTGCATGAATGGTGTTCTGTGTAGACTGAGGGTACATACCTCTGAGTTGTTTGACTCTGTGGTCGCTGTTGTCATTCCTAGGCACCGTCTGCTGGGACATGTGAGGAGATGGCGGAATCCTCCGGTGTACCGACCGCTGGTGGACCTGTCGACAATGGAGGAAAGACATTTGATCATCACCTACAGGTTTGACCGTGCCACAATCCAGGAACTGTGTACCCAGTTGGAGCCAGACCTGATGTCAGCAATCCGCCATCCCACAGGGATCCCCCTCAAGTGCAGGTGCTATCAGTGCTCCATTTCCTACCAAGTGGGTCATTTCAAACAACAGTGGCCATAGCATCAGGGATGTCCCAGCCCATGTTTCAAAACGTGTGGTCCAGAGTGTTGTCTGCCCTGCTGAAACACATGCAGAGCTACATTGTTTTCCCTCAGGTGGAGGATTTTCCTACAGTGAAAGGTGACTTCTATGCCCTTGGACATATCCCTAACATCATAGGTGCCATTGATGGGACCCAAGTAGCTCTGGTCCCCCCCCACAGGAGTGAACAGGTGTACAGGAACCGGAAGAGTTATCATTCGATGAATGTACAAATGGTATGTTTGGCAGACCAGTACATCTCCCAGGTAAATGCTATGTTCCCTGGCTCTGTGCATGACGCCTACATCCTGCGGAATAGCAGCATCCCTTATGTGATGGGTCAACTCCAGAGGCACCGGGTGTGGCTATTAGGGGACTCTGGTTACCCCAACCTGTTATGGCTACTGACCCCAGTGAGGAATACCAGGGCAGAGGAACGCTACAATGAGGCACATGGGTGGACTAGGAGGGTGATCGAACGCACCTTCTGCCTCCTGAAGGCCAGGTTCAGGTGCCTGCATATGACAGGTGGATCCCTATTCTACTCACCAAAGAAGGTGTGCCAGATCATCGTGGCCTGCTGCATGCTTCACAACTTGGCTTTGCGACGACAGGTGCCTTTTCTGCAGGAGGATGGTCCTGATGACGGTGTTGTGGCAGCTGTGGAGCCTGTGGACAGTGATGAGGAGGAAGCAGAGGAAGAAGACATTGACAACAGGGACTCAGTTATCCAGCAATATTTCCAGTGACACACAGGTGAGAACACATTCCTGCCTACTACAAGTACTTTCACACTTCTACCTCTATCCTGTCTGTCGATTTCAACCAGTATATAGTAACTGAGTTGTACATTTCCCTTACGGTTTCACAGGTGTGGTTTACAACGTGTGTCATCTGCTTAGATTCCTCATGGACTTGAGATGTGACATAGGTATGTTGACATTACATTTGAAAACGCATTTTGTCACTGTCATTGCTAATACACATTTTCTAAATCACAGACTGACTCCAGATTGTGTTGTGCTTCAAGGGTGTTTATTTAAGTGCTAAATATTGGAGGGGGGTTGTAACATGGTGAGGGGTGATGGTGGAGGAATGTCCATGGCAGAGTCCAGTCTATTAGGCTCACAGGTGCATTGCCCATATGGGCATAGGAAGTGGAGCTGGGGCAGTTTCAATATGGACAGGGTTACAAAGTGGGACAGTGGGATGACAATCAGGGTGGTCTCATTTCTTGGCGAGGGTCTTGGCATCGTGCTCTGTCTTGTTCCTGGATCTCAGGGACCGCTTGCGGGGTGGTTCTCCGTCTGCAGGGGGTGGGGTGCTGGTGTGGTGGTCCTGTGGCGGTGCCTCCTGTCCACTAGCGCCGGTGGAGGTGGTGGGCAGTTCATCGTCCATGCTAGTGTCAGGGGCCCCTTGAAGTGCCACAGTGTCCCTCTTGGTGTTCAGTATTTCCTTCAGCACCCCTATGATGGTGCCCAGGGCGGAGCTGATGGTTCTGAGTTCCTCCCTGAACCCCAAATACTGTTCCTCCTGCATGCGCTGGGTCTCCTGAAACTTGGCCAGGACCGTTGCCATTGTCTCCTGGGTGTGGTGGTATGCTCCCATGATGGAGGAGAGGGCCTCGTGGAGAGTGGGTTCCCTAGACCTGTCCGCCCCCTGTCGCACAGCAGCCCTCCCAGTTCCCCTGTGTTCCTGGGCCTCCGTCCCCTGGACCGTGTGCCCACTACCACTGCCCCCAGGTCCCTGTTGTTGTTGGGGTGGTGGGTTATCCTGGGTTCCTTGTAGTGGTGGACACACAGCTGATTGACGTGTCCTGGGGACGGAGGTATGGGCCCGCTGGGTGGGTGCTGTGCTGGTGTTACCAGAGGGTGGAAGCTCTGAGGTGGCCTGTGACTGGGTGTGGGGAACCGACTGTCCTGAGGCCCACGAAGGTCCGGGCTGGTCATCTGGATCCAGTTGGACAGAGCTGCTGTCATCACTGTGGGCCTCTTCTGTGGGTGAGGTGGAGATGTCTGGACCCTCCTGTCTGGTGACGTTGGGTAGTGGTCCTGCAGGGGTGTAAAAGCATGATTATTGCATCTGTGTGTGTCATGGTGTGCAATGGGTGGGTGACCCTGTACCCCAGTTCTAGCATTCCTGTGTGGGGGCTTGTGTGATGATGGTTGAGGGGGGTGTTATGGGTATGTGCAGTGGGCATGCTTTAGTGATGAGTGTCCATGCTTTGGTGTTGCATGCAGGTCTTGGTGTTGGGATGTGTGGTTTGTGTTATTAGTACATTAGTGAGGAGTTGGAGTGATAGGGGAGGGGGCGAGGGTGGGGGTCTGTGATAGCATGCAGGTAGGTTGGGGGATGAAGTAGTTAAAGGTTTGTCTTACCAGAGTCCATTCCTCCACCTACTCCTGCGAGGCCCTCAGGATGCAGAATCTCCAAGACCTGCTCCTCCCATGTTGTTAGTTGTGGGGGAGGAGGTGGGGGTCTGCCACCAGTCCGCTATACTGCCAGGTGGTGTCTTGAGACCACGGAACGCACCTTCCCCCGTAGGTCGTTCCACCTCTTCCTGATGTCGTCCCGATTTCTCGGGTGTTGTCCCACTGCGTTGACCCTGTCGACTATTCTTCGCCATAGCTCCATCTTCCTTGCAATTGAGGTGTGCTGCACCTGTGCTCCAAATAGCTGTGGCTCTTCCCAGACGATTTCCTCCACCATGAGCGTGAGCTCCTCCTCCGAGAACCTGGGGTGTCTTTGCCGTGCCATGGGGTGGTGTAGGTGATGTGTGGGGTGGTGTATGTGGTGATAAGTGTGGTGATATGTAGTGGTGTGTGGTGTGTGGTGTTTTGTGTGTGGAAGTAGTGTGGGTGATGGTCTGGTGTGTCTATGGATGCTTGGTAGTAGTTTGTAGTGTCTCTCTCTGGCCTTCTCTCTGTAATTGTGGTTGTAGGGGTTTGTGGGTGATGTGGGTGAGTGTTTTATATTGTATTGGGTGTGTGGGAGTGGTGTGTGTATGTGTATCAGGTGTGTGTATTTCTAATTGTCCAATGTGGAGGTGTTTTGTAGAAGTGTGTATATTTTGAGCGTGGCGTGTGTACCGCCAATGGGATACCGCGGTTGAAAGACTGCCGCGTGGATTTGTGGGTCGTGATAGTGTGGGCGTATTTCTGTTGGCGTGACGGTGGAGGTTTTGTTTTCGCCAGTTTATCACTGACCTTTGGTGTGGCGGACTTGTGTGGGTGTCTGAATTTTGTCAAATTCCGAGATGTGGTCATAATAGCTGTGGCGGAATTCCGCGGCCGCGGCGGTGTGTTGGCGGTCTTCTGCACGGCTGTAAGCGGCTTTTACCGCCAATGTTGTAATGACCCCCTATATATTTGCACTTCCTTCTTTCTTCTCTATTTTTTTGTTTCCTGACTCCTTGTGTTTCCCAGCTTCTCCTGGCTGACAGATTCTTCCTTTTTATGGGTGTTCTCAATCATAACCAACTTTCGTGCACCTGCTTATCTCTTTTTCACTATTTTATAACACATTAATCTGTCGCACAAAGCTATTTATTGTTAGTGTAATGCAAATAGTGCCCCGTGCTATTTTTATCCTATGTACACAAGAAATTCCCATTGCTGTGCGACACCTGGTAAATTTTACGCTGCTCTATTTTAACACACCACGCAGTACTGTTAATTCTCACATAACACAGTACATAACTTGAGGTCTCAGAAT
Organism: Pleurodeles waltl; assembly: GCF_031143425.1. Classification (NCBI taxonomy): domain Eukaryota; kingdom Metazoa; phylum Chordata; class Amphibia; order Caudata; family Salamandridae; genus Pleurodeles; species Pleurodeles waltl. The sequence continues at coordinate 626,249,471 of NC_090447.1, read as the reverse complement.
TTGACTTGACCGGTCTCATTTCGAGCACGTACCGACTTAATGCGTAATCTTGACTCTCCAACAAACAAAATTGGATTTGGGGTCTATTTACACTTTTTCTGTCCAAATTCACGAAACATGTAAATGCCACGCGCGCTATCACATTTTGCAAATACTGCCCAGCTTTAACTCTGTGCATTTCTGAACTTGCAGAGCCACAAATCAGGATACAATTCTTTCCATTCACTATAGGCGGGCAATTTCGCGTGCAATATGAACAAATACTTATGAGATTAAGAGGGAGGTTGAAAAAGTTTGCATCTAGAAAACTGCTTTATTTTGTTGTTGAATTGCTTTTCGTATGTTTTGCTTAGGTTGCCTCTTCTTTTGGAATGGTATATTAAGCGCACTTTAAGCATGGATGCTTGGTGGTGACAGGCAAACGCGGAATACATTTATCTTTGAATTCCCAAGATGAATAACTCAATACCAAGAACAACTTCTCCACTTTGCTTAGGGCTGGTTGATTAGGTGATTTCTAGAAACCAATAGTGCCTGCAGCCCAATTAATTCCATTGAGTTCTTATTTCTGCCCTCTTCGGTGCTGGATTTATTGATCAGAGGAGAGTTGCACAAAGAAAGAAGGTTTATAGGGAGTGTTCACAGCTTCCCCCAGCAACAGACTGATTATACTAATGTTGTCGTCTAAGCTGGCATCTTAAAACTCTGGTAACACCACTACACAAAAGAAAGTGAAGGCGAAATATAAGCAAGTTCATCTTTAACAGTTTTTCTTTTTAATATGGCTGAACTATGATGTGAAAGTTATTTGTTAAGTGTTATATTAACACATAGAAAATAATGAAGAGATTACAGCGAACAAGGGGCCAGATGTATCCAGCAATTTTGCACTCGTAAACGGTGCGAATCACAAAATTCGTCCCTTTGCGAATGCAAAAATGCCTTCCAAGATGTATAAAAGGCATTCGCTGTGCTATTTTGAGGAATCACTAAAATAGCAATTCCTTTAAATTGCGACCCCATTTAGAGAATCGCAAATTGCAATTCTCTAAATAGGAAATTGCAAATAGGGAATTCCTATTTACGATTTCCAAAGTACATATATCAAGCATTTCCTAAATTAGAATTGGGCATTTAGGAAATGCAATTACCACCAAATCCAATTTGGTGGTAAGCATGTGCAATTTTTAAAAATGCATTGTAAATGCATTTTTAAAAATGACATGTAGCGCACACATGCCCCTAGGGCATGTGTGTGCTTCACATGTCCGCAAATACTTTTTTGGGGTGCATCAGAGGGGGCCTTAGGCCCCCTGCACCCTGGGGTTTGCATTACCTAATTTGCGAATTCCTAACTGGAATTTGCAAATTGGGAAATGCAAAAACGTTTGCACCTAGGAGCCTACAGGCCCATAGGGATGAATGGAGTCGCATTCCCTAATTACGATTCGGTAATAGCGATTGCGAATTTTAAGAAATCGCTATTACCGAATAACAAATTTCATACATCCCATTTTGCATTTCTTAAACAGCAATTTCTTAAAATTCGCTATTTAAGAAATGCAAAACAGATCTTTGATATATCTGGCCCAAGGTGTACATAAAAATGATAATTCCACAGGTTCATCTACACATCCGCATGGACGTCTTGATCATGGTTCTTCACCCACAATATGAGTGCAGACCATAGCTGCTGACAATGGCATATTGCAAAATGATGCTTACCTCCCTGCAGATTGATGAGGAGCTCCTGCTATTTCACAGAAGTTCATTGGGCATGGATTGAATGGGCACCCCGAAATGATGCCACCCCTCCCTGTGTTAATAGGCCTTGGACTGACTGGGGACCTTGTGTTGGGTTTGGGCTCCCTTGCATCATAAGGGCTGCAGAGGCCTGGGCTATGACCACGCCTGCCACTATGTACATTTTCAGGGAGCAGTCCAACGTTTTAGCTTCAACTGATCAAAATAAAACTCAGAACTGAGATGATTCTAGGCCATCAATACTTGGTTTTAAACAATTCTTTACAACTGTTTGTGTAACTAGTTTCCTGTCTTAGGATCTAGCATGACAGTCCAACACCACAATGCAATTCTATGAGACAAATCACTGGCATAACAACGAAAGGTGGATAGAGGCAAGGTCCCACAACAAAGAAATGCTCTTACCTCAGTAAAGGAGGTCCAGGTGATGAGCCGAGGGAAACTGGGTTTCGTGGTGTCTAATTTAGTAGCTATAACTGTGCTGCAATCAAAATAAACAAAAAATCAACAATTGAGTATCCCTGCAGGACAGGAAGTTCATTCTAGGAAGAGACCTCAATCACTCACTGATGGGTGGAAAAAGTGGAGAACTGGTTATCTCATAACTGAATTGACAGAAGGTTAATATAGTATCTATTTACTTTAGTGTGTTCCATTAGCGCTCCAATAACCCCCTGCCTCGCTCCCCTCCACACAGGGGAGGGCCCAAAAATCTAAAAATGCATCGCTGCTGTAATGAAAACTATATTTGAATTTTAAACAAATGTGTTGCCCCTTATTAATATTCTATGGAAAATAAGTTTAAAGCTCTGATTACGACGTGGGCGGATGGGATATTCCGTCACAAACTGACAGACATCCCGCCCGCCGTTTTACAAGTTCTGTAGAATATATTGGAGATTGTAATACTTCGGATGGGATATAAGTCACCTTTGTGATGGAGTATGACATTAGCCAAGGTCGCAATCAGGTCCTAAGTCACTAAAAAAAGTTTAAAAAAAATGAAACTATTGTTTCAAGCACATCAACTTATACTGATCATTAAATGCACATTATGAGTGTAAAATTCCATCTTTCAGTATTCTGTGCACAGGATGATAAATCGACATCTATAAAGTGTTTTTTTGCACCTCTAAGTTCAGCTTTTTCAATCCAGCTGTAAATAAGGTAGCTGGTAAAGGGAAATCACATAATAAATGGAATATGTCCTTACTTAAGACATTCTTGGAAATATCTGGATGACATTCATTTTTTTTATTTCAATAAATGTTTATTGAGAGCAAACAATATAAACAACAGGTTCAGGGAAAAGTCAAACAAAATGAAATAAAATGCATTGAATATATCACAGCAGGCACATTCCAGTGTTTGATGTAAGAGCTTTCTCTCAACATGTTAATATCATTGTAAGTGGTAAATGAAGTATGTGGAAGATAACATTGAATCCCAGACTAGAACCATATGTGGTGACAGAAATGGACATGTTACAAGTGACCATCAAAAAATAAAACAAGATCGGAAGTGGTCTCTGAAAACCACATGCACAGTATTCTAAGGAGAAAATTATAATAATGCCAAAAGAAAGTAAAAAAACCCTAAGAGTGGACAGAATTCAAGTGGCTTATCCAGTTGGCTTGTCCCTGTACAAAGTGGAGCATAACGTCACATAAGAAGCCCTCGCAGATCCATAATGTTTCCGCTATTGAGAGAAGTGCTGAAAATTAATTCAAGAGAATGCTAGATATTTTGGGAAATCCTGGGGTTCCCTGGGAGTGAGGCTTGAGAGCAATGTGAACTTCTGATATAGGTGATCCACACCACTTATTGATAGGAAATGGGAATGGATAATTTCCAATCTATAAGAATGAGTTTGACTGCCACAGTCAAAAGGAGTCTGAGTAAGAAGTTATTATTTTCAGATAGATCAAGTGCTGTACAAAAGGACCATGGTCCAAGATAATCAATGTAAAATTTAGCTCACTATTGGGTTTGAATATTTTTGTGTGTTGGCTTGCAATTTTTCCCAATAGGAGCTAATAAAGGAACAACCAAAGGCAAATGTTCTCAGTCTCCAACAACACTCTTTCAGTTCCAACACTTGTCTGAGTCTGATTACTGTAATTTATAGAGGCTGTCTGTTGTCCAGCAAGTGAAGTACATCAAGAATACTTTTGTTTGAGTTAAGGAATGAGTGATTTTGTTATGTAGTGCATTGCTACTGATTAAAGGCCTGACTTGGAAGTTGGTGGACGGGTTACTCAGTCACAACGGTGACGGATATCCCATCCACCGAAATCTAAATGCCATAGAACATAATGGGATCTAGATTTCAGTGATCCGGATATCCGTCACCTTTGTGACAGAGTAACCCATCTGCCGGGTTCTAAATCAGGCCCTAAGTCTAGTCTGATGGGGTTTGTTTCCAAAAAATAGTGAATAGTTAAGTCTTTTAACTTTGGGCTATTATGACTGAGCTGGGAGTAGAGGAGACAATAACTACTTTTATTAGACAGTTGTACAGAGATGCAAACGCCTGTGTGCTCAATGACCATAATAATGAATGCTCTGAGCACTTTAATGTCAGAAGAGGAGTAAGACAAGGGTGTGTCCTTGCCCACTTTTTATTTTCATTGTACACGAATAGGGTTGAAAAAGCTCTAAGATCAAGGTCACGTGCTATTCCTTATATTGGATCTCGCCCTCTATCTGTTCTCTTATATGCGGATGATGCAGTTTTAATTGTGAGAACGGGTATAGGGCTTCAAGGGGTGATGGAAGATTACCTTTATGCAAGAACTTGATCTGCAAGTTAATGAGTCCAAAACCTATACAATGTTATGTGGGGCAAAGTCAAGGAAAAGACATGTCCATATGATTAATAACACAAAGTTCGTGGGGACCGCAACATTTTCATATCTTGGAATCCCATTTCATGATAAATATACATGTTAAAATCGATGATTGTAAATAGGGTGCCTTTGCTTGAGCATGCTATACAGGGCATATACAGATTCATTAAGAAGCTAGGTTCCACACCCATCAAAGTGATTTAAAAAGTGTATGTTTGCAAATATGTCTCGTTGCTACATATGGGGTTGGATTTTGGGGTGAGCAGAATGTAAAAAAAGTATTCAGCATGTAGAAAATACGTTTTTTTTTAAATTGTTAGCTGTTCCTTCAAGGTGCCCCCATGCCATTGTCCACAATGAACTCTGTACCTCATCTATTATGGGCACATTCATATGGCTCCTCTGGTACTCTGTCATTCCATATAGAAAAGGGAGGAAAGGGTTAGCTTATGTCAGAACTATCTGTGAGGAAATTGGATGCCTTGAGTTATTCAGGGACCCGGAATCCTGTGGCAGATTTAGCATGACGCACATTAAGCATTTATTTATGAATATTGCTTAGACAAAAAAAGGTGGAAGCACGATGAAGCAAAACTCTTAGTTATTTCCTATAATTTATTATACACTCAAGCAGGTCCCCTGGCCTACCTATGCCAAATACAGAACATTTAACACAGATTTGCACTGACTAGATTTTGTTTCAAGCTCCTTTTATTTATGATTGGTTTTCCTGCTAACTGTTTTAATCTTGCGGATTTAAGTCTCTGACCCTGGGATGGGGTGGCTGTTCAATCAACCATGCACATTCTGTCTTTTTACACATTTTATGACATCCCAAATAAAACAGTTTTTAATTCATATTCTTTAGAAATATAGATTTAGACAGTGTAGGCCTGCGTTGTTGTTCTTACGTAATTTAGACAGGCCTTTGGTATGCTGGGTAGTGGACACATTTATCTGGCACGCATTTAAACCACGGAAAGGTGCAATGACTTAGGAGTTTGTATGTATGTGAGTTGCTCCCTTTCACCATGCACTTTCCAACTTACTGCTGCTAGCCCTTTGACGTTTGCTGTCCGTCTTTCTAAACTTGATGTAATATGACTTGTTTTATTATATGAATATATATTTATTGTTTTATAATGTATGTGCTTTTATCATATAGAAATGTAGCAAAATAAATATTTTTGACTGTCTGACTGAATAGTTTAGTCTGTTTAATTTGAATTAGGGGTAGAGCTTTGGAAACATAAATATTGATGAATTTGTAGATCCTAGTTGCAGAATGGCCTGCTGAGAACCATAATTTAAGACAGGGAATCATATCTGGAACACTGAGTGGTTCTAGTTAGAACTGTTTTGCTTTTATTTTCAAAAAGTTGTACAAATCAATGTTTTCAAGGGTGTATTTTGATTTAGGTTCTGAGAAGAAAGGCGGAGCTGAAGAGCTAAACAAATCTCTAATTAGGCAGATCCCTTTGCTTGCCCATTTTGGTATCAGCAATGACGCGTTTTCTGAATATGTCTTTTTATTATTCCAAAAGGAAATAAATGTTGATTCAGATATTGGAAATCACATTTTATTATCCTGTATGTCTAACGCTTTAATTGCATCTAATAAGATTTGTTTGGAATGCTGAGTGTCAAAGTGGGATATTGTTAAAATGGAGGAGATATGTAAGGGAGAACATAACAATTGTTTGATATGTAGCCAATGAAGGTAAGGTATTGAACCTTCTAATAACCAATGGGCACCTTGGGCAGTGAGAAAGGTTGTCTGATAATTAAACCAGTTTGGGAATTTACACCCGCCTTCTGAATAAATTTCTCTATGTTTTTGTAAGAAATTCTAGCTTTTTTGTTACTCCACAAATATACAAATGTAACTGTGACGGGCTGATGACACCAGTCCCATCCGATGCATCAGCCTGTGCTGCCACTGCCACTTCTAACCTGGAAGGGGATGGATCTGTAGCCAATCCCCTTCAACTTCCGGGACCAACGGAACAGCGGCGGAGACGACGCGCTTTGGAGCCATTTAAACAAGGGAGAGCGCGGACATCGGGGGAAGGAGAAAGTGGAGCTGGTGAAAGAAGTAGTGTCAACGGAGAACGCGAGGAACAGCAGCGGAGCGAGCAGGAGACAAGCGGAGTTATGAGGAAAGCGGCCCGGAGGAGTCCCAGGTGGTGTCGGCGGCGCGGGAGGTGCCCTGCGAACTTCCCAGCTATTCTTCAGGAGAAGCATGGCCATTCCAGGTGTGTCCTCTTTGCTGGGTCGGGAAAGGCAAAGGGGGCTGGGAGGAGGGTGCGGGGCAGGACTGTAGGGAGGAATAGAGGGAGGAGGAGGGGGCAAAAGTAAGAAGGGAGAAACGCGGTACACACAAGTCACAGAAGGGGTAGTACCCAAAGCAAGAAAACAAGCAAACTAAAACGACAGGCTGACAGAAAGGAAAAGGGGGTGGGACCAGATAAATGTAACTACGGACAACACCCAAAAGCAGTACAGAAAAAAAAAAACATAAGCACAGGAAGGTTGGAAGAGTGAGAGAGGTTACAGAAGGATTAACCGGAAAACAGGCAACAAGAAAAGAAGAAAGGAAAACAGGGGTACGAAGGACAGGAAGGAGACAAAAATAATTCCCCAAGAAAACAGGGATAGGAACAGTAAGGGAAAAGAGGAAGACAGACCAAAAGGGTCAAAGGAAAACAGAAAGAGGGAAAAACTAGACAAATAGGGTAAGCAACTTACTGGTGCTTTATCTTGTGTTTTCTCCCATGCGCCTCCCGGGAGCCCTGGAAGAAAAGAGGGACGGAAAGGAGAACTGAAGAGTAGCGGTTACCAAGGACAGAACGGGATATCATCCAATATACAACTTGCACACCAAGAAAATAAAAGAAAATAAAACTCACCTGAACCAGTAATCCACTGTGCCTGTCCTCATTGAACCACCCGGTCACAGTAACGTTATCAATATCAGAAAAGAAAGATTTACATTAAGGAAGGAGTATCATAATAGAAATTAGATTGAGAAATGGTATGATAAATGTTATTGTTTTTGCCCTGCCTCACCACAATATGTATTTAGCAGTCCCAGAAGACAAGAGATATTTAATTATCCCAATTGCTTTTTTGTGTTACTTTACTGATTCTTCTAGATCATTTCAGAACCAAAATCCCGGGTATTGTATTTGGGTTTCCACATTAGACCAGAGATACTAAGATGTGACTGAAGACATAGTGGGTTAAGAGATGTGACTTCTGTTTTGTCTTTTTTTAAACTATAGCCAGAAACTTAGGAATTGATTGATATATTATTGCAGACATTCCATTTCCTGTGTCCCCTGTGAATATTAAAATGTCATCCACATATGCTGCCATTTCAAATGGAAGAGTTAAAACGAAAGACATTCTATCCTGAGAGTTATTTAAAACTTGTATTAGTTTGCACATGGCAAGGCGAAACAAAAGCTGTGATAAGGAGCATTCGTGCATGTATCTTGATGTAGTGTAAAGAGTCCTGAGCGGGAGCCATTGATTTTTATTTTGCAGTCGAGTTAGAACCATTTTAAGGACCTCATTACGAGTTTGGCGGAGGGGATTACTCCGTCACAAATGAACTTGTAATACAGCAGGCGGAATATCCATTATGTTTGTGACGGAGTAATGCCCTCCAGCAAACTTGTAATAAGGTCCTAAGGGCCTCATTACAAAATTGGCGGTAAAAGCCGCTTACCGCCGTGCAGAAGACCGCCAATACACCGCCGCGGAATTCCGCCACAGCTATTATGACCCAAATCTCGCAATCTGCCGAAATTCAGTCACCCACACAAGTCCGCCACACCAAAGGTCAGTGTTAAACTGGCGAAAACAAAACCTCCACCTCCACGCCAACAGAAACACGCCCATGCTATTACGACCCACGAATCCACGCGGCGGTCATTCAACCGCAGTATTCCATTGGCGGTACACACCGCCGCGCTCAAAATACACACACATCTCCAAAACACCGCCACATTGGACAATTCCAAATACACACACCTGATACACATACAAACAACACTCCCACACACCCAATACAATATAAAGCACACATCCACATCACCCACAAACCCCTACGACCAAAAATTAGTCACGAAGGCGACAGAGAGATAGCACAGAATAGACAATCCCACCACACAGAGGCACACACACCATCACCCACAAAACATCCACGCACAAAACACCACACACCACTACACATCACCACACACATCAACACTCACACCGCCCCACACATCACACACACCACCCCATGTCACGCCAAAGACACCCCTGCTTTTCCGAGGAGGAGCTCCGGGTCATGGTGGAGGAAATCCTACAGGTAGAGCCACAGCTATTTGGCTCACAGGTGCAGCACACATCCATAGCCAGGAAGATGGAGTTATGGCGCAGAATAGTCGACAGGGTCAACGCTGTGGGACAGCATCCAAGAAATCAGGAGGACATCAGGAAGAGGTGGAACGACCTACGGGGGAAGGTGCGATCAGCGGTCTCTAGGCACAACATCGCGATTCAGCGGTCTGGCGGCGGACCCCCACCTCCTCCCCTACAACTAACAACATGGGAGGAGCAAGTCTTGACCATCATGCATCCTGAGGGCCTCGGAGGAGTCGGTGGAGGAATGGACACTGGTAAGTCAAATCTTAACTATCAGATCCCCCACCCTACCTGTATGCTATCACACACCCCCACCCTCACCCCCTCCCCTATCACTCCAGCTCCTCACTAATGCACTCATAACACAAACCACACATCCCAACACCAAGCCCTCAATGACACAACTAAGCATGGTCACCCATCACTAAAGCATGCTCACTGCACATACCCATAACAACCCCCAAACCATCATGACACAAGCCCCCACACACGAATGCTTGCGCTGGGGTACACGCACACCCTTCCATTGCACACCATGACACACACACATGCAATAATCATGCTCTTATGCCCCTGCAGGATCACGAAGGATCGTCACCACACCGGAGGGTCCAGACATCTCCACTCCACCCACAGAAGAGGCCCACAGTGACGACAGCAGCTCTGCCCTACTGGATCCAGATGACCAGACCGGACCATCGTGGGCCTCGGGACAGTCGGTTCCCCTTGCACAGGCACAGCCCAACACTGAACTTCCACCCTCTGGTAACACCAGCACAGCACCCACCCAGCGGGCCCAAACCTCCGTACCCAGGACAGGTCACTCAGCTGTGTGTCCACCACTAAAGGGAACCCAGGCTAACCCACCACCCCAACAACAACAGGGACCTGGGGGCAGTGGTAGTGGGCACACAGTCCAGGGGACGGAGGCACAGGAACACAGGGGAACTGGGAGGGCTGCTGTGCGACAGGGGGCGGACAGGCCAAGGGAACCCACTCTCCACGAGGCCCTCTCCTCCATCATGGGAGCATACCACCACTCCCAGGAGACGATGGCGACGGTCCTGGTCAAGTTTCAGGAGACCCAGCGCCTGCAGGAGGAACAGTATTTGGGGTTCAGGGAGGAGCTCAGGACCATCAGCTCCGCCTTGGGCACTATCGTAGGGGTGCTGAAGGACATACAGCAGACCATGAGGGACACCGTGGCACTCCAAGGGGCCCCTGACACTAGCCAGGACGATGAACTGCCCACCACCTCCACCGGCGCAAGTGGACAGGACGCCCGCCACCGGACCACCACACCAGCACCCCACCCCCTCCAGACGGACAACCACCACCCAAGCGGTCCCTGAGATCCAGGAACAGGACAGAGCAAGATGGCAAGACCCCCGCCAGGAAATGAGACCACCCTGATTGTCACCCCACTGTCCCACTTTGTTACCCTGTCCATACTTAAACTGCCCCAGCTCCACTTCCTATGCCCATATGGGCAGTGCACCTGTGAGACTAATAGACTGGACTCTGCCATGGACATTCCTCCACCATCACCCATAACCATTTTACAACCCCCCTCCATTTTTGAGCACTTAAATAAACACCCTTGAACCACAAAACTATGTTGAGTCAGTCTATGATTTGGTTAAATGTATTATCAATGACCGTGTCAAAATGCGTTTCTAGTTGTAAAGGCAACATACCTATGTCACACATCACAAGTCCTTGAAGGATGCATGCAGATGACACACGTTGGTAAGCACACCTGTGAAACCGTAATGTAAAGGAACAACTCAGTTTCCAAATAATGCAATGAAATTACACACAGGATAGAGGAAGACGTGTGACAGTGAATGTAATGGTAAAAATGAAAATGTTCTCACCTGTGTGTCACTGGAAATATTGCTGTATGACTGACTCCCTGTTGTCGTTGTCTTCTTCCTCAGCTTCCTCCTCATCACTGTCCACAGGCTCCACAGGCTCCACAGGAGCCATAACACCGTCATCTGGACCATCCTCCTGCAGAAAAGGCACCTGGCGTCGCAAAGCAAGATTGTAAAGCATCGAGCAGGCGATGATGATCTGGCACACCTTCTTCGGTGAGTAGAATAGGGAACCACCTGTCATATGGAGGCACCTGAACCTGGCCTTCAGGAGGCCGAAGGTGCGTTTGATCACCATCCTAGTCCTCCCATGGGCCTCATTGTAGCGTTCCTCTGCCCTGGTCCTGGGATTCCTCACTGGGGTCAATAGCCAGGACAGGTTGGGGTAACCAGAGTCCCCTTATAGCCACACACGGTGCCTCTGGAGTTGACCCGTAATATCAGGGATGCTGCTATTCCGCAGGATGTAGGCGTCATGTACTGAACCAGGGAACATAGCATTAACCTGGGAGATGTACTGGTCTGCCAAACATACCATCTGTACATTCATGGAATGATAACTCTTCCGGTTCTTGTACACCTGTTCACTCCTGTGGGGGGGGACCAGAGCTACATGGGTCCCATCAATAGCACCTATGATGTTGGGGATATGTCCAAGGGCATAGAAGTCACCTTTCACTGTAGCCAAATCTTCCACCTCAGGGAAAATGATGTATCTCCTTACATGTTTCAGCAGGGCAGACAACACTCTGGACAGCACGTTGGAAAACATGGGCTGGGACATCCCTGATGCCATGGCCACTGTTGTCTGAAAAGATCCACTTGCAAGGAAATGGAGCACTGACAACACCTGCACATCAGGGGGGATTCCAGTGGGATGGCGGATTGGTGACATCAGGTCTGGCTCCAACTGGGTACATAGTTCCTGGATAGTGGCACGGTCAAACCTGTAGGTGATGATTAAATGTCGCTCCTCCATTGTCAACAGGTCCACCAGCGGTCGGTACACCGGAGGATTCCGCCATCTTCTCAATTGTCCCAAATGACGGTGCCTAGGAAGGACAACAGCGACCACAGACTCAACTTTTTTCCAGGTATGTACCCACAGTTACACAGAACACGACACCAAACACAAAACCCTTCCTGTATGTGTGTTGAGTGTAGGCCTAGCTATGTGTGACGCAGAAGTAAATGAAGCCATGTGGGCCCCTGAAATGGCGGCTGCCTGACCTCTAAACTGGGACAATGGGATTGTGGGGTAACTGCGTTGGCGTTGCACACCGTCGCGGTATGCGGTCATAGACCGCGGCGCAATGCTGCATTGGTTAACATTGGACCCTATGTGTCCCAGGAGCCAATGAGGAAGTGCGACGGAGGTGATGATACGCACTGCCGCGGACGTCACCGCCATTTTCTATCAGTTCAATCACTAGATACCTGATCTTCGACAGGAGAGGACCTACACTGCAAGTGCTGCTGTGACCTCGGTCTGGAAGCGACGATGGCTGCTGCGTCTGGGGAAAGGGCCCCTGCCTTCACTGCTCCGGAGTTGGAGAAACTAGTAGATGGGGTCCTCCCCCAGTACACACTACTCTACGGTCCTCCAGACCAACAGGTTAGTACACGGGTAGCACGTTGTATGGGCTAGGCCTGGGTGGAGAGGGCTGGTTGTAAGAGGGAAGGGGGCAGAGTTCAGGGAACATTAATGCATGTGAATGAATGTGCCACATGGCTAGGGTAGGGAGGGGGGACACTCACATCGACGGTGCAGTTGGTAATGACTCCTCTTCTTCCCTTGCGCATGTCATGTAGGTCAGCGCCCACCAGAAGAAGGACATTTGGCGTGCCATCGCCAAGGAAGTCCAGACCCTGGGGGTCCACCAGAGACGGGGCACCCACTGCCAGAAAAGATGGGAGGACATTTGCCGCTGGAGCAAGAAGACGGCGGAGGCTCAGCTGGGGATGGCCTCCCAACGTGGGAGGGGTGCCCGTCGCACCATGACCCCCCTGATGTTCCGGATCCTGGCGGTGGCCTACCCTGAGTTGGATGGGCGCTTGAGGGCATCACAGCAGACACAAGGGGGTGAGTGCACTCTCATTCTGCGGACTTTGCACGCAGTGGAGGGGTCTGTGTGGGGGAGGAGGCCTGTGGGTGTACCTAGGCCAGGCAGAAATATGTAGGCTAGGCCCCTCCGTAATGCAGGCCATGTGGCACTCTGCCCCACCGCAGTAGAGTGCCAAGTACAAGTATACATGCCCCTGTGGCATCCATGTGTGCAGATGTCCATCATAGCCATGTAGGCCAGATCCCAGGAATTGCATCTGTAGAGGCCAGGAGCACGGCGTAGTGCAGGGGGCTGCTGTGTCTGTATTGTCCGCCAACGGTAGCGGTATGCCATGCACTCAACCTGTCTTTCTTCTGTCTCCCCCCCACTTCTTGTGCTCTCCCTGTTCTTTTGTGCATCAGCATCATCAGGCGGAGGTACAGTGGCACCGGAGCATGAGGGAGCTGCATCCCACATGGCCATGGAGGGCCACACCACGGACTCAGAATGCACCAGTGGGACGGAGGGCGAGGGGAGCTTCACGTCGGCCACTGGATCACCAACCAGCGACACGGACTCGTCCGCCGATGGGAGCTCCCTTGTGGTGGAGGCACCATCTGTGCACCCCACTTCTACAGGTACAGCCGCCACCTCCCCTACCAGCACCGCCCTCCCAGCAGCCCCTCAGAGTTCGCCCCGTGCCCGCTCACCCAGGAGGGTGGCCATCACCTTCGCCCCAGGCACCTTAGGCCCTGCCCCTGTCACCCCTGCTGCCCTCAGTGAGGAGGCCATTGACCTCCTCAGGTCACTCACTGTTGGGCAGTCTACCATTGTGAATGCCATCCAGGGTGTAGAAAGGGAGTTGCAACACGGTAATGCATTCCTGGAGGGCATTCATTCTGGTCAGGCTGTCCTTCAGCGAACCCTGCAATCTCTGGCCTCAGCACTGATGGCAGCCATTGTCCCTGTGTCTAGCCTCCCCCCTCCAACCTTCTCAACCCAGACCCAATCCCCTGTACCCCAGCCTATCCCAAGCACACCATCAGACCAGCATGCACACACCTCAACACACAAAAGTAGCTCAGGCAAACATAGGCACCACACAACCCACAGGCACTCACGCAAGCATCACACACATGCAGACACAGCAACATCCACTGCCTCCACTGTGTCCCCCTCCTCGTCGTCTCCCTCCTCCCTCCCAGTCTCGTCTACACTTTCACCTGCATGCACTACATCTACAGGCACCAAGACTCGCACCAGAACACCCAGCACCACACCCGCTCACCTGCACTCACCACCTCCACTCCCATTTACACGTCCCCTTTGTCCTCTCCCAGTGTGTCTGTGACGCCCCCTCCCAAAGTACACAAACGCAGGCACCCACACACCCAACATCCATCCACCTCACAACAGCCTCCAGTGCCTGCACCGGCACCCAAAACATCTAAAGTGACACCTTCTACAACCAGTTCCTCTTCCTCCACTCCCAGACCCCCTCCAACTACCCATCCCAGTGTTCGTCAGAAACTATCCCTCTGCAAAGTTGACCTTTTTGCCCCCCCCTCTCCAATTCATCAGTCCCGTCGTAGCGCCTCAGCCAAAAAGCCTCCAGTACCAGTGGTGGCTGTTCAAGGTGTGTGGAGTGCACCGGCCACCAGGGCACGCAGTGTGACACGGAGCCAAGGCACTGCCAGTCCATCCCCTGTAAAGGCTCTGAAGTTGAAAAGTAGCTGACGGGACCATGTGAAGAATCCTGGAGGCAAAACAACTCACAGGGGTCCCATGGGGATTGCAGAGTCAGCTGTGACTCCTCCAAAGGTGGTGAAGGGCCAGAACAAGTCTGCACAGCTTGGTGTGAGCATCACGGCGGAGAAGGGCGGCATCCTTCCCGGCGGCCGGGACGCCACCGCCAGCACCGTCGTCACTGGTCCGGAGACCACCGCCAGAGTCATTGCCCAGGAAGGCCCCGGCAGCCACTGCCCCGCTGGGCAATGAGGGACCGTCATGCCACACTCAATGCCCAGTCCAGAGACCGCCATGGCAAATCACCTCTGAAGAGTCCAGAGACAGCCATGGCTAAGCACCGCTGAAGAGTCCAGAGACCGCCATGGCTAAGCACGGCTGAACAGTCCAGAGACCGCCATGGCTAAGCACTGCTGAACAGTCCAGAGACCGCCATGGCTAAGCACCGCTGAAGAGTCCAGAGACCGCCATGGCTAAGCACCGCTGAAGAGTCCAGAGACCGCCATGGCTAAGCACCACTGAAGAGTCCAGAGACCGCCATGGCAAAGCACCGCTGAACAGGGCATGCACCGCTGAAGAAGGAAAAGACCGCCACATCAAGCATCGTTATCCCATGTGCAGCAGGGACAGTGACGGGACAGGAACGGTCACAGGGAGACTAATCCAGTCGGGGCACCAGTCCCCCTCCAGAACCAGTGGTGGCTGTTATCTACTTGAGAGACTGTGGCTTTGCACTCCCCAGGATGGTACAGTGGGCAACCCATCCACTGTAGAGACTTGAGAGACTGTGGCTTTGCACTCCCCAGGATGGTACAGTGGGCAACCCACCCACTGTAGAGACTTGAGAGACTGTGGCTTTGCACTTCCCAGGATGGTACAGTGGGCAACCCACCCACTGTAGAGACTTGAGAGACTGTGGCTTTGCACTCCCCAGGATGGTACAGTGGGCAACCCACCCACTGTAGAGACTTGAGAGACTGTGGCTTTGCACTCCCCAGGATAAATCAATGGGCATGGAACCCCGTCGTGGATCTGGCTTTGCACTCATGCGGCTGAGATGCCCCCCCTTCCCTTCCCCCTGAGGTGCCTGTTGTATTTCTCTCTGATGCCCCGGCAGTGTTCTCTCCGTTTGTGGACAGGTATCTTGTGTGCGCCTCGCCCATGCATTTTTTGACTAGTGGTTCACGGACATTGATATGTGCTTATCTGCACTACTTCTCGTAATGTATATACTTTTGAATGATTTTATAATATATCTGTATATATTTGTGAGATGTGTATTGAAACATTACAATGTTTGAACTGATTTCGTTTTGTCTTTGCATTCTTCCGGGGGGGTTGTGGGTTGTTACTGTGATGTTTGTGAATGCATTGGTGTGTGTGTTGTAATATGCGAGGGTGGGGGTGTTGCGTGTGTGTCCCCCTGACTTTTGCCTCCCCCCTCCCCTATGTCGTAGGTGCAGTACTCACCGTTGTCTTCGCCGGCTCCGGAGTTGCTCTTCGTAGATGAGTAGGAATACAAGGGCCAGTAGGATATGTAATTCCGGATCCATGGAGTCCTCCTTCCTCGTGGGATGTGTTCAGGTTAGCGTTTTCCCATTGCAGAAACTGTTTCCGCCGTGTTTTTATCCACGGTGAATCCGCCCCGGAAAAGGTGGCGGATTGGCGGGTTGTGATACTATGGGCGGTACATTGTCTTCCGCGTGTCTGTTGGCGGTGACCGCCGCACTGCTTGTCTGTACCGCCGTGGCGGGCGGTGTGTTAAAGTGGCTGTCTTTGTTGGCGGTTTCCGCCACGGTCATGATTCCCTTTTTTTGTCCGCCAGCCTGTTTGCAGTATTACCGCACCATTAACACCGACCGCCAGGGTTGTAATGACCACCTAAGTCTGGTAGATAGCCATCTGCTTTCCTATTCATGTTCTGTAGAGCGGTACAAAAGGCCCAATTTCTTGAGAAATAAGTGTTGCCAATCCATTCTTTTTTTGATGAGACAACTGAGCATGATATATCATTAATTCACTCAGTGCCTAGCAATAAAGACCTCTCGCCAAATACTGTATGATAGAGGAGACCACCTGCGATCATCATGAAAAAGGAAAGGAAAAATAAGGAATACAAAACAGTATACCGGGACGTGTGAGGTATTTGCCTACAAGGTTAGAAAAATGAAAAATTGGAAGGCTAAAAAAGCCCCCTCCATTCATCATACCATGACCCCCACCAAGGTAAGTTTCAGGAAGACGAAGTATATTAAGAGAGGCTGTGTAGGAACCCATTCAGGAGGGAGAATCTACTGCAACATCAAAACAACTTATAATTTATTAGTGCCCAATATTAACTTTATAATCACATTGATATTATTTTATTCACAGCTTGAATTATCCAAGTGAATGTGAAAGATTGTAATGCAAATACAATTAATAAAATCTATAAAACTGTGCGGTTCACAACTATAGATAGCTATATTAACTATCTCACTAAATATTTGGTGTATCGAAGAGAGGAAAATACATAGGCGGTCATTACAACATTAGCGGTAAAAGCCGTTTACCGCCGGGCAGAAGAATGCCAACACACTGCCGTGGCCACGGAAATCCACCAAAGCTATTATGACCCACAGCTCGGAATCCGACAAAATTCAGACACCCACAAAAGTCCGCCACACCAAAGGTCAGTGATAAACTGGCGAAAACAAAACCTCCACCGTCATGCCAACAGAAATACGCCCACACTATCACGACCCACGAATCCACGCGGCGGTCTTTCAACCGCGGTATTCCATTGGAGGTACACACCGCCGCGCTCAAAATACAAACACATTTACAAAACACAACCACATTGGACAAATCGAAATACACACACCTGATGCACATACACACACCACTCCCACACACCCATTACAATATAAAACACACACCCACATCCCCCACAAACCCCTACGACCAGAATTACCGAGAGAAGGCCAGAGAGAGACACCACAAACAACTACCAAGCATCCACAGGCACACAATACCATCACCCACAGAACTTCCAGGCACCTAACACAACACACCACTAAATATCACCACACTTATCACTACACACACCACCCCACACATCACCCACACCACCCATGGTACGGCAAAGACACCCCAGGTTCTCTGAGGAAGAGCTCAGGGTCATGGTGGAGGAAATCGTCCGGTAGAGCCACAGCTATTCGGATCACAGGTGCAGCACACCTCCATAGCTAGGAAGATGGAGCTATGGCGAAGAATAGTGGGCAGGGTCAACGCAGTGGGACAGCACCCAAGAAATAGGGATGACATCAGGAAGAGGTGGAACGACCTACGGGGGAAGGTGCGTTCCGTGGTCTCAAGACACCACCTTGCGGTTCAGTGGACTGGCCTCAGACCCCCACCTCTTCCCCCACAACTAACAACATGGGAGGAGCAGGTCTTGGCGATTCTGCATCATGAGGGCCTCGCAGGAGTAGATGGCGGAATGGACTCTGGTAAGTCAATTCTTAACTATTACATCCCCCACCCTACTTGCATGCTATCACATACCCCCACCCTCACCCCCATCACTCCAACTCCTCACAAATGTCCCAATATTACAAACCACACATCCTAACACCAAGCCCTGCATGCAACAACAAAGCATGGACACCCATCACCAAAGCATGGCCACTGCACATACCCATACACCCCCCTAAACCACCATCAAACAAGGTCCCACACAGGAATGCAAGCACTGGGGTACACGGTCACCCACCTATTGCACACCATAGCACACACAGATGTAATAAACATCCTTTTATACCCCTGGCCCACAGTGATGACAGCAGCTCTGTCCAACTGGATCTAGATGACCAGCCCGGCTCATCGGGTACCTCTGGACAGTCGGTTCCCCTGACACAGTCACAGGCCACCACAGAGCCTCCCCCCTCTGGAAACACCAGCACAGCACCCACCCAGCGGGCCCATACCTCTGTCCCCAGGACACGTCAATCAGCAGTTTGTCCACCACTACAGGGAACCCAGGCTAACCCACCACCCCAACAACAACAGGGACCTGGGGGGAGTGGTAGTGGGCACATGATTCAGGGGACATAGGCCCAGGGAAACAGGGGAACTGGGAGGGCTGTTGTGCGACAGGGGGAGGACAGGCCAAGGGAACCCACTTTCCACGAGGCCCTCTCCAACATCGTGGGAGCCTACCACCACTCCTAGGAGACGATGGCAACGGTACTGGCCAAGTTTCAGGAGACCCAGCGCCTGCAGGAGGAACAGAATTTGGGCTTCAGGGAGGAACTCAGATCCATCAATTCCAACCTGGGCACCATTGTAGGGGTGCTGAAGGAAGTACTCAACACCAGAAGGGACACTGTGGCACAACAAGGGGCCCCTGACACTAGCCTGGACGATGAACTGCCCAACACCTCTGCCGGCGCTAGTGGACAGGACACCCCGCCACAGGACCACCATTCATTCTGGTCAGGCTGCCCTTCAGCAAGCTTTTCAGACTCTGGCCTCAGCACTGATGGCAGCTATTGTCCCTGTCTCTAGCCTCCCCCCTCCAACTTCCTCCACCCAGACCCTATCCCCTCTACCTCAGCCTATCCCAAGCACACCTTCGGACCAGCATGCACACACGTCAACACACAAGGGAAGCTCCTGCAAACATAAGCACCACACATCCCACAGGCACTCACGCAAGCATCACAAACATGCAGACACACCAACATCCACTGCCTCCACTTTGTCCCCCTCCTCCTCGTCTCCCTCCCAGTCTCATCTACACTCACACCTGCATGCACTACATCTACAGCCATTACTTCCATCACCAGCACACCCACCACCACACCCCGCTCACGTGCAGTCACCACCCCCACTACCATTCACACATCCCCTGTGTCCTCTCTCAGTGTGTCTGTGACGCCCCCTCCCAAGATACACAAACGCAGGCACATACCCACCCAACAGCCATCCACCTCATGACAGCCTCCAGCGCATGCACCTTCACCCAAAGTCACCAAACGAACACCTCCTACAACCACAACCTCTTCCTCCACTCCCAAACAACCTCCAGCTACCCGTCCCAGTGTTCCCAAGAAACTTTTCCTGTCCAACCTTGACCTCTTTCCCTCACCTCCCCCACCCCGTCCATCTCCTAGGGCCCGACTCTCTAGGTCCCAACCTAGCACCTCAGCCACAACATCTCCGGGACCAGTGGTGCCTGTAGTCACCGGAATCTGGAGTGCACCGGCCACCAGGGCAGCCAGTGTGGCACGGAGCCACAGCACGGACAGTCCCCCACCTGTCAAGCATCAAAAGTTGGCCAGTGCCCGGCAGGAGAGGGGGAAGACTCCAGCCACCAAAGCCACTCCCAGGGGTACGGGTGGGAGTGTGGAGTCAGCTGCGACACATTCCAAGGTGGGGAAGGGCCACAAGAAAGTCAGCAAGGCTGG
The DNA here is from genome assembly GCF_031143425.1 of Pleurodeles waltl. Lineage (NCBI taxonomy): Eukaryota > Metazoa > Chordata > Amphibia > Caudata > Salamandridae > Pleurodeles > Pleurodeles waltl. The sequence continues at coordinate 626,229,324 of NC_090447.1, read as the reverse complement.
GAAGAGCAGCACCGCGGAGAAGACCGCCATCATCCCCGCTGCCCAGGAGGCCACCGCCATCATCCCCGCTGCCCAGGAGGCCACCGCCAGCACCAGCCCTGCTGCCCAGGAGGCCACTGCCATCATCCCCGCTGCTCAGGAGGCCACTGCCATCATCCACGCTGCCCAGGAGGCCACCGCCATCATCCCCGCTGCCCAGGAGGCCAGCACCAGCCCTGCTGCCCAGGAGGCCACCGCCATCATCCCCGTTGCCCAGGAGGCCACCGCCATCGTCCACGCTGCCCAGTAGGCCACGCCATCATCCCCGCTGCCCAGGAGGCCACTGCAAGCACCAGCCCTGCTGCCCAGGAGGCCACTGCCAGCACCAGCACTGCTGCCCAGGAGGCTACCGCCAGCACCAGCCCTTCTGCCCAGGAGGCCACAACCAGCACCAGCCCTGCTGCCCAGGAGGCCAGCACCAGCCCTGCTGCCCAGGAGGCCACTGCCAGCACCAGCCCTGCTGCCCAGGAGGCCACTGCCAGCACCAGCCTTGCTGCCCAGGACAGGATCGCCAGCACCAGCCCCGCTGGGCCACACAGGACCGCCAGCACCAGCCCCGCTGGGCCAGACAGGACCACCAGCACCAGCCCCGTTGGGCCATGAAGGACCGCCAGCACCAGCCCCGCTGGGCCAGACAGGACCGCCAGCAGCTGAGTCACTGCAAAGGACCCCTCAGCCACAAGCACCGCTGAACAGGGCACCACCACCACAAGCACCGCTGAACAGGCCACCGCCGCCACAAGCACCGTTAAACAGGGCACCGGCGCCACAAGCGCCGCTGAACAGGGCACCGCCGCAACAAGCACCGCTGAACAGGCCACCGCCGCCACAAGCATCGCTGAACAGGGCACCGCCGCCACAAGCACCGCTGAACAGGGCACTACCGCAACAAGCACCGCTGAACAGGGCACCGCCGCAACAAGCACCGCTGCCAATGACACCACCGCAACAAGCACCGCTGGCCCATGAGCACCAAGGGCACTGACGCTACTGAGCCCGTCACGAGCAGGATGAAGCACTCTGGGCACAAAGCCCCCTCCAGAACCAGTGGAGAAAAACATCTACTACCTCTGTCCTTGGCAGGATGAAGCACTTTGGGCACAAAGCCCCCCCTCCAGAACCAGTGGAGATTTACATCCACTACCTCTGTCCTTGGCAGGATGAAGCACTCTGGGCACAAAGCCCCCTCCAGAACCAGTGGAGAAAAACATCCACTACCTCTGTCCTTGGCTGGATGAAGCACTCTGGGCACAAAGCCCCCTCCAGAACCAGTGGAGACTGTTATCCACCCGAGAGACTGTGGCTTTGCACTCCCCAGGATGGAACAGTGGGCAAACCACCCACTGAAGAGACTTGAGAGACTGTGGCTTTGCACTCCCCAGGATGGAACAGTGGGCAAACCACCCATTGTAGAGACTTGAGAGACTGTGGCTTTGCACTCCCTAGGATGGAACAGTGGGCAACCCACCCACTGAAGAGACTTGAGAGACTGTGGCTTTGCACTCCCCAGGATGGAACAGTGGGCATGTGGCCCCCTCGTGGATTTGGTGTCGTGCTCTCAACCGGCTGAGGTGAACCCCCTTTCCCTTCCCCCTGAGGTGCCTGTTTTATTGCTATCTGATGCCCCTGCAGTGTTCTCTCCGTCATTTCGGGGATTTGAGGGTGGGCCTCACCCATACCGTGTGGGCCCAGTGTTCCACGGACTTCAATGGAGCACTACCTGGACTACTATTCTTGGTGTATATTTTGTTTATAGTGTATATATATATTTTTGCATACTGGATTTAAATATATTACAATGGTTACATTTCCTTTTATCCTTGCATTCTTCCCGGGGGGGTTGAGGGGTGTAACTGTTATGTATCATGCTGTATTAGTGTGTGTGTTGTGGTGGGTGAGGGTGGGGGTGGGGATGTTGCGAGTATGTGTCCCTGTTTTTTCCCTCCCCGTGTCAGACTTTGGCGTAATGATATATCTAAGCGCAGTATTAATCTGGCCTCTCCTACCAAACGTCCTCACTTAGTACGTCCCTGCCACGCACTTTGTTATACTAAATCACACTCTTCTCATTACTCATGTGGAAAAATGCATCTAATTAACAGGAGTGCTCGGTGGTGGCTTAATTGTTCAAATCCACAATGTTTTTAATGATAGGACTACAATTCCCAGCATCCTTCAGGAGAAGCCATGATTGAGGGTGTGGCTCCTCTATAAAAACCAACCACACCCAGGTTCCAGTGCTTACTATTTTGGAACCTTGCCCGGGTTGAATCTTGCATTCAGTTCCTGTTTGGATTTTGCCTTTTCAGTCTGCCGTCGTGTGACAGAGGGCCTCCGGAGTTCTTGTTGAAGCGAGTGGACGGACTTGCTGCGGTGAGAGTGTTTTCTCAGGATTCCTTAGCGACATTGTTTAGAACTAAACAGAAATCTTGTGCTATTTTGTTGCCGCTCCGGTGTTCCCTGGAGATTAGATAATTGTTTAATTGCTATAGTTGCAAGTTCGTTCTTGGGCTGGCTATTTCTTGAAAGGATTCTCTTATTTAAAAAGTAACTCGTCAATTCACAAGAATTCAAAGACTTTTTAAAGAAGCGAACTGTGTCATTTTCACATGCTTATAAAAACGTTTATGTACACAAAACAAGAATCATTTATACATGCGCGCACAGGTTTGAAAAGGTTTATTATTTGAATTCACTGTGTGTTTTAAGAAGAACATTTTACACGCGCGTGCACAGGTTTGAAAAGGTTTATTATTGTATTCACTGTGTATTCTTGGAAAAAACATTTTTTAACTTAAAACAGATTGTTGATTTTCATTATACTCTGTTTCAAGGACGATCATACATGAAGGATACTTAGGGCCTGATTACAACTTTGGAGGAGGTGTTAATCCGTCCAAAATGTGACGGATATACCACCAGCCGTAATACATGTTCCATAGGATATAATGGACTCGTAATACGGCTGGTGGTATATCAGTCACTTTACCACCACTTTTGGGACGGATTAACACCTCCTCCAAAATTGTAATCAGGCCCTTAGTGCTTTTGTTGGAACAAAGAATTAGCAAAAGAAGAAGTTATTTTATTTTATTATTGTGCATTAGTCAATGTCAAAACTTTACATTTTTCGTGGACATTATTTTTATGAATATATTACTGTATATCTGTATATTACTTACATGATGGAATATCTTTGTTGAAAGTTTATTAATAGATATTAAGGAGCTTTGGTATATAATGTAGATTTATCCTACATACTTACATACTTACCTTATAATAAATAGTGGATAACTGTTTAATGTCCTTGTAGTTGTTCTCTTTGCATTTTAAACATTTTCCTTTTTAGATCTCCTTCCACACTGATCTCCTCTTTCCCCTCTTGAGTACGATATTTGAATTGGTATTTTTTAACAGTAGGTCATAAACGAACAAACGCACAAATCCAGAGGAATCGGACTCTGACACCTGTGTCGTAGGTGCAGTAGTCACCGTGGTCTTCGCCACCGGCGTTCGTGCTCCTGGTAGAGGAGCAAGAAGATAAGGGCTGGCAGGATGTGGAGTCCGGGCTCCATGGCATCAGGATTCCTGGTGGGGTGTGTAGAAGTGAGCGTTTACCCTTCAAAGTCCTGTTTCCGCCGTGTTTTTGTTCGCAGTGAATCCACCCCGGAACAGGTAGCGGATTGGTAGTTTGTGAAACTGTGGGCGGTACATTGTCCTCCACCTGTCTGTTGGCGGTGACCGCCAAGCTGTTTGTTTGTACCACCGTGGCGGTCGGAGTGTTACAGTGGCTGTCTTTGTTGGAGGTTTCCGCCACAGTCATAATTCCATTTTTTTTACTGCCGGCCTGTTGGCGGTCTTACCGCCGCTTTAACACCGACCCCCAGGGTTGTAATGACCACCATAGTCTTATAAGTCTGCCATTTAAATGGTAGTGCCCTCATAAGATCTCAGTAGAATAAGAAATATGAAGAGTGTAAAATCAAAATGATCTATACTTGAGTAAACACATACATGGATATAAGTCATTTAGATGTTTGATGTGAAGCTGTAGTGTAAGGGAAAGCCTGTTTTTTGCATGGTCAGCCCCAAACATTTGGGCTGATGGTGCTGGTTTATTGACTCTAAAGGTGCGCTGAGTTCTGTCAATCAAGCTTCACTGCCAGTGCTCTGACCCTCAAAAGTTATACGTCTATTTGGTTTACCCAAAATTGACATAAGTTAACTTACCTTAAAGTCCCTAGTACATGGTACCTTGGGTACCTAGGGCCTGTAAATTAAGTGTCTCTTGTGGACTTCAGCACTTATTGTGCCACCACAAATGTGACAAGCAAAATGTGACTCCCAGTCTGCCATTGTAGACTGGCAGAACAGTGTGAAACTGCTTACCAGACTTTGCCATTTCTATCAATGGTAAATCCCAGACATTTATTTTCTATATTTATAAATCCACCCTAAGGTAGTTCAATCGAACCCTAAAGGCAGGGTGCATTACACTAAAAAAGAGAACATGTGTTTTATCAACTTTACATTTCCTGATAGTTAAAATCCTGCTTTGTCATTTTTACTGTGAAAAAGCTAGTAGCCCCATAAATTAGTATGGAGTTACATGCTCACAACTCAGCAGTGCTAACTTCCAAATGGGACTACTAAATATGGTAGTTCAAGGTATCAAAAGAGTCATTGCATTAAATGTTACATGTTAGTCAAATCGAATTTAATGTAACTGTTTTACAAATGGCAACTTTAGAAAGTTGCTAATTTTGTCCAAAGATTCCAGTGGCTGATAGGGGTTGCACACAGATGCTGTCCTCAAGAAAGCCTTCTGCCCTCCTGGGGAGGTCAGAAGAATATGTGCAGACGATCTGCCAATTAAAGATGAGTGATCTCCTCCTGGCAGGATGACCAGAGTGGGTGTAAGCCCAAAAGGCAAGCTTCATACAGGCAGTCCTGCTGAGTACCATGCATCAGGTTTAGACTAATACAGATTAGTGCTGGAGTCCGCATTACTACCCTAAAAATGCATTAGTCATACAATATAGTGCTCCTGACCACTGCATGAGGTATGCTCTAGGAGCTCAGATGCACTGCATTAAGCTATCCCACTGGCGTGTGCTGTGCTAACATCGTGCTGTCTCACTTGTTTTAAAGTTTACCATATATGTCACTGACTATTCTCACTACAGTACCTAATAAAGGAACTGTAGTGGCCCGCAGGTAAATCAATTATTCAAGCTAAGCTTCAGTGTGTCTCTGTCACAAACAATTCCAGTCCAGCAATCAGTACACCACGTGGATGCAGGTGGTGGCACCTTGCCTGTTGTTTTCCAGCAAGGCACCGCACCGCTGTTACCATGCAGGATTTGATTGATCACAATCAGACACTAACAGGCAGCAGCTTTGTTTTAACTTGCTTTTCCTGCCACAGTCACAGTGGTACATTAAGTCCATGGGCTGCACTAGCAACCACCAGCATTGAAAAGCTGATGGGTCGCGCTCAAGTGTGGTATGGAGTTTCTGTTTGCAGGCAGAATGTTTTCATGAATGTAATCCTGCAGCCTGCAGCTCCCAACACCGCAGACAGTTGCCGATGCCTGGTGGGCATGTACATCATTTAGGGGTCCCCAGGGGTTGCAGCTGCAACTCCTGACTTGTCCTTTGCGACCCCTGACACTGCCTTTGTGACCACAGTCCTCAGAAGTGGCAAACTTAGTGACAGCAACCTAGTGGCAGCTTGTCCTTATGGAAACCAGTTAGGGGGCCACTCTGTTTTCTGTCCATTTTTTTATTAGACTAATAGTTAATAACAATAATGTATTTTTGACTATTAGTGTAATAAATGGACTACAATTAGCTGGAATATGCCCCTCCATTGCAGCCGAGGTAAGTAAAATGTTTTTAAATGTATGATGTGTGCGTGCTTGCGGGCAAGTGTGTTTATGAAAGAGAGAGAGGCTATCTGAGTTTGAATTTGTGTGTATGTGTTCGTGTGTGTGAGTGAAAGTGGAGGTCAAGAGGCGTGTAGTGTCCCTTTTGCTAACCCAGACATTTTAGTGAATTGATGTCCATGATGGTAGTGTCTGTCCCGGGGAGTCTAAAATAAACAAGCAATTGCAATGCAATAGGTCTCGCATTTGCTTGAGCTATTGGTGTTGTAAATGCATAACTGGACTTTTCTTGCCACATAAATTAGTCAACCCTCCTGCATACTTTGGTCCTTTCTGTCACATAATTCCAGTGGCCCTGCATATAGCTAAAGCACTTCGATTTACCTTCTTCCTCTATCTGCAGCAAAAAATGAAAATATTGCCATTATTTATTATTTTTTTAATATTATTATTTTGGTGTCCCCGCAACCTAGTGTGGGGACTCAGGGATGACCTAGATAGAAAGAGCAGGTAGTGGAGTGAGTTATGGGCAAAAACGTTTTCTAAAAGAAATGCCCTGCAAACCACGTGCAGCAAATATTGTAGTATCTCTACTCTATGCTCAGAACAGCCCCTAGAGTGCACCACTATAAAAATAAAATTTGTAAGAAACATGGTCATGTAACCATACAGTCATCCCCTAGAAAGCATAAAGACATGAAAGCAGAATGGCAGAAAATAATGCAGTGTGACCTTATATGTAGCCCCTAGAGGGCATAGTACCTTACACATTTTCAGGCCTAGCAGGCCTACTGCAATACTATTACAAATAAGGCCCTTGAAACACAAACTACTCTCAGCTGTAAAACAAACGTTTCGGTCATTAGATAGCCTAATAAGACATTGAATGAGGAGAGAGTTTACTATTTTGGGGTCCCCCCAACCTAGGGTGGGGACCCAGAAATGAAATAGACAGAAAGATGCCCCGCAAACCATTATGGTGCATTTTCCAAGTGCAGCAAATATTGTAGTATCTTGATCGTAATGCTCAGAACTGGCCCAAGAGAACACCAAAATAAAAATAGCATTTCTAAGAAACACGGTCATGCAAGCATATAGTCAGCCCCTAGAGAGCATAATGACAAAAAAACAGAGTGGCAAAATGTTTTGCAGTGTAACCATGTTCATATAGCCCCTAGGGGGTGTAGTGCCTTACACATTTGCAGGCCTAGCAAGCCTACTGTAATACTATTACGAACAAGACCCTTAAAAAACATACTACTCTCAGCTGGAAAACAAAAGTTCAAGCCATGAGAGAGCTTAAAATACACTGAATGGTGGGGGAGGTTACTATTTTGGTGTCCCCAACAACCTAGGTTGAGGACCGAGATATGACCTAGATAGAAAGAGCATGTTGTGTTGAATGGTGTGTTGATGATCCCATTTTCATAGGACCACACCACAGGCTGAGTTATGGCAAAAATGTTTTGAAAAGGAAATGTCCTGGAAAGCATTATCAGGCGGGTTTCCTGAGTGCAGTGAATATTGTAGTATCGGCTCTCCTGCTGTGCCAGGAGAGCCGCTTTGAGGATTTCTTTTGTAAATGCTCCAGTTTGTATATGTCTCAACTGCTAAACTTGTAAATCGGTTCTTATGTAAAGCGCTCCTCCAATCAAGTTTGTGCTATATGAATCTTTTTTTAAAATATATGAAATACATTAAAAAGAACACTCCCTCCAGCTTGCAGCCTTTGTGCGCAGACACCACAAAGAAACAGCACCATGCCTAATACAAGGAAGCAGAAGAAACAACATACGGCCACACAGTGCAAAGCACCAAGGCACAAGAAAAAAAAAATAGTGCACCACACTAAGATATCTGGCCGATAGTGCTATAATCCATGTAACAGTGTCAGTCTGCAAGGCATAACAAAACAGCCTCAAGGCAGAACAACCTATGAAATCAAGGCCCAGGAATGAATGTAAATGATGTGCGTGAGATGGGCGTTGTTAAAGCCCACAGAGTAGACTACGACAGGTCGAAGCAAGCGCGCTGATAACTCGACCTAAAAATGTCAAAACAACGAAGTAATGCTATCACAAAATGGGCTGCATTAGGTCGCATAATATGGCTGTACTTGCAGCCTAATTTAGTTAAGCCCTCCACCTAATTTGGTCCTCCCCTGCCGTATATTTTCAAAGGTCCTGATTATACTGCTGTTTTACTCTTGCCACTTTTATTGTTTATTCACCTCTGCATATACTCTTTGTAAACAAATTTATTTTATTTAAGGGGAGAGCTCTAGCATAAGAAAACTGGTGGCAGAACACCTGGAGATGGCAAAACTTGTTATTTCTTTGGAAAACGGACAACACAAATTGCACATAAGACCAGGTGCTAAATCACAAAAGCAGTTCTTTCCTTGGAATAACGGCATAAAGAAGGACCATACTAATATATTCTAATCTACCAGTGATGCGTGGAGTGGCCAGAAGGTGGCGCCAGTAAACCATGTCCTGACAGTCCTCTCCTTAAATCCTCTGTGTAAGAAAGAAACTTTCCGCCACGTCAACTGAACTTCCTGGAGGATTAGCTTCCAGCCAAGGACATCAGTCAGAGATACCTGGACCTGGTGAGAGGTCTGAACAAACAAGGAAGTTAGGAGGCAAACGAACCACCTCTGTTGTTTGGGGACTATTTTCTGATACGGGGAAGAATGCAGTCACCACACAATGAAGGTATTTGAGTATCCAGTATGGTCCTTGTTGATTCTGGCTGCGTTGCCAAGAGATTAAAAAATGCATAGCGTTTAAAACATTAATTTTCAGCGTCTTTCAGTGCTGCTCTCTGGGTGTTTAAATTTGCAAGAATGCGTAGCTAGCACACCGCGCCGATGTTCTATCAAAGAAAAAGCCACACGTTGAGACCCACAATGTTCCGTTTTGTTTTTTCTTTGTTCTACGTTCACACATTTTCCATTAGGGAGACTGAAATCTACCCTGATGCCGTCTGAGGACAGCCCCATGATAATATCTTGAATTTGGGTGACGGCAGCAAGGATTAGCATGCATTTGGAATGCAATAGTCTCGTGTTTTCTGAGTTAGAGCTCATAGAGTTGTAAATTACTGACTGGACTTTTATTGCCAGACAGACTGAAAATAACAAAGGTAAGTGAGCGAGGGTGAGCTGGCCCTGGAAAAGCCCCGCTCTGCTGTTGGTTTATGTTTACAGAGGAAGCTGGTGGGGAGGAGTAACTGAACAAGCACCCACAATGTTGAGGTGAAACAGGCAAATGCCCCAAAAAAGTCCCTTACAAAAGAGATAAACAGGACATAGCGCAATTACACAGTACTTTGTGCTGCTCTCAAAGTGAAAAAAGGCAGGACAAAGAGGCAGAACTGACCACTAGCAAGCAAGGATTTTTGAAGGACACTGCAACTAACCAATGTAAAAGCTGGAACTCACTCTATAGTATACTTAAAAGTACACAGCAGGATAAACGCTAACGTTCGACCTAAAAAAAGAATTCACCGCCTTCCACGTGTGTTGTGACTTTGAGTACAGGCAGAATGTTTTAAAGTCTGAAGCCGAGCAGCCCAAGGAGGTCGCGCTCATTTTGTTATTCTCAAACTGAACAAAAGCATAACATGCTGGATCTGCTGTGAGTAACGAAAGTATCAAAAAAGTCACTCAGCGAGTCCCATGGATGAAGCTGCTGATGTGGGCCTGGTGCTTCAGGTATCCAAAGCATTTTTGTGGCTTCTGGAGGAACACACCCTAGAGAGAATCAAACACTTTCGCTATAGATGGTAAGATCCCATTGTTTTCAAAGTAAAATAATCTAGCTTTATTTTTTCCCCTATTTAACAATTCATCAATCCAAATGCAGGTTTATATTTAAATTACTTAGGCCCTCATTACGACCCTGGCGGTTTGTAACCGCCAGGGCCGCGGCACGCGGGAGCACCGCCGACAGGCCGGCGGTGCCCCGCGGGGCATTCTGACCGCGGCGGCTTAGCCGCGGTCAGAGAAGGGAAACCGGTGGTCTCCCGCCGGTTTCCCGCTGCCCCCAAGGAATCCTCCAAGCCGGCGCAGCTTGCTGCGCCGGCTTGGGGATTCCGACTCCCCCTCCCGCCATCCAGTTCCTGGCGGTTCTCCCGCCGGGAACCGGATGGCGGGAGGGGGAGTCGTGGGGCCCCTGGGGGCCCCTGCAGTGCCCATGCCAACGGCATGGGCACTGCAGGGGCCCCCGTTAGAGGGCCCCAAAATGTATTTCACTGTCTGCCTTGCAGACAGTGAAATACGCGACGGGTGCAGTAGCACCCGTCGCACCTTCCCACTCCGCCGGCTCGATTACGAGCCGGCATCCTCGTGGGAAGGGAGTTTTTCCCTGGGCTGGCGGGCGGTCTTTTGGAGACCGCCCGCCAGCCCAGGGAAAAACTCATAATACCCTCCGCGGTCTTCTGACCGCGGAGCGGTATCATGGAGGGCGGAATCCTGGCGGGCGGCCTCCGCCGCCCGCCAGGGTCGTAATGAGGGCCTTAATGTCCATTTTGCCTTCTTGCAGTTTTTCCAACATATGGGTAATTGGAGACAAGCATTTTTTTTCTTATTTGTTTTCAGACTGGGATGCAAAAAATGCCAGTGGTTACTAATTTCACACAGAATGAATGGTATTTATGTCGTAATTTCCATGAATGATGTTCAGCAATTTTTTGCTCCATGCAGGTGCAAGGTCCAAGATGTTAGCATCCCATGAAATATGCTACTCGGATGCCCTGCACTAAAGACAGTCTTAAACATCTAGTGAAATTTGAAACTGCTGAGGTCATACTGCCTAAATGGACTTCAGGTCTGACTGCCTGAGCAGTCAATGCAAAGATTCACAACAGAACAAAAACAAGGAAAACATATTATAAAACTATTTTGTTGGTTTTTATTTTTAGGTAACTACATTCATAAGCACACATGTAAATGAAGAGTGATCAATCCTTCAAGTTAAAGAAAATGATGGGAAATACATTCTTTTATGTTTAGGGTTCTGAAACATCAGTTGGCTAATTCAATCACTGCAGAGTTTCCATATACCCAGAAAAAAACAGAATTGAGTGCAGAGGGCTTATCGCAGATAGAGCAAATTTTTCATGTATGTACTGGGTGTGATTGACTGCACCCGCCTGCAAGGGGATGACTGGGGGGGGTTCTATGGGACCCTCTTTTCCCCCTCCAGAGGGCAGCCATCAAGGGGCACAATGATAGTGCACCTCCTGACAGCTTCTTTGCCACTGCGCCTGCATGTATGATATGGCGCAAGGCTCATCCAAATGAAGGATTGCCCTCTAATGATAGCTCTGGTGCTTTATGTGCGTCAGCACAATCGCTATTACAGAAGGGGTCGCACAAGCATCTGTGGACCCTTCTGTAATACCAAAGTGAACAGGGAGTGCGCAAAGTGGGCGCAAACATCTGTTGCACCCCGGGGGCACTTCCGTAATATGGTCACTGGGTGGCAAAGTGGGGAGTAGTGACTTCTGTGTCATAGTTCTGCAATATCACAACCTGCAACTGAAAGCGCTATGAATATGCACATTGTTTAAACATTCTAGTACACCCAGTATAATATAGGCTGCAGTAAAGCGTGCAGAGATTTACGGCATATTTACAAGATATATGATGCACCCCTTTTCTTGCACCCCTCTTCCGGCACCTAACGACACCATTGTTGCATCATATTTATAATACAGCAAAATATGGCACAGATCAGGCCAACAGCATAAAAAATGTTGACATTATCATGGTGCTTTCGTGGATTGGGTCCAAAAATGATGGCGCTAAGCCACCAGTCAAGGGAGGCCCATTGAATTCAATGGGAGTGTCACTTTAACACCTGCCTGTTGGACTTTTGGCCTTACGCAGTCTTTTTGCCTCCTTCCTCCTGGTTTTTCTGACCTCTCGTTGTTGGCTCTGTGGACTCTGAGCACTTTATCACTGCTGACCAGTGCTAAAGTGCAGGTGCTCTCCCATCTAAAGTTGGTATGATTGGCTTATACCTAATTGGCATATTTAATTTACCTATAAGTCCCTTGTACAGTGTTATCTCTATACCCAGGGCCTGTAAATTAAATACTACTAGTGGGCCTGCAGCGCTGCTTGCGCCACCCACCAAAGTAGACTTTCAAATCCTGTCTCAGGCCTGCTAGCGCAGGGCCTGTGTGCGCAGTTTTCTGCCACAGGGACCTGGCATCTAAACTTACTTGCCAGGCCCAGAACTCCCCTTTTACTACATGTAAGTCACCCCTAAGGTACATGCAAGCTAGCCCTATGGGCAGGGTGCCATGTATGTAGAAGGCAGGACATGTGCCAGGTTGCGTGGCCTGTCCTAGTAGTGACAAACAGCCTAACTTGGTGTCTCACTGCTGTGAGTGCTGCCTTCTCATAGGATTGCATTAGAAATGCCCTGCCTTATGTGCAAGGGGTATTGTCTGCTTTATGAGGGGTAGCGTAGGCGTGTTTGGTATGGTTGTGATGGTGATAATAAATGCTGCTTACTGGTGTGGGTGTATTTTTTTTACTATCACAGAAATGCCACTTCTAGAAAGTGCGCATTTATCTGTGCTTATGACTCTGGGTTTTTGCAGCTTGACTCCAATCCACATCTGGGCAGAATGACAGTTGGGGCTTTGTGCATACTTTTCAGACAGCCTGTAACAGGGAGGGTGGAGGTGTCACAGTGGTGCATCTGCATACTGAATAGTCTTCCTGGGCTGAGAGAAGGGAGAGGCGGGGCACACCTACATCGACGTACCCCGCAGCAGCCACATCTCCGCACACCTGAGACACCTGCATTGGCTCCCAGTCAGCAAAAGGATCACCTTCCGACTTCTCACCCACGCACACAAAGCCCTCCACGACAAGCGACCGGAATACCTCAACAGACGCCTCAACTTCTATGTCCCCACCAGCCTCCTCCGCTCCTCTGGCCTCGCACTCGCTGCTGTCCCTCGCATCCGCCGCTCCACGGCGGGTGGGAGATCTTTCTCCTTTCTGGCGGCCAAGACCTGGAACTCCCTCCCCACCAGCCTCAGGACCACCCAGGACCACTCCGCTTTCCGGAGACTCCTAAAGACCTGGCTGTTCGAGCAGCGATAACCCCCCCTTTTCCCCTAGCGCCTTGAGACCCGCACGGGTGAGTAGCACGCTTTATAAATGTTAATGATTTGATTTGATTTGATTTGACTATTGCACTACCCTTATCCGCTGGTTTGATCACAATGCTGGTATCAGATGCCAATATGTTCAAGGCATTCCTCTCTGTATTGGATATATTGAAAAAGGTCTGTCTGGGTCATAATTTAGTTAGATCAGTCATGACTACCTTCTCAAATGCCAAGACTTTGCAGGGCATAGACGATGAGGGGGGCATAAACTACGACGGTTTCTTAAGTCCCGAATCTTCAGACTGGTTGTCAATAGGTCTATCTTTGAAAAAGATCTGGAGCCTTATTTCTCCCAAGAATTGGGAAAGCTTTCAGTGAAGATGAAAGAAATCCTCTTTAGGAGTGGGTACAAAGCCCAAACCTCTATTCAGGACTCTGGTCTCCTCAAGTGAGAGCGGTCTGGATGAAAGATTGACTACTAAGTCCCTGTTGGCTGATTCTTCCCTTGGCTCCGAGTTACCATCTGTTGTTCCTCCTGAGCCAAGTGAACCTTTCTGCCTCTTCCTCTGCCCCGGCTGCGGCCTAAAAAAGGCATGTATGGTAACATAAGGCGGGGTTGGTAGAAGGGAAAGGGCTGCTGCTATGATAAAGGTTAACCTGGAGGGTATTGAGGGAAGTGAAAATATAGTTGTGGTCTGTCATCATCAGTGCTCCAACAACCATCAGAAGAAGAGCTAATGCTATATTTTCGGGGCTTCTTGACAGAGGAAGAAGACTCATCAGAAGAGTAGGACTGAGTATCAGCGGCAAGTCTTCCTTGATATAGGGATAGACCTTGTCTCTGCTGAACTTGTTGATATCCTTCTGTAGTTTGGTAATCTTTTGTTGAGTCAAGAATTCTTTCGTCTCGTTAAGTTCAGAGTTAATCTCTGCCAACCGATTCTTAAATGCAGAGATGGAAACTGTGATTTTGAATGTACTTTCCATCAGGTTAATCTGTATAGTAATAGATTCTGCTAGCTGTTTGGGTGTGTTAATGATAAAAACAAGCCAGTCCCTGGTACAATTCCAGGCGATCTGAGCCCAATCTTTCCTAAAAATCAGGTCTTGTAAAAAGATCCTGGGCGTGTTGGATACGAGTAACCCATTGGGGGATATATTCGCTCTCAGGTATTCTGTCATGATTGTGCCATGTAAGACCGTCTTAATCTGATCTTGTTTTAACAAGGACAATTTGTCCCATTCATCCTTTGAGGGACCCGAAGATCCAGCACCATAATTTCCCAGAATGGAAGGAGTCTGTAAAATAGCAGACACAATATCATCATCAAAACTCAGCCCCTGAAAATTGTCCATTTCAAGGGTCTGAAACAAATCCCACAGCTAAGCTGCTGTACTAAGTAGGTAAATCAAAAAAATGGGGACTGGGAGGATTAATGGTCCAGTGTATAACCTCCCTTAATTAATAATATACGACAAAAATAATGATACACTGTTCCAAAGAAAAGTAACAGGAGAAAGAACACAGGGGAGTCCTAATTTTAGGAGCAAGAGTCCTCACACACCCAACTGGGTGTCATGCTTCTTCATCGGATATGCTCCTCGTCAGACCGGCGCTGCAATGTCTGACGGGCACTGGAGTTCCTCACCTCCCAGTTCCCTATAAATATGGTAGAGAGTGATTGATCATTATCTCATTTTCACTCTCCTTATTATTTTTTTATCTTGGCCATTACCCACCATGGATTAATAAAATTGTTACCCTGAGGTTTGGGTCTTGAGCCAATTTTAGTTTCTTTTGTTTCTCTCCTTTTTTTTCTTTCTTCCAAACTCACTCTTGGGGTCTTGGTGTCATCGAGAAAAGATCTCCGGCAAAGAACCCCCGTATGGGGGGTGCCCGTCAGACATTGCAGCACCGGTCTGACGAGGAGCATATCCGATGATGAAGCATGACACCCAGTTGAGTGTGTGAGGACTCTTTCTCCTAAAATTAGGACTCCCCTGTGTTCTTTCTCCTGTTACTTTTCTTTGGAACAGTGTTTCATTATTTTTGTCATTTCTAATGAAGTCCAGGTTAATAAACTTGACACACCATCAGCAAGCAAGGCCTCTGCACCTCCCCTGCCATATGTAGGTATGGAGGTGCTTGTCCCGATGTCTGTATTCCCCGCGTTAGGATAGACTAAGCCGACATTTGAGGGAGCTCAACGGGCCCATACGGAACAGCAGACTGTTAGGTCCACGCATGGTGGATGGATGGGTTAACAGGCCCGACACTCCCTGCACCACCCCTGTCCAGCAAGAGAGGGTCCCAAAGCTCGACCCCCCCCTCCATCCGTCGCGGTTGGCAGACAGGGCCTCAGCAGCTCAGAGAACACCCAATCCTGCTGGTCCTGGAGAGTCAACTCTGGTGGGAGGGAGATTCATAGCAGTCTTAGACAGTGAGACCGCTAGCAAGAATTAGGGAAGAGGTCCCAATCCTCTAAGATCTGGCAGTGAGGAGGGAGCCACAGGGTACACTCAGGTATGGAGGAAACCTGAGACATGAGAATAGGTCATGAGAATAGGTCATGAGAACTTGAGAATAGGTCCTGGCTTAGAAGGACAATGCCTAGTTCTGAGCGAAGGAAGCAACCTAGATGGAAGTCAGAGGAAAGGTGCACACTAAGGAGGGAGAGAGAGAGCTTGCACCCTGGAAGCCCAACAAGAGAGTAGAGTAGCATGTCCTCCACCTGAGGAGGGCAGGGGTAGGTACAGAGCCCCAGTCACGGAAGAATCTGAGATAGAGTCAGAAGGGAAGCTTTTGTCAGGGATCCATGCCTTGCCCGAGTGCCAACGAAAGAGAGAAGGCTGTCCAGGAAATGGGGGATCAAGGCAGCCTGGTGTAAACCCAGCCTAAACACAGGAGGACGTAGATAGCGTGTGAACGAGGAAAGAAGTGAGGAAGACATCTGCTACTTCCCCCGAACGTACAAGACGGGTAAACCAACCCCAAGGAATATAGTAGCTCAGGAGGAAGGTGAAATTCCCATTCAGACTTTTTACCACCTGCTAGCCTGCTGGACTAAAATAAGCAATCAATATGATAGGCCCTGGCCCGAGTAGGGATGCTTTGAAAAAGAGGACATAGCGATTTCAGAAGACTGCATTTGGCCCAATGGGAGAGATCCCAAGTGAACTTCCCTTACATCCAGGAGTGTCTGAGGAGATGGGAATGGTATGTAGAGGGAAAAAGAGACAAGATGTCCAAAATGAGGATATGCCCATTGTTACAGAAGGGCACATCAGGGACCATAAATGTGCCATGGGCTCAGATGGAGAAAGAAGGGCTAAGAGCCAAGCTGCTGCTGTTGTTAGATGGGGCCAGAAAATGGATCTCATGCTTTGAGAAGAATACCACAGGGATCACTCTACAATGTCAAGAGTCTGCTAAGCAGCATTATTGGTGAGCAGATCTACACAGGTTTCACCCACTCCCTCATCCTAGCTGTTACGCTGACCAACTCAGAGCATGACAGGCTACATATAATTCATACAGGCACCAGATATAAACAGCCCTTAGGGAAATATTCCGTGACTCCCCAGATGTAGGTGGGTTGATGGCATAGACCGTGAAACTTGGGGAGACCATGATACACATCCGAGACAGGGTGAGAGAACAGTGGGGACAGGAGGCAGAACAACCATGGACGAATACAGGCCCTCAAGTCATCTTCTTTTACAACATCCTCAAGAAGGGTCTGCCTGCTGAAATACATAGTGATTTGGACAGAGTAGTGGGGCTAGACACTAAGCCCTGCTGGGGAGAGATATGTGCATATACTGCATTTCCACAAAAGGAAACAGGAAAAGGATAAGGAGAAACAGGAGAAGGCCCAGAGGGACAATACTAAATTGAACTAACAGAAGCTGAGGAAAACTCCCCTGGATGAGGCTATGTTGGCTTCCAGGATGCAAGTGGCACCAGTTATGAAGGGAACTCCACTGCAGGAACCCCAAGGTGTCTAAAATGGCTACAATGATGGACCCAGGGTGGTGGGTAGCAGCCAAACCCAATACAGTGCTACTATTGCCACAGAATGGGTCACATGTCTGACAGGTGCCAAATAAAGGCACACCACGTGCAGACGTCAATGAGGCGAGGCAAGGCCTCGCCGAACTCCCATCCACAGAATCAGATCTAGGGAAACAGAACCCCACCTTATGATCAGCAGCATGGAAATCAGTCCACTGCCACACCACTGCAGCAGGGGTCAGGTAGCTGGACCAGTGCATAGCATCAGCAGCCGCAGCCGCAAATATGAAAGCAATGCCCTCATGCAGAAACAGGTTCCAAACGTGTAGTATGCCATAGCAATCCCAATACAAAACACACATTTTGAACACACCTTAAAAATTCCCTACGGCAAAAGTCAAAGGCAAATGAGAATAACATTAGGGGGACATTCAGGCGTGGCTTTCGATCGGGTGTCCTCACTAGAGTCTGCCATCTAGGGCTGCCATCTGGCTGTCGAGCAGGAATCCTCACTGAATTTCCCCATTTAGTTTGCCCGCCAGAGTCTAGGCCTCACTCTGCTGCTGGTCCCCCAGGGAGGGGCTAGCCAGCCAAACTCCAGGAGGAGGGTAGTCTGATGAAGCCGGGCAGGGCGGCTCCCCAGCCACCAGCAGGCAGGCACCCAAGATCCTCAAGCCCACAAACAAATGGGATGGGTTCCTATTACCAATTTAAGAGATTCCCATTCTCTGGCCCCCATCCGGGAGGAAGGTGTCTTTTAGTTCAAACAGCAATACTGCCTCCAATGACCCCCACCCAAATGGGTGGCCCATTTTTGTTCCAATGCGAAGCTGTCCTCCAGTGTTGGGAGTCAGGCTTCTCGTGCGCTCGCGTAAGTAAAGACCACATACCGCTCACAGAACACTCATGAGTTGCAATGGGGCACCGCATGGAGTTGAGTAAGTAGAAAAGGGGTTCACCGGGACAACCAGCTGCTCGGTCCATTCCCATAGTCAGGGCAAACTCCAACGAGTTTCCGGCCTTGCTCCAGACTCTCTACACTGCAATCTCTTTTGCCTCCTCCGAGCTTCCCAACAACAGTCGGGAACCATAGGCCCAAAAAGAGAAGGTCCAAGGGAGAGTGGGATGCCAGAAAAGGGAATACAAAGCACCCACCATCACTCAGGGCAGGGTAGAATGCAGGAACATTCTCATCCCCATAGTAGGCCTAGCAATCAGGCAGCACGCAGGGCCTCACACACACTGTTTAGGGGGAGCAGCAATTAAAATATCCAACTCCACAAATCAGAGACATGAGGGTCACAGAACAACTTGCTGACCCCCACCAGTACACTGCACCAAGGATGAGAGGTCTGGGAAAAAGCCCAAGAGCCAAACAAAGAAACCTCAATGAAGCCTTGAGAAAATGGCATAGTTAAGACACCTGGCGCCACTTGGAAGGATCATATAGCATGCCACATGCTGGAACCAGAAGGTCGCACATGTGCCCTCAGGGCACGTTGTGATCGCAGACCAGTGTTGAGTGTGACACGCTTCCTGTTATACATTCCCTTTTGATGTGCAGGCTAGAAACACCGCCCCATGCCAATGACACCCTCTTGCACACAGTAGGATGCCAACAAAGCACCAGCTAAAAGGAAAAAACTACCTGCATACATGAGAGTGACCCCGTAGAGCATACCGTTCAAACATACACTTAGTCAAGCACAGAAAGGAGAAGACCTGAAAGTGTACACAAATAAAATATTTATAAAAATAACCTATTTCTTCTAGAATGAGGTATCCCAATTGGGGGCAACCCTCTGGTGCCTCACCAAATTCATGAAAAACACAAAAATTCTTAAGGGTTAATTGGCGACATACAGATATGCAATTTTCTTTTCTTTTATAATGACAAGACATAGCTCTTGCCCAATAGGTTTGCAGTTGATCCGTTAAGTGCACTACCTCTGCAGTGAATCATCGCCTTCTCAGAGGCTGCACCGAAATCCAGAGCCACAGACTATTACAAAGAACTCTTACATCCAGCAGAATCAAGAGCCATGACACACCCTGAGGACCTTCCTCATCGGTACTCCCATGGGCACCCCCTTACCACAACTTGCCCCAAAAGACTTTCCGACCTCTTTTTCTGATCTCAGAAACTCAGCCACAGAGAAAATAGTTGACATTTCATGCAGAATCACCTCAAGACCTACAATGATTCCTGTGTTTATGTGTCTTTATGCATTTATGCACTCTCTGGTTTCTAGGGATGCTACTGCATCCATGTATTTTCAAAGAACAGTATGATATAATAGAGTCTTTTAGAAAAATGTCACCACCCTTGCATAGGGTTATCACTCATGACACCTTTGATTACACCGCACCCAACACTAGCATCCCACACGCAGTGCACAGCGCTCTTTTACACAACACATTGGCCCATATTTATACTTTTTGACGCTAAACTGCGCTAACGCAGTTTAGCGTCAAAAAATTTAGCGCCGTCTAACGCCATTCTGAAGCGCCATGCGGGCGCCGTATTTATGGAATGGCGTTAGCCGGCGCAAGCAGACCGGCGCTGCCTGGTGTGCGTGGAAAAAAACCACGTAGACCAGGCAGCGCCGGCGTAGGGGGAAAATGGCGTTAGGGCGTCTTAAAATGGGGCAAGTCAGGTTGAGGCAAAAAAATCGCCTCAACCCGATTTGCGCCATTATTTTCGACGCCCAGACGCCATTTAAATGACTCCTGTCTTAGTAAAGACAGGAGTCATGCCCCCTTGCCCAATGGCCATGCCCAGGGGACTTATGTCCCCTGGGCATGGTCATTGGGCATAGTGGCATGTAGGGGGGCACAAATAAGGCCCCCCTATGCCACACAAAAAAAATTAAAAAATATAAAAAATTATACTTACCTGAACTTACCTGAATGTCCCTGGGGTGGGTCCCTCCATCCTTGGGTGTCCTCCTGGGGTGGGCAGGGGTGGCAGGGGGGGTCCCTGGGGGCAGGGGAGGGCACCTGTGGGCTCATTTTGAGCCCACAGGCCCCTTAACGCCTACCCTGACCCAGGCGTTAAATAGTGGCGCAAATGCAGGGTTTTTTGACCCGCCACCTCCCGGGCGTGATTTTTGCCCGGGAGTATAAATACGACGCATTTGCGTCGCCGTCATTTTTTTAGACGGGAACGCCTTCCTTGCATCTCATTAACGCAAGGAAGGCGTTCACGCAAAAAAATTACGCTATTTGCCCATACTTTGGCGCTAGACGCGTCTAACGCCAAAGTATAAATTTGGCGTAAGTTTTGCGCCGAATTTGCGTCGAAAAAAACGACGCACATTCGGCGCAAACGGAGTATAAATATGCCCCATTGTATCAACCATGACCGTCGTGGGCTCTAAGGCATCAGCCGGGTCATGCTATGTCTGTTTGCTGATACCACACGCAGTAGGTGTAGATAGATTGTACTTATCTCAAGAGGTGACCCCTGAAAAGCTAAATGCTGTCTCCATCTGTACCTGTCTAAAACCAGCATCAAAATACAACCATAGAGTAAAGCCCCACAGGGTGGTAGTAAATCTGACCCACTATGAGACCAATCCTACAGCACTTCACCTATTTACCGAGCCTAGCGACATCCAAACTTAGCTAGTCAGGATGCCTGGAAGGGAGTTATAGGGGAGGACACTGTTTGGCCCACAAATTTTCATGAGAAAAGTACTTGAAAGTAGCTAAACCACCTCACCAATGCACAAACACACCCACTCCTGTTCTCATCTTTCCATCTTTAGTCCCAATGTGGCCCTTAGTGTGTCTGGGGCTGTCTTCCTTAACCCCTTCGCTGCCAGGCCTTTTCCCCCTCCTGTGCCGAGCCTTTTTTTGGCTATTTGGAGCAGTTCGCGCTTAGGCCCTCATAACTTTTTGTTCACATAAGCTACCCACGCCAAATTTGCGTCCTTTTTTTCCAACATCCTAGGGATTCTAGAGGTACCCAGACTTTGTGGGTTCCCCAGAAGGAGGCCAAGAAATTAGCCAAAAAACAGAGAAAATTTCGTTTTTTTAAAAAAAATTGGAAAAATGGGCTGCAGAAGAAGGCTTGTGGTTTTTCCCCTGAAAGGAGCATCAACAAAGGGTTTGCGGTGATGAAATCACCAGCTTCCCAGCTTTCAGGAACAGGCAGACTTGAATCAGAAAACCCAATTTTTCACACAATTGTGGCATTTTACGGGGACATACCCCATTTTTACGATTTTTTGTGCTTTCAGCCTCCTTCCAGTCAGTGACAGAAATGGGCATGAAACCAACGCTGGACCCCAGAAACCGCAACAGTTTTGAAAAGTAGACAAAAATCTGAATTCAGCAAGGGGTAATTTGTGTAGATCCTACAAGGGTTTCCTACAGAAAATAACAACTGAAAAAGAAAAATATTGAAATTGAGGTGAAAAAAACATACATTTTTCTCTACGTTTTACTCTGTAACTTTTTCCAGCAATGTCAGATTTAGGAAAGCAATATACCGTTACGTCTGCTGGACTCTTCTGGTTGCGGGGATATATAGGGCTTATAGGTTCATCAAGAACTCTAGGTACCCAGAGCCAATAAATGACCTGCACCCTGCAGTGGGTTTTCAATCTATGCCGGGAATACAGCAATTCATTAGCTGAAATATAAAGAGTAAAAAATAGCTATCAAGAAAACCTTTGTATTTCCAAAATGGGCACAAGATAAGGTGTTGAGAAGCAGTGGTTATTTGCACATCTCTGAATTCCGGGGTGCCCATACTAGCATGTGAATTACAGGGCATTTCTCAAATAGACGTCTTTTTTACACACTGTCTTACATTTGGAAGGAAAAAATGTAGAGAAAAACAAGGGGCAATAACACTTGTTTGGCTATTCTATGTTCCCCCAAGTCTCCCGATAAAAATTATACCTCACTTGTGTGGGTAGGCCTAGCGTCCGCGACAGGATATGCCCCAAAACACAACGTGGACACATCACAGAAAACAGAGGTGTTTTTAGCAAAGTGACTACCTGTAGATTTTGGCCTGTAGCTCAGCCGCCACCTAGGGAAACCTACCAAACCTGTGCATTTCTGAAAACTAGAGACCTAGGGGAATCCAAGATGGGGTGACTTGTGTGGCTCGGACCAGGTTCTGTTACCCAGAATCCTTTGCAAACCTCAAAATGTGGCTAAAAAAACACATGTTCCTCACATTTCTGTGGCAGAAAGTTCTGGAATCTGAGAGGAGCCACGAATTTCCTTCCACCCAGCGTTCCCCCACGTCTCCCGATAAAAATGATACCTCACTTGTGTGGGTAGGCCTAGCGCCCGTGACAGGAAACGCCCCAAAGCGCAACGTGGACACAGCCAAATTGGTGAAGGAAAACAGAGGTGTTTTTTGCCAAGTGCCTACCTGTAGATTTTGGCCTGTAGCTCAGCCGCCACATAGGGAAACCTACCAAACCTGTGCATTTCTGAAAACTAGAGACCTAGGGGAATCCAAGATGGGGTGACTTGTGTGGCTCGGACCAGGTTCTGTTACCCAGAATCCTTTGCAAACCTCAAAATTTGGCTAAAAAAACACATGTTCCTCACATTTCTGTGGCAGAAAGTTCTGGAATCCGAGAGGAGCCACAAATTTCCTTCCACCCAGCGTTCCCCCACGTCTCCCGATAAAAATGATACCTCACTTGTGTGGGTAGGCCTAGCGCCCGTGACAGGAAATGACCCAAAGCGCAACGTGGACACAGCCAAATTGGTGAAGGAAAACAGAGGTGTTTTTTGCAAAGTGCCTACCTGTAGATTTTGGCCTGTAGCTCAGCCGCCACATAGGGAAACCTACCAAACCTGTGCATTTCTGAAAACTAGAGACCTAGGGGAATCCAAGACGGGGTGACTTGTGTGGCTCGGACCAGGTTCTGTTACCCAGAATCCTTTGCAAACCTCAAAATGTGGCTAAAAAAACACATGTTCCTCACATTTCTGTGGCAGAAAGTTCTGGAATCTGAGAGGAGCCACGAATTTCCTTCCACCCAGCGTTCCCCCACGTCTCCCGATAAAAATGATACCTCACTTGTGTGGGTAGGCCTAGCGCCCGTGACAGGAAACGCCCCAAAGTGCAACGTGGACACAGCCAAATTGGTGGAGGAAAACAGAGGTGTTTTTTGCAAAGTGCCTACCTGTAGATTTTGGCCTGTAGCTCAGCCGCCACATAGGGAAACCTACCAAACCTGTGCATTTCTGAAAACTAGAGACCTAGGGGAATCCATGATGGGGTGACTTGTGTGGCTCGGACCAGGTTCTGTTACCCAGAATCCTTTGCAAACCTCAAAATTTGGCAAAAAAAACACATGTTCCTCACATTTCTGTGGCAGAAAGTTCTGGAATCTGAGAGGAGCCACGAATTTCCTTCCACCCAGCGTTCCCCCACGTCTCCCGATAAAAATGATACCTCACTTGTGTGGGTAGGCCTAGCGCCCGTGACAGGAAATGCCCCAAAGCGCAACGTGGACACATCACAGAAAACAGACCTGTTTTTAGCAAAGTGCCTACCTGCAGATTTTGGCCTGTAGCTCAGCCGCCACCTATGGAAACCTACCAAACCTGTGCATTTCTGAAAACTAGAGACCTAGGGGAATCCAAGATGGGGTGACTTGTGTGGCTCGGACCAGGTTCTGTTACCCAGAATCCTTTGCAAACCTCAAAATTTGGCTAAAAAAATACATGTTCCTCCCATTTCTGTGGCAGAAAGTTCTGGAATCTGAGAGGAGCCACGAATTTCCTTCCACCCAGTGTTCCCCCACGTCTCCCGATAAAAATGATACCTCACTTGTGTGGGTAGGCCTAGCGCCCGTGACAGGAAACGCCCCAAAGCGCAACGTGGAAACAGCCAAATTGGTGGAGGAAAACAGAGGTGTTTTTGCAAAGTGCCTACCTGTAGATTTTGGCCTGTAGCTCAGCCGCCACATAGGGAAACCTACCAAACCTGTGCATTTCTGAAAACTAGAGACCTAGGGGAATCCAAGATGGGGTGACTTGTGTGGCTCGGACCAGGTTCTGTTACCCAGAATCCTTTGCAAACCTCAAAATATGGCTTAAAAAACACATGTTCCTCACATTTCTGTGGCAGAAAGTTCTGGAATCTGACAGGAGCCACGAATTTCCTTCCACCCAGCGTTCCCCCATGTCTCCCGATAAAAATGATACCTCACTTGTGTGGGTAGGCCTAGCGCCCGTGACAGGAAATGCCCCAAAGCGCAACGTGGACACATCACAGAAAACAGACCTGTTTTTAGCAAAGTGCCTACCTGCAGATTTTGGCCTGTAGCTCAGCCGCCACCTAGGGAAACCTACCAAACCTGTGCATTTCTGAAAACTAGAGACCTAGGGGAATCCAAGATGGGGTGACTTGTGTGGCTCGGACCAGGTTCTGTTACCCAGAATCCTTTGCAAACCTCAAAATTTGGCTAAAAAAACACATTTTCCTCACATTTCTGTGGCATAAAGTTCTGGAATCTGAGAGGACCCACGAATTTCATTCCACCCAGCGTTTCCCCACGTCTCCCGATAAAAATGATACCTCACTTGTGTGGGTAGGCCTAGCGCCCGTGACAGGAAATGCCCCAAAGCGCAACGTGGACACATCACAGAAAACAGACCTGTTTTTAGCAAAGTGCCTACCTGCAGATTTTGGCCTGTAGCTCAGCCGCCACCTAGGGAAACCTACCAAACCTGTGCATTTCTGAAAACTAGAGACCTAGGGGAATCCAAGATGGGGTGACTTGTGTGGCTCGGACCAGGTTCTGTTACCCAGAATCCTTTGCAAACCTCAAAATTTGGCTAAAAAAACACATGTTCCTCACATTTCTGTGGCAGAAAGTTCTGGAATCTGAGAGGAGCCACGAATTTCCTTCCACCCAGCGTTCCCCCACGTCTCCCGATAAAAATGATACCTCACTTGTGTGGGTAGGCCTAGCGCCCGTGACAGGAAACGCCCCAAAGCGCAACGTGGACACAGCCAAATTGGTGGAGGAAAACAGAGGTGTTTTTTGCAAAGTGCCTACCTGTAGATTTTGGCCTGTAGCTCAGCCGCCACATAGGGAAACCTACCAAACCTGTGCATTTCTGAAAACTAGAGACCTAGGGGAATCCAAGATGGGGTGACTTGTGTGGCTCGGACAAGGTTCTGTTACCCAGAATCCTTTGCAAACCTCAAAATATGGCTAAAAAAACACATGTTCCTCACATTTCTGTGGCAGAAAGTTCTGGAATCTGACAGGAGCCACGTATTTCCTTCCACCCAGCGTTCCCCCACGTCTCCCGATAAAAATGATACCTCACTTGTGTGGGTAGGCCTAGCGCCCGTGACAGGAAATGCCCCAAAGCGCAACGTGGACACATCACAGAAAACAGACCTGTTTTTAGCAAAGTGCCTACCTGCAGATTTTGGCCTGTAGCTCAGCCGCCACCTAGGGAAACCTACCAAACCTGTGCATTTCTGAAAACTAGAGACCTAGGGGAATCCAAGATGGGGTGACTTGTGTGGCTCGGACCAGGTTCTGTTACCCAGAATCCTTTGCAAACATCAAAATTTGGCTAAAAAAACACATGTTCCTCACATTTCTGTGGCAGAAAGTTCTGGAATCTGAGAGGAGCCACAAATTTCCTTCCACCCAGCGTTCCCCCACGTCTCCCGATAAAAATTATACCTCACTTGTGTGGGTAGGCCTAGCGCCCGTGACAGGAAATGCCCCAAAGCACAACGTGGACACATCACAGAAAACAGACCTGTTTTTAGCAAAGTGCCTACCTGCAGATTTTGGCCTGTAGCTCAGCGGCCACATAGGGAAACCTACCAAACCTGTGCATTTCTGAAAACTAGAGACCTAGGGGAATCCAAGATGGGGTGACTTGTGTGGCTCGGACCAGGTTCTGTTACCCAGAATCCTTTGCAAACCTCAAAATTTGGCTAAAAAAACACATGTTCCTTACATTTCTGTGGCAGAAAGTTCTGGAATCTGAGAGGAGCCACAAATTTCCTTCCACCCAGCGTTCCCCCACGATTCCCGATAAAAATGATACCTCACTTGTGTGGGTAGGCCTAGCGCCCGTGACAGGAAATGCCCCAAAGCGCAACGTGGACACAGCCAAATTGGTGAAGGAAAACAGAGGTGTTTTTTGCAAAGTGCCTACCTGTAGATTTTGGCCTGTAGCTCAGCCGCCACATAGGGAAACCTACCAAACCTGTGCATTTCTGAAAACTAGAGACCTAGGGGAATCCAAGATGGGGTGACTTGTGTGGCTCGGACCAGGTTCTGTTACCCAGAATCCTTTGCAAACCTCAAAATGTGGCTAAAAAAACACATGTTCCTCACATTTCTGTGGCAGAAAGTTCTGGAATCTGAGAGGAGCCACGAATTTCCTTCCACCCAGCGTTCCCCCACGTATCCCGATAAAAATGATACCTCACTTGTGTGGGTTGGCCTAGCGCGCGTGACAGGAAACGCCCCAAAGCGCAACGTGGACACAGCCAAATTGGTGAAGGAAAACAGAGGTGTTTTTTGCAAAGTGCCTACCTGTAGATTTTGGCCTGTAGCTCAGCCGCCACATAGGGAAACCTACCAAACCTGTGCATTTCTGAAAACTAGAGACCTAGGGGAATCCAAGATGGGGTGACTTGTGTGGCTCGGACCAGGTTCTGTTACCCAGAATCCTTCGCAAACCTCAAAATGTGTCTAAAAAAACACATGTTCCTCACATTTCTGTGGCAGAAAGTTCTGGAATCTGAGAGGAGCCACGAATTTCCTTCCACCCAGCGTTCCCCCACGTATCCCGATAAAAATGATACCTCACTTGTGTGGGTAGGCCTAGCGCCCGTGACAGGAAACGCCCCAAAGCGCACCGTGGACACAGCCAAATTGGTGAAGGAAAACAGAGGTGTTTTTTGCAAAGTGCCTACCTGTAGATTTTGGCCTGTAGATCAGCCGCCACATAGGGAAACCTACCAAACCTGTGCATTTCTGAAAACTAGAGACCTAGGGGAATCCAAGATGGGGTGACTTGTGTGGCTCGGACCAGGTTCTGTTACCCAGAATCCTTTGCAAACCTCAAAATTTGGCTAAAAAAACACATGTTCCTCACATTACTGTGGCAGAAAGTTCTGGAATCTGACAGGAGCCACGAATTTCCTTCCACCCAGCGTTCCCCCACGTCTCCCGATAAAAATGATACCTCACTTGTGTGGGTAGGCCTAGCGCCCGTGACAGGAAATGCCCCAAAGCGCAACGTGGACACATCACAGAAAACAGACCTGTTTTTAGCAAAGTGCCTACCTGCAGATTTTGGCCTGTAGCTCAGCCGCCACCTAGGGAAACCTACCAAACCTGTGCATTTCTGAAAACTAGAGACCTAGGGGAATCCAAGATGGGGTGACTTGTGTGGCTCGGACCAGGTTCTGTTACCCAGAATCCTTTGCAAACATCAAAATTTGGCTAAAAAAACACATGTTCCTCACATTTCTGTGGCAGAAAGTTCTGGAATCTGAGAGGAGCCACAAATTTCCTTCCACCCAGCGTTCCCCCATGTCTCCCGATAAAAATGATACCTCACTTGTGTGGGTAGGCCTAGCGCCCGTGACAGGAAATGCCCCAAAGCGCAACGTGGACACCTCACAGAAAACAGACCTGTTTTTAGCAAAGTGCCTACCTGCAGATTTTGGCCTGTAGCTCAGCCGCCACATAGGGAAACCTACCAAACCTGTGCATTTCTGAAAACTAGAGACCTAGGGGAATCCAAGATGGGGTGACTTGTGTGGCTCGGACCAGGTTCTGTTACCCAGAATCCTTTGCAAACCTCAAAATTTGGCAAAAAAAACACATGTTCCTAACATTTCTGTGGTAGAAAGTTCTGGAATCTGAGAGGAGCCACGAATTTCCTTCCACCCAGCGTTCCCCCACGTCTCCCGATAAAAATGATACCTCACTTGTGTGGGTAGGCCTAGCGCCCGCGACAGGAAACGCCCCAAAGCGCAACGTGGACACATCACAGAAAACAGACCTGTTTTTAGCAAAGTGCCTACCTGCAGATTTTGGCCTGTAGCTCAGCCGCCACCAAGGGAAACCTACCAAACCTGTGCATTTCTGAAAACTAGAGACCTAGGGGAATCCAAGATGGGGTGACTTGTGTGGCTCGGACCAGGTTCTGTTACCCAGAATCCTTTGCAAACCTCAAAATGTGGCTAAAAAAACACATGCTCCTCACATTTCTGTGGCAGAAAGTTCTGGAATCTGAGAGGAGGCACGAATTTCCTTCCACCCAGCGTTCCCCCACGTATCCCGATAAAAATGATACCTCACTTGTGTGGGTTGGCCTAGCGCCCGTGACAGGAAACGCCCCAAAGCGCAACGTGGACACAGCCAAATTGGTGAAGGAAAACAGAGGTGTTTTTTGCAAAGTGCCTACCTGTAGATTTTGGCCTGTAGCTCAGCCGCCACATAGGGAAACCTACCAAACCTGTGCATTTCTGAAAACTAGAGACCTAGGGGAATCCAAGATGGGGTGACTTGTGTGGCTCGGACCAGGTTCTGTTACCCAGAATCCTTTGCAAACCTCAAAGTTTGGCTAAAAAAACACATGTTCCTCACATTTCTGTGGCAGAAAGTTCTGGAATCTGAGAGGAGCCACAAATTTCCTTCCACCCAGCGTTCCCCCACGTATCCCGATAAAAATGATACCTCACTTGTGTGGGTAGGCCTAGCGCCCGTGACAGGAAATGCCCCAAAGCGCAACGTGGACACAGCCAAATTGGTAGAGGAAAACAGAGGTGTTTTTTGCAAAGTGCCTACCTGTAGATTTTGTCATGTAGCTCAGCCGCCACATAGGGAAACCTACCAAACCTGTGCATTTCTGAAAACTAGAGACCTAGGGGAATCCAAGATGGGGTGACTTGTGTGGCTCGGACCAGGTTCTGTTACCCAGAATCCTTTGCAAACCTCAAAATATGGCTAAAAAAACACATGTTCCTCACATTTCTGTGGCAGAAAGTTCTGGAATCTGACAGGAGCCACGAATTTCCTTCCACCCAGCGTTCCCCCACGTCTCCCGATAAAAATGATACCTCACTTGTGTGGGTAGGCCTAGCGCCCGTGACAGGAAATGCCCCAAAGCGCAACGTGGACACATCACAGAAAACAGACCTGTTTTTAGCAAAGTGCCTACCTGCAGATTTTGGCCTGTAGCTCAGCCGCCACCTAGGGAAACCTACCAAACCTGTGCATTTCTGAAAACTAGAGACCTAGGGGAATCCAAGATGGGGTGACTTGTGTGGCTCGGACCAGGTTCTGTTACCCAGAATCCTTTGCAAACATCAAAATTTGGCTAAAAAAACAAATGTTCCTCACATTTCTGTGGCAGAAAGTTCTGGAATCTGAGAGGAGCCACAAATTTCCTTCCACCCAGCGTTCCCCCACGTCTCCCGATAAAAATTATACCTCACTTGTGTGGGTAGGCCTAGCGCCCGTGACAGGAAATGCCCCAAAGCGCAACGTGGACACATCACAGAAAACAGACCTGTTTTTAGCAAAGTGCCTACCTCCAGATTTTGGCCTGTAGCTCAGCCGCCACATAGGGAAACCTACCAAACCTGTGCATTTCTGAAAACTAGAGACCTAGGGGAATCCAAGATGGGGTGACTTGTGTGGCTCGGACCAGGTTCTGTTACCCAGAATCCTTTGCAAACCTCAAAATTTGGCTAAAAAAACACATGTTCCTCACATTTCTGTGGCAGAAAGTTCTGGAATCTGAGAGGAGCCACAAATTTCCTTCCACCCAGCGTTCCCCCACGTATCCCGATAAAAATGATACCTCACTTGTGTGGGTAGGCCTAGCGCCCGTGACAGGAAATGCCCCAAAGCGCAACGTGGACACAGCCAAATTGGTAGAGGAAAACAGAGGTGTTTTTTGCAAAGTGCCTACCTGTAGATTTTGGCATGTAGCTCAGCCGCCACATAGGGAAACCTACCAAACCTGTGCATTTCTGAAAACTAGAGACCTAGGGGAATCCAAGATGGGGTGACTTGTGTGGCTCGGACCAGGTTCTGTTACCCAGAATCCTTTGCAAACCTCAAAATATGGCTAAAAAAACACATGTTCCTCACATTTCTGTGGCAGAAAGTTCTGGAATCTGACAGGAGCCACGAATTTCCTTCCACCCAGCGTTCCCCCACGTCTCCCGATAAAAATGATACCTCACTTGTGTGGGTAGGCCTAGCGCCCGTGACAGGAAATGCCCCAAAGCGCAACGTGGACACATCACAGAAAACAGACCTGTTTTTAGCAAAGTGCCTACCTGCAGATTTTGGCCTGTAGCTCAGCCGCCACCTAGGGAAACCTACCAAACTTGTGCATTTCTGAAAACTAGAGACCTAGGGGAATCCAAGATGGGGTGACTTGTGTGGCTCGGACCAGGTTCTGTTACCCAGAAT
Organism: Pleurodeles waltl; assembly: GCF_031143425.1. Taxonomy (NCBI): domain Eukaryota; kingdom Metazoa; phylum Chordata; class Amphibia; order Caudata; family Salamandridae; genus Pleurodeles; species Pleurodeles waltl. The sequence goes on along the minus strand of NC_090447.1, from coordinate 626,198,782 downwards.
CCTTTGCAAACCTCAAAATTTGGCTAAAAAAACACATCGTCCTCACATTTCTGTGGCAGAAAGTTCTGGAATCTGAGAGGAGCCACAAATTTCCTTCCACCCAGCGTTCCCCCACGTCTCCCGATAAAAATGATACCTCACTTGGGTGGGTAGGCCTAGCGCCCGTGACAGGAAATGCCCCAAAGCGCAACGTGGACACAGCCAAATTGGTGAAGGAAAACAGAGGTGTTTTTTGCAAAGTGCCTACCTGTAGATTTTGGCCTGTAGCTCAGCCGCCACATAGGGAAACCTACCAAACCTGTGCATTTCTGAAAACTAGAGACCTAGGGGAATCCAAGATGGGGTGACTTGTGTGGCTCGGACCAGGTTCTGTTACCCAGAATCCTTTGCAAACCTCAAAATGTGGCTAAAAAAACACATGTTCCTCACATTTCTGTGGCAGAAAGTTCTGGAATCTGAGAGGAGCCACGAATTTCCTTCCACCCAGCGTTCCCCCACGTATCCCGATAAAAATGATACCTCACTTGTGTGGGTTGGCCTAGCGCCTGTGACAGGAAACGCCCCAAAGCGCAACGTGGACACAGCCAAATTGGTGAAGGAAAACAGAGGTGTTTTTTGCAAAGTGCCTACCTGTAGATTTTGGCCTGTAGCTCAGCCGCCACATAGGGAAACCTACCAAACCTGTGCATTTCTGAAAACTAGAGACCTAGGGGAATCCAAGATGGGGTGACTTGTGTGGCTCGGACCAGGTTCTGTTACCCAGAATCCTTTGCAAACCTCAAAATGTGTCTAAAAAAACACATGTTCCTCACATTTCTGTGGCAGAAAGTTCTGGAATCTGAGAGGAGCCACGAATTTCCTTCCACCCAGCGTTCCCCCACGTATCCCGATAAAAATGATACCTCACTTGTGTGGGTAGGCCTAGCGCCCGTGACAGGAAACGCCCCAAAGCGCAACGTGGACACAGCCAAATTGGTGAAGGAAAACAGAGGTGTTTTTTGCAAAGTGCCTACCTGTAGATTTTGGCCTGTAGCTCAGCCGCCACATAGGGAAACCTACCAAACCTGTGCATTTCTGAAAACTAGAGACCTAGGGGAATCCAAGATGGGGTGACTTGTGTGGCTCGGACCAGGTTCTGTTACCCAGAATCCTTTGCAAACCTCAACATTTGGCTAAAAAAACACATGTTTCTCACATTTCTGTGGCAGAAAGTTCTGGAATCTGACAGGAGCCACGAATTTCCTTCCACCCAGCGTTCCCCCACGTCTCCCGATAAAAATGATACCTCACTTGTGTGGGTAGGCCTAGCGCCCGTGACAGGAAATGCCCCAAAGCGCAACGTGGACACATCACAGAAAACAGACCTGTTTTTAGCAAAGTGCCTACCTGCAGATTTTGGCCTGTAGCTCAGCCGCCACCTAGGGAAACCTACCAAACCTGTGCATTTCTGAAAACTAGAGACCTAGGGGAATCCAAGATGGGGTGACTTGTGTGGCTCGGACCAGGTTCTGTTACCCAGAATCCTTTGCAAACATCAAAATTTGGCTAAAAAAACACATGTTCCTCACATTTCTGTGGCAGAAAGTTCTGGAATCTGAGAGGAGCCACAAATTTCCTTCCACCCAGCGTTACCCCACGTCTCTCGATAAAAATGATACCTCACTTGTGTGGGTAGGCCTAGCGCCCGTGACAGGAAATGCCCCAAAGCGCAACGTGGACACATCACAGAAAACAGACCTGTTTTTAGCAAAGTGCCTACCTGCAGATTTTGGCCTGTAGCTCAGCCGCCACATAGGGAAACCTACCAAACCTGTGCATTTCTGAAAACTAGAGACCTAGGGGAATCCAAGATGGGGTGACTTGTGTGGCTCGGACCAGGTTCTGTTACCCAGAATCCTTTGCAAACCTCAAAATGTGTCTAAAAAACACATGTTCCTCACATTTCTGTGGCAGAAAGTTCTGGAATCTGAGAGGAGCCACGAATTTCCTTCCACCCAGCGTTCCCCCACGTATCCCGATAAAAATGATACCTCACTTGTGTGGGTTGGCCTAGCGCCCGTGACAGGAAACGCCCCAAAGCGCAACGTGGACACAGCCAAATTGGTGGAGGAAAACAGAGGTGTTTTTTGAAAAGTGCCTACCTGTAGATTTTGGCCTGTAGCTCAGCCGCCACATAGGGAAACCTACCAAACCTGTGCATTTCTGAAAACTAGAGACCTAGGGGAATCCAAGATGGGGTGACTTGTGTGGCTCGGACCAGGTTCTGTTACCCAGAATCCTTTGCAAACCTCAAAATTTGGCTAAAAAAACACATGTTCCTCACATTTCTGTGGCAGAAAGTTCTGGAATCTGAGAGGAGCCACAAATTTCCTTCCACCCAGCGTTCCCCCACGTATCCCGATAAAAATGATACCTCACTTGTGTGGGTAGGCCTAGCGCCCGTGACAGGAAATGCCCCAAAGCGCAACGTGGACACAGCCAAATTGGTAGAGGAAAACAGAGGTGTTTTTTGCAAAGTGCCTACCTGTAGATTTTGGCCTGTAGCTCAGCCGCCACATAGGGAAACCTACCAAACCTGTGCATTTCTGAAAACTAGAGACCTAGGGAAATCCAAGATGGGGTGACTTGTGTGTCTCGGACCAGGTTCTGTTACCCAGAATCCTTTGCAAACATCAAAATTTGGCTAAAAAAACACATGTTCCTCACATTTCTGTGGCAGAAAGTTCTGGAATCTGAGAGGAGCCACAAATTTCCTTCCACCCAGCGTTCCCCCACGTCTCCCGATAAAAATTATACCTCACTTGTGTGGGTAGGCCTAGCGCCCGTGACAGGAAATGCCCCAAAGTGCAACGTGGACACATCACAGAAAACAGACCTGTTTTTAGCAAAGTGCCTACCTGCAGATTTTGGCCTGTAGCTCAGCCGCCACATAGGGAAACCTACCAAACCTGTGCATTTCTGAAAACTAGAGACCTAGGGGAATCCAAGATGGGGTGACTTGTGTGGCTCGGACCAGGTTCTGTTACCCAGAATCCTTTGCAAACCTCAAAATTTGGCTAAAAAAACACATCGTCCTCACATTTCTGTGGCAGAAAGTTCTGGAATCTGAGAGGAGCCACAAATTTCCTTCCACCCAGCGTTCCCCCACGTCTCCCGATAAAAATGATGCCTCACTTGGGTGGGTAGGCCTAGCGCCCGTGACAGGAAATGCCCCAAAGCGCAACGTGGACACAGCCAAATTGGTGAAGGAAAACAGAGGTGTTTTTTGCAAAGTGCCTACCTGTAGATTTTGGCCTGTAGCTCAGCCGCCACATAGGGAAACCTACCAAACCTGTGCATTTCTGAAAACTAGAGACCTAGGGGAATCCAAGATGGGGTGACTTGTGTGGCTCGGACCAGGTTCTGTTACCCAGAATCCTTTGCAAACCTCAAAATGTGGCAAAAAAAACACATGTTCCTCACATTTCTGTGGCAGAAAGTTCTGGAATCTGAGAGGAGCCACGAATTTCCTTCCACCCAGCGTTCCCCCACGTATCCCGATAAAAATGATACCTCACTTGTGTGGGTTGGCCTAGCGCCTGTGACAGGAAACGCCCCAAAGCGCAACGTGGACACAGCCAAATTGGTGAAGGAAAACAGAGGTGTTTTTTGCAAAGTGCCTACCTGTAGATTTTGGCCTGTAGCTCAGCCGCCACATAGGGAAACCTACCAAACCTGTGCATTTCTGAAAACTAGAGACCTAGGGGAATCCAAGATAGGGTGACTTGTGTGGCTCGGACCAGGTTCTGTTACCCAGAATCCTTTGCAAACCTCAAAATGTGTCTAAAAAAACATATGTTCCTCACATTTCTGTGGCAGAAAGTTCTGGAATCTGAGAGGAGCCACGAATTTCCTTCCACCCAGCGTTCCCCCACGTATCCCGATAAAAATGATACCTCACTTGTGTGGGTAGGCCTAGCGCCCGTGACAGGAAACGCCCCAAAGCGCAACGTGGACACAGCCAAATTGGTGAAGGAAAACAGAGGTGTTTTTTGCAAAGTGCCTACCTGTAGATTTTGGCCTGTAGCTCAGCCGCCACATAGGGAAACCTACCAAACCTGTGCATTTCTGAAAACTAGAGACCTAGGGGAATCCAAGATGGGGTGACTTGTGTGGCTCGGACCAGGTTCTGTTACCCAGAATCCTTTGCAAACCTCAACATTTGGCTAAAAAAACACATGTTTCTCACATTTCTGTGGCAGAAAGTTCTGGAATCTGACAGGAGCCACGAATTTCCTTCCACCCAGCGTTCCCCCACGTCTCCCGATAAAAATGATACCTCACTTGTGTGGGTAGGCCTAGCGCCCGTGACAGGAAATGCCCCAAAGCGCAACGTGGACACATCACAGAAAACAGACCTGTTTTTAGCAAAGTGCCTACCTGCAGATTTTGGCCTGTAGCTCAGCCGCCACCTAGGGAAACCTACCAAACCTGTGCATTTCTGAAAACTAAAGACCTAGGGGAATCCAAGATGGGGTGACTTGTGTGGCTCGGACCAGGTTCTGTTACCCAGAATCCTTTGCAAACATCAAAATTTGGCTAAAAAAACACATGTTCCTCACATTTCTGTGGCAGAAAGTTCTGGAATCTGAGAGGAGCCACAAATTTCCTTCCACCCAGCGTTCCCCCACGTCTCCCGATAAAAATTATACCTCACTTGTGTGGGTAGGCCTAGCGCCCGTGACAGGAAATGCCCCAAAGTGCAACGTGGACACATCACAGAAAACAGACCTGTTTTTAGCAAAGTGCCTACCTGCAGATTTTGGCCTGTAGCTCAGCCGCCACATAGGGAAACCTACCAAACCTGTGCATTTCTGAAAACTAGAGACCTAGGGGAATCCAAGATGGGGTGACTTGTGTGGCTCGGACCAGGTTCTGTTACCCAGAATCCTTTGCAAACCTCAAAATTTGGCTAAAAAAACACATCGTCCTCACATTTCTGTGGCAGAAAGTTCTGGAATCTGAGAGGAGCCACAAATTTCCTTCCACCCAGCGTTCCCCCACGTCTCCCGATAAAAATGATGCCTCACTTGGGTGGGTAGGCCTAGCGCCCGTGACAGGAAATGCCCCAAAGCGCAACGTGGACACAGCCAAATTGGTGAAGGAAAACAGAGGTGTTTTTTGCAAAGTGCCTACCTGTAGATTTTGGCCTGTAGCTCAGCCGCCACATAGGGAAACCTACCAAACCTGTGCATTTCTGAAAACTAGAGACCTAGGGGAATCCAAGATGGGGTGACTTGTGTGGCTCGGACCAGGTTCTGTTACCCAGAATCCTTTGCAAACCTCAAAATGTGGCTAAAAAAACACATGTTCCTCACATTTCTGTGGCAGAAAGTTCTGGAATCTTAGAGGAGCCACGAATTTCCTTCCACCCAGCGTTCCCCCACGTATCCCGATAAAAATGATACCTCACTTGTGTGGGTTGGCCTAGCGCCTGTGACAGGAAACGCCCCAAAGCGCAACGTGGACACAGCCAAATTGGTGAAGGAAAACAGAGGTGTTTTTTGCAAAGTGCCTACCTGTAGATTTTGGCCTGTAGCTCAGCCGCCACATAGGGAAACCTACCAAACCTGTGCATTTCTGAAAACTAGAGACCTAGGGGAATCCAAGATGGGGTGACTTGTGTGGCTCGGACCAGGTTCTGTTACCCAGAATCCTTTGCAAACCTCAAAATGTGTCTAAAAAAACACATGTTCCTCACATTTCTGTGGCAGAAAGTTCTGGAATCTGAGAGGAGCCACGAATTTCCTTCCACCCAGCGTTCCCCCACGTATCCCGATAAAAATGATACCTCACTTGTGTGGGTAGGCCTAGCGCCCGTGACAGGAAACGCCCCAAAGCGCAACGTGGACACAGCCAAATTGGTGAAGGAAAACAGAGGTGTTTTTTGCAAAGTGCCTACCTGTAGATTTTGGCCTGTAGCTCAGCCGCCACATAGGGAAACCTACCAAACCTGTGCATTTCTGAAAACTAGAGACCTAGGGGAATCCAAGATGGGGTGACTTGTGTGGCTCGGACCAGGTTCTGTTACCCAGAATCCTTTGCAAACCTCAACATTTGGCTAAAAAAACACATGTTTCTCACATTTCTGTGGCAGAAAGTTCTGGAATCTGACAGGAGCCACGAATTTCCTTCCACCCAGCGTTCCCCCACGTCTCCCGATAAAAATGATACCTCACTTGTGTGGGTAGGCCTAGCGCCCGTGACAGGAAATGCCCCAAAGCGCAACGTGGACACATCACAGAAAACAGACCTGTTTTTAGCAAAGTGCCTACCTGCAGATTTTGGCCTGTAGCTCAGCCGCCACCTAGGGAAACCTACCAAACCTGTGCATTTCTGAAAACTAGAGACCTAGGGGAATCCAAGATGGGGTGACTTGTGTGGCTCGGACCAGGTTCTGTTACCCAGAATCCTTTGCAAACATCAAAATTTGGCTAAAAAAACACATGTTCCTCACATTTCTGTGGCAGAAAGTTCTGGAATCTGAGAGGAGCCACAAATTTCCTTCCACCCAGCGTTACCCCACGTCTCTCGATAAAAATGATACCTCACTTGTGTGGGTAGGCCTAGCGCCCGTGACAGGAAATGCCCCAAAGCGCAACGTGGACACATCACAGAAAACAGACCTGTTTTTAGCAAAGTGCCTACCTGCAGATTTTGGCCTGTAGCTCAGCCGCCACATAGGGAAACCTACCAAACCTGTGCATTTCTGAAAACTAGAGACCTAGGGGAATCCAAGATGGGGTGACTTGTGTGGCTCGGACCAGGTTCTGTTACCCAGAATCCTTTGCAAACCTCAAAATGTGTCTAAAAAACACATGTTCCTCACATTTCTGTGGCAGAAAGTTCTGGAATCTGAGAGGAGCCACGAATTTCCTTCCACCCAGCGTTCCCCCACGTATCCCGATAAAAATGATACCTCACTTGTGTGGGTTGGCCTAGCGCCCGTGACAGGAAACGCCCCAAAGCGCAACGTGGACACAGCCAAATTGGTGAAGGAAAACAGAGGTGTTTTTTGCAAAGTGCCTACCTGTAGATTTTGGCCTGTAGCTCAGCCGCCACATAGGGAAACCTACCAAACCTGTGCATTTCTGAAAACTAGAGACGTAGGGGAATCCAAGATGGGGTGACTTGTGTGGCTCGGACCAGGTTCTGTTACCCAGAATCCTTTGCAAACCTCAAAATGTGTCTAAAAAAACACATGTTCCTCATATTTCTGTGGCAGAAAGTTCTGGAATCTGAGAAGAGCCACGAATTTCCTTCCACCCAGCGTTCCCCCACGTATCCCGATAAAAATGATACCTCACTTGTGTGGGTAGGCCTAGCGCCCGTGACAGGAAACGCCCCAAAGCGCAACGTGGACACAGCCAAATTGGTGGAGGAAAACAGAGGTGTTTTTTGAAAAGTGCCTACCTGTAGATTTTGGCCTGTAGCTCAGCCGCCACATAGGGAAACCTACCAAACCTGTGCATTTCTGAAAACTAGAGACCTAGGGGAATCCAAGATGGGGTGACTTGTGTGGCTCGGACCAGGTTCTGTTACCCAGAATCATTTGCAAACCTCAAAATTTGGCTAAAAAAACACATGTTCCTCACATTTCTGTGGCAGAAAGTTCTGGAATCTGAGAGGACCCACGAATTTCCTTCCACCCAGCGTTTCCCCACGTCTCCCAATAAAAATGATACCTCACTTGTGTGGGTAGGCCTAGCGCCCGTGACAGGAAATGCCCCAAAGCGCAACGTGGACACATCACAGAAAACAGACCTGTTTTTAGCAAAGTGCCTACCTGCAGATTTTGGCCTGTAGCTCAGCTGCCACCTAGGGAAACCTACCAAACCTGTGCATTTCTGAAAACTAGAGACATAGGGGAATCCAAGATGGGGTGACTTGTGTGGCTGGGACCAGGTTCTGTTACCCAGAATCCTTTGCAAACCTCAAAATTTGGCTAAAAAAACACAAGTTCCTCATATTTCTGTGGCAGAAAGTTCTGGAATCTGAGAGGAGCCACAAATTTCCTTCCACCCAGCGTTCCCCCACATCTCCCGATAAAAATGATACCTCACTTGTGTGGGTAGGCCTAGCGCCCGTGACAGGAAATGCCCCAAAGCGCAACGTGGACACATCACAGAAAACAGACCTGTTTTTAGCAAAGTGCCTACCTGCAGATTTTGGCCTGTAGCTCAGCCGCCACATAGGGAAACCTACCAAACCTGTGCATTTCTGAAAACTAGAGACCTAGGGGAATCCAAGATGGGGTGACTTGTGTGGCTCGGACCAGGTTCTGTTACCCAGAATCCTTTGCAAACCTCAAAATTTGGCTAAAAAAACACATGTTCCTCACATTTCTGTGGCAGAAAGTTCTGGAATCTGAGAGGAGCCACGAATTTCCTTCCACCCAGCGTTCCCCCACGTCTCCCGATAAAAATGATAGCTCACTTGTGTGGGTAGGCCTAGCGCCCGTGACAGGAAATGCCCCAAAGCGCAACGTGGACACATCACAGAAAACAGACCTGTTTTTAGCAAAGTGCCTACCTGCAGATTTTGGCCTGTAGCTCAGCCGCCACCAAGGGAAACCTACCAAACCTGTGCATTTCTGAAAACTAGAGACCTAGGGGAATCCAAGATGGGGTGACTTGTGTGGCTCGGACCAGGTTCTGTTACCCAGAATCCTTTGCAAACCTCAAAATGTGGCTAAAAAAACACATGCTCCTCACATTTCTGTGGCAGAAAGTTCTGGAATCTGAGAGGAGCCACGAATTTCCTTCCACCCAGCGTTCCCCCACGTATCCCGATAAAAATGATACCTCACTTGTGTGGGTTGGCCTAGCGCCCGTGACAGGAAACGCCCCAAAGCGCAACATGGACACAGCCAAATTGGTGAAGGAAAACAGAGGTGTTTTTTGCAAAGTGCCTACCTGTAGATTTTGGCCTGTAGCTCAGCCGCCACATAGGGAAACCTACCAAACCTGTGCATTTCTGAAAACTAGAGACGTAGGGGAATCCAAGATGGGGTGACTTGTGTGGCTCGGACCAGGTTCTGTTACCCAGAATCCTTTGCAAACCTCAAAATGTGTCTAAAAAAACACATGTTCCTCACATTTCTGTGGCAGAAAGTTCTGGAATCTGAGAAGAGCCACGAATTTCCTTCCACCCAGCGTTCCCCCACGTATCCCGATAAAAATGATACCTCACTTGTGTGGGTAGGCCTAGCGCCCGTGACAGGAAACGCCCCAAAGCGCAACGTGGACACAGCCAAATTGGTGGAGGAAAACAGAGGTGTTTTTTGAAAAGTGCCTACCTGTAGATTTTGGCCTGTAGCTCAGCCGCCACATAGGGAAACCTACCAAACCTGTGCATTTCTGAAAACTAGAGACCTAGGGGAATCCAAGATGGGGTGACTTGTGTGGCTCGGACCAGGTTCTGTTACCCAGAATCATTTGCAAACCTCAAAATTTGGCTAAAAAAACATGTTCCTCACATTTCTGTGGCAGAAAGTTCTGGAATCTGAGAGGACCCACGAATTTCCTTCCACCCAGCGTTTCCCCACGTCTCCCAATAAAAATGATACCTCACTTGTGTGGGTAGGCCTAGCGCCCGTGACAGGAAATGCCCCAAAGCGCAACGTGGACACATCACAGAAAACAGACCTGTTTTTAGCAAAGTGCCTACCTGCAGATTTTGGCCTGTAGCTCAGCTGCCACCTAGGGAAACCTACCAAACCTGTGCATTTCTGAAAACTAGAGACATAGGGGAATCCAAGATGGGGTGACTTGTGTGGCTGGGACCAGGTTCTGTTACCCAGAATCCTTTGCAAACCTCAAAATTTGGCTAAAAAAACACAAGTTCCTCACATTTCTGTGGCAGAAAGTTCTGGAATCTGAGAGGAGCCACAAATTTCCTTCCACCCAGCGTTCCCCCACATCTCCCGATAAAAATGATACCTCACTTGTGTGGGTAGGCCTAGCGCCCGTGACAGGAAATGCCCCAAAGCGCAACGTGGACACATCACAGAAAACAGACCTGTTTTTAGCAAAGTGCCTACCTGCAGATTTTGGCCTGTAGCTCAGCCGCCACATAGGGAAACCTACCAAACCTGTGCATTTCTGAAAACTAGAGACCTAGGGGAATCCAAGATGGGGTGACTTGTGTGGCTCGGACCAGGTTCTGTTACCCAGAATCCTTTGCAAACCTCAAAATTTGGCTAAAAAAATACATGTTCCTCACATTTCTGTGGCAGAAAGTTCTGGAATCTGAGAGGAGCCACGAATTTCCTTCCACCCAGCGTTCCCCCACGTCTCCCGATAAAAATGATAGCTCACTTGTGTGGGTAGGCCTAGCGCCCGTGACAGGAAATGCCCCAAAGCGCAACGTGGACACATCACAGAAAACAGACCTGTTTTTAGCAAAGTGCCTACCTGCAGATTTTGGCCTGTAGCTCAGCCGCCACCAAGGGAAACCTACCAAACCTGTGCATTTCTGAAAACTAGAGACCTAGGGGAATCCAAGATGGGGTAACTTGTGTGGCTCGGACCAGGTTCTGTTACCCAGAATCCTTTGCAAACCTCAAAATTTGGCTAAAAAAACACATGTTCCTAACATTTCTGTGGCAGAAAGTTCTGGAATCTGAGAGGAGCCACGAATTTCCTTCCACTCAGCGTTCCCCCACGTCTCCTGATAAAAATGATACCTCACTTGTGTGGGTAGGCCTAGCGCCCGCGACAGGAAACGCCCCAAAGCGCAACGTGGACACATCACAGAAAACAGACCTGTTTTTAGCAAAGTGCCTACCTGCAGATTTTGGCCTGTAGCTCAGCCGCCACCAAGGGAAACCTACCAAACCTGTGCATTTCTGAAAACTAGAGACCTAGGGGAATCCAAGATGGGGTGACTTGTGTGGCTGGGACCAGGTTCTGTTACCCAGAATCCTTTGCAAACCTCAAAATATGGCTAAAAAAACACAAGTTCCTCACATTTCTGTGGCAGAAAGTTCTGGAATCTGAGAGGAGCCACGAATTTCCTTCCACCCAGCGTTCCCCCACGTATCCCGATAAAAATGATACCTCACTTGTGTCGGTTGGCCTAGCGCCCGTGACAGGAAACGCCCCAAAGCGCAACGTGGACACAGCCAAATTGGTGAAGGAAAACAGAGGTGTTTTTTGCAAAGTGCCTACCTGTAGATTTTGGCCTGTAGATCAGACGCCACATAGGGAAACCTACCAAACCTGTGCATTTCTGAAAACTAGAGACCTAGGGGAATCCAAGATGGGGTGACTTGTGTGGCTCGGACCAGGTTCTGTTACCCAGAATCCTTTGCAAACATCAAAATTTGGCTAAAAAAACACATGTTCCTCACATTTCTGTGGCAGAAAGTTCTGGAATCTGAGAGGAGCCACAAATTTCCTTCCACCCAGCATTCCCCCACGTATCCCGATAAAAATGATACCTCACTTGTGTGGGTAGGCCTAGCGCCCGTGACAGGAAACGCCCCAAAGCGCAACGTGGACACAGCCAAATTGGTGGAGGAAAACAGAGGTGTTTTTTGCAAAGTGCCTACCTGTAGATTTTGGCCTGTAGCTCAGCCGCCACATAGGGAAACCTACCAAACCTGTGCATTTCTGAAAACTAGAGACCTAGGGGAATCCAAGATGGGGTGACTTGTGTGGCTCGGACCAGGTTCTGTTACCCAGAATCCTTTGCAAACCTCAAAATTTGGCTAAAAAAACACATGTTCCTCACATTTCTGTGGCAGAAAGTTCTGGAATCTGAGAGGACCCACGAATTTCCTTCCACCCAGCGTTTCCCCACGTCTCCCGATAAAAATGATACCTCACTTGTGTGGGTAGGCCTAGCGCCCGTGACAGGAAATGCCCCAAAGCGCAACGTGGACACATCACAGAAAACAGACCTGTTTTTAGCAAAGTGCCTACCTGCAGATTTTGGCCTGTAGCTCAGCTGCCACCTAGGGAAACCTACCAAACCCGTACATTTCTGAAAACTAGCGACCTAGGGGAATCCAAGATGGGGTGACTTGTGTGGCTGGGACCAGGTTCTGTTACCCAGAATCCTTTGCAAACCTCAAAATATGGCTAAAAAAACACAAGTTCCTCACATTTCTGTGGCAGAAAGTTCTGGAATCTGAGAGGAGCCACGAATTTCCTTCCACCCAGCGTTCCCCCACGTCTCCCGATAAAAATGATAGCTCACTTGTGTGGGTAGGCCTAGCGCCCGTGACAGGAAATGCCCCAAAGCGCAACGTGGACACATCACAGAAAACAGACCTGTTTTTGGCAAAGTGCCTACCTGCAGATTTTGGCCTGTAGCTCAGCCGCCACCAAGGGAAACCTACCAAACCTGTGCATTTCTGAAAACTAGAGACCTAGGGGAATCCAAGATGGGGTGACTTGTGTGGCTCGGACCAGGTTCTGTTACCCAGAATCCTTTGCAAACCTCAAAATTTGGCTAAAAAAACACATGTTCCTAACATTTCTGTGGCAGAAAGTTCTGGAATCTGAGAGGAGCCACGAATTTCCTTCCACCCAGCGTTCCCCCACGTCTCCCGATAAAAATGATACCTCACTTGTGTGGGTAGGCCTAGCGCCCGCGACAGGAAACGCCCCAAAGCGCAACGTGGACACATCACAAAAAACACACCTGTTTTTAGCAAAGTGCCTACCTGCAGATTTTGGCCTGTAGCTCAGCCGCCACATAGGGAAACCTACCAAACCTGTGCATTTCTGAAAACTAGAGACCTAGGGGAATCCAATATGGGGTGACTTGTGTGGCTCGGACCAGGTTCTGTTACCCAGAATTCTTTGCAAACCTCAAAATTTGGCAAACAAAAACACATGTTCCTCACATTTCTGTGGCAGAAAGTTCTGGAATCTGAGAGGAGCCACGAATTTCCTTCCACCCAGCGTTCCCCCACGTCTCCCGATAAAAATGATAGCTCACTTGTGTGGGTAGGCCTAGCGCCCGTGACAGGAAATGCCCCAAAGCGCAACGTGGACACATCACAGAAAACAGACCTGTTTTTAGCAAAGTGCCTACCTGCAGATTTTGGCCTGTAGCTCAGCCGCCACCAAGGGAAACCTACCAAACCTGTGCCTTTCTGAAAACTAGAGACATAGGGGAATCCAAGATGGGGTGACTTGTGTGGCTCGGACCAGGTTCTGTTACCCAGAATCCTTTGTAAACCTCAAAATTTGGCTAAAAAAACACATGTTCCTCACATTTCTGTGGCAGAAAGTTCTGGAATCTGAGAGGAGCCACAAATTTCCTTCCACCCAGCGTTCCCCCACGTCTCCCGATAAAAATGATACCTCACTTGTGTGGGTAGGCCTAGCGCCCGTGACAGGAAATGCGCCAAAGCGCAACGTGGACACAGCCAAATTGGTGAAGGAAAACAGAGGTGTTTTTTGCAAAGTGCCTACCTGTAGATTTTGGCCTGTAGCTCAGCCGCCACATAGGGAAACCTACCAAACCTGTGCATTTCTGAAAACTAGAGACCTAGGGGAATCCAAGATGGGGTGACTTGTGTGGCTCGGACCAGGTTCTGTTACCCAGAATCCTTTGCAAACCTCAAAATGTGTCTAAAAAAACACATGTTCCTCACATTTCTGTGGCAGAAAGTTCTGGAATCTGAGAGGAGCCACGAATTTCCTTCCACCCAGCGTTCCCCCACGTATCCCGAAAAAAATGATACCTCACTTGTGTGGGTTGGCATAGCGCCCGTGACAGGAAACGCCCCAAAGCGCAACGTGGACACAGCCAAATTGGTGGAGGAAAACAGAGGTGTTTTTTGCAAAGTGCCTACCTGTAGATTTTGGCCTGTAGCTCAGCCGCCACATAGGGAAACCTACCAAACCTGTGCATTTCTGAAAACTAGAGACCTAGGGGAATCCAAGATGGGGTGACTTGTGTGGCTCGGACCAGGTTCTGTTACCCAGAATCCTTTGCAAACCTCAAAATTTGGCTAAAAAAACACATGTTCCTCACCTTTCTGTGGCAGAAAGTTCTGGAATCTGAGAGGAGCCACGAATGTCCTTCCACCCAGCGTTCCCCCACGTCTCCCGATAAAAATGATACCTCACTTGTGTGGGTAGGCCTAGCGCCCGTGACAGGAAATTCCCCAAAGCGCAACGTGGACACATCACAGAAAACAGACCTGTTTTTAGCAAAGTGCCTACCTGCAGATTTTGGCCTGTAGCTCAGCCGCCACCTAGGGAAACCTACCAAACCTGTGCATTTCTGAAAACTAGAGACCTAGGGGAATCCAAGATGGGGTGACTTGTGTGGCTCGGACCAGGTTCTGTTACCCAGAATCCTTTGCAAACCTCAAAATTTGGCTAAAAAACACATGTTCCTAACATTTCTGTGGCAGAAAGTTCTGGAATCTGAGAGGAGCCACGAATTTCCTTCCACCCAGCGTTCCCCCACGTCTCCCGATAAAAATGATACCTCACTTGTGTGGGTAGGCCTAGCGCCCGCGACAGGAAACGCCCCAAAGCGCAACGTGGACACAGCCAAATTGGTGAAGGAAAACAGAGGTGTTTTTTGCAAAGTGCCTACCTGTAGATTTTGTCCTGTAGCTCAGCCGCCACCTAGGGAAACCTACCAAACCTGTGCATTTCTGAAAACTAGAGACCTAGGGGAATCCAAGATGGGGTGACTTGTGTGGCTCGGACCAGGTTCTGTTACCCAGAATCCTTTGCAAACCTCAAAATTTGGCTTAAAAAACACATGTTTCTCACATTTCTGTGGCAGAAAGTTCTGGAATCTGACAGGAGCCACGAATTTCCTTCCACCCAGCGTTCCCCCACGTCTCCCGATAAAAATGATACCTCACTTGTGTGGGTAGGCCTAGCGCCCGTGACAGGAAACGCCCCAAAGCGCAACGTGGACACAGCCAAATTGGTGAAGGAAAACAGAGGTGTTTTTTGCAAAGTGCCTACCTGTAGATTTTGGCCTGTAGCTCAGCCGCCACCTAGGGAAACCTACCAAACCTGTGCATTTCTGAAAACTAGAGACCTAGGGGAATCCAAGATGGGGTGACTTGTGTGGCTCGGACCAGGTTCTGTTACCCTGAATCCTTTGCAAACCTCAAAATTTGGCTAAAAAAACACATGTTCCTCACATTTCTGTGGCAGAAAGTTCTGGAATCTGAGAGGAGCCACGAATTTCCTTCCACCCAGCGTTCCCCCACGTCTCCTGATAAAAATGATACCTCACTTGTGTGGGTAGGCCTAGCACCCGTGACAGGAAATGCCCCAAAGCGCAACGTGGACACATCACAGAAAACAGACCTGTTTTTAGCAAAGTGCCTACCTGCAGATTTTGGCCTGTAGCTCAGCCGCCACCTAGGGAAACCTACCAAACCTGTGCATTTCTGAAAACTAGAGACCTAGGGGAATCCAAGATGGGGTGACTTGTGTGGCTCGGACCAGGTTCTGTTACCCAGAATCCTTTGCAAACCTCAAAATTTGGCTAAAAAAACACATGTTCCTCACATTTCTGTGGCAGAAAGTTCTGGAATCTG
Source organism: Pleurodeles waltl (assembly GCF_031143425.1). Lineage (NCBI taxonomy): Eukaryota > Metazoa > Chordata > Amphibia > Caudata > Salamandridae > Pleurodeles > Pleurodeles waltl. Next base: position 626,183,208 of record NC_090447.1, on the reverse strand, counting down.
AGAGGAGCCACAAATTTCCTTCCACCCAGCGTTCCCCCACGTCTCCCGATAAAAATGATACCTCACTTGTGTGGGTAGGCCTAGCGCCCGTGACAGGATATGCCCCAAAACGCAACGTGGACACATCACATTTTTTCATTGAAAACAGTGCCTACCTGTAGATTTTGGCCTGTAGCTCAGCCGCCACCTAGGGAAACCTACCAAACCTGTGCATTTCTGAAAACTAGAGACCTAGGGGAATCCAAGATGGAGTGACTTGTGTGGCTCGGACCAGGTTCTGTTACCCAGAATCCTTTGCAAACCTCAAATTCTGTCTTAAAAAACACATTTTCCACACATTTCGGTGACAGAAAGTTCTGGAATCTGAGTGGAGCCACAAATTCCCTTCCACCCAGCGTTCCCCCAAGTCTCCCGATAAAAATGATACCTCACATGTGTGGGTGGGCCAGGTGCCTGCAACAGAATAAGGCCCAAAACTTGTAGAGATAGAGGGAATAGCACAGCAAGTTTATAAGGACATATTCTTTTATACATCTTTAGACTGACTCTGCTTTGGGGACCCACATAAGTGAGGTGTCATTTTACTTGGGAGGCTGAGGGGAACACTGGGGAGTAGGAATTTTGTGCTGGAGTGGTGATCCTACGAAGAAAAGTAAGGAAAATATGCTTTTTTAAGCACATTTTGAGGTTAACAGAGGAGTCTGGGTAAGAAAATGTTGGGGGATCCACGCAAGCCACACCTCCCTGGACTCCTTGGGGTGTCTAGTTTTATAAAATGTCTGGGTTTGGTAGGTTTCCCTAGATGAAGGCCGCACACAGGACCAAAAACATAGGTGCCCTTTCCCCCCCAAACACAGGTAGTTTTGTAATATATCGTTTTGATGTGCCCACATACGTCCGTGATGTGCCAAACACTAACATTTTGAAAAGAAACACAGTTAGGTTATGTGAAAAAGACCCCTCACCCACCAACCAAGTTGGTGGCATGCTTCATCATTGGGGTCCCACCTGAGGCACCTAGCGTGTCACAGGTGTGCTGCGACGCCTGATTACAGCGGAGCAGGTTTTGTCATTTTTACCACACATACTGGTTGGATTTGGCACGAGGGTGAGTGATGGTTCAGTGGATCAAATTTTACTAACAAGAGCTTTCACAAAAATGAAATGCACTGTTAGTAACTGAAAGGCAAAAAACTGAACCAATGACCCACAGCTCGTGAGCTGTAAAGCCGCGACAAGGCACCAACCGCTTTACAGTCCATTCACACAACTTTCATACATGACACACACAAGGCCATTCACACCGCCAGCCACGGGCCCAGCACATTACAACACTCACATCGACAGACAGCGTCACTCAAGGGCCCATCACTTACATACGCCCACATGCCTGATACAACAATCACACCAGCTGATGGGAGTGTGTGGACTGGTGTTTGGCTGGCAGTGTGTTGCAGTAGCCAACAGCAAGTCAATATGTACACTCTCAGCCAAGCCCCACTCCACCCACAATGGCATCATTTTTTTTTTTTTTTTTTAACAGAGGAACCCCTAACTAAGTAGAAAGAATTACAAAACTACAAACACAAAAGCTCTAACTAAGAACATGACAGAAATGCTAACCATGAAACTAAACACATGAAAATACAAAACAGACATGAGTTTACACTCATGGTTGTTCCCAGAAATTCTTCTGGGTGTGGTAATTCTTAAAACAAGCACCGACACACAGCCCAGGCTTTGAAGGACAATCTGGGCAGTACATTCGAGTCTCCCTCCGGATACCTCTTCGAAAACACACTCTACATTTCTTAGCTGGAAAGTCGTTTTTGGGTGTGGGAGGAATGTGCTCAGTAAAGTGGCGATCTTTCAATTTAGCCACATCCTCCACCACTGCTCCTCTAGGAACTCTGGCCTGTTCCACCACAATAAGGCTCTCTATCACTGACTCCTGAAATTTCACAAATGTCATCTTTGACTCTGGAGACCTATCCCTAAACACAATAAAAGCATTGAAGGTTGCTAAGTGGAAGAGGTGAAGTTCTAACTTCTTATACCAAACGTAAGACTTACGAATAGCAGTATAAGGTTCCAACCTCTGGTCAACTCTATCTACACCTCCCATGTGCTTATTATAATCTAAAATGCACACAGGTTTGCGCACTTCAGCAACCTGGCCCCAAACAGTCACAGGGGAAGTACTCTCATCATGGATGGTACTTAGCATGTAGACATCCCTCTTGTCTGAAAATTTCAAAGCTAGCAGCTCCTCGTTCCGCAAGGCAGAGCACTGTCCTCTCTCAAGTTTTTTACAGACAAGCTCCCTTGGATAGCCTTTCCGGTTAGAACGGATTGTGCCACAAGCAACTGTGTCCACTCTAAACGATTCCTTGAACAATTGCACACCAGTGTAGAAGTTATCTACATACAAATGGTGACCTTTGTTGAACAGTTGTCTACCAAGATCCCACACAATTTTCTCAGTAACTCCAAAAGTGGGAGGACAACCAGGGGGGTCAATATTGGAATCCCTACCAGTGTACACACGGAAACTCTACACATATCCTGTCCTACTTTCAGACAGCATATACAATTTAATTCCATATCGTGCCCTTTTGCTAGGAATGTACTGCCTAAAAACCAAACGACCCTTGAAGAGGACCAAAGACTCGTCCACACTTAACTCTTTGCCTGGAACATAGACCTCCGAAAACCGATCTACAAAATGATCAAGGACAGGCCTAATCTTAAAAAGACGGTCAGAATCTGGGTGATCTCGTGGCAAGGCTAAAGCATTGTCAACAAAATGCAGCATCCTAAGAAGAAGCAAATACCGATTACGACTCATGGTCGCTGGAAATATAGCTGTTGCCATCAAGGGACTAGTAGACCAATAAGAAGCCAGTGACGGCTTCCTTATCAACCCCATCAAAAAAGTCAAACCCAAAAACTTTTTTAACTCCTCCAAATTTGTGGGAATCCACTGGCCAGCTCTAGAGTGTGGCCTAAGTCTAGCAGCGTTGTCCCTCAAATGCTGCTCCGCATACAAATTAGTCTGCCCAACAATCTCTTCCAAAAACACATCATCCATGAATAACTCAAAGAAATTGATAGGCATAAAGTTCTCTGTATTGGCGTTACACCCCGGGAGACCAGTAAAGGCAGGCAACTCTGGCTGCTCCATGTTTGGGGCAACCCAGACATCAGGTCTTATAACGGGAAACCTTTCAGCCCCAGGTTGCTGCACTATTGGCACATCAATGTCCTCCTCTAAAACAGGCCCTTCATCTGCACTGAGTGTGCCTTCATCATCAGAAGATTCCCCTCCAAGAGAAACATCACTGCCAGAATCTCTGACTTCCTCCTCTGCCTCAGATGCAGAGTCCGTCTCATAGTCATGATCAGACTGTGACTCAAAAAGCATACCAACCACCTGCTGAGCAGTCATCCTGCGGCTAGCCATGATCTCTCCTGCTAAAATTAACTGGACAAATTCACCACCAACAACCAGCACTGTGTAAGACAAGTAACAAAGTGTAGCTTTGTTAGTAAGAGTTATAAACTCAAAAACTATACCGCTCACTTGCCTGAAAAAGCTTGATTCACCAGCTACTACACAGCAATCACCAATGATATCCCACTAAAAATAAAGAAAGAAAGGCAAATTAGAAATAAGACAAAACAAATATCATTGTGCACAAACCTAAGGACAATTTCACACACAATCCTGCATTTAGTACACCCCCTACAAACATGTCATTCATGCATGGCAACAATACTCCTTTGGAGAAAATTGTTTTTACTTACCTAAAACATGCAACTGTGCAAACTGCAGGTCAACCACCGCCAAAACCGCAAGGAGCCACAGCAAATAAAGCAAAAGCTTTGAACTAGAACAAAAAGGAGGAAAACATTTTTTAGCACAAATGCAAAGACTTCTTCAGTTGACAAACACCCCACCATCAAACATTTAGAAATTGGTGCCTAAGTGGATTCTGCCATAGGGGCAGATGGGCCTACTAATAAAATAGGCCTGTCTACTCTAAGGAAGCCAGAAAATACCTTTAGTAGTGTGTCCCCATGGAGAGCGACCCTTGCCAAAGGGGACAGCCCTCAAAAAAAAAAAAAAAAACACACACAACACTATCCCTGGTGCCTAAGTGGCTTCTACCCGCCTTGGGGGCAGGTGGGCCTAACAAAATAGGCCCATCTGCCCCCAGGGGGTGTAGAAATGGGCAACAGGTCAATGCCCCCCTTGGGGGGGGGCGCCCCGTGACCAAGGGGACGCCCCTCCACAAAAATAAATAAATAAAAAAAATCCCTGGCGTTCTAGTGGTTTCTGCCCCCCTTGGGGGCAGACCAGCCTAAAAATAATAGGCTGATCTGTCTCCAAGGGGTGCAGAAATGGCCTGGGTACATGTGCCCCCAAAGTGGGGGGCGACCCTTGCCCAAGGCCCCCCCCCCATCCACTAACACACACAAACACACACACACACACAAACACTATCCCTGGTGTCTAAGTGGCTTCTGCCCCCCTTGGGGACAGGTGGGCCTAACATAATAGGCCCATCTGCCCCCAGGGGGTGTAGAAATGGCCAACAGGTCAATGCCCCCCTTGGGGGGGGGCGCCCCGTGACCAAGGGGACGCCCCCCACAAAAATAAACACATAAAAAAAAATCCTTGGCGTTCTAGTGGTTTCTGCCCCCCTGGGGCAGATCAGCCTAAAAATACTAGGCTGATCTGCCCTCAAGGGGGGCAGAAATGGCCCTAACAGACATGCCCCACAAAGGGGAGCGACCCTTGCCCAAGGGGGCGCCCCCCCATCCACTACACACACAATCCCTGGTGCCTAAGTGGCTTCTGCCCCCCTTGGGGGCAGATGGACCTAAAAAAAATAGGCCGATCTGCACCCAAAGGGGGCAGAAAAGGCCAAAAGTTCTCTGCCCCCTTGGGGGGGGCGCCCCTTGCCCAAGGGGGCACCCCCCACACATAAATGCACATACCAATATAAATCCCTGGTGATCTAGTGTTTTCTGCCCCCCTTGGGGGCAGACCAGCCTAAAAATAATAGGCTGATCTGTCTCCAAGGGGTGCAGAAATGGCCTGGGTACATGTGCCCCCAAAGTGGGGGGGCGACCCTTGCCCAAGGCCCCCCCTATCCACTAACACACACACACACACACTATCCCTGGTGTCTACATGGCTTCTGCCCCCCTTGGGGGCAGGTGGGTCTAAAAAAATAGGCCCATCTGCCCCCAGGGGGTGTAGAAATGGCCAACAGGTCAATAGCCCCCTTGGGGGGGCACCCCGTGACCAAGGGGACGCCCCCCCACAAAAATAAACAAATAAAAAAAAATCCCTGGCGTTCTAGTGGTTTCTGCCCCCCTTGGGGGCAGACCAGCCTAAAAATAATAGGCTGATCTGTCTCCAAGGGGTGCAGAAATGGCCTGGGTACATGTGCCCCCAAAGTGGGGGGCGACCCTTGCCCAAGGCCCCCCCCCCATCCACTAACACACACACACACACACTATCCCTGGTGTCTACATGGCTTCTGCCCCCCTTGGGGGCAGGTGGGTCTAATAAAATAGGCCCATCTGCCCCCAGGGGGTGTAGAAATGGGCAACAGGTCAATGCCCCCCTTGGGGGGGCGCCCCGTGACCAAGGGGACGCCCCCCCACAAAAATAAACAAATTAAAAAAAATCCCTGGCGTTCTAGTGGTTTCTGCCCCCCTTGGGGGCAGACCAGCCTAAAAATAATAGGCTGATCTCTCTCCAAGGGGTGCAGAAATGGCCTGGGTACATGTGCCCCAAAAGTGGGGGGGGCGACCCTTGCCCAAGGCCCCCCCCCATCCACTAACACACACACACATACACTATCCCTGGTGTCTACATGGCTTCTGCCCCCCTTGGGGGCAGGTGGGTCTAAAAAAATAGGCCCATCTGCCCCCAGGGGGTGTAGAAATGGCCAACAGGTCAATGCCCCCCTTGGGGGGGCGCCCCGTGACCAAGGGGACGCCCCCCCACAAAAATAAACAAATAAAAAAAAAATCCCTGGCGTTCTAGTGGTTTCTGCCCCCCTTGGGGGCAGACCAGCCTAAAAATAATAGGCTGATCTGTCTCCAAGGGGTGCAGAAATGGCCTGGGTACATGTGCCCCCAAAGTGGGGGGGCGACCCTTGCCCAAGGCCCCCCCATCCACTAACACACACACACACACACTATCCCTGGTGTCTACATGGCTTCTGCCCCCCTTGGGGGCAGGTGGGTCTAAAGAAATAGGCCCATCTGCCCCCAGGGGGTGTAGAAATGGCCAACAGGTCAATGCCCCCCTTGGGGGGGCGCCCCGTGACCAAGGCGACGCCCCCCCCACAAAAATAAACAAATAAAAAAAAATCCCTGGTGTTCTAGTGGTTTCTGCCCCCTTGGGGGCAGACCAGCCTAAAAATAATAGGCTGATCTGTCTCCAAGGGGTGCAGAAATGGCCTGGGTACATGTGCCCCCAAAGTGGGGGGGCGACCCTTGCCCAAGGCCCCCCCCCCATCCACTAACACACACACACACTATCCCTGGTGTCTACATGGCTTCTGCCCCCCTTGGGGGCAGGTGGGTCTAAAAAAATAGGCCCATCTGCCCCCAGGGGGTGTAGAAATGGCCAACAGGTCAATGGCCCCCCCACAAAAATAAACAAATAAAAAAAAATCCCTGGCGTTCTAGTGGTTTCTGCCCCCCTTGGGGGCAGACCAGCCTTAAAATAATAGGCTGATCTGTCTCCAAGGGGTGCAGAAATGGCCTGGGTACATGTGCCCCCAAAGTGGGGGGGTGACCCTTGCCCAAGGCCCCCCCCCCCATCCACTAACACACACACACACACACTATCCCTGGTGTCTACATGGCTTCTGCCCCCCTTGGGGGCAGGTGGGTCTAAAAAAATAGGCCCATCTGCCCCCAGGGGGTGTAGAAATGGCCAACAGGTCAATGGCCCCCTTGGGGGGGCGCCCCGTGACCAAGGGGTCGCCCCCCCACAAAAATAAACAAATAAAAAAAAATCCCTGGCGTTCTAGTGGTTTCTGCCCCCCTTGGGGGCAGACCAGCCTAAAAATAATAGGCTGATCTGTTTCCAAGGGGTGCAGAAATGGCCTGGGTACATGTGCCCCCAAAGTGGGGGGGCGACCCTTGCCCAAGGCCCCCCCCCCATCCACTAACACACACACACTATCCCTGGTGTCTACATGGCTTCTGCCCCCCTTGGGGGCAGGTGGGTCTAAAAAAATAGGCCCATCTGCCCCCAGGGGGTGTAGAAATGGCCAACAGGTCAATGGCCCCCTTGGGGGGGTGCCCCGTGACCAAGGGGACGCCCCCCCACAAAAATAAACAAATAAAAAAAAATCCCTGGCGTTCTAGTGGTTTCTGCCCCCCTTGGGGGCAGACCAGCCTAAAAATAATAGGCTGATCTGTCTCCAAGGGGTGCAGAAATGGCCTGGGTACATGTGCCCCCAAAGTGGGGGGGCGACCCTTGCCCAAGGCCCCCCCCCATCCACTAACACACACACACACACACACACACTATCCCTGGTGTCTACATGGCTTCTGCCCCCCTTGGGGGCAGGTGGGTCTAAAAAAATAGGCCCATCTGCCCCCAGGGGGTGTAGAAATTGCCAACAGGTCAATGGCCCCCTTGGGGGGGTGCCCCGTGACCAAGGGGACGCCCCCCCACAAAAATAAACAAATTAAAAAAAATCCCTGGCGTTCTAGTGGTTTCTGCCCCCTTGGGGCAGATCAGCCTAAAAATAATAGGCTGATCTGCCCTCAAGGGGGGCAGAAATGGCCCTAAAAGACATGCCCCCGAAAGGGGAGCGACCCTTGCCCAAGGGGGCGCCCCCCCATCCACTACACACACAATCCCTGGTGCCTAAGTGGCTTCTGCCCCCCTTGGGGGCAGATGGACCTAAAAAAAATGGGCCGATTTGCCCCCAAGGGGGGCAGGAAAGGCCAACAGTTCTCTGCCCCCTTGGAGGGGGCGTCCCTTGCCCAAGGGGGCACCCCCCCCCCACATAAATACAGATAAAAATAAAAAACCTGGTGATCTAGTGTTTTCTGCCCCCCTTGGGGGCAGATCTGGCTAAAAAGTAGCCAATCTGCCCTCAAGGGGGGCAGAAATGGCCCTAAAATACATGCCCCCCAAAGGGGAGCGACCCTTGCCCAAGGGGGCGCCCCCCCATCCACTACACACACAATCCCTGGTGCCTAAGTGGCTTCTGCCCCCCTTGGGGGCAGATGGACCTAAAAAAAATAGGCCGATCTGCCCCCAAGGGGGGCAGAAAAGGCCAACAGTTCTCTGCCCCCTTTGGGGGGGGCGCCCCTTGCCCAAGGGGGCACCCCCCAACACATAAATGCAAAAAAATGTATAAATCCCTGGTGATCTAGTGTTTTCTGCCCCCCTTGGGGGCAGATCTGGCTGAAAAGTAGCCAATCTGCCCCCAAGGGGGGCAGAAATGGCCTAAGAAATTGCCCCCTAAAGGGGAGCGACCCTTGCCCAAGGGGCCGCTCCCTGCAAGCCGAAATCGGCAAACATATAAAAAAAAAAACAATCCCTGGTGTCTAGTGGGCATTCCTGCTGCCCGATCGCAATGCGATCGGGCAGCAGGAATGCTCAAAGAGACACCCGGGGAAAGGAAAAGCCTTTCCTTTTCCCCGGTGCCTCTTTCTACAAAGCCCCCCACCCACCGGGAAGAGATTCTTACCTCTTCCTTTCTCGCCGCACAGGAAGCAAATGGCTTCCTGTGCGGCGAGAACCCCATAATGAAGTCAGCGCGCGATCGCGCGCTGACGTCATTATGGGGGGGTGGGGGGGTCGGGGGTGGAAGGGGAAGGGCTTCCCCTTCCATCCCCGACTTTGGGGGGTGGGAGGGAAGCACACAGAGGGAGCGAGAGCGCTCCCTCTGGGCTGTGTGCCGAGGACGTAGTGGTTACGTCCTCGGCACAGCAGCACTGTGCCGCGGGACGTAACCACTACGTCCGCGGCACAGAAGGGGTTAATAACAAATGGACCCCAGACATGAAGCTTCAGTGCTAGGCCATCCACCTTAATTATGTGAACAGAAATGGGGCTCGTAGGAGAGGGTTGAACAACAGCATAGATACCCCAAGTCAGGAGATCTGAGACACTGAGATAGACAGGTACATGTGGATAGAAAGGAAGGGGCAACCCCTAATTGTATGGAAACTCACATTGTATTCCTAAAGTTTCAGAGGCAACCGAACCATTCCAGTGGGCATGAATGAAAACTGTAGTACAATACTGCATATTCCAGACCTGCAATAGGTACCTACATGCTGATGGACACCTACTGGCAGTGCGGCAAGGTCTCTACACCCAGCTCATCCCTGGATGGCATGGCCTCTGCTTCCTCATCACCATACACACCCTAACCCTGGTCATCACTGCAGAAGATCTGTCTGAACTGTACCAACACCCACTGAAGAAAACAACACTGTTGCATCAGGTTTGAAGGAGAAGACCTGCTGGTTATTTTGGCTGGGCTCAATACAATGACATTTCCGAGGAGTTTAGACTGTTCACCGATGCCAAAGTATCGGTGGAGGGTCCATACCCTTCTTCACCTTGGAGACAAAAGCAAATGACAGCTAGCTGCAAATATCACAGTGGAAATGCTCAAAATTATGAACAGTACTGAACTTGGCCTCAATGTAATCAACGAAGAACTGAGAGCCATCTGCCTCATGATGCTGCAACATCCATATGTCTTGGACTTGATGACCGCAATGGAGGGTGGGGTGTGCACCAAGATCTATACATCCTGCTGTACTTTCATACCTGGCAATGACATGGACAATGGAAATCTGACACTTGCGATTCAAGCGTTGCACCGACTAGAGAAGGACATGTGTTAAGAGATAGTTGCCCCTGTGCAGAAGTGGTTCATTAACTAGTTCTCCTGGCTCCCTGGTGGCTGACTGGTCTGTGCTCGTTATTGTTGCTGGTTCTCATCCTGTAAAAAGTCAGTCCCCAAATTGGGTAGGGTGTCAGTAGCGAGGGAGGTGGGACAACAACGTATCAACACTGTGACTGTCATTACTTGTAGGTTTGATGGTGTAGGTGAAAATTCAAATAGAGGGGGGGAATGTTGATACTGGATTCATCAATGATGATGCACACAGCAACAAGGCATTTTTATACATGAAAAAAGTTGCATAACCACTGCTAGATTCCCCATTCCACTGTCATGAGCTCTCCATCAACCCCAGCGTGTAGGTATGGTCAGGCAGGCTCTGCGACCCAGGCCTGGAGGTTAATGGCTAAATAGTCACAGGTGGGGTGACACTTAGTCGACAGCCAAACAGACAAAATTTAGACCAGATCTCACAGATAGGAAGCAACACTGCAATGGTCCTCTGGATTGGCCCCAATAAAGCACACATGGCTAGAGGGACACATGCAATCCCAAAACACCATAAAATTAGATGCCACATGTAGTTAGGTACACTTAGCTAATCAGGATACTGGGCACACTGCACACATAGGGGTATATTTATACTCTGCGCCGAATGTGCGTCAAACATTTTGACGCACATTCGGCTCAAACCGTGCACCATATTTAAACTTTGATGCCCGAGCCCGTGGATGTCAGTTCCTCCTTGTGCGTCATTTTTTGGATGCGGGAAACTGCCTTGCGTTAATGACATGCAAGGTAGGTGTTCCCGTCCAAAAAATGACTTTAAGGCCGGTGCGCCTTATTTATACTCCTGCGTCATTTTGATGCACAGGAGGGGGCGGGTCTTAAAAAACGGCGCACAGCCTGATGTGCACCGTTTTTTAATGCCTGGGTGAGGGCAGGCATTAAGGGACCTGTGGGCTCACTTCCATGGTCTCTGACCATGGAAGGAGTCCACAATTGCTCTTCGCTGCCCCCAGGGACACCCCCTGCCACCCTCGACCACCCCTGGAGGATACCCATGGATGGGGGGACCCATCCCAGGAAAGTACAGGTAAGTTGAGGTAAGTATTTGTTTTATTTTTTTAAAGTGGCATAGGGGGACTTAGTTTGGGCCCCCCTACATGCCACTATGCCCAGTGGCCATGCCCAGGGGACAGATGTCCCCTGGGCATGGCCATTGGGCAAGGGGGCATGACTCCTGTCTGTGCTAAGATAGGAGTCATTTCAATAGGGGTTGTGCGTCAAAAAATGGCTCCAGTCCGGTTTGAGGCATGATTTTTGCCTCAAACCTGACGTGCACCATTTTTTGACGAACAACCCTCATTTTCCCCTACGCCGGCGCTGCCTGGTTTGAGTTATTTTTTTTTACTTTGACCAGTCCGCAGCACCGGCAAGCGTAATTCCTTAAATAAGGCGTCCGCATGCCGCGTGGGAATGGCGTTAACCGCTGGTAACATTTTTGATGCAAACCAGCGCCGGCGCTGGTTTGCGTCAAAAAGTATAAATATGGGCCATAGTGACCACATGCCCCTCAGGCTGGACATCTGGACACATACTCGCTGGCCCACATTTTGTCCATGCCAGGTCAAGGCCCACCTGCATATCTAATCGGAATTGTATTTATGACTCCTAGACAACTGTTCACATTTTTTACCAAGGAAGAGTTTTTTTCTGACTTTATTGCACCCAGGGAAACATATAAAATGTGCTTAAATTCAATGTACAATGAGAGACAGACCTAAGACCCCTGTGATATAACTGCTCTCCCCGCTGTAATGTTTAATTAAACAAACCATTTCCTGTTTTGCCAGACACCTCTTTTCTTTTCTTTTTAAGGTAAATTCTCATTCGAGCTACACTAGTTAGTTACCACATCCCTTTAGTGTCATAGCAGGCATAAAATTAGCACCCCTGGCAGCCAGACATCATATCACATTAGTACTGGAGAGAGGACCAAAGGAGGACTGCCCTGCTTGTCCCTGGACACAGGAAAGAGAGGCTGCCTCAAGACCGGAGTGAACCACCTGGATCTTGGTCTAGTAAAGAAAGAACTGTGCCTGTGGTGCCTCACTCATGGAAGACTTGCCCTTATGCACTACACAGAAAAGGTGGCTCCAAAAGGCAGTTGACTGACTCCTTGTTACAGGTTTAGGGCCATAATAGTGGAGAAGCCTGAATCCATGGGAGCTTAGTGCCACGAAGCCTGACTACTGCTGGACGCCAAGTCCTGATCCTCAAAAAGTGCAATCGAGTCTGCTGATCCCGGGAGAGTCATTAGAGTGAGATTTGGTTGTCCAGAATGGTAGTTACTGAAGATTAAAGGGGACCTCTGGTTCTGCTGTAACTAGAGACCATTAGACGTGTGGCTTTGTGGGCCACTGATTCCTGGAACCTAGCTCAAGAACTAAGGGGTGGCCAAAAGAAGACCCCACCACCAGCTCAGCATCCATAGCATCATTGAACATCTTCATCATCCTGTATCCCATGCTTCAGGACCACTCCATTGACTTAAATGGTGGTTTGCCCATAGGATTCAGAAATGGACTGGAGGCAGCTCAAATTGACAGGTAATGTTCCCTTGGGCCTGACTGGTCCCAGTGTTGGTGCATCCAAGAGTGCTCATATAGTGGTTTTCAACTTGCTTGTTTTGGCTAACCGTAAAACATGAACACTGTAGTTTGCAAAGATGTATTGCATTCAGTGAAAAACAATGATTCATTGTTTCTTTGAAAATCCGTATCCCCGGAACCCACAGGTAGATTTTTGTCATTGAAGTGTCTATTTAAAGATGAAAATACAATCTATTTTTATAAAGTGGTGTTGCATTTTTATGGTGTTGTATTTTTTCTTATTCAACTGCTTTGGTACTTCTTAATGCATTACACTTGTTCCTTACATAAAGCCTGACTACTCTGAACCACAGCTACTCTGGACTGAGTTATGGTTTTACAAATGAGCGTGACTGCTCCTGATATGGGACTGTATCATTACAGTATTACATGGTGAGGTCACACAAACACATCACATAATGAGCCACATTTCCTCACAGGTAGCCTCCAAAAAGAGTATGTGTGAAAATAAAATATGGGGAGTGATTTGGAATATGGTTACCATTGGCTAGAGACAGTCAACATTTATTTGACCTGTGACATCCATTTGAAAATGTCACTCATTATAGCTAGCAAGTATTATTCATGTACAAGAGAATATTAGATTGTTACTTAAATTCTAGCTGCAGCTCATACTTGCTTGATATTTATTAGTGCAGTCTATGACTCGGTTTCCTATTTGTCATCAATAAAGGTCTGTATATCAGCCAATTCAATGAAGATCACTGACTGACCTTTAAAGATGATTTTAAATTTAGAGTGTTGAACAAAAGAGTATCAGATAGCTGCTTCGGTGAGTCTGTCCCTAAGGGCCAGGAAACCTTCCTTCTAATCACTGTGTCTTTAGCATAGTCTTGTGATATGAAATTTTAGAGCCTTTACTTATCCCAAACTTCATGTTACTACTATGATCTCCCAATTAACACCTCTGGATTACTCACTCTTCTATCCCTCCATTATTCTATTTGAATCAACTAACAGACTCACATTTACTCTGCTCAAATTAACTCATACCTCCCTATACTAATACTATTACAGTACTCAAGTTTCCCTATACTATTCCACCACCAATCCTTTTAGGTTCCGGAATAGCGTGCTTCTCGTCGAAAAGCACTTTGATGCCTTGTTAGCGCTGTATAAATACTACTACAATTACAATGATAACTCTGACTTTTCTTGTAGGAGTGAGAAGGGATTCTGAATGTTGATGCCTCAATGATTGAAAGATTATTGGTCTTGGAGAAGATATGTTTTACGTCTAAAAGTTGAAGCTCTTTCAATCTCAAAGTTTCTAATAAAATGAGGTCCTGATTCACAAAGGTAAATGTTGTAATTCTTGTCCCTTTGGTTCCTCTCTTTCCCTTCATCCACTCCCTCTTTTCCACAATGGAAGTTTTCCTTCCTCCAAATGGCATCCTAATATTCCAATACGTTATAATTGACTGATTTGTGATGGTGTAAGAATAAAGCTGATCATATTGAGTTTCACTTCATCTGATTTATTGAATGCAACACTGGTGCCAAGCTATTCGAGCTGTGTGAGGACAGCAGAACCAACACCCCCAAACAATACTCCCAGGGGAAGCAAACCAAATTTTACCTCAGAAGTTGGTAATATGGCAGAGTGAGTTTCATCGAAGACCGTTCAGGGGGGGCACTTTTTGTATATTGCCGATATACCTTGCCTGTTATCTAATGGCACAGCACTCTCCACAAAATTGAAATAGTGTGCTGCCTCACTTTATTTCTGCATATTCATTCACAGACTCAGCACACTTACTGCATGCACAACACCCAGCATTTATCTTAGGAGTGTTGCCTCATGTTCATATCACCTCATCCTGCTGCACTGTACTTCCTCAACATGAAGTTTCTGGCCTTTTTTCCACATTTCTACATTCAGGCTCCTGTCTCCAGGAGTCACAGAGATCCCTCCTAAGACACAATGTTTTCCTCATGTTGCCTGTCAGTCACACTGCGTTGGGGGTTGAGCCTCCCTCTTCATAAAAATAGAAACGGTACAATGCACTTCTTGCCTTCTGTACTCTGTATTATCTACAGCAGCATTTCTTTGGTAGTACAGATAAACTTTTGTTTCAGTCAGTTCCATGCTTCTGTGTAAAAATCAAAACTAGACAAAAGATGTCTTAAAGTCACAAACATTGCACTATTTACAACTAATGTACAGACAAGTTATACAATTTATTTTTGTTCACAGTTCAAGACATCTTTAAATTTAGCATTAATACTCTGCACCATAATCTTATACGATGTCACTGCAGGTATGTCACAGCCTCCTCCATTTGTTTTAATGAAGTAGGAGAACCAAATCTTCCATGGAAGCAGGCGATAAAGTTGTTTGATTCCTAACACATAGCAATTGGTGGTGAAAAAATTACACCACTGCAGAAACAACATATCCTACTTCACAGATTGAGCATGCAAGGCCTGAAAAGAAATGAAACTATTTCTAAAACTCTAGAAATAAAGGCGGGACATTGATGCTTCTTTGGATGTGTATCAAGTTACTTTCACTAGACTTGAGCAACACTTTGGAAAGAAAGTACATTTTGTCCATGAAAGATATAAATTCTTTGGAAGTACTCCAGGAAATACAAGAAAGTTAACACATACATTGTTGCCCTAAGGGGTCTTTCTAACATCTGTGAATGTGGCCCACTGGTGGATTCTCTCATCTGGGACTTAACATTAAAGTCCAAAACTAAACCAGTAACATACAAAGAAAGACCTATTCCCCATCTAATTAAAGTCCTTTTGAAAAACATATTAGACAGGTTGCTTAAACATAGAGCCTATTAAAAGTTCGCAATGGTTGGCTCCTGTAGTGATCACCAATAAGTCCTCAGGTAAGGACATCAGAATCTTTGTGGACTTACGCAATTTGAACTCTAATATATGGGTTGATAGGTATCCCTTCCATCAGACCTAAATTGAATTTAGTGGTGGCTATTGAGAAAATGGAGGAACTCAAGTCAAGTGCAGTCAAGTCAATCTATATTCAGTTACAATAAAAACCATAAAAGCAGCATCACAATACATAAATCAAAACAATAAATAAACACTCTCATACAAAATATAAGAGAACATAAGTAAAACATTCTGTGAAAACATTTAAACCCTAATTTCATTCAATCTTCACAGGATTCCCTAAATCTCATTACTGCATTTAAAAAGCAGACTACATTGAAAATAATAGGGTCAGAAAGCACTTGTAGAAGCAGGTCAAACTTGTGTGAATTATAGGTCCTTTAACAAAGGGACAATATAAACTTTCCTAGGTGCATCATGATATCTTCAAACCATTATAAAATACATGGTGTCCTGTGGAGAGACCTGGTCGCAACCGCAGGGTCCTAATGAATGAACTGCTCGCCAGCCCTGTGGAGATGCTAATAGCTGATGCAACAGATTAAACTTAAAGCTTGTAAGCAGGTAGCAATCATAGGGGGTCATTCTGACCCCGGCGGTAATTACCGCCATGGCGGAGGTTGGCGGTAGCACCGCCAACAGGCCGGCCGTGCTCCGCCGGGCATTCTGACCGCGGCGGTACAGCCACGGCCAGAAGCGGAAAGCCGGCGGTGTACCGCCGACTTTCCGCTGCCCGTCAGAATCCTCCATGGCGGCGGAGCACGCTCCGCCGCCATGGGGATTCTGACACCCCCTACCGCCATCCTGTTCCTGGCGGTTCTCCCGCCAGGAACAGGATGGCGGTAGGGGGTGCCGCGGGGCCCCTGGGGGCCCCTGCCGTGCCCATGCCAGTGGCATGGGCACGGCAGGGGCCCCCGTAAGAGGGCCCCACAAAGTATTTCAGTGTCTGCCTAGCAGACACTGAAATACGCTACGGGTGCAACTGCACTCGTCGCACCTTCCCACTCCGCCGGCTCAATTCTGAGCCGGCATCCTAGTGGGAAGGTTGATTTGCCCTGGGCTGGCGGGTGGTCTTTTGGCCTCCGCCGTCCGCCAAGGTCAGAATGACCGCCATAATTATTAGTTATAGCTCTAAGACAAGTCTTCATAGATTAGGTCATTTTCAGCATAACATAACCTTGCGCCATAGGTTTTTGTAAGGCCACCTGTTCTCTGTCCAGTAATCTCTGTCTCAGAAAGTGTTCTCTGACCCATTTGCAGTCAGCCTTGATAATTCCCCCAAGAAAACTTTGCCCCCACACCCCAGGCTCTGCAGTGATTCTTTGATGTACTTAAGCCAGCAGATACGAGGGGCATGATCAAGGGAGAGGCAAACTACAAATATCTCCTTGTTCAGCTTGGTTTCACCTTTAGTCCAGATGTCTACCCATTGTAAAAGAGGTCAGAGGACTATAGTGTCTGTAAAGTGGCTGACTGTTAGGTACTTATGTACTATAAAAGAGGGAATACCTTGGGGAACACATAAAAACACCTTAAACGTTTTGTTTTCAACAACCTCTAGAAGGTTGTATTTGGCATACCCCCATATAAAACTCCCATTTCAGATTTTTGCCAGGTAAACCTGCACTAATGCCCTAATCGGTCTCCTTCCCAGTCTAGAAACACAGCTAGATACAGCCACCTTAGCCCTTATGATGTTAGCTTTTTTTTCTCATAGCAGGGAATTCCAGCTCAAGTCCGAGTTGAACAGGATACCCAAATATGGAAATGCTCTCACCTTACACAAAATATGAGTTCCCCCATTAAAGGTTTTCGACTTCATTGAGCATGGTCCTACCGACATCCCAAAAGATTTGCTGGCAATTAATAGTTAAATCAAGCTTGTCCATAAAAGCCATAAAGGTATCCAAAAGGGTTTGCAAGGACCTTGCCATCTTTGCCATTAAAACTGAGTAATCAGGACTGCAAAGTACGAACTCCTATCTGTAGTCAAGCAGCCTGAGTATGCACTTGAGCCTGGTCAAGCTTATTAATATACAGGGTAAATAGAAAAGGGCCCAAAATGCACCCCTGTCTGACCCCCCTTCTAATTTTAGATAAGCATGCAATTAAAGTAATTTGTGTATCTATCTGAAGCCATTGTGTCAGCATGAAGGTCCCTCAGGAAGTAGAGTATGTGACAGTCTACCTCCATTAATAAGGTAATCTGCCATAATTTATCACCGTTTACCCAGTCAAAGGCTGAGGTAAGATCCATGAAGGCTAGGTTGATAGAGCCCATGCATGCCACTGTTTATTTACTCAGGACCATATACAGGTTCAGGCACTGGTTGATGGTCGATCCAGCAGGACTGAATCCATACTGGAGGCTAGATAAAATGTTATGTTCATTGGCCCAGGTCATTAATCTATCCAAGCGGACACGTCCCATGACCTTAACCACTGAGTTAATCAGGGAGATCGGAGTCCCCTCCACAAGATGCATAACATTGTAATCAGCAGAGTCAATTGCACTATTAAAACCCCTTAAAAATGAGAGACCCATCTGTCAGCAGTGATGTTGTTGGATAATGAAGCTGCATCACCTGGAGCAAAACAAGGTTGGTTAATGATGCTCCAGAATTTAGCTCTATTCTTGAAACAGCAAGTTTCTTATAAGTCCTCCCAGGCCATGTATCTTATAGCTTAGTGTTCCAGATTTTGGCAGCAAGGTATGAGAAGGATCTGCCGCCGGAGGTTTTTCGTTGGATGCGGGGGATGATGGCGAGGGCGAGGTTTGCGGAGCGGAGCTGACGGGTGGGGGTGTAGAAGCTGAGTCTGTTGTTCAGGTAGGTTGGTCTGGTGTTATGGAGTGCTTTGTGAGCATGGGTAAGAAGCTTGAAAGTGATCCTCTTGTCCACGGGGAGCCAGTGAAGGTTTCTCAGGTGGTGGGGGATGTGGCTGCGGCAGGGTATGTCGAGGATCAGCCGGGGGGAGGAGTTTTTGGATGCGTTGGAGGCGTAGTAGGTCTTTTGCTGGGATGCCTGTGTAGATTGCGTTGCCGTAGTCTAGCCTGCTGCTGACGAGGGCCTGTGTCACCGTTCTTCTTGTTTCTGTCGGGATCCACTTGAAGATCTTACGGAGCATGCGGAGTGTGTTGTAGCAGGAGGAGGAGACTGCGTTGACCTGTTTAGACATGGTGAGGGAGGAGTTGAGGACGAAGCCCAGGTTGCGTGCGTGGTTGGTTGGTTTCGGTGGGGTTCCAATTGCGGTAGGCCACCAGGTGTCGTCCCAGGCGGAGGGGCTGGGTCCTAGGATGAGGACCTCAGTCTTGTCCGAATTGAGATTCAGATGGCTGCTTTTTCATCCATTCGACGATGGATTCCATTCCCTCGTGGAGGTTGGTTTTGGCTGTGCGCGGGTCTTTGGTGAGCGAGAGGATGAGCTGGGTGTTGTCGGCGTAGGTGAGAATGTTGAGGTTGTGTTGTTGGGCTACTTTTGCTAGGAGGGCCATGTAGATGTTGAACTGCGTCGGGCTGAGCCTTGGGGGACGCCGCAGATGATGTCGATGGCTTCGGAGCGGAAGGGGGGGAGGCAGTCTCTCTGGGTTCTGCCGGAGAGGAATGAGATGATCCAGTCGAGGGCTTTTCCTTGGATTCCGGTTTCGTGGAGGCGTGTTTTCAGGGTGCGGTGGCAGACTGTGTCGAAGGCGGCAGATAGGTCCAGGAGGATGAGGGCTGATGTTTCGCCGCTGTCCATTTGACGTCTGATGTCGTCTATGGCGGCGAGAAGGGCGGTCTCAGTGCTTGTGGTTTCGTCTGAAGCCAGATTGGGAGGGGACTATTTTTTCAATCACCTTCGCAGGGAAGGGGAGTAGGGAGATCGGTCGGAAGTTCATGAGGTCGTTGGGGTCTGCTTTGGGCTTCTTGAGGAGGGCGCGGATTTCAGCGTGCTTCCAACTGTCTGGAAAGGTCGCTGTTTCAAAGGAGATGTTGATGGCCTTCCGTAGTTGGGGGGCGATGGTGGAGTCGGCATTGTTGTATACGTGTTGGGGGCAGGGGTTTGACGGAGATCCTGAGTGGATGGAGTTCATGATCTTGCGTGTCTCTGTGTCGTTGATGTTGGTCCAGGAGGTCAGGCGGTTTGCACAGGTGGAGCTATCAGGGTGGAGTCTGGCGTGGGAGTGCCGTTGAAGCTGTTGTGGATGTCAGCGATCTTTCGGTGGAAGAAGGTGGACAGTGCGTTGCAAAGTTCTTGGGATGGAGGGATGTCGTTGACGTTGGCGCTGGGGTTGGAGAGTTCTTTTACGATGCTGACGAGCTCTTTGCTGTCATGTGCGTTGTTGTCCAGGCGGTCTTTGAAGTGGGATCGTTTGGCTTGTCTGATGAGTTGGTGGTGTCTGCGGGTGGCGTCCTTGTGGGCTGTGAGCTGTCAGGTGTGCGTTTGAGGAGCCATTCCTTTTTTAGTTTTTGACAGTCACGCTTGGAGTTTAGGAGATCGTCGGTGAACAAGGCGGCTTTTCTTCTGGCTTGGTTGTTGGTGGGTTTCTTCAGTGGCGCGAGGATGTTGGCGCAATCGTTAATCCACAGAGTGAGGTTGTGGGCGGCGGTGTCTGGGTCGGTGGGGTCGGAGGGTGGGTTCTGGGCGAGGGGTTTGGTAAGCTGGTCTTCCGTGACTTTACTCCAGCATCGGCGGAGTGGTTGTTGGGTGCGATGGTGCTCAGTATGTTTCTTGTAGATGAAGTGGATGCAGTGGTGGTCGGTCCAGTGGAGTACGGTGGTGTTGTTGAAGGTGACGTGGGCGCTTGAGGAGAAGATGGGGTCAAGCGTGTGGCCGGCGATGTGGGTTGGTGTGTTTACGAGTTGTCTGAGGCCGTGGTTTGTGAGGTTGTCGATCAGAGTAGAGGAGTTGGTGTCGTTGTTGTTCTCCAGGTGGAAATTTAGGTCCTGAGGAGGATGTAATCCGTTGAAGTGATTGCCTGGGTGCTGGTGAGGTCGGCGATGGATTCGCTCAAAGGTGCTCGCGGTCCGGGAGGTCTGTAGATGAGCGTTCCTCTGAGAGTGGTGTTGGGGTTGGTGTGGATGCGGAAGTGTAGGTGTTCGGCGGTCTTGAGGGTGTCGTCAGTGTGGGTGTAGACCTTAAGGATGGAATTGTGGGCGATGGCTATTCCTCCACTGATTCCGTTGGTGCGGACCCTTCGGATGATCTTGTAGCCGTCCGGGATAGCTACTGCGATGTCGGGTGCCGAGGAGTTGTTCCACCAGGTTTCAGTCAGGAAGGCTACATCTGGGGCGGTGGAGTCAAGCAGATCCCAGAGCTCGATGGCGTACTTGCGTGCGGAGAGGGTGTTGAGGAGTATGCAGTGGAGGTGGCTTGTTCCGGTCTTTGTAAGTCTCGTTCTTCTGTCGCAGGTGAATCTGAAGCTGCGGCATGAGAAGGGTCCGTGGGTGTTCCTTGGTGAGGAATGGAAGCATGCCGGGATTGAGGGCGTTGAGTTGGTCGGGCGTGTAGCGGCGTCTGGAGATGCAGGGGTCTCGCGGACCAGGGGGGGTGGCGCTGGGCGCGGTCCAGGCGCGGACGGGCGCAGATGGGCTTGCCTCCGGTGCGCCACCGGCGCACCTGCTGCGCGGACGCACAGCAACCACCATTAAGAAGGGAGGGGGTAGGGAGGAGCAGCTGGGAGGCAGAGGGAGCAGCGAATGGAGACGCGAGGGGGGCGGGCCGCAGGGAGGCAGCGGCGGGGAAAGCGGCTCAGGGAGAGCCGACAAGGGGACGGGGGGAGCGCACAAGGGGCAAAAAGCGGTGGAAATAACAGAAGGAAACTGCAAAAATGAACTGCACAGAAATTCAAAGGCACATAAAACGAGTCACAAATAAACTAAAGGCACAATAATTCAAGGCACAGAACACGAGCCACAAATAAACGAAAGGCACAATAACTCAAGGCACAGAACACGAGTCACAAATAAAGCAAAAGGCACACTAATTCAAGGCACAGAACACAAGTCACTATCACTTAAAACAGCACAAAGCACAGGTCTAGTGAAGCTTACCAGAGCCCACTAGACACCAGGGATGAGGTGCAGATGGATGCCTGCGGGTGGAGGAGGGCCTCGAACGCGCGATTGGCAGTGCGTGCAGGGTCAAGGGCAGGGGGACAGCTTGGTGGTGCTGCGGGCTTGGGGGAGCGGTCTCCTGACCAAAATCAGGTCAGAGGTCGCTCACCTTCGATGCGCAGCGACCACCATTAAGAAGGGAGGGGGGAGGGAGGAGCAGCTGGGAGGCGGGAGGGAGCGGCGAATGGGGGCGGGCCGCAGGGAGGCAGCGGCGGGGAAAGCGGCTCAGGGAGAGCCGACAAGGGGACGGCGGAGTGCACAAGGGGAAAGAAGCAGCAGAAATAACAGAAGGAAACTGCAAAAATGAACGGCACAGAAATTCAAAGGCACATAAAATGAGACACAAATAAATGAAAGGCACAATAATTCAAGGCACAGAACACGAGTCACAAATAAACGAAAGGCACAATAATTCAAGGCACATAACACGAGTCACAAATAAACGAAAGGCACAATAATTCAAGGCACAGAACACGAGTCACAATCACTTAAAACAGCACAAAGCACAGGTCTAGTGAAGCTTACCAGTGCACACTAGACACCAGGGATGAGGCGCAGATGGATGCCTGCGGGTGGAGGAGGGCCTCGAACGCGCGATTGGCAGCACGTGCAGGGTCAAGGGCAGGGGAACAGCTTGGTGGTGCTGCGGGCGTGGGGGAGCGGTCTCCTGACCAAAATCAGGTCAGAGGTCGCTCACCCTCGACGCGCAGCGACCGCCATTAAGAAGGGAGGGAGGAGCAGCTGGGAGGCGGGAGTGAGCGGCGAAAGGGGGAGCGAGGGTGGCGGGGCCACAGGGAGGGAGCGGCGGGGAAAGCGGCTCAGGGAGAGCCGACAAGGGGACGGGGGAGTGCACAAGGGGCAAAAAGCGGCAGAAATAACAGAAGGAAACTGCAAAATTGAACGGCAGAGAAATTCAAAGGCACATAAAATGAGTCACAAATAAACGAAAGGCACAATAATTCAAGGCACAGAACACGAGTCACAAATAAACGAAAGCCACAATAATTCAAGGCACAGAACACGAGTCACAAATAAATGAAAGGCACAATTGTTCAAGGCACAGAACACGAGTCACAATCACTTAAAACAGCACAAAGCACAGGTCTAGTGAAGCTTACCAGAGCCCACTAGACACCAGGGATGAGGCGCAGGTGGATGCCTGCGGGAGGAGGAGGGCCTCGAACGCTCGATTGGCAGCGGGTGCAGGGTGAAAGGCAGGGGGACAGCTTGGTGGTGCTGCGGGCGTGGGGGAGCGGTCTCCTGACCCAAATCAGGTCAGAGGTCGCTCACCCTCGCCGCGCAGCGACCGCCATTAAGGAGGGAGGGGGGAGGGAGGAGCAGCTGGGAGACGAGAAGGAGCGGTGAATGGGGGCACGAGGGAGGCGGGGCCACAGGGAGGCAGCGGCGGGGAAAGCGGCTCAGGGAGAGCCGACAAGGGGACGGGGGAGCGCACAAGGGGCAAAAAGCGGCAGAAATAACAGAAGGAAACTGCAAAAATGAACGGCACAGAAATTCAAAGGCACATAAAATAGTCCAAATAAACGAAAGGCACAATAATTCAAGGCACAGAACACGAGTCACAAATAAACGAAAGACACAATAATTCAAGGCACAGAACACGAGTCACAAATAAATGAAAGGCACAATAATTCAAGGCACAGAACACGAGTCACAATCACTTAAAACGGCACAAAGCACAGGTCTAGTGAAGCTTACCAGAGCCCACTAGACACCAGGGATGAGGCGCAGGTGGATGACTGCGGGTGGAGGAGGGCCTCGAATGCGCGATTGGCAGCGCGTGCAGGGTCAAGGGCAGGGGGACAGCTTGGTGGTGCTGCGGGCGTGGGGGAGCGGTCTCCTGACCAAAATCAGGTCAGAGGTCGCTCACCCTCGACGCGCAGCGACCGCCATTAAGAAGGGAGGGAGGAGCAGCTGGGAGGCGGGAGTGAGCGGCGAAAGGGGGAGCGAGGGTGGCGGGGCCACAGGGAGGCAGTGGCGGGGAAAGCTGCTCAGGGAGAGCCGACAAGGGGACGGGGGAGCGCACAAGGGGCAAAAAGTGGCAGAAAGAACAGAAGGAAACTGCAAAAATGAACGGCACAGAATTTCAAAGGCACATAAAACGAGTCACAAATAAACGAAAGGCACAATAATTCAAGGCACAGAACACGAGTCACAAATAAACGAAAGACACAATAATTCAAGGCACAGAACATGAGTCACAAATAAACAAAAGGCACAATAATTCAAGGCACAGAACACGAGTCACAATCACTTAAAACGGCAGAAAGCACAGGTCTAGTGAAGCTTACCAGAGCCCACTAGACACCAGGGATGAGGAGTAGGTGGATGCCTGCGGGTGGAGGAGGGCCTCGAACACACGATTAGCAGCGGGTGCAGGGTCAAGGGCAGAGGGAGAGCTTGGTGGTGCTGCGGGCGTGGGGGAGCGGTCCCCTGACTAAAATCAGGTCAGAGGTGGGTCACCATCGACGCGCAGCGACCGCCATTAAGAAGGGAGGGGACAGGGAGGAGCAGCTGGTAGGTGGGAGGGAGCGGCGAATGGGGGCGCGAGGGGGGCGGGCCGCAGGGAGGGAGCGGCGGGGAAAGCGGCTCAGGGAGAGCCAACAAGGGGACGGGGGAGTGCACAAGGGGAAAAAAGCGGCAGAAATAACAGAAGAAAACTGCAAAATTGAACGGCACAGAAATTCAAAGGCACATAAAACGAGTCACAAATAAACGAAAGGCACAATAATTCAAGGCACAGAACACGAGTCACAAATAACCGAAAGTCACAATAATTCAAGGCACAGAACACGAGTCACAAATAAACGAAAGGCACAATAATTCAAGTCACAGAACACGAGTCACAATCACTTAAAACAGCACAAAGCACAGGTCTAGTGAATCTTACCAGAGCCCACTAGTCACCAGGGATGAGGCGCAGGTGGATGCTTGCGGGAGGAGGAGGGCCTCGAACGCTCGATTGGCAGCGGGTGCACGGTCAAGGGCAGGGGGACAGCTTGGTGGTGCTGCGGGCATGGGGGAACGGTCTCCTTACCAAAATCAGGTCAGAGGTCGCTCACCTTCGATGCGCAGCGACCACCATTAAGAAGGGAGGGGGGAGGGAGGAGCAGCTGGGAGGCGGGAGGGAGCGGCGAATGGGGGCGGGCCGCAGGGAGGCAGCGGCGGGGAAAGCGGCTCAGGGAGAGCCGACAAGGGGACGGCGGAGTGCACAAGGGGAAAAAAGCAGCAGAAATAACAGAAGGAAACTGCAAAAATGAACGGCACAGAAATTCAAAGGCACATAAAACGAGACACAAATAAATGAAAGGCACAGAAATTCAAAGGCACATTAAACGAGTCACAAATAAATGAAAGGCACAATAATTCAAGGCACAGAACACGAGTCACAAATAAACTAAAGGCACAATAATTCAAGGCACAGAACACGAGTCACAAATAAACGAAAGGCACAATAATTCAAGGCACAGAACACGAGTCACAAATAAACGAAAGGCACAATAATGCAAGGCACAGAACAAGAGTCACAAATATACGAAAGGCACAATAATTCAAGGCACAGAACATGAGTCACAAATTAACGAAAGGCACAATAATTCAAGGCACAGAACACAAGTCACAATCACTTGAAATGGCACAAAGCACAGGCCTAGTGAAGCTTACCAGAGCCCACTAGACACCAGGGATGAGGCGCAGGTGGATGCCTGCGGGTGGAGGAGGGCCTCAAACTCGCGATTGGCAGCGCGTCCAGGGTCAAGGGCAGGGGGACAGCTTGGTGGTGCCGCGGGCGTGAGGGAGCGGTCTCCTGACCAAAATCAGGTCAGAGGTCGCTCACCCTCGACGCGCAGCGACCGCCATTAAGAAGGGAGGGGGGAGGGACGAGCAGCTGGAAGACGGGAGGGAGCGGCGAATGGGGGCGCGAGGGTGGCAGGGCCGCAGGGAGGCAGCGGCGGGGAAAGCGGCTCAGGGAGAGCCGACAAGGGGACGGGGGAGCGCACAAGGGGCAAAAAGTGGCAGAAATAACAGAAGGAAACTGCAAAAATTAACTGCACAGAAATTCAAAGGCACATAAAACGAGTCACAAATAAACGAAAGGCCCAATAATTCAAGGCACAGAACACGAGTCACAAATAAACGAAAGGCACAATAATTCAAGGCAGAGAACACGAGTCACAAATAAACAAAAGGCACAATAATTCAAGGCACAGAACACGAGTCACAATCACTTAAAATGGCACAAAGCACAGGACTAGTGAAGCTTACCAGAGCCCACTAGACACCAGGGATGAGGCGCAGGTGGATGCCTGCGGGTGGAGGAGTGCCTCGAACGCGCGATTGGCAGCGCATGCAGGGTCAAGGGCAGGGGGGCATCTTGGTGGTGCTGCGGGCTTGGGGGAGCGGTCTGCTGACCAAAACCAGGTCAGAGGTCGCTCACCCTCGACGCGCAGCGACGGCCATTAAGAAGGGAGGGGGAGGGAGGAGCAGCTGGGAGGCGGGAGGGAGTGGCGATTGGGGGCGCGAGGGGGGGAGCGCCGCAGGGATGCAGCGGCGGGTAAAGCAGCTCAGGGAGAGCCGACAAGGGGACGGGGGAGTGCACAAGGAGCAAAAAGCATCAGAAATAACAGAAGGAAACTGCAAAAATGAACGGCACAGAAATTCAAAGGCACATAAAACGAGTCACAAATGAACGAAAGGCACAATAATTCAAGGCACAGAACACGAGTCACAAATAAATGAAAGGCACAATAATTCAAGGCACAGAACACGAGTCACAAATAAACGAAAGGCACAATAATTCAAGGCACAGAACACGAGTCACAAATAAACGAAAGGCACAATAATTCAAGGCACAGAACACGAGTCACAAATAAACAAAAGGCACAATAATTCAAGGCACAGAACACGAGTCACAAATAAACGAAAGACACAATAATTCAAGGCACAGAACACGAGTCACAAATAAATGAAAGGCACAATAATTCAAGGCACAGAACAAGAGTCACAATCACTTAAAACGGCACAAAGCACAGGTCTAGTGAAGCTTACCAGAGCCCACTAGACACCAGGGATGAGGCGCAGGTGGATGACTGCGGGTGGAGGAGGGCCTCGAATGCGCGATTGGCAGCGCGTGCACGGTCAAGGGCAGGGGGACAGCTTGGTGGTGCTGCGGGCGTGGGGGAGCGGTCTCCTGACCAAAATCAGGTCAGAGGTCGCTCACCCTCGACGCGCAGCGACCGCCATTAAGAAGGGAGGGAGGAGCAGCTGGGAGGCGGGAGTGAGAGGCGAAAGGGGGAGCGAGGGTGGCGGGGCCACAGGGAGGCAGTGGCGGGGAAAGCTGCTCAGGGAGAGCCGACAAGGGGACGGGGGAGCGCACAAGGGGCAAAAAGTGGCAGAAAGAACAGAAGGAAACTGCTAAAATGAACGGCACAGAATTTCAAAGGCACATAAAACGAGTCACAAATAAACGAAAGGCACAATAATTCAAGGCACAGAACACGAGTCACAAATAAACGAAAGGCACAATAATTCAAGGCACAGAACAGGAGTCACAAATAAACAAAAGGCACAATAATTCAAGGCACAGAACACGAGTCACAATCACTTAAAACGGCAGAAAGCACAGGTCTAGTGAAGCTTACCAGAGCCCACTAGACACCAGGGATGAGGAGTAGGTGGATGCCTGCGGGTGGAGGAGGGTCTCGAACGCACGATTAGCAGCGGGTGCAGGGTCAAGGGCAGAGGGAGAGCTTGGTGGTGCTGCGGGCGTGGGGGAGCGGTCCCCTGACTAAAATCAGGTCAGAGGTGGGTCACCATCGACGCGCAGCGACCGCCATTAAGAAGGGAGGGGACAGGGAGGAGCAGCTGGTAGGCGGGAGGGAGCGGCGAATGGGGGCGCGAGGGGGGCGGGCCGCAGGGAGGGAGCGGCGGGGAAAGCGGCTCAGGGAGAGCAAACAAGGGGACGGGGGAGTGCACAAGGGGAAAAAAGCGGCAGAAATAACAGAAGGAAACTGCAAAATTGAACGGCACAGAAATTCAAAGGCACATAAAACGAGTCACAAATAAACGAAAGGCACAATAATTCAAGGCACAGAACACGAGTCACAAATAACCGAAAGCCACAATAATTCAAGGCACAAAACACGAGTCACAAATAAACGAAAGGCACAATAATTCAAGTCACAGAACACGAGTCACAATCACTTAAAACGGCAGAAAGCACAGGTCTAGTGAAGCTTACCAGAGCCCACTAGACACCAGGGATGAGGCGTAGGTGGATGCCTGCGGGTGGAGGAGGGCCTCGAACGCGCGATTGGCAGTGGGTGCAGGGTCAAGGGCAGGGGGACAGCTTGGTGGTGCTGCGGGCGTTGGGGAGCGGTCTCCTGACTAAAATCAGGTCAGAGGTCGCTCACCTTCGATGCGCAGCGACCACCATTAAGAAGGGAGGGGGGAGGGAGGAGCAGCTGGGAGGCGGGAGGGAGCGGCGAATGGGGGCGGGCCGCAGGGAGGCAGCGGCGGGGAAAGCGGCTCAGGGAGAGCCGACAAGGGGACGGCGGAGTGCACAAGGGGAAAAAAGCAGCAGAAATAACAGAAGGAAACTGCAAAAATGAACGGCACAGAAATTCAAAGGCACTTAAAACGAGACACAAATAAATGAAAGGCACAATAATTCAAGGCACAGAACACGAGTCACAAATAAACGAAAGGCACAATAATTCAAGGCACTTAACACGAGTCACAAATAAACGAAAGGCACAATAATTCAAGGCACAGAACACGAGTCACAATCACTTAAAACAGCACAAAGCACAGGTCTAGTGAAGCTTACCAGTGCACACTAGACACCATGGATGAGGCGCAGATGGATGCCTGCAGGTGGAGGAGGGCCTCGAACGCGCGATTGGCAGCGCGTGCAGGGTCAAGGGCAGGGGGACAGCTTGGTGGTGCTGCGGGCGTGGGGGAGCGGTCTCCTGACCAAAATCAGGTCAGAGGTCGCTCACCCTCAACGCGCAGCGACCGCCATTAAGAAAGAAGGGGGGAGGGAGGAGCAGCTGGGAGGTGGGAGGGAGCGGCGAAAGGGGGCGCGAGGGGGCGTGCCGCAGGGAAGCAGCAACGGGGAAAGCGGCTCAGGGAGAGCAGACAAGGGGACGGGGGGCGCACAGGGGGCAAAAAGCGGCAGAAATAACAGAAGGAAACTGCAAAAATGAACTGCACTGAAATTCAAAGGCACATAAAACGAGTCACAAATAAACGAAAGGCCCAATAATTCAAGGCACAGAACACGACTCGCAAATAAATGAAAGGCACAATAATTCAAGGCACCGAACACGAGTCACAAATAAACAAAAGGCACAATAATTCAAGGCACAGAACACGAGTCACAATCACTTAAAACGGCAGAAAGCACAGGTCTAGTGAAGCTTACCAGAGCCCACTAGACACCAGGGATGAGGCGTAGGTGGATGCCTGCGGGTGGAGGAGGGCCTCGAACGCGCGATTGGCAGTGGGTGCAGGGTCAAGGGCAGGGGGACAGCTTGGTGGTGCTGCGGGCGTTGGGGAGCGGTCTCCTGACTAAAATCAGGTCAGAGGTGGGTCACCATTGACGCGCAGCGACCGCCATTAAGAAGGGAGGGGACAGGGAGGAGCAGCTGGTAGGCGGGAGGGAGAGGCGAATGGGGGCGCGAGGGGGGCGGGGCCGCAGGGAGGGAGCAGCGGGGAAAGCGGCTCAGGGAGAGCCGACAAGGGGACGGGGGAGTGCACAAGGGGCAAAAAGCGGCAGAAATAACAGAAGGAAACTGCAAAATTGAACGGCACAGAAATTCAAAGGCACATAAAACGAGTCACAAATAAACGAAAGGCACAATAATTCAAGGCACAGAACACGAGTCACAAATAACCGAAAGCCACAATAATTCAAGGCACAAAACACGAGTCACAAATAAACGAAAGGCACAATAATTCAAGTCACAGAACACGAGTCACAATCACTTAAAACAGCACAAAGCACAGGTCTAGTGAAGCTTACCAGAGCCCACTAGTCACCAGGGATGAGGCGCAGGTGGATGCTTGCGGGAGGAGGAGGGCCTCGAACGCTCGATTGGCAGCGGGTGCAGGGTCAAGGGCAGGGGGACAGCTTGGTGGTGCTGCGGGCATGGGGGAACGGTCTCCTTACCAAAATCAGGTCAGAGGTCGCTCACCTTCGATGCGCAGCGACCACCATTAAGAAAGAAGGGGGGAGGGAGGAGCAGCTGGGAGGTGGGAGGGAGCGGCGAAAGGGGGCGCGAGGGGGCGTGCCGCAGGGAAGCAGCAACGGGGAAAGCGGCTCAGGGAGAGCAGACAAGGGGACGGGGGGCGCACAGGGGGCAAAAAGCGGCAGAAATAACAGAAGGAAACTGCAAAAATGAACTGCACTGAAATTCAAAGGCACATAAAACGAGTCACAAATAAACGAAAGGCCCAATAATTCAAGGCACAGAACACGACTCGCAAATAAATGAAAGGCACAATAATTCAAGGCACCGAACACGAGTCACAAATAAACAAAAGGCACAATAATTCAAGGCACAGAACACGAGTCACAATCACTTAAAACGGCAGAAAGCACAGGTCTAGTGAAGCTTACCAGAGCCCACTAGACACCAGGGATGAGGCGTAGGTGGATGCCTGCGGGTGGAGGAGGGCCTCGAACGCGCGATTGGCAGTGGGTGCAGGGTCAAGGGCAGGGGGACAGCTTGGTGGTGCTGCGGGCGTTGGGGAGCGGTCTCCTGACTAAAATCAGGTCAGAGGTGGGTCACCATTGACGCGCAGCGACCGCCATTAAGAAGGGATGGGACAGGGAGGAGCAGCTGGTAGGCGGGAGGGAGAGGCGAATGGGGGTGCGAGGGGGGCGGGGCCGCAGGGAGGGTGCAGCGGGGAAAGCGGCTCAGGGAGAGCCGACAAGGGGACGGGGGAGCGCACAAGGGGCAAAAAGCGGCAGAAATAACAGAAGGAAACTGCAAAAATGAACGGCACAGAAATTCAAAGGCACATAAAACAAGTCCAAATAAACGAAAGGCACAATAATTCAAGGCACAGAACACGACTCACAAATAAATGAAAGGCACAATAATTCAAGGCACAGAACACGAGTCACAAATAAACGAAAGGCACATTAATTCAAAGCACAGAACACGAGTCACAATCACTTAAAACAGCACAAAGCACAGGTCTAGTGAAGCTTACCAGAGCCCACTAGACACCAGGGATGAGGCGCAGGTGGATGCCTGCGGGAGGAGGAGGGCTTCGAACGCTCGATTGGCAGCGGGTGCAGGGTCAAGGGCAGGGGGACAGCTTGGTGGTGCTGCGGGCATGGGGGAGCGGTCTCCTGACCAAAATCAGGTTCGAGGTCGCTCACCCTCGACGCGCAGCGACTGCCATTAAGAAGGGAGGGGGGAGCAGCTGGGAGGCGGGAAGGAGTGGCAAATGGGGGCGCGAGGGGGGCGGGGCCACTGGGAGGCAGCGGCGGGGAAATTGGCTAAGGGAGAGCGGACAAGGGGACGGGGGAGCGCACAAGGGGCAAAAAGCGGCAGAAATAACAGAAAGAAACTGCCAAAATGAATGGCACAGAAATTCAAAGGCACATTAAACGAGTCACAAATAAATGAAAGGCACAATAATTCAAGGCACAGAACATGAGTCACAAATAAACGAAAGGCACAATAATTCAAGGCACAGAACACGAGTCACAAATAAACGAAAGGCACAATAATTCAAGGCACAGAACACGAGTCACAAATAAACGAAAGGCACAATAATGCAAGGCACAGAACAAGAGTCACAAATATAGGAAAGGCACAATAATTCAAGGCACAGAACATGAGTCACAAATTAACGAAAGGCACAATAATTCAAGGCACAGAACACGAGTCACAAATAAACGAAAGGCACAATAATTCAAGGCACAGAACACGAGTCACAAATAAACGAAAGGCACAATAATGCAAGGCACAGAACAAGAGTCACAAATATACGAAAGGCACAATAATTCAAGGCACAGAACACGAGTCACAAATAAATGAAAGGCACAATAATTCAAGGCACAGAACACGAGTCACAAATAAACAAAAGGCACAATAATTCAAGGCACAGAACACGAGTCACAAATTAACGAAAGGCACAATAATTCAAGGCACAGAACACGAGTCACAATAACTTAAAACGGCACAAAGCACAGGTCTAGTGAAGTTTACCAGAGCCCACTAGACACCAGGGATGAGGCGCAGGTGGATGCCTGCGGGAAGAGGAGGGTCTCGAACGCGTGATTGGCAGCGTGTGCAGGGTCAAGGGCAGGGGGACAGCTTGGTGGTGCTGCAGGCGTGGGGTGCTGTCTGCTGACCAAAATCAGGTCAGAGGTCGCTCACCCTCGACGCACAGTGACCACCATTAAGAAGGTAGGGGGAGGGATGAGCAGCTGGGAGGTGGGAGGAAGTGGCGAATGGGGGAGCGAGGGGGGCGGGCCGCAGGGAGGCAGCGGCGGGGAAAGCGGCTCAGGGAGAGCCAACAAGGGGACGGAGTAACGCACAAGGGGCAAAAAGAGGCAGAAAGAACAGAAGGAAACTGCAAAAATGAACGGCACGGAAATTCAAAGACACATAAAACGAGTCACAAATAAACGAAAGGCAGAATAATTCAAGGCACAGAACACGAGTCACAAATAAACGAAAGGCACAATAATTCAAGGCACAGAACACGAGTCAAAAATAAACGAAATGCACAATAATTCAAGGCACAGAACACGAGTCACAATCACTTCAAACGGCACAAAGCACAGGTCTAGTGAAGCTTACCAGAGCCCACTAGACACCAGGGATGAGGCGCAGGTGGATTCCTGCGGGAGGAGGAGAGCCTTGAACGCGCGATTGGCAGCGTGTGCAGGGTCACGGGCGGGGGACAGGTTGGTGGTGCTGCGGGCGTGGGGGAGCGGTCTCCTGACCAAAATCAGGTCAGAGGTCGCTCACCCTCGACGTGCAGCGACCGCCATTAAGAAGGGAGGGGGGAGAGAGGAGCAGCTGGGAGACGGGAGGAAGCGTCGAATTGGGGCGCGAGGGGGATGGGGTCGCAGGGAGGCACCGCCGGGGAAATCGGCTCAGGGAGAGCCGGCAAGGGGAAGGGGGGAGCGCACAAGGGGCAAAAAGCGGCAGAAATAACAGAAGGAAACTGCAAAATTGAACGGCACAGAAATTCAACGGCATATAAAACGAGTCACAAATAAACGAAAGGCACAATATTTCAAGGCACAGAACACGAGTCACAATCACTTAAAACGGTACAAAGCACAGGTCTAGTGAAGCTTACCAGAGCCCACTAGACACCAGGGATGAGGCGAAGGTGGATACCTGCGGGTGGAGGACGGCCTCGAACGCGCTATTGGCAGTGCATGCAGGGTCAAGGGAAGGGGACAGCTTGGTGGTGCTGCGGCCGTGGGGGAGCAGTCTCCTGACCAAAATCAGGTCAGAGGTCGCTCACCCTCGACGCGCAGCGACCGCCATTAAGAAGGGAGGGGGAAACAGCTGGGAGGCAGGAAGAAGCGGCGAATGGGGGCGCGAGGGGGGCGGGGCCACTGGGAGGCAGCAGCGGGGAAATCGGCTCAGGGAGAGCCGACAAGGGGACGGGGGGAGCGCACAAGGGGCAAAAAGCGGCAGAAATGACAGAAAGAAACTGCAAAAATGAACGGCACAGAAATTCAAAGGCACATTAAACGAGTCACAAATAAATGAAAGGCACAATAATTCAAGGCACAGAACACGAGTCACAAATAAACGAAAGGCACAATAATTCAAGGCACAGAACACGAGTCACAAATAAACAAAAGGCACAATAATTCAAGGCACAGAACACGAGTCACAATCACTTAAAACAGCACAAAGCACAGGTCTAGTGAAGCTTACCAGAGCCCACTAGACGCCAGGGATGAGGCGTAGGTGGATGCCTGCGGGTGGAGGAGGGCCTCGAACGCGCGATTGGCAGCGGGTGCAGGGTCAAGGGCAGGGGGACAGCTTTGTGGTGCTGCGGGCGTTGGGGAGAGGTCTCCTGACTAAAATCAGGTCAGAGGTGGGTCACCATCGACGCGCAGCGACCGCCATTAAGAAGGGAGGGGACAGGGAGGAGCAGCTGGTAGGCGGGAGGGAGAGGCGAATGGGGGCGCGAGGGGGGTGGGGCCGCAGGGAGGGAGCAGCGGGGAAAGCGGCTCAGGGAGAGCCGACAAGGGGACGGGGGAGTGCACAAGGGGCAAAAAGCGGCAGAAATAACAGAAGGAAACTGCAAAATTGAACGGCACAGAAATTCAAAGACACATAAAACGAGTCACAAATAAACGAAAGGAAGAATAATTCAAGGCACAGAACACGAGTCACAAATAAACGAAAGGCACAATAATTCAAGGCACAGAACACGAGTCACAAATAAACGAAATGCACAATAATTCAAGGCACAGAACACGAGTCACAATCACTTAAAACAGCACAAAGCACAGGTCTAGTGAAGCTTACCAGAGCCCACTAGACACCAGGGATGAGGCGCAGGTGGATGCCTGCGAGAGGAGGAGGGCCTCGAACGCTCGATTGGCAGCGGGTGCAGGGTCAAGGGCAGGGGGACAGCTTGGTGGTGCTGTGGGCATGGGGGAGCGGTCTCCTGACCAAAATCAGGTCAGAGGTAGCTCACCCTCGACGCGCAGCGACCGCCATTAAGAAGGGAGGGGGAGGGAGGAGCAGCTGGGAGACGGGAAGGAGCGACGAATGGGGGCACGAGGGGGGCAGTGCCACAGGGAGGCAGCGGCGGGGAAAGCTGCTCAGGGAGAGCCAACAAGGGGACGGGGGAGCGCACACGGGGCAAAAAGCGACAGAAATAACAGAAGGAAACTGCAAAAATGAACGGCACAGAAATTCAAAGGCACATAAAACAAGTCCAAATAAACGAAAGGCACAATAATTCAAGGCACAGAACACGACTCACAAATAAATGAAAGGCACAATAATTCAAGGCACCGAACACGAGTCACAAATAAACAAAAGGCACAATAATTCAAGGCACAGAACACGAGTCACAATCACTTAAAACGGCAGAAAGCACAAGTCTAGTGAAGCTTACCAGAGCCCACTAGACACCAGGGATGAGGCGTAGGTGGATGCCTGCGGGTGGAGGAGGGCCTCGAACGCGCGATTGGCAGAGGGTGCAGGGTCAAGGGCAGGGGGACAGCTTGGTGGTGCTGCGGGCGTGGGGGAGGGGTCTCCTGACTAAAATCAGGTCAGAGGTGGGTCACCATCGACGCGCAGCGACTGCCATTAAGAAGGGAGGGGACAGGGAGGAGCAGCTGGTAGGTGTGAGGGAGCGGCGAATGGGGGCGCGAGGGGGGCGGGGCCGCAGGGAGGGAGCAGCGGGGAAAGCGGCTCAGGGAGAGGCGACAAGGGGACGGGGGAGTGCACAAGGGGCAAAAAGCGGCAGAAATAAC
Source organism: Pleurodeles waltl (assembly GCF_031143425.1). Lineage (NCBI taxonomy): Eukaryota > Metazoa > Chordata > Amphibia > Caudata > Salamandridae > Pleurodeles > Pleurodeles waltl. Next base: position 626,148,158 of record NC_090447.1, on the reverse strand, counting down.
AGAAGGAAACTGCAAAATTGAACGGCACAGAAATTCAAAGGCACATAAAACGATTCACAAATAAACGAAAGGCACAATAATTCAAGGCACAGTACACGAGTCACAAATAAAAGAAAGCCACAATAATTCGAGGCACAGAACACGAGTCACAAATAAACGAAAGGCACATTAATTCAAGGCACAGAACACGAGTCACAATCACTGAAAACAGCACAAAGCACAGGTCAAGTGAAGCTTACCAGAGCCCACTAGACACCAGGGATGAGGCGCAGGTGGATGCCTGCGGGAGGATGAGGGCCTCGAACGCTCGATTGGCAGCGGGTGCAGGGTCAAGGGCAGGGGGACAGCTTGGTGGTGCTGCGGGCATGGGGGAGCGGTCTCCTGACCAAAATCAGGTCAGAGGTCGCTCACCCTCGACACGCAGCGACCGCCATTAAGAAGGGAGGGGGGAGGGAGGAGCAGCTGGGAGACGGGAAGGAGCAGCGAATGGGGGCACAAGGGGGGCAGGGCTACAGGAAGGTAGCGGCGGGGAAAGCGGCTCAGGGAGAGCCAACAAGGGGACAGGGGAGCGCACAAGGGGCAAAAAGCGGCAGAAATAACAGAAGGAAACTGCAAAAATGAACGGCACAGAAATTCAAAGGCACATAAAACGAGTCCAAATAAACGAAAGGCACAATAATTCAAGGCACAGAACACGAGTCACAAATAAACAAAAGACACAATAATTCAAGGCACAGAACACGAGTCACAAATAAACGAAAGGCACAATAATTCAAGGCACAGAACACGAGTCACAATCACTTAAAACAGCACAAAGCACGGGTCTAGTGAAGCTTACCAGAGCCCACTAGACACCAGGGATGAGGCGAAGGTTAATGCCTGCGGGTGGAGGAGGGCCTCGAACGCGCCATTGGCAGTGCATGCAGGGTCAAGGGCAGGGGGACAGCTTGGTGGTGCTGCGGGCATGGGGGAGCAGTCTCCTGGCCAAAATCAGGTCAGAGGTCGCTCACCCTCGACGCGCAGCGACTGCCATTAAGAAGGGAGGGGGGAGCAGCTGGGAGGTGGGAAGGAGCGGCGAATGGGGGCGCGAGGGGGGCGGGGCCACTGGGAGGCAGCGGCGGGGAAATTGGCTAAGGGAGAGCCGACAAGGGGACGGGGGGAGCGCACAAGGGGCAAAAAGCGGCAGAAATAACAGAAAGAAACTGCAAAAATGAACGGCACAGAAATTCAAAGGCACATTAAACGAGTCACAAATAAATGAAAGGCACAATAATTCAAGGCACAGAACACGAGTCACAAATAAACGAAAGGCACAATAATTCAAGGCACAGAACACGAGTCACAAATAAACGAAAGGCACAATAATGCAAGGCACAGAACAAGAGTCACAAATATACGAAAGGCACAATAATTCAAGGCACAGAACATGAGTCACAAATTAACGAAAGGCACAATAATTCAAGGCACAGAACACAAGTCACAATCACTTGAAACGGCACAAAGCACAGGCCTAGTGAAGCTTATCAGAGCCCACTAGACACCAGGGATGAGGCGCAGGTGGATGCCTGCGTGTGGAGGAGGGCCTCAAACTCGCGATTGGCAGCGCGTCCAGGGTCAAGGGCAGGGGGACAGCATGGTGGTGCTGTGGGCGTGGGGGAGCGGTCTCCTGACCAAAATCAGGTCAGAGGTCGCTCACCCTCGACGCGCAGCGACTGCCATTAAGAAGGGAGGGGGGAGCAGCTGGGAGGTGGGAAGGAGCGGCGAATGGGGGCGCGAGGGGGGCGGGGCCACTGGGAGGCAGCGGCGGGGAAATTGGCTAAGGGAGAGCCGACAAGGGGACGGGGGAGCGCACAAGGGGCAAAAAGCGGCAGAAATAACAGAAAGAAACTGCAAAAATGAACGGCACAGAAATTCAAAGGCACATTAAACGAGTCACAAATAAATGAAAGGCACAATAATTCAAGGCACAGAACACGAGTCACAAATAAACGAAAGGCACAATAATTCAAGGCACAGAACACGAGTCACAAATAAACGAAAGGCACAATAATGCAAGGCACAGAACAAGAGTCACAAATATACGAAAGGCACAATAATTCAAGGCACAGAACATGAGTCACAAATTAACGAAAGGCACAATAATTCAAGGCACAGAACACAAGTCACAATCACTTGAAACGGCACAAAGCACAGGCCTAGTGAAGCTTATCAGAGCCCACTAGACACCAGGGATGAGGCGCAGGTGGATGCCTGCGTGTGGAGGAGGGCCTCAAACTCGCGATTGGCAGCGCGTCCAGGGTCAAGGGCAGGGGGACAGCATGGTGGTGCTGTGGGCGTGGGGGAGCGGTCTCCTGACCAAAATCAGGTCAGAGGTCGCTCACCCTCGACGCGCAGCGACCGCCATTAAAAAGGGAGGGGGGAGGGAGGAGCAGCTGGAAGACGGGAGGGAGCGGCGAATGGGGGCGCGAGGGTGGCAGGGCCGCAGGGAGGCAGCGGCGGGGAAAGCGGCTCAGGGAGAGCCGACAATGGGACGGGGGAGCGCACAAGGGGCAATAAGTGGCAGAAATAACAGAAGGAAACTGCAAAAATGAACTGCACAGAAATTCAAAGGCACATAAAACGAGTCACAAATAAACGAAAGGCCCAATAATTCAAGGCACAGAACACGAGTCACAAATAAACGAAAGGCACAATAATTCAAGGCAGAGAACACGAGTCACAAATAAACAAAAGGCACAATAATTCAAGGCACAGAACACGAGTCACAATCACTTAAAACGGCACAAAGCACAGGTCTAGTGAAGCTTACCAGAGCCCACTAGACACCAGGGATGAGGCGCAGGTGGATTCCTGCGGGTGGAGGAGTGCCTCGAACGCGCGATTGGCAGCGCATGCAGGGTCAAGGGCAGGGGGGCATCTTGGTGGTGCTGCGGGCTTGGGGGAGCGGTCTGCTGACCAAAACCAGGTCAGAGGTCGCTCACCCTCGACGCGCAGCGACCGCCATTAAGAAGGGAGGGGGAGGGAGGAGCAGCTGGGAGGCGGGAGGGAGCGGCGAATGGGGGCGCGAGGGGGGCGCGCCGCAGGGAGGCAGCGGCGGGTAAAGCGGCTCAGGGAGAGCCGACAAGGGGACGGGGGAGTGCACAAGGGGCAAAAAGCAGCAGAAATAACAGAAGGAAACTGCAAAAATGAACGGCACAGAAATTCAAAGGCACATAAAACGAGTCCAAATAAACGAAAGACACAATAATTCAAGGCACAGAACACGAGTCACAAATAAACAAAAGACACAATAATTCAAGGCACAGAACACGAGTCACAAATAAACGAAAGGCACAATAATTCAAGGCACAGAACACGAGTCACAATCACTTAAAACAGCTCAAAGCACAGGTCTAGTGAAGCTTACCAGAGCCCACTAGACACCAGGGATGAGGCGAAGGTGGATGCCTGCGGGTGGAGGAGGGCCTCGAACGCGCCATTAGCAGTGCATGCAGGGTCAAGGGCAGGGGGACAGCTTGGTGGTGCTGCGGGCGTGGGGGAGCAGTCTTCTGACCAAAATCAGGCCTGAGGTCGCTCACCCTCGACGCACAGCGACTGCCATTAAGAAGGGAGGGGGGAGCAGCTGGGAGGCGGGAAGGAGCGGCGAATGGGGGCGCGAGGGGGGCGGGGCCACTGGGAGGCAGCGGCGGGGAAATTGGCTAAGGGAGAGCGGACAAGGGGACGGGGGAGCGCACAAGGGGCAAAAAGCGGCAGAATAACAGAAAGAAACTGCAAAAATGAACGGCACAGAAATTCAAAGGCACATTAAACGAGTCACAAATAAATGAAAGGCACAATAATTCAAGGCACAGAACACGAGTCACAAATAAACGAAAGGCACAATAATTCAAGGCACAGAACACGAGTCACAAATAAACGAAAGGCACAATAATTCAAGGCACAGAACACGAGTCACAAATAAACGAAAGGCACAATAATGCAAGGCACAGAACAAGAGTCACAAATATACGAAAGGCACAATAATTCAAGGCACAGAACATGAGTCACAAATTAACGAAAGGCACAATAATTCAAGGCACAGAACACAAGTCACAATCACTTGAAACGGCACAAAGCACAGGCCTAGTGAAGCTTACCAGAGCCCACTAGACACCAGGGATGAGGCGCAGGTGGATGCCTGCGGGTGGAGGAGGGCCTCAAACTCGCGATTGGCAGCGCGTCCAGGGTCAAGGGCAGGGGGACAGCATGGTGGTGCTGTGGGCGTGGGGGAGCGGTCTCCTGACCAAAATCAGGTCAGAGGTCGCTCACCCTCGACGCGCAGCGACCGCCATTAAGAAGGGAGGGGGGAGGGAGGAGCAGCTGGAAGACGGGAGGGAGCGGCGAATGGGGGCGCGAGGGTGGCAGGGCCGCAGGGAGGCAGCGGCGGGGAAAGCGGCTCAGGGAGAGCCGACAAGGGGACGGGGGAGCGCACAAGGGGCAAAAAGTGGCAGAAATAACAGAAGGAAACTGCAAAAATGAACTGCACAGAAATTCAAAGGCACATAAAACGAGTCACAAATAAACAAAAGGCCCAATAATTCAAGGCACAGAACACGAGTCACAAATAAACGAAAGGCACAATAATTCAAGGCAGAGAACACGAGTCACAAATAAACAAAAGGCACAATAATTCAAGGCACAGAACACGAGTCACAATCACTTAAAACGGCACAAAGCACAGGTCTAGTGAAGCTTACCAGAGCCCACTATACACCAGGGATGAGGCGCAGGTGGATGCCTGCGAGTGGAGGAGTGCCTCGAACGCGCGATTGGCAGCGCATGCAGGTTCAAGGGCAGGGGGGCATCTTGGTGGTGCTGCGGGCTTGGGGGAGCGGTCTGCTGACCAAAACCAGGTCAGAGGTCGCTCACCCTCGACGCGCAGCGACCGCCATTAAGAAGGGAGGGGGAGGGAGGAGCAGCTGGGAGGCGGGAGGGAGCGGCGAATGGGGGAGCGAGGGGGGGCGCGCCGCAGGGAGGCAGCGGCGGGTAAAGCGGCTCAGGGAGAGCAGACAAGGGGACGGGGGAGTGCACAAGGGGCAAAAAGCAGCAGAAATAACAGAAGGAAACTGCAAAAATGAACGGCACAGAAATTCAAAGGCACATAAAACGAGTCACAAATAAACGAAAGGCACAATAATTCAAGGCACAGAACACGAGTCACAAATAAACGAAAGGCACAATAATTCAAGGCACAGAACACGAGTCACAAATAAACGAAAGGCACAATAATTCAAGGCGCAGAACACGAGTCACAATAACTTAAAACGGCACAAAGCACAGGTCTAGTGAAGCTTACCAGAGCCCACTAGACACCAGGGATGAGGCGCAGGTGGATGCCTGCGGGTAGAGGAGGGCCTCGAACGCGCGATTGGCAGCGTGTGCAGGGTCAAGGGCAGGGGGACAGCTTGGTGGTGCTGCAGGCGTGGGGTGCTGTCTCCTGACCAAAATCAGGTCAGAGGTCGCTCACCCTCGACGCGCAGTGACCACCATTAAGAAGGTAGGGGGAGGGATGAGCAGCTGGGAGGTGGGAGGAAGTGGCGAATGGGGGAGCGAGGGGGGCGGGCCGCAGGGAGGCAGCGGCGGGGAAAGCGGCTCAGGGAGAGCCAACAAGGGGACGGAGTAACGCACAAGGGGCAAAAAGCGGCAGAAAGAACAGAAGGAAACTGCAAAAATGAACGGCACAGAAATTCAAAGACACATAAAACGAGTCACAAATAAACAAAAGGCAGAATAATTCAAGGCACAGAACACGAGTCACAAATAAACGAAAGGCACAATAATTGAAGGCACAGAACACGAGTCACAAATAAACGAAATGCACAATAATTCAAGGCACAGAACACGAGTCACAAATAAACGAAAGGCACAATAATTCAAGGCGCAGAACACGAGTCACAATAACTTAAAAGGGCACAAAGCACAGGTCTAGTGAAGCTTACCAGAGCCCACTAGACACCAGGGATGAGGTGCAGGTGGATGCCTGCGGGAGGAGGAGAGCCTTGAACGCGCGATTGGCAGCGTGTGCAGGGTCAAGGGCGGAGGACAGGTTGGTGGTGCTGCGGGCGTGGGGGAGCGGTCTCCTGACCAAAATCAGGTCAGAGGTCGCTCACCCTCGACGCGCAGCGACCGCCATTAAGAAGGGAGGGGGAGAGAGGAGCAGCTGGGAGGCGGGAGGAAGCGTCGAATTGGGGCGCGAGGGGGATGGGGTCGCAGGGAGGCAGCACCGGGGAAATCGGCTCAGGGAGAGCCGGCAAGGGGAAGGGGGGGAGCGCACAAGGGGCAAAAAGCGGCAGAAATACCAGAAGGAAATGTCAAAATTGAACGGCACAGAAATTTAACGGCAAATAAAACGAGTCACAACTAAACGAAAGGCACAATAATTCAAGGCACAGAACACGAGTCACAATCACTTAAAACGTCACAAAGCACAGGTCTAGTGAAGCTTACCAGAGCCCACTAGACACCAGGGATGAGGCGAAGGTGGATACCTGCGGGTGGAGGACGGCCTCGAACGCGCTATTGGCAGTGCATGCAGGGTCAAGGGAAGGGGACAGCTTGGTGGTGCTGCGGGCGTGGGGGAGCGGTCTCCTGACCAAAATCAGGTCAGAGGTCGCTCACCCTCGACGCGCAGCGACCGCCATTAAGAAGGGAGGGGGAAGCAGCTGGGAGGCGGGAAGAAGCGGCGAATGGGGGCGCAAGGGGGGCGGGGCCACTGGGAGGCAGCAGTGGGGAAATCGGCTCAGGGAGAGCGGACAAGGGGACGGGGGAGCGCACAAGGGGCAAAAAGCTGCAGAAATGACAGAAAGAAACTGCAAAAATGAACGGCACAGAAATTCAAAGGCACATTAAACGAGTCACAAATAAATGAAAGGCACAATAATTCAAGGCACAGAACATGAGTCACAAATAAACGAAAGGCTTAATAATTCAAGGCACAGAACACGAGTCACAAATAAACGAAAGGCACAATAATTCAAGGCACAGAAAACGAGTCACAAATAAACGAAAGTCACAATAATGCAAGGCACAGAACAAGAGTCACAAATAAACGAAAGGCACAATAATTCAAGGCACAGAACATGAGTCACAAATTAACAAAAGGCACAATAATTAAAGGCACAGAACACAAGTCACAATCACTTGAAACGGCACAAAGAACAGGCCTAGTGAAGCTTACCAGAGCCCACTAGACACCAGGGATGAGGCGCAGGTGGATGCCTGTGGATGGAGGAGGGCCTTAAACTCGCGATTGGCAACGCGTCCAGGGTCAAGGGCAGGGGGACAGCTTGGTGGTGCTGCGGGCGTGGGGGAGCGGTCTCCTGACCAAAATCAGGTCAGAGGTCGCTCACCCTCGACGCGCAGCGACTGCCATTAAGAAAGGAGGGGGGAGGGAGGAGCAGCTGGGAGGTGGGAGGGAGCAGTGAATGGGGGTACAAGGGGGGCGGGCCGCAGCGAGGCAGCGGCGGGGGAAAGCGGCTCATGGAGAGCCGACATGGGGATGGGGGGAGCGCACAAGGGGCAAAAAGTGGCAGAAATAACAGAAGCAAACTGCAAAAATTAACTGCACAGAAATTCAAAGGCACATAAAACGAGTCACAAATAAACGAAAGGCACAATAATTCAAGGCACAGAACACGAGTCACAAATAAACGAAAGCCACAATAATTCAAGGCACAGAACACGAGTCACAAATAAACGAAAGGCACAATAATTCAAGGCACAGAACACGAGTCACAATCACTTAAAACAGCACAAAGCACAGGTCTAGTGAAGCTTACCAGAGCCCACTAGTCACCAGGGATGAGGCGCAGGTGGATGCTTGCGGGAGGAGGAGGGCCTCGAACGCTCGATTGGCAGCGGGTGCAGGGTCAAGGGCAGGGGGACAGCTTGGTGGTGCTGCGGGCATGGGGGAGCGGTCTCTTGACCAAAATCAGGTCAGAGGACGCTCACCTTCGATGCGCAGCGACCACCATTAAGAAGGGAGGGGGGAGGGAGGAGCAGCTGGGAGGCGGGAGGGAGCGGCGAATGGGGGCGGGCCGCAGGGAGGCAGCGGCGGGGAAAGCGGCTCAGTGAGAGCCGACAAGGGGACGGGGGTGTGCACAAGGGGTAAAAAGCGGCAGAAATAACAGAAGGAAACTGCAAAAATGAACGGCACAGAAATTCAAAGGCACATAAAACGAGACACAAATAAATGAAAGGCACAATAATTCAAGGCACAGAACACGAGTCACAAATAAACGAAAGGCACAATAATTCAAGGCACATAACACGAGTCACAAATAAACGAAAGGCACAATAATTCAAGGCACAGAACACGAGTCACAATCACTTAAAAAAAAACAAAGCACAGGTCTAGTGAAGCTTACCAATGTACACTAGACACCAGGGATGAGGCGCAGATGGATGCCTGCGGGTGGAGGAGGGCCTCGAACGCGCGATTGGCAGCGCGTGCAGGGTCAAGGGCAGGGGGACAGCTTGGTGGTGCTGCGGGCGTGGGGGAGCGGTCTCCTGACCAAAATCAGGTCAGAGGTCGCTCACCCTGGACGCGCAGCGACCGCCAATAAGAAAGGAGGGGGGAGGGAGGAGCAGCTGGGAGGTGGGAGGGAGCGTCGAAAGGGGGCGCGAGGGGGCGGGCCGCAGGGAAGCAGCAACGGGGAAAGCGGCACAGGGAGAGCAGACAAGGGGACGGGGGGCGCACAGGGGGCAAAAAGCGGCCGAAATAACAGAAGTAAACTGCAAAAATGAACTGCACAGAAATTCAAAGGCACATAAAACGAGTCACAAATAAACGAAAGGCCCAATAATTCAAGGCACAGAACACGACTTGCAAATAAATGAAAGGCACAATAATTCAAGGCACCGAACACGAGTCACAAATAAACAAAAGGCACAATAATTCAATGCACAGAACACGAGTCACAATCACTTAAAACGGCAGAAAGCACAGGTCTAGTGAAGCTTACCAGAGCCCACTAGACACCAGGGATGAGGCGTAGGTGGATGCCTGCGGGTGGAGGAGGGCCTCGAACGCGCGATTGGCAGCGGGTGCAGGGTCAAGGGCAGGGGGACAGCTTGGTGGTGCTGCGGGCGTTGGGGAGAGGTCTCCTGACTAAAATCAGGTCAGAGGTGGGTCACCATCGACGCGCAGCGACCGCCATTAAGAAGGGAGGGGACAGGGAGGAGCAGCTGGTAGGCGGGAAGGAGAGGCGAATGGGGGCGCGAGGGGGGCGGGGCCGCAGGGAGGGAGCAGCGGGGGAAAGCGGCTCAGGGAGAGCCGACAAGGGGACGGGGAGTGCACAAGGGGACGGGGGAGTGCACAAGGGGCAAAAAGCGGCAGAAATAACAGAAGGAAACTGCAAAATTGAACGGCACGGAAATTCAAAGGCACATAAAACGAGTCACAAATAAACGAAAGGCACAATAATTCAAGGCACAGAACACGAGTCACAAATAAATTAAAGCCACAATAATTCAAGGCACAGAACACGAGTCACAAATAAACGAAAGGCACAATAATTCAAGGCACAGAACACGAGTCACAAATAAACGAAAGGCACAATAATTCAAGGCACAGAACACGAGTCACAATAACTTAAAACGGCACAAAGCACAGGTCTAGTGAAGCTTACCAGAGCCCACTAGACACCAGGGATGAGGCGCAGGAGGATGCCTGCGGGTAGAGGAGGGCCTCGAATGCGCGATTGGCAGCGTGTGCAGGGTCAAGGGCAGGGGGACAGCTTGGTGGTGCTGCAGGCGTGGGGTGCTGTCTCCTGACCAAAATCAGGTCAGAGGTCGCTCACGCTCGACGCGCAGCGACCGCCATTAAGAAGGGAGGTGAGAGGGATGAGCAGCTGGGAGGTGGGAGGAAGCGGCGAATGGGGGCGCGAGGGGGATGGGGCCGCAGGGAGGCAGCAGCGGGTAAAGCGGCTCAGGGAGAGCCGACAAGGGGACGGGGGAGTGCACAAGGGGCAAAAAGCAGCAGAAATAACAGAAGGAAACTGCAAAAATGAACGGCACAGAAATTCAAAGGCACATAAAACGAGTCACAAATAAACGAAAGGCACAATAATTCAAGGCACAGAACACGAGTCACAAATAAACGAAAGGCACAATAATTCAAGGCACAGAACACGAGTCACAAATAAACGAAAGGCACAATAATTCAAGGCACAGAACACGAGTCACAATAACTTAAAACGGCACAAAGCACAGGTCTAGTGAAGCTTACCAGAGCCCACTAGACACCAGGGATGAGGCGCAGGTGGATGCCTGCGGGTAGAGGAGGGCCTCGAACGCGCGATTGGCAGCGAGTGCAGGATCAAGGGCAGGGGGACAGCTTGGTGGTGCCTCAGGCGTGGGGTGCTGTCTCCTGACCAAAATCAGGTCAGAGGTCGCTCACCCTCGACGCACAGTGACCACCATTAAGAAGGTAGGGGGAGGGATGAGCAGCTGGGAGGTGGGAGGAAGTGGCGAATGGGGGAGCGAGGGGGGCGGGCCGCAGGGAGGCAGCGGCGGGGAAAGCGGCTCAGGGAGAGCCAACAAGGGGACGGAGTAACGCACAAGGGGCAAAAAGCGGCAGAAAGAACAGAAGGTAACTGCAAAAATGAACGGCACAGAAATTCAAAGACACATAAAACGAGTCACAAATAAACGAAAGGCAGAATAATTCAAGGCACAGAACACGAGTCACAAATAAACGAAAGGCACAATAATTCAAGGCACAGAACACGAGTCACAAATAAACGAAATGCACAATAATTCAAGGCACAGAACACGAGTCACAATCACTTCAAACGGCACAAAGCACAGGTCTAGTGAAGCTTACCAGAGCCCACTAGACACCAGGGATGAGGCGCAGGTGGATGTCTGCAGGAGGAGGAGAGCCTTGAACGCGCGATTGGCAGCGCGTGCCGGGTCAAGGACGGGGGACAGGTTGGTGGTGCTGCGGGCGTGGGGGAGCGGTCTCCTGACCAAAATCAGGTCAGAGGTCGCTCACCCTCGACGCGCAGCGACCGGCATTAAGAAGGGAGGGGGGAGAGAGGAGCAGCTGGGAGGCGGGAGGAAGCGTCGAATTGGGGCGTGAGGGGGATGGGGTCGCAGGGAGGCAGCGCCGGGGAAATCGGCTCAGTGAGAGCCGGCAAGGGGAAGGGGGGAGCGCACAAGGGGCAAAAAGCGGCAGAAATAACAGAAGGAAACGTCAAAATTGAACGGCACAGAAATTCAACGGCAAATAAAACGAGTCACAAATAAACGAAAGGCACAATAATTCAAGGCAGAGAACACGAGTCACAATCACTTAAAACGTCACAAAGCACAGGTCTAGTGAAGCTTACCAGAGCCCACTAGACACCAGGGATGAGGCGCAGGTGGATGCCTGCGGGTAGAGGAGGGCCTCGAACGCGCGATTGGCAGCATGTGCAGGGTCAAGGGCAGGGGGACAGCTTGGTGGTGCTGCAGGCGTGGGGTGCTGTCTCCTGACCAAAATCAGGTCAGAGGTCGCTCACCCTCGACGCGCAGTGACCACCATTAAGAAGGTAGGGGGAGGGATGAGCAGCTGGGAGGTGGGAGGAAGTGGCGAATGGGGGAGCGAGGGGGGCGGGCCACAGGGAGGCAGCGGCGGGGGAAAGCGGCTCAGGGAGAGCCAGCAAGGGGACGGAGTAACGCACAAGGGGCAAAAAGCGGCAGAAAGAACAGAAGGAAACTGCAAAAATTAACGGCACAGAAATTCAAAGACACATAAAACGAGTCACAAATAAACGAAAGGCAGAATAATTCAAGGCACAGAACAAGAGTCACAAATAAACGAAAGGCACAATAATTCAAGGCACAGAACATGAGTCACAAATTAACGAAAGGCACAATAATTAAAGGCACAGAACACAAGTCACAATCACTTGAAACGGCACAAAGAACAGGCCTAGTGAAGCTTACCAGAGCCCACTAGACACCAGGGATGAGGCGCAGGTGGATGCCTGTGGGTGGAGGAGGGCCTTAAACTCGCGATTGGCAGCGCGTCCAGGGTCAAGGGCAGGGGGACAGCTTGGTGGTGCTGCGGGCGTGGGGGAGCGGTCTCCTGACCAAAATCAGGTCAGAGGTCGCTCACCCTCGACGCGCAGCGACTGCCATTAAGAAAGGAGGGGGGAGGGAGGAGCAGCTGGGAGGTGGGAGGGAACAGCGAATGGGGGCGCAAGGGGGGCGGGCCGCAGCGAGGCAGCGGCGGGGAATGCGGCTCAGGGAGAGCCGACATGGGGATGGGGGAGCGCACAAGGGTCAAAAAGTGGCAGAAATAACAGAAGCAAACTGCAAAAATTAACTGCACAGAAATTCAAAGGCACATAAAACGAGTCACAAATAAACGAAAGGCACAATAATTCAAGGCACAGAACACGAGTCACAAATAAACGAAAGCCACAATAATTCAAGGCACAGAACACGAGTCACAAATAAACGAAAGGCACAATAATTCAAGGCACAGAACACGAGTCACAATCACTTAAAACAGCACAAAGCACAGGTCTAGTGAAGCTTACCAGAGCCCACTAGTCACCAGGGATGAGGCGCAGGTGGATGCTTGCGGGAGGAGGAGGGCCTCGAACGCTCGATTGGCAGCGGGTGCAGGGTCAAGGGCAGGGGGACAGCTTGGTGGTGCTGCGGGCATGGGGGAGCGGTCTCCTGACCAAAATCAGGTCAGAGGTCGCTCACCTTCGATGCGCAGCGACCACCATTAAGAAGGGAGGGGGAAGGGAGGAGCAGCTGGGAGGCGGGAGGGAGCGGCGAATGGGGGCGGGCCGCAGGGAGGCAGCGGCGGGGAAAGCGGCTCAGTGAGAGCCGACAAGGGGACGGGGGTGTGCACAAGGGGTAAAAAGCGGCAGAAATAACAGAAGGAAACTGCAAAAATGAACGGCACAGAAATTCAAAGGCACATAAAACGAGACACAAATAAATGAAAGGCACAATAATTCAAGGCACAGAACACGAGTCACAAATAAACGAAAGGCACAATAATTCAAGGCACATAACACGAGTCACAAATAAACGAAAGGCACAATAATTCAAGGCACAGAACACGAGTCACAATCACTTAAAACAGCACAAAGCACAGGTCTAGTGAAGCTTACCAGTGCACACTAGACACCAGGGATGAGGCGCAGATGGATGCCTGCGGGTGGAGGAGGGCCTCGAACGCGCGATTGGCAGCACGTGCAGGGTCAAGGGCAGGGGGACAGCTTGGTGGTGCTGCGGGCGTGGGGGAGCGGTCTCCTGACCAAAATCAGGTCAGAGGTCGCTCACCCTCGACGCGCAGCGACCGCCATTAAGAAAGGAGGGGGGAGGGAGGAGCAGCTGGGAGGTGGTAGGGAGCGGCGAAAGGGGGCGCGAGGGTGCGGGCCGCAGGGAAGCAGCAACGGGGAAAGCGGCACAGGGAGAGCAGACAAGGGGACGGGGGGCGCACAGGGGGCAAAAAGCGGCAGAAAAAACAGAAGTAAACTGCAAAAATGAACTGCACAGAAATTCAAAGGCACATAAAACGAGTCACAAATAAACGAAAGGCCCAATAATTCAAGGCACAGAACACGACTCGCAAATAAATGAAAGGCACAATAATTCAAGGCACCGAACACGAGTCACAAATAAACAAAAGGCACAATAATTCAAGGCACAGAACACGAGTCACAATCACTTAAAACGGCAGAAAGCACAGGTCTAGTGAAGCTTACCAGAGCCCACTAGACACCAGGGATGAGGCGTAGGTGGATGCCTGCGGGTGGAGGAGGGCCTCAAACGCGCGATTGGCAGCGGGTGCAGGGTCAAGGGCAGGGGGACAGCTTGGTGGTGCTGCGGGCGTTGGGGAGAGGTCTCCTGACTAAAATCAGGTCAGAGGTGGGTCACCATCGACGCGCAGCGACTGCCATTAAGAAGGGAGGGGACAGGGAGGAGCAGCTGGTAGGCGGGAGGGAGAGGCGAATGGGGGCGCGAGGGGGGCGGGGCCGCAGGGAGGGAGCAGCGGGGAAAGCGGCTCAGGGAGAGCCGACAAGGGGACGGGGAGTGCACAAGGGGACGGGGGAGTGCACAAGGGGCAAAAAGTGGCAGAAATAACAGAAGGAAACTGCAAAATTGAACGGCACAGAAATTCAAAGGCACATAAAACGAGTCACAAATAAACGAAAGGCACAATAATTCAAGGCACAGAACACGAGTCACAAATAAATTAAAGCCACAATAATTCAAGGCACAGAACACGAGTTACAAATAAACGAAAGGCACATTAATTCAAAGCAGAGAACACGAGTCACAATCACTTAAAACAGCACAAAGCACAGGTCTAGTGAAGCTTACCAGAGCCCACTAGACACCAGGGATGAGGCGCAGGTGGATGCCTGCGGGAGGAGGAGGGCCTCGAACGCTCGATTGGCAGCGGGCGCAGGGTCAAGGGCAGGGGGACAGCTTGGTGGTGCTGCGGGCATGGGGGAGCGGTCTCCTGACCAAAATCAGGTCAGAGGTCGCTCACCCTCGACGCGCAACGACCGCCATTAAGAAGGGAGGGGGAGGGAGGAGCAGCTGGGAGACGGGAAGGAGCGGCGAATGGGGGCACGAGGGGGGCAGGGCCACAGGGAGGCAGCGGCGGGGAAAGCTGCTCAGGGAGAGCCGACAAGGGGACGGGGGAGCGCACAAGGGGCAAAAAGCGGCAGAAATAACAGAAGGAAACTGCAAAAATGAACGGCACAGAAATTCAAAGGCACATAAAACAAGTCCAAATAAACGAAAGGCACAATAATTCAAGGCACAGAACACGACTCACAAATAAATGAAAGGCACAATAATTCAAGGCACAGAACACGAGTCACAAATAAAAAAAAGGCACAATAATTCAAGGCACAGAACACGAGTCACAATCACTTAAAACGGCAGAAAGCACAGGTCTAGTGAAGCTTACCAGAGCCCACTAGACACCAGGGATGAGGCGTAGGTGGATGCCTGCGGGTGGAGGAGGGCCTTGAACGCGCGATTGGCAGAGGGTGCAGGGTCAAGGGCAGGGGGACAGCTTGGTGGTGCTGCGGGCGTGGGGGAGCGGTCTCCTGACTAAAATCAGGTCAGAGGTGGGTCACCATCGACGCGCAGCGACCGCCATTAAGAAGGGAGGGGACAGGGAGGAGCAGCTGGTAGGCGTGAGGGAGCGACGAATGGGGGCGCTTGGGGTCGGGGCCGCAGGGAGGGAGCAGCGGGGAAAGCGGCTCAGGGAGAGCCAACAAGGGGACGGGGGGAGCGCACAAGGGGCAAAAAGCGGCAGAAATAACAGAAGGAAACTGCAAAAATGAACGGCACAGAAATTCAAAGGCACATAAAACGAGTCCAAATAAACGAAAGGCACAATAATTCAAGGCACAGAACACGAGTCACAAATAAACGAAAGACACAATAATTCAAGGCACAGAACACGAGTCACAATCACTTAAAACAGCACAAAGCACAGGTCTAGTGAAGCTTACCAGAGCCCACTAGACACCAGGGATGAGGCGAAGGTGGATGCCTGCGGGTGGAGGAGGGCCTCGAACGCGCCATTGGCAGTGCATGCAGGGTCAAGGGCAGGGGGACAGCTTGGTGGTGCTGCGGGCATGGGGGAGCAGTCTCCTGACCAAAATCAGGTCAGAGGTCGCTCACCCTCGACGCGCAGCGACTGCCATTAAGAAGGGAGGGGGGGAGCAGCTGGGAGGCGGGAACGAGCGGCGAATGGGGGCGCGAGGGGGCGGGGCCACTGGGAGGCAGCGGTGGGGAAATTGGCTAAGGGAGAGCCGACAAGGGGACGGGGGAGTGCACAAGGGGCAAAAAGCGGCAGAAATAACAGAAAGAAACTGCAAAAATGAACGGCACAGAAATTCAAAGGCACATTAAACGAGTCACAAATAAATGAAAGGCACAATAATTCAAGGCACAGAACACGAGTCACAAATAAACGAAAGGCACAATAATTCAAGGCACAGAACACGAGTCACAAATAAACGAAAGGCACAATAATTCAAGGCACAGAACACGAGTCACAAATAAACGAAAGGCACAATAATGCAAGGCACAGAACAAGAGTCACAAATATACGAATGGCACAATAATTCAAGGCACAGTACATGAGTCACAAATTAACGAAAGGTACAATAATTCAAGGCACAGAACACAAGTCACAATCACTTGAAACGGCACAAAGCACAGGCCTAGTGAAGCTTACCAGAGTCTACTAGACACCAGGGATGAGGCGCAGGTGGATGCCTGCGGGTGGAGGAGGGCCTCAAACTCGCGATTGGCAGCGCGTCCAGGGTCAAGGGCAGGGGGACAGCTTGGTGGTGCTGCGGGCGTGGGGGAGCGGTCTCCTGACCAAAATCAGGTCAGAGGTCGCTCACCCTCGACGCGCAGCGACTGCCATTAAGAAAGGAGGGGGGAGGGAGGAGCAGCTGGGAGGTGGGAGGGAACAGCGAATGGGGGCGCAAGGGGGGCGGGCCGCAGCGAGGCAGCGGCGGGGAATGCGGCTCAGGGAGAGCCGACATGGGGATGGGGGAGCGCACAAGGGTCAAAAAGTGGCAGAAATAACAGAAGCAAACTGCAAAAATTAACTGCACAGAAATTCAAAGGCACATAAAACGAGTCACAAATAAACGAAAGGCACAATAATTCAAGGCACAGAACACGAGTCACAAATAAACGAAAGCCACAATAATTCAAGGCACAGAACACGAGTCACAAATAAACGAAAGGCACAATAATTCAAGGCACAGAACACGAGTCACAATCACTTAAAACAGCACAAAGCACAGGTCTAGTGAAGCTTACCAGAGCCCACTAGTCACCAGGGATGAGGCGCAGGTGGATGCTTGCGGGAGGAGGAGGGCCTCGAACGCTCGATTGGCAGCGGGTGCAGGGTCAAGGGCAGGGGGACAGCTTGGTGGTGCTGCGGGCATGGGGGAGCGGTCTCCTGACCAAAATCAGGTCAGAGGTCGCTCACCTTCGATGCGCAGCGACCACCATTAAGAAGGGAGGGGGAAGGGAGGAGCAGCTGGGAGGCGGGAGGGAGCGGCGAATGGGGGCGGGCCGCAGGGAGGCAGCGGCGGGGAAAGCGGCTCAGTGAGAGCCGACAAGGGGACGGGGGTGTGCACAAGGGGTAAAAAGCGGCAGAAATAACAGAAGGAAACTGCAAAAATGAACGGCACAGAAATTCAAAGGCACATAAAACGAGACACAAATAAATGAAAGGCACAATAATTCAAGGCACAGAACACGAGTCACAAATAAACGAAAGGCACAATAATTCAAGGCACATAACACGAGTCACAAATAAACGAAAGGCACAATAATTCAAGGCACAGAACACGAGTCACAATCACTTAAAACAGCACAAAGCACAGGTCTAGTGAAGCTTACCAGTGCACACTAGACACCAGGGATGAGGCGCAGATGGATGCCTGCGGGTGGAGGAGGGCCTCGAACGCGCGATTGGCAGCACGTGCAGGGTCAAGGGCAGGGGGACAGCTTGGTGGTGCTGCGGGCGTGGGGGAGCGGTCTCCTGACCAAAATCAGGTCAGAGGTCGCTCACCCTCGACGCGCAGCGACCGCCATTAAGAAAGGAGGGGGGAGGGAGGAGCAGCTGGGAGGTGGTAGGGAGCGGCGAAAGGGGGCGCGAGGGTGCGGGCCGCAGGGAAGCAGCAACGGGGAAAGCGGCACAGGGAGAGCAGACAAGGGGACGGGGGGCGCACAGGGGGCAAAAAGCGGCAGAAAAAACAGAAGTAAACTGCAAAAATGAACTGCACAGAAATTCAAAGGCACATAAAACGAGTCACAAATAAACGAAAGGCCCAATAATTCAAGGCACAGAACACGACTCGCAAATAAATGAAAGGCACAATAATTCAAGGCACCGAACACGAGTCACAAATAAACAAAAGGCACAATAATTCAAGGCACAGAACACGAGTCACAATCACTTAAAACGGCAGAAAGCACAGGTCTAGTGAAGCTTACCAGAGCCCACTAGACACCAGGGATGAGGCGTAGGTGGATGCCTGCGGGTGGAGGAGGGCCTCAAACGCGCGATTGGCAGCGGGTGCAGGGTCAAGGGCAGGGGGACAGCTTGGTGGTGCTGCGGGCGTTGGGGAGAGGTCTCCTGACTAAAATCAGGTCAGAGGTGGGTCACCATCGACGCGCAGCGACTGCCATTAAGAAGGGAGGGGACAGGGAGGAGCAGCTGGTAGGCGGGAGGGAGAGGCGAATGGGGGCGCGAGGGGGGCGGGGCCGCAGGGAGGGAGCAGCGGGGAAAGCGGCTCAGGGAGAGCCGACAAGGGGACGGGGAGTGCACAAGGGGACGGGGGAGTGCACAAGGGGCAAAAAGTGGCAGAAATAACAGAAGGAAACTGCAAAATTGAACGGCACAGAAATTCAAAGGCACATAAAACGAGTCACAAATAAACGAAAGGCACAATAATTCAAGGCACAGAACACGAGTCACAAATAAATTAAAGCCACAATAATTCAAGGCACAGAACACGAGTTACAAATAAACGAAAGGCACATTAATTCAAAGCAGAGAACACGAGTCACAATCACTTAAAACAGCACAAAGCACAGGTCTAGTGAAGCTTACCAGAGCCCACTAGACACCAGGGATGAGGCGCAGGTGGATGCCTGCGGGAGGAGGAGGGCCTCGAACGCTCGATTGGCAGCGGGCGCAGGGTCAAGGGCAGGGGGACAGCTTGGTGGTGCTGCGGGCATGGGGGAGCGGTCTCCTGACCAAAATCAGGTCAGAGGTCGCTCACCCTCGACGCGCAACGACCGCCATTAAGAAGGGAGGGGGAGGGAGGAGCAGCTGGGAGACGGGAAGGAGCGGCGAATGGGGGCACGAGGGGGGCAGGGCCACAGGGAGGCAGCGGCGGGGAAAGCTGCTCAGGGAGAGCCGACAAGGGGACGGGGGAGCGCACAAGGGGCAAAAAGCGGCAGAAATAACAGAAGGAAACTGCAAAAATGAACGGCACAGAAATTCAAAGGCACATAAAACAAGTCCAAATAAACGAAAGGCACAATAATTCAAGGCACAGAACACGACTCACAAATAAATGAAAGGCACAATAATTCAAGGCACAGAACACGAGTCACAAATAAAAAAAAGGCACAATAATTCAAGGCACAGAACACGAGTCACAATCACTTAAAACGGCAGAAAGCACAGGTCTAGTGAAGCTTACCAGAGCCCACTAGACACCAGGGATGAGGCGTAGGTGGATGCCTGCGGGTGGAGGAGGGCCTTGAACGCGCGATTGGCAGAGGGTGCAGGGTCAAGGGCAGGGGGACAGCTTGGTGGTGCTGCGGGCGTGGGGGAGCGGTCTCCTGACTAAAATCAGGTCAGAGGTGGGTCACCATCGACGCGCAGCGACCGCCATTAAGAAGGGAGGGGACAGGGAGGAGCAGCTGGTAGGCGTGAGGGAGCGACGAATGGGGGCGCTTGGGGTCGGGGCCGCAGGGAGGGAGCAGCGGGGAAAGCGGCTCAGGGAGAGCCAACAAGGGGACGGGGGAGCGCACAAGGGGCAAAAAGCGGCAGAAATAACAGAAGGAAACTGCAAAAATGAACGGCACAGAAATTCAAAGGCACATAAAACGAGTCCAAATAAACGAAAGGCACAATAATTCAAGGCACAGAACACGAGTCACAAATAAACGAAAGACACAATAATTCAAGGCACAGAACACGAGTCACAATCACTTAAAACAGCACAAAGCACAGGTCTAGTGAAGCTTACCAGAGCCCACTAGACACCAGGGATGAGGCGAAGGTGGATGCCTGCGGGTGGAGGAGGGCCTCGAACGCGCCATTGGCAGTGCATGCAGGGTCAAGGGCAGGGGGACAGCTTGGTGGTGCTGCGGGCATGGGGGAGCAGTCTCCTGACCAAAATCAGGTCAGAGGTCGCTCACCCTCGACGCGCAGCGACTGCCATTAAGAAGGGAGGGGGGAGCAGCTGGGAGGCGGGAACGAGCGGCGAATGGGGGCGCGAGGGGGCGGGGCCACTGGGAGGCAGCGGTGGGGAAATTGGCTAAGGGAGAGCCGACAAGGGGACGGGGGAGTGCACAAGGGGCAAAAAGCGGCAGAAATAACAGAAAGAAACTGCAAAAATGAACGGCACAGAAATTCAAAGGCACATTAAACGAGTCACAAATAAATGAAAGGCACAATAATTCAAGGCACAGAACACGAGTCACAAATAAACGAAAGGCACAATAATTCAAGGCACAGAACACGAGTCACAAATAAACGAAAGGCACAATAATTCAAGGCACAGAACACGAGTCACAAATAAACGAAAGGCACAATAATGCAAGGCACAGAACAAGAGTCACAAATATACGAATGGCACAATAATTCAAGGCACAGTACATGAGTCACAAATTAACGAAAGGTACAATAATTCAAGGCACAGAACACAAGTCACAATCACTTGAAACGGCACAAAGCACAGGCCTAGTGAAGCTTACCAGAGTCTACTAGACACCAGGGATGAGGCGCAGGTGGATGCCTGCGGGTGGAGGAGGGCCTCAAACTCGCGATTGGCAGCGCGTCCAGGGTCAAGGGCAGGGGGACAGCTTGGTGGTGCTGCGGGCGTGGGGAGCGGTCTCCTGACCAAAATCAGGTCAGAGGTCGCTCACCCTCGACGCGCAGCGACCGCCATTAAGAAGGGAGGGGGGAGGGAGGAGCAGCTGGAAGACGGGAGGGAGCGGCGAATGGGGGCGCGAGGGTGGCAGGGCCGCAGGGAGGCAGCGGCGGGGAAAGCGGCTCAGGGAGAGCCGACAAGGGGACGGGGGAGCGCACAAGGGGCAAAAAGTGGCAGAAATAACAGAAGGAAACTGCAAAAATGAACTGCACAGAAATTCAAAGGCACATAAAACGAGTCACAAATAAACGAAAGGCCCAATAATTCAAAGCACAGAACACGAGTCACAAATAAACGAAAGGCACAATAATTCAAGGCAGAGAACACGAGTCACAAATAAACAAAAGGCACAATAATTCAAGGCACGGAACACGAGTCACAATCACTTAAAACGGCACAAAGCACAGGTCTAGTGAAGCTTACCAGAGCCCACTAGACACCAGGGATGAGGCGCAGGTGGATGCCTGCGGGTGGAGGAGTGCCTCGAACTCGCGATTGGCAGCGCATGCAGGGTCAAGGGCAGGGGGGCATCTTGGTGGTGCTGCGGGCTTGGGGGAGCGGTCTGCTGACCAAAACCAGGTCAGAGGTCGCTCCCCGTCGACGCGCAGCGACCGCCATTAAGAAGGGAGGGGGAGGGAGGAGCAGCTGGGAGGCGGGAGGGAGCGGCGAATGGGGGTGCGAGGGGGGCGCGCCGCAGGGAGGCAGCGGTGGGTAAAGCGGCTCAGGGAGAGCCGACAAGGGGACGGGGGAGTGCACAAGGGGTAAAAAGCAGCAGAAATAACAGAAGGAAACTGCAAAAATGAACGGCACAGAAATTCAAAGGCACATAAAACGAGTCACAAATAAACAAAAGGCACAATAATTCAAGGCACAGAACACGAGTCACAAATAAACGAAAGGCACAATAATTCAAGGCACAAAAAACGAGTCACAAATAAACGAAAGGCACAATAATTCAAGGCACAGAACACGAGTCACAAATAAACGAAAGGCACAATAATTCAAGGCACAGAACACGAGTCACAATAACTTAAAACGGCACAAAGCACAGGTCTAGTGAAGCTTACCAGAGCCCACTAGACACCAGGGATGAGGCGCAGGTGGATGCCTGCGGGTAGAAGAGGGCCTCAAATGCGCGATTGGCAGCGTGTGCAGGGTCAAGGGCAGGGGGACAGCTTGGTGGTGCTGCAGGCGTGGGGTACTGTCTCCTGACCAAAATCAGGTCAGAGGTCGCTCACCCTCGACGCGCAGTGACCACCATTAAGAAGGTAGGGGGAGGGATGAGCACCTGGGAGGTGGGAGGAAGTGGCGAATGGGGGAGCGAGGGGGGCGGGCCGCAGGGAGGCAGCGGCGGGGAAAGCGGCTCAGGGAGAGCCAACAAGGGGACGGAGTAACGCACAAGGGGCAAAAAGCGGCAGAAAGAACAGAAGGAAACTGCAAAAATGAACGGCACGGAAATTCAAAGACACATAAAACGAGTCACAAATAAACAAAAGGCAGAATAATTCAAGGCACAGAACACGAGTCACAAATAAACGAAAGGCAGAATAATTCAAGGCACAGAACACGAGTCACAAATAAACGAAAGGCACAATAATTCAAGGCACAGAACACGAGTCACAAATAAACGAAAGGCACAATAATGCAAGGCACAGAACAAGAGTCACAAATATACGAATGGCACAATAATTCAAGGCACAGTACATGAGTCACAAATTAACGAAAGGTACAATAATTCAAGGCACAGAACACAAGTCACAATCACTTGAAACGGCACAAAGCACAGGCCTAGTGAAGCTTACCAGAGCCTACTAGACACCAGGGATGAGGCGCAGGTGGATGCCTGCGGGTGGAGGAGGGCCTCAAACTCGCGATTGGCAGCGCGTCCAGGGTCAAGGGCAGGGGGACAGCTTGGTGGTGCTGCGGGCGTGGGGGAGCGGTCTCCTGACCAAAATCAGGTCAGAGGTCGCTCACCCTCGACGCGCAGCGACCGCCATTAAGAAGGGAGGGGGGAGGGAGGAGCAGCTGGAAGACGGGAGGGAGCGGCGAATGGGGGCGCGAGGGTGGCAGGGCCGCAGGGAGGCAGCGGCGGGGAAAGCGGCTCAGGGAGAGCCGACAAGGGGACGGGGGAGCGCACAAGGGGCAAAAAGTGGCAGAAATAACAGAAGGAAACTGCAAAAATGAACTGCACAGAAATTCAAAGGCACATAAAACGAGTCACAAATAAACGAAAGGCCCAATAATTCAAAGCACAGAACACGAGTCACAAATAAACGAAAGGCACAATAATTCAAGGCAGAGAACACGAGTCACAAATAAACAAAAGGCACAATAATTCAAGGCACGGAACACGAGTCACAATCACTTAAAACGGCACAAAGCACAGGTCTAGTGAAGCTTACCAGAGCCCACTAGACACCAGGGATGAGGCGCAGGTGGATGCCTGCGGGTGGAGGAGTGCCTCGAACTCGCGATTGGCAGCGCATGCAGGGTCAAGGGCAGGGGGGCATCTTGGTGGTGCTGCGGGCTTGGGGGAGCGGTCTGCTGACCAAAACCAGGTCAGAGGTCGCTCCCCGTCGACGCGCAGCGACCGCCATTAAGAAGGGAGGGGGAGGGAGGAGCAGCTGGGAGGCAGGAGGGAGCGGCGAATGGGGGTGCGAGGGGGGCGCGCCGCAGGGAGGCAGCGGTGGGTAAAGCGGCTCAGGGAGAGCCGACAAGGGGACGGGGGAGTGCACAAGGGGTAAAAAGCAGCAGAAATAACAGAAGGAAACTGCAAAAATGAACGGCACAGAAATTCAAAGGCACATAAAACGAGTCACAAATAAACAAAAGGCACAATAATTCAAGGCACAGAACACGAGTCACAAATAAACGAAAGGCACAATAATTCAAGGCACAAAAAACGAGTCACAAATAAACGAAAGGCACAATAATTCAAGGCACAGAACACGAGTCACAAATAAACGAAAGGCACAATAATTCAAGGCACAGAACACGAGTCACAATAACTTAAAACGGCACAAAGCACAGGTCTAGTGAAGCTTACCAGAGCCCACTAGACACCAGGGATGAGGCGCAGGTGGATGCCTGCGGGTAGAAGAGGGCCTCAAATGCGCGATTGGCAGCGTGTGCAGGGTCAAGGGCAGGGGGACAGCTTGGTGGTGCTGCAGGCGTGGGGTACTGTCTCCTGACCAAAATCAGGTCAGAGGTCGCTCACCCTCGACGCGCAGTGACCACCATTAAGAAGGTAGGGGGAGGGATGAGCACCTGGGAGGTGGGAGGAAGTGGCGAATGGGGGAGCGAGGGGGGCGGGCCGCAGGGAGGCAGCGGCGGGGAAAGCGGCTCAGGGAGAGCCAACAAGGGGACGGAGTAACGCACAAGGGGCAAAAAGCGGCAGAAAGAACAGAAGGAAACTGCAAAATGAACGGCACGGAAATTCAAAGACACATAAAACGAGTCACAAATAAACAAAAGGCAGAATAATTCAAGGCACAGAACACGAGTCACAAATAAACGAAAGGCAGAATAATTCAAGGCACAGAACACGAGTCACAAATAAACGAAAGGCACAATAATTCAAGGCACAGAACACGAGTCACAAATAAACGAAAGGCACAATAATGCAAGGCACAGAACAAGAGTCACAAATATACGAATGGCACAATAATTCAAGGCACAGTACATGAGTCACAAATTAACGAAAGGTACAATAATTCAAGGCACAGAACACAAGTCACAATCACTTGAAACGGCACAAAGCACAGGCCTAGTGAAGCTTACCAGAGCCTACTAGACACCAGGGATGAGGCGCAGGTGGATGCCTGCGGGTGGAGGAGGGCCTCAAACTCGCGATTGGCAGCGCGTCCAGGGTCAAGGGCAGGGGGACAGCTTGGTGGTGCTGCGGGCGTGGGGGAGCGGTCTCCTGACCAAAATCAGGTCAGAGGTCGCTCACCCTCGACGCGCAGCGACCGCCATTAAGAAGGGAGGGGGGAGGGAGGAGCAGCTGGAAGACGGGAGGGAGCGGCGAATGGGGGCGCGAGGGTGGCAGGGCCGCAGGGAGGCAGCGGCGGGGAAAGCGGCTCAGGGAGAGCCGACAAGGGGACGGGGGAGCGCACAAGGGGCAAAAAGTGGCAGAAATAACAGAAGGAAACTGCAAAAATGAACTGCACAGAAATTCAAAGGCACATAAAACGAGTCACAAATAAACGAAAGGCCCAATAATTCAAAGCACAGAACACGAGTCACAAATAAACGAAAGGCACAATAATTCAAGGCAGAGAACACGAGTCACAAATAAACAAAAGGCACAATAATTCAAGGCACGGAACACGAGTCACAATCACTTAAAACGGCACAAAGCACAGGTCTAGTGAAGCTTACCAGAGCCCACTAGACACCAGGGATGAGGCGCAGGTGGATGCCTGCGGGTGGAGGAGTGCCTCGAACTCGCGATTGGCAGCGCATGCAGGGTCAAGGGCAGGGGGGCATCTTGGTGGTGCTGCGGGCTTGGGGGAGCGGTCTGCTGACCAAAACCAGGTCAGAGGTCGCTCCCCGTCGACGCGCAGCGACCGCCATTAAGAAGGGAGGGGGAGGGAGGAGCAGCTGGGAGGCAGGAGGGAGCGGCGAATGGGGGTGCGAGGGGGGCGCGCCGCAGGGAGGCAGCGGTGGGTAAAGCGGCTCAGGGAGAGCCGACAAGGGGACGGGGGAGTGCACAAGGGGTAAAAAGCAGCAGAAATAACAGAAGGAAACTGCAAAAATGAACGGCACAGAAATTCAAAGGCACATAAAACGAGTCACAAATAAACAAAAGGCACAATAATTCAAGGCACAGAACACGAGTCACAAATAAACGAAAGGCACAATAATTCAAGGCACAAAAAACGAGTCACAAATAAACGAAAGGCACAATAATTCAAGGCACAGAACACGAGTCACAAATAAACGAAAGGCACAATAATTCAAGGCACAGAACACGAGTCACAATAACTTAAAACGGCACAAAGCACAGGTCTAGTGAAGCTTACCAGAGCCCACTAGACACCAGGGATGAGGCGCAGGTGGATGCCTGCGGGTAGAAGAGGGCCTCAAATGCGCGATTGGCAGCGTGTGCAGGGTCAAGGGCAGGGGGACAGCTTGGTGGTGCTGCAGGCGTGGGGTACTGTCTCCTGACCAAAATCAGGTCAGAGGTCGCTCACCCTCGACGCGCAGTGACCACCATTAAGAAGGTAGGGGGAGGGATGAGCACCTGGGAGGTGGGAGGAAGTGGCGAATGGGGGAGCGAGGGGGGCGGGCCGCAGGGAGGCAGCGGCGGGGAAAGCGGCTCAGGGAGAGCCAACAAGGGGACGGAGTAACGCACAAGGGGCAAAAAGCGGCAGAAAGAACAGAAGGAAACTGCAAAAATGAACGGCACGGAAATTCAAAGACACATAAAACGAGTCACAAATAAACAAAAGGCAGAATAATTCAAGGCACAGAACACGAGTCACAAATAAACGAAAGGCACAATAATTCAAGGCACAGAACACGAGTCACAAATAAACGAAATGCACAATAATTCAAGGCACAGAACACGAGTCACAATCACTTCAAACGGCACAAAGCACAGGTCTAGTGAAGCTTACCAGAGCCCACTAGACACCAGGGATTTGGCGCAGGTGGATGTCTGCGGGAGGAGGAGAGCCTTGAACGCGCGATTGGCAGCGCGTGCAGGGTCAAGGGCGGGGGACAGGTTGGTGGTGCTGCGGGCGTGGGGGAGCGGTCTCCTGACCAAAATCAGGTCAGAGGTCGCTCACCCTCGACGCGCAGCGACCGCCATTAAGAAGGGAGGGGGGAGAGAGGAGCAGCTGGGAGGCGGGAGGAAGCGTCGAATTGGGGCGCGAGGGGGATGGGGTCGCAGGGAGGCAGCGCCGGGGAAATCGGCTCAGGGAGAGCCGGCAAGGGGAAGGGGGGGAGCGCACAAGGGGCAAAAAGCGGCAGAAATAACAGAAGGAAACTGCAAAATTGAACGGCACAGAAATTCAACGGCATATAAAACGAGTCACAAATAAACGAAAGGCACAATAATTCAAGGCACAGAACACGAGTCACAATCACTTAAAGCGGCACAAAGCACAGGTCTAGTGAAGCTTACCAGAGCCCACTAGACACCAGGGATGAGGCGAAGGTGGATACCTGCGGGTGGAGGACGGCCTCGAACGCGCTATTGGCAGTGCATGCAGGGTCAAGGGAAGGGGACAGCTTGGTGGTGCTGCGGGCGTGGGGGAGCGGTCTCCTGACCAAAATCAGGTCAGAGGTCGCTCACCCTCGACGCGCAGCGACCGCCATTAAGAAGGGAGGGGGAAGCAGCTGGGAGGCGGGAAGAAGCGGCGAATGGGGGCGCGAGGGGGGCGGGACCACTGGGAGGCAGAAGCGGGGAAATCGGCTCAGGGAGAGCCGACAAGGGGACGGGGGAGCGCACAAGGGGCAATAAGCGGCAGAAATGACAGAAAGAAACTGCAAAAATGAACGGCACAGAAATTCAAAGGCACATTAAACGAGTCACAAATAAATGAAAGGCACAATAATTCAAGGCACAGAACATGAGTCACAAATAAACGAAAGGCACAATAATTCAAGGCACAGAACACGAGTCACAAATAAACGAAAGGCACAATAATTCAAGGCACAGAAAACGAGTCACAAATAAACGAAAGTCACAATAATGCAAGGCACAGAACAAGAGTCACAAATAAACGAAAGGCACAATAATTCAAGGCACAGAACATGAGTCACAAATTAACGAAAGGCACAATAATTCAAGGCACAGAACACGAGTCACAATCACTTAAAACGGCAGAAAGCACAGGTCTAGTGAAGCTTACCAGAGCCCACTAGACACCAGGGATGAGGCGTTGGTGGATGCCTGCGGGTGGAGGAGGGCCTCGAAAGCGCGATTGGCAGAGGGTGCAGGGTCAAGGGCAGGGGGACAGCTTGGTGGTGCTGCGGGCGTGGGGGAGCGGTCTCCTGACTAAAATCAGGTCAGAGGTGGGTCACCATCGACGCGCAGCGACCGCCATTAAGAAGGGAGGGGACAGGGAGGAGCAGCTGGTAGGCGTGAGGGAGCGACGAATGGGGGCGCGAGGGGGGCGGGGCCGCAGGGAGGGAGCAGCGGGGAAAGCGGCTCAGGGAGAGCCAACAAGGGGACGGGGGAGCGCACAAGGGGCAAAAAGCGGCAGAAATAACAGAAGGAAACTGCAAAAATGAACGGCACAGAAATTCAAAGGCACATAAAACGAGTCCAAATAAACGAAAGGCACAATAATTCAAGGCACAGAACACGAGTCACAAATAAACGAAAGACACAATAATTCAAGGCACAGAACACGAGTCACAAATAAACGAAAGGCACAATAATTCAAGGCACAGAACACGAGTCACAATCACTTAAAACAGCA